>NW_006399766.1:9188597-9206297 GCF_000299155.1 Elephantulus edwardii | reverse complement strand
TATTTGTGTCTTTTTTCTTTTCTTGTGTTAAGTTTGCCAGTGGTTTGTCTATTTTATTGACTCTTTGGAAGAACCATCTCCTGGTCTTGTTGATGGTTTCAACTGTTTTTCTTTTTTCTGTCCCACTGATTTCAGTCCTTTTCCTCATAATTTTCTTTCTTCTAGAGGCTGTGGGATTAGCTTGTTTTCTTTTTTTATTTGCTGGAGGTGTTACATAACTTATTTTGGTCCTTTCTTCTTTTTTATATGTTTATCTACTGCTATGAACTGCCTCCTGAGGACTGCCTTACATGTATCACAGAGGTTTTGCTATGATGTATTTTCATTCCCATTAAGAATGTTTTAAAAATTATTTCTTCATTTTTAACTTCATCAGTACCAGTTCATGTAATTCCACATCAATATATTGCTTCTGTTTCCATGTTTCTGGAGTATTTATTTGGCCTGTGATCTGGCCTGCATTTATAGAAGGCCTGTTTTGTTTTTCCATAATGTTTGACATTTTGTGAAGTTCTTCTTAGTATATACTATGAAGAAATTCACAGTGGTTAGGTAATTTCTTCAGAGTGCTAGGTAATTTCTGTTGTGTCTGTGTAGGTTGTTGTTAATTCCTTATCTTCTATAACACTATTGATAGAGTAGTAGACTTTTAAGTGTTGCCCCTGATTCCATTTCCCAGCAGCAATTTTCCCTTCTGACTGTCTAAGGGAAGCTCTACTTTCCATTTCCTGTGGCAAGCTTCTCATTCAGCTGTCCCTTTTCCCAACTGTGATGGGCTCATTTCCCTGTTCTTTCTCCTTGCAGCCTCCAAGTCTCAACAGGCACTAATGGCCAACATGAATACCTTTCCTTTCTCCTGTGGCTGGTTAGGAGGAAGTTGTTTCCACCTGAGCAAAGACCCAGGCAAGTGTTACAGACTCAGGAGTGCAGTCAACAAGTCTCATCAGGTCTATTAGACTAAATTATTAACTACCATTATTTCCATTTTTACATAGGGTTGCTATGAGTCGCAGGCAACTCAACAGCACATAAAAACAACAACAACAACAACAACATTATCATGAAAGGAACAAATGAGATTATACTATAGAAGAAAGGCAGTTCTTGATGGAGCAAGTGTCAGGGAAGAGGAATAAAAAACCAGAAACCTGTACATGGGGTGATACTGTAATGAAGAAACCATGTAGACCCTAGGGCTTTGTAGTAGAAGCTCTGGAAATCAATTTAATAGGAGTTAAAAGATGCTATTAAAAGGGTAACATGCACAAAGAAGAGAAATTTGATCTTACAAAAAATTCTATTAAATATGTCTTATTATTTCTTTTCTTATTTGACTATTATGCTAAAATTGGGCATCTTTTAGTGCTTTTTCTGTTCTTTTTTTCCTCAAACTCAGTAGGTATGTTTAGTTCTTAGTAACTCAGAATATGAAAACAGATGACTTAAAATTATGCATATTGATGTTATGAACCTCTTCAGAACAGGTCAGGCTATTAAGAGAGAGATTGCTGACTCTTACTCTAATGGAAAATATTCAGGGGCGGGGAAGATATCATTCTCATTATTTTATTTTCTTGATATGTGAAATAAATGTCAACAGAGAACCAGAAATAAAAAAAGCAGTTCTGTTTAGGGATACTTTTCTGCAGTTATGCAAATGTTCTACATTTCCACTATCCAATATGGTAGGTACTAGTCAGATGGTAGCACTTGAAATGTAGTTAGAACAATTGAAGAAATGCTTTTAAAAGTTTAATTAGCTTAAATTTAAATAGACACATGTGGCTAATAGTTACTGGCATGGACAGTGCAGACTGAGAGAAATAAAGACAGCACATGGCACTAAAGATGATTTATTGCATGAGACTAGAATCGTGCACAGATGTAAACACAGCAACTTAAATTCTCTAAATGCAACCTGTTTTAATGTGACTTTGTATGGTATACTGTAAAGTAAAATAATATGTCTACCCCTACACATTATTATTGAGGTTATTTATTTACTTTTACTGTGTCAATTTTGAAGCTCCTTCTTACATACTTTGGGCATGTCCAGGAGAGACCAGTCCTTGGAGGACATCATGCTTGGGAGGGTGGAGGGACAGTGCAGGAGAGGCAGATGCTGGATGAGATGGATTGATACAGTATCTGGAGCAATGGGGGTTGGTGTGTCAGAATTAGTGAGACTGGCTCAGGAATGGGCAGGGTTCAGAGCTGCTGTACATAGGGTCACTATAGGTCACAGGTAATTCAATGGCACATAACAACATACTATACTGGTTTCTTTTGTGTTTCCTTGTTTAAACTTAAGCCTTTTGTTTAGAGTCAACAAGACCTCGGGGATGGCCTTTGTATTTAAAAGTCTGTTATATTTTGGAGGAACATTCTTCTAAGTGGTACAGCACTCTTCTGTCAATATGCTGTAATGAGGTAATCTGGGTTTGCTGTGATGCTGAACTTTGTGCCATTGGGTGTCAAATGCCATAATGGCTACCCATGGTGGACAGTGTTTGGTGGAGCTCGCAGTTTAAGACAGGTTTGGAAGCAGGAGTGGCATTCACTTTCTAAACAACATGTCTCTGGAAACTCTCTGTACTTTGACAAATGACGATAGTTATAGAAAGGCTTCAGGTCTTTTGTTCTTTTTGTTCCTAGGGTCACTCAACCTAACTGCCATTGTTCAACTCAATGGCAATCAATGTATCTATGTCACTTTGGTGACAAGAGAAGAGGATGGGAAGACAATAATTTCAAATCATATCTACCTATGCAAAACTACTTAAGTTCTAAAGAAATATAAATACATGTATAAATAAAATTGTTGTTCTGTACTGTGGAGTTGGAACCAATGCACAGTTAACCCTCCAGTACGTTTTCAGAGGCAGTAAATTGCATAAGAGGAGAATCGCTTCTGGAAGATTTGAACTATCTGTATGTTGGCAGTGCAACTCCTTGCCCTTAGGCCACAAGAATTCCCTTATATGCATATAGATATATATTGTTGTTACTGTGTGTGATCAAGCAAGAACCAACTTATAGCTGACCCTCCAGTGGGTTTTCAGAGGCAATAAATCACACAAGAGATTGCTCATTCCCCCCTGGAGCAATTGGCCAGTTTGAACTGTGTCCCTTTGGTTCAACAGCACTACTTCTTACCATTAAGCTACCAGAGTTCCCTTTTGTATTTGTCAGGTATACATCCTGTCTCCATATCTTTTCAATCTGTTTGCAGAACAGATAATTCAAGAAGCAGGGATTTATGAGGAGAAATATGGCATCAAGATTTAAGGAACACTCAACAACCAGAATTATGCAGATGATACAATCTTGTTGACTAAAACTGAGGAGGACCTGAAGTACTTGCTGCAGAAAGTCAAGGAATGTAGTCTTCCATATGGATTGAAATTCAACATCAAGAACACAAATATTTTCATCACTGGGCCAATAGGTGGCACCATGATAGATGGAAAAGAGATTGAGCTTGTTAACAATTACAGTTTGCTTGCCTCCACAATCAACACTCTTAACACCAGCAGTCAGGAAATCAAAAGATGAGTTGCATTGAAAAAAAATCTGCTGTTAGGGACTTCTCCAGAGTACTAAAATGCAAATGTCAGTCTAGAGACTAAGGTGTGCCTAATCTAGGCCACAATCTTCGCAATTACTTGTTATGCTTCAGAGAGTTGGGCAATGACTAAAGACGACAGAAGAAGGATCAATGCCTTCAAGTTGTGGTGCTGGAGAAGTGTCTAGAACATACCACAGACCACCAAGAAAAAAAAATAAATCTGTCTTGGAGAGGGTCAAACCAAGTTTCTCCTTGGAGGCAAGGATTTTGAAGCTCTGTTGCACATACTTTGGGCATGTGGCCAGGAGAGACCAGTCCTTGGAGAAGAGCATAATGATCAGAAGGGTGGAGAGACACCACAGGATAGGAAGACCCCAGATGAGAAGGATTGATACAGTAACTGGGGCAATGGGGTTTGATGTGTCAGAGATTGGCTCAGGACAGTGCAGGGATCAGAGCTGCTGTACATAGGGTCTCTATAGATTGCAGGTGACTCGACAGCACGTAACAACAAACTACAACAACAACAATATATATAACTACATGTATTGTATTTAAATGTTGATTGGGCCTGAGGGTCTAGTGTTACTATTTTGGAAGAGCATTCTTGTTAGTTGTACAGCACTCTTCTGTCAATTTGTGGCACTGAGGTAATCTGGGTTTGCTGTGATGCTGAACCTTGTGCCATTGGGGGTCAAATGCCATAATGGCTGCCCTCGGTGGACAGTGTTTGGTGAAGCTCCCAGTTTAAAATCAGTTTGGAAGCAGCAGTGCCATCCACTTCTTAAACCACATGCCTCTGAGATCTCTATGCACCTGGAGAAATGATGTTAGTTATAGAAAGGCTTCAGGTCTTTCATTCATAGGGTCTCTGTGAGTCGTACTTGACTCAACGGCAATCAACAACCATGTATATATGCATGTATATATAAATAAATAAATAAACACACACACACACACACACACACACACACACACACACACAAAGAGTACTTTGTAAGGTACAGCCAGTTGACCACGCTCTATTCATTCTTCTCTTCTTCATGATTAAACAAATTTGGCTTTTGTTCAGAACAGCATTTTTCACATTCAAATTATGGACAATACTCAGGCTACCTTGGTTCTGATCACAAACAGGCATGATGCATACCACATTTAAGAGTTAAAGATTAAAATACATATGTATCTACAACAAAATTGTAAACTAAAAATTTAGCAATTTTGCTAAAATTGCTAAGGAAATCTCACCTTTCATGAAAATAAGGCAAATCTAGAATATTTCTAAAACTCCATGTATGTTCTTAGCTACTATGCCCAATAGAAGGTTATTCATGCCTGTGAGAATGTTGACATTCATTTCAAGGGTGAAACTTTTTAAAAAGTGAAAAGACAAAGGATAACAAAAGTTCTACAAGAGAAATTCAAGGCATTGGAAACAACTACACAATATAAAATTAATCAACAGTGCAATTTTATAGCGAATCACTCATTTATGAAAGACCAATACACATTGGAGTTACCAGAATTGACTTCTCAGAGAACAGAAAGATCTCAAAGTCATCAATGTTTTGACAAACCACTCCGTCCTACATTCCTAATCATCCCTAAGGAATGTGAAGGAACTCTAAGTCATGGTGTGATTACTTCATAATTGGATTTGGTTGGAATGCACACCTTGAAATGGTTGGACAGTTCTCATCTGAAAAATTTCCTAGTGCTAAAAATAAAATGCAAACTGATTTTGATCTATAAAATGAACTCACTGTAAAATCTCATTACATATAGATTCTTGCCCGCTTGCACTCATCTCAACTATTGCTGTCTGCCTTCAATAACGGTTCTTTTTTAGTGTCTAACACCTATTATACTACTACTTTAAAAATAAAATCGAACTTGGATACATGTGGTAAAGTGGCTGATTTTTATGTCAAATTTCTCAAAGGGCATTTATGGTTCTATCTGTGACATCTTTTTATAATTTTCACATAATATGACATGACAGAAAAGCTTAGCCTCAACAGCATTGCAGACTATTTCTCTCTCATAACAATCTAGTTCCTCTTAGATGTATGGAAAAATGAGCAAATTAAATGTATGCTCTTCCCTTTTTACCATTTCCCTTAGTACAGAATCAACTCAATTCCTAGAGATACTAGCTGTGCACTTTAAGCACCCCCATGATTTTCCTTCTCATTGGTAGGTGAAAGGTTTAAAAACAATCCTGGAGTTGAACATAGATTATACTAGTTGAAGGAGGAAATTCTATAATCACAAAATGTATTCTGCCTCTATAATTGAAGAAAGAATGTATCAGGTAATTAAAAGCATAACTGTCTGAGATAGTCATAATAAAAGAAGTACTCATAATGAATTTATAGGAGATACATAATGCATCATTATGATGCTAATTGTTTCCATATAACAAAAAAGTAAACACCAGGAAACCTGGAAGCATTTACTAATATATAAAATGATACACAAAGATATTTTAATATATTTAATAAGAAATTAACTCGACTCTAGAAACACTGGTATTAATTTTAGTCAATTAACAAAGGATCAAAAGAACAGGGTCAAATCCTAACACATCAGTTATACAAAAGCAAAGCATCTATGTCTACCTTGAAAATGACTAATCAATTCGTTTAGTTTATGGAATTTTAAACCAGTATAATATATCAATTAAAATGTTATATTTTTGGTGCAGTTTTCCTCTGGTCGGTCTCTCTAGAGCAAGGAATCATGTCTGGAAGCCCACTTAGTAAATTTACTTTAGGTTTTAAAAAAGAAAACAAAACAAACAAATAAAAAAAGCCCAACACTTCTCAATAAAAAAAAATTTAGGTTTTTTTCTTGCACATGTTATTGAAATACGATCAATAAAAATTTGAAAAAGAAAGGGTAGCTCAATTTTACTTTGAGAAATTAATGTATATGCTTAGCAGAAGAAAAAATAATTTAGTGATTCATTCATTTTTTAATTCTATATTGGTTTGCTTATAAAATCAATACATTGTATTTCACACTATTTTTCATTCATATTGTGTTTCATAGAACCATTCCCATGTATTATGTTTTATAAAATATTGGACCTTGTCCATCATTCATTTTAACATGTGTATGACTAAGACCTCTTTACCACCCTTTTTATGTTGTGTCAATTCATTGTTCTTGTTGTTGTTAGGTATCATCCAGTTGACTAACCCTCATAGGAATCCTGTGAACAACAGATCTGAAACTTGGCTTATTCTGTACCATTCTCACAATCCCTAATATTCTTGAGGCCATTAGTACAGTCATTGTGTAAATTCACCTCCTTGAAAATCCTCCTCTCTTTCAGTGACCTTATCTATCTTCTCAAGCATGATTTTATTCCCAAGGGCTGGCCCCTCCTGAGGACATGCGCAAAGTATGTGAGACAAAGTTCCACTATCCTTGAATCTAAGGAGTACCTTGGTGGAACTTTCTCCAAGACAGATTGGTTTGTTCTTCTGGAAGTCCATGGGTTAGTCAATACTCTTTGCCACAATTCAAAGGCATCAATTGTTCTTTATTCCTTGTCCAACTTTAAGACGCACAAAAAGAAAGTAAAAATATTATGGCTTGGAATTGGAGTACTTTATTCTTTAAAATTATATCCCCCTTCTTTATACTTTACAGAAGTCTTGGACAGAAATTTGCCCAACACATCTTTTCATTTCTTGACTGCTACTCCCATGGGAGTTGATCGTGAATCCAAGTAAAATTAAATACTTGACAACTTCAATCTTCACTCCATCTATCATATTGACTACTGGGCCAATGGTGAGGACTTGCGTTTTGTTTTAGGTTTCCTTTACAGAAGACATACTCTAAAATTGAAATCCCTATCATTCCTCTTTTCAATCTTCAAAAGCACATAAAATGAATGCCTTTCACCAGTAGGTTTTAATAAATTTAAAAAAATAAAAAATAAAAGCAGAGAATTTAAAAAAGTAAATCTTTCTTTAAAAAGTCTGCATGACATTGTAACTAAAATAAAATCTTAAAAGCAGTCATGTTAGAGTGGAATAAAAAAATCAGACTACTTATTTTAATTGCTATCAATGCAATTATCTACTGGATGTGTGTTAATAATAGGCACCCATACATTTAGCATTAGCAAGTAGGAAAGAATAAAGAGGTGAGCAAAGTCTTTTTTTTTTCAAACTACTAATAATGTATGAGCACTGCTAGAACACATTCTCAATTATTCACTGTTATCTACATGGATGTAAGTCTAAATTTTACTCCACTCTATTTGTTTAATGTATGAATGAACATTTAAAATGTCCTAATTTTGAGTGTATGAATGAATGCATGAATCTATTAACACTAACATTATCTCATTTTATCATAATGTTTTTGTCAGGTGCTCTTCAGTATATTTTCTAAATGGTTTTAATTTTTTATTGCTTCCCATAAAAAGTCATATACATTGTGTTTCATTTCTATACATTGTGTTTCATGCATTCCTCTTTTCACATTGTGTTTCATATCATTCCAATACATTGTGGATTTTTTTTAATTCATAGTAAACCGTAGGATTTAGGGCTTTTGTACATAGGGTCACTATGAGTATGAACAATCCGTAGTTGACTTGATGGAAATAACTACAACAACTTCAATTATAGAATCACACTCATTCATTACAATCTAGTCTAAACTGAGTCATATCTGACCCTACAGTATGTTTGAAAAGGCTTTAAATAACACAGGAGGTGATTTCAACCACCAGAGGCATGCAACTTTGGAGTCATTAGCACGATTCTCTACTGACTATGCCACCAGAACTCTATAATTATAGACTTTAAGAATGCCAAATGATGACGATATCTTGGACCCAAAAGGCAGGCTATAACAGACAGGGTATAATATAATACATTAAAATATAATCTACCACCTACAACCAGGAGAGAATAAAATAAATGAATGGGACTTTCTAAGAACCAAATCCCTGTGGATACCAATAAACTTCTCCAACAGGGTAAAAAGGAAAGACACAGACTAGGGAAAAAATATTTGGTAATGACATGTCTGATAAGGGACTTACATCTAAAATTCACAGAATACACCAACACCTCAACAAGAAAAAGGTAAACAATTCAATTGCAAATGGGCATAGAATATAAATAGACACTTAACCAAAGACGACAATCACATGGAAAACAAACACATGAGGAAATATTCAAAATCTCTAGCTGTCTGAGAGATGCAAATAAAAACAACTATGAGATATGATTTCGTTCCAGCAACAGCAGCAAAGCTGAACAGAGCAGCAACAACAAATGCTGGCGAGAGTGTGGAGAGATTAGAACCCTTAGTCACTGTTGGTGGGAAGTTGCTACTATGGAAGGTGGTATGGCACTTTCTCAGAAAGTTGAAAATAGAAATACCATTTGACCCAGCTATTCCACTACTAGGAATATACCCTAAAGAAACCAGAGGTGCCATCCAAACAGATATATGCACACCCATGTTTACTGTTGCATTATTTGCAGTAGCAAAGGGATGGAAACAACTCAAGTGCTCATCAACGAATGGCTAGAAAAACGGGTATATTAACACAATGGAATACTATGGAGCACTGAAAAACAAAGAACTCATAAAATATTTCACAACATGGGTAACCCTTGAGGACATTACACTGAGTGAAATAACAAAAGAACAAATACTGTATAACTTAAGAAAAAAGGGGATAAATAATGAGCACTGCATTGGAACAGATGAAGGAAAGAATTTATTAAAAGGAGTATATGATTAAGCATAATCTGTATGACAACAATCCGGAATAAGAGGTGAAAAGCAAAGTGGACTGTGGGAAGGGTTGGGGAGGAGAGAGTAAATTATGCAACAATTATTTCTTTAAAGAGAACTGGCTGGGATGGGAGGAAAATCTGTAACAAGGAATGAATGAAAATCCAACTGTTCCATACATTTTCATGAAAATCAAAGTAATAAAAAATAGATTAAAACAATAGATTAGAATCTTAAAAAAGAAACAATATGAATGAAGAATAAAGTGAAACATTACGTATAAAAACTTTGTAAACAAATACAAAATAGAAATTTTAAAAGTGTATAATCTTCAAAGATAACCAATTTTATATAATCTTGTAAAAGAATGAAAGATTCAGATTTTAGGTATTTCTAATGAAAAAAAATAAAAGTAATTTCATACAAAGAAACCTAGCCAGATCCAAGCTTGGGAATTTGTAAATTGAACTCAATATTTAAAAAGCAACAAACATAAACTTATCAGAATCCTGTTCGTCTATCAGTGAAAACCCACCCTTTATCAGAATTTGTGGAAATACTGTGGTTCTGCTTTACTTGATAAGGTTATGACAGAAAATGTTACAGTGAATTGAAGTGAAATGTAATGATATGTATTCTTATTCACAGGCATTTAAATATATGGCTTGTTTGTCTTTAAGCAAAAGAAAAATGATACCTTTTTCACTGTAAAGTTTATTATAACTTTAGCACTCAGAAAACGGGATTTGTTGTGTGTTTATAATTCTATGTATGACTTTTATATTTAAGGGAATTTTATTAGTTTTTTTCTTATGATCAGAGAATATAAGCCAAATTATATTACTAAAAGATCATTACATCCTTCAGTGAAGAGAATAGCCATGTTGGTTCCTATTGTTGTTGTTGTTATGTGCCATCGAGTTGCTTGCGACTCATAGCGACCCTATGTACAACAGCCCTAAACTCTGCTCTGTCCTGTGCCAATCACACTGTCTCTGACACTCCCATCCCGATTATCCCAGTCACTGAATCAATCCACCTCATAGAGGGCCTTCCCCTCCTGCGCTGTCCCCTCCACCCTCCCAAGCATGATGTCCTTCTCCAAGGACCGGTCTCTCCTCACATGTCCAAAGTATGTTAGACGGAGCCTCAGAATCCTTGTCTCCAAGGAGCCACCCGGTTTAACCCTTTCCAGGACAAATCTGTTTGTTTTCCTAGCAGTCCATGGTATTCTCAATACTCTTCTCCAGCACCACAGCTCAAAGGCATGGTGTCCAGAGAGACACCATTGCTCTTCAGTACTTTGGAGAGGTCCCTAACAGCAGACTTTCCCATGGCAATGTGCCTTTTCATTTCCTGGCTGCTGGTGCCAAGACTGTTAAGTAAGGAAATGATGGTGTATGAACATAGATCAATGTCCTCATTGCCTACTGGAGACACATACATTTGAAAGATAGTTGCAGTACCTGATTGGCAATGTCTTTAGTCAAACAGATGTTAGCCCTATCCATTGCAAAATACTAGGCATTATATATAAGTGAGCTCTGGTAGCCTTGTAGATAGGGACTTGGCTGCCAATTTGAAGGCAAGTGGTTCAAATCCACCAGCTTCTCCTCAGAGAAAGATGGGCAATCTCTTCTTATGCAGTTTAGATCCTCTGAAAACCTGTTGGAGCACCAGAAACAAGTCCGTTCTGACTCGATAACAAGAACAACAATAACTTATATGAATAGACAATATACTCTTGTGCAACGTTTTTTAATCACAGGAAGATGGATAGCAAGTGATGAATGGTAAGGTCTGAATATTGTTTGATAAAACAGGAAAACCAAATACTCAATCTCCTCATCCTATAAAGTGGATTGTGAAATCCACTGTACATCAATAGAAATAAACTTTCCATTTTAGTTTGCCATAAATTTTAGGGAAAGAAATGAGGGAATGTTGCAAAAGCCACTCACAGAATAGAGAAAAGAAGAAACACTATCCATTTCAGAGAGAACTGGATTTACATTAGGATGCAATTACATTTATTAGCTGACCTAAAGGGAGCTCTGACGGCCTAGTGATAAGCTGTGTTGAAGTCCCAAAGGCATGTGGTTCAAATCCACCACAGTTCAAAAGCCCCATGGAAGAAGAATGGGCACTCTCCTCCCTTGTGATTTACTGCCTCTGAAAACCCTCCAGTGGGTCAGCTATGCATGGATTCTGACTCAATGGTACTTGACAGCAGTTGATCTGGCGATAACTCTGGTGGCCTACTTTCAAGAGTGTTTCTCTCTTAAATCAAGCGCCATATCTCTCTTGCAGTTAAAACTGTGGGAGAAAGATGGGCCATCTCTTCTTGTGAGATTTACAGCCTCTGAAAACCAGCTGGAGGATCAGCTATGCATCTATTCCAACACAGGAGTGAGTGAGTGAGACAACCTAAGGCCAATTAATGAGATAGTAACTTTTCTCATTTGATGAAAGAGGCAAACTATTTACAATACCTATTTTGTCTGGCTATAATCATGGAAATAAAATAACTTCACAAAAGACTCTGATTCGTTTTGTTATTCAAACAATCAATGCAGGTGCCCTGCCGCCCCTACACAAACATATTATTTTGCTTCTAGAACGATGCCAAGCAAGTTCCTCTGCCATCAGACTGTAGCTGAATTTAGCCAATGAAAGTTATATCCAGAATGATCCTAGTGCCATTGTGTCTCTGCAGCTTGAAATACAAACTAAACAAATAAAAACAACAATAGCCTTTTTATTAAGGACTTTGGCCTTATCAGTAACAAGAAGTGAAACATATCATTATTTCCCATTTTAAAAAAATACTGTGCCCACTGAAACTGCTCATTCAATTTTAGGTAATGAAATCTCCCAGGTAGCAGTGCAATTCATCGCTGAGAATGGAGCCTGAACAATGCTATTATCATCTTGTCTACATTGGCCAATTTGTCTCAAGGCCAACCTGGGAAGGTTTTAGCAGGGAAAATTTCTGAGCTGATTCAATTTTTTTATTAAATATGAGTGTCTGTATTCCGATTTAGTGCATGACCCTGAACACCTGGCCAGAACAACACAGAGAAAGACTACAAGCAATTCAGCACAGGAAGTCAGACAGCAAATCAAAACCAAATTTGTTGCTGTGGATTCCAACTCACTGTGACCCTGTATGTCAGTGTGGAACTGTCCTACAAGTTTTCCAAAGCTGGAAATCTTTACGGAAGCCACATCTTTCTTCCTTGGAGCAACTAGTCAGTTTAATCTCTTGATGTTTCTGCTAGCAGACGAGCACTTCACTACTGCACCACCAGTTGTTGTTGTTGTTGTTGATTGTCATTGAGTCAAGCACGACTCATAGCAAGCCTATAAATAAAAGACCTCAAGCTTTTCTATAACTATCATTTCTCAAAGTTCACAGAGTTTCCAGAGGCATGTTGGTTAGGAAGTGAATGCCACTCCTGCTACCACCAGTAATACTATTATATGGTCGCCTACATATAACGTCATTGTTGTTGATCAAAACACTATTCTCCATTGCTATAAATCTCTTGCCAGATTTCCCAGCTACTTCTCTCTTTCATCAGTCCCAACATCTATTTGTCTTCCTCTCCCTTCATCACGCGCGTGTGCGCGTGGCCTCTCTCCTCTCTTCCCTCATCTTCTTTCTCTTTACTTCCCCTTCCTGCTCTCGTACTTTTGCTCAGGGTTAACAGTCATTTTCAGAAGAAAACTCTAGCCATATTTTCTCTTCCTTCCTGCATCATGTCCAAAAAGAAAATGTCTAATCATTGTCAAACATTTTTTGTCTCTGAGTTAATTTTCCTTCCACATACAATAGAAAAAAAATTCTTATTCAGATTTCTCTGACACTAAACTATAAGCTACAAATCACTGTTACAAATTCACAATTCTAACAAAGAAACTTTGTGCTTCATGTTTTACTTTAAAAAGTTTGACGTGTATATTTCATATCTCTTACAAAAAATTATAATACTACAGATTTTGCTCTTTAAAATTGTTAAGGTTGCTTAATCCTTAAAATTGGTATATTTTGTAATCTTCTAAACTATAATTTTAACTTCCATTTTCTTTTCTTTACTATCAGACATTTAGTAAAAATTCTTTTCTTTTCAAAATGGTAGCTAAAATTCTTAAGGTAGAATTTAATCAAGCAACTTTCGTTAAAGGAGAACAGACTCTTTTTAACAAATATATGATTTCTTGCCTTTGAATCAAGTCCTAGAGCTATTAGAGAGGAGAGTGGATTTAAAAGCCATCTCTGGATCCATTTTCTAAGGCCAATATTTCAATCCTGTGTATCTGAGGGTTGATCTGAAATTCATAAATTTAAAATTAAATTCTCCTGGAGTAGAAAAATTTCTTATTACCTAACGTCATATAATTTGCAGCTACTATCTTAATCTCGAAAAGTCCAATATCTGCTAAAGATATAGCTTCTGTGTTTCAGTTCATTCACAATATCCATAAACCCATTCATCTTTATTGACAATCAAACTCAGAAAACAAATATATGTTCTTTAGTTATTATTTAGAAAGAACATGTTGTTGTTATGTGCCGTCGAGTCACCTTCAACTCATAGCGACGCTTTGTATAAAACAGTCCTAAACCCTGCTCTGTCCTGTGTCAATCTCACTGTCTCCAACACACCCACTCTGATTACCCCAGTCACTGAATCAATCTACCTCATAGAGGGTCTTCCTCTCCTACGCTATCCCTCCACCCTTCCGAGAATGATGTCCTTCTTCTCCAAGGACTGGTCTCTTCTTGCAACATGTCCAAAATATGTCAGACGAAGCTTCAAAATCTTTACCTCCAAGGAGCAGCCTGGTTTCACCCTCTCCAGGATGAACCTGTTCATTGTCTTAGCAGTCCATGGTATATTCAATACACTTCTCTAACACCACAGCTCAACAGCATCAATTTTTCTATCTTCCCTAATCATGGTCCAACTCTCTGATGCATAGCAAGTGAATGCAAAGACCATGGCCTGTATCAGGTGCACCTTAGTCTCCAGAATGACACCATTGCTATTCAGTACTTTGGTGAGGTCCCTAACAGCAGACTTTTCCATTGCAACATGTCTTTTAATTTCCTGGCTGTGGAGCCAAGCAAATAAAGCTGTGAACAATCTCAATCTCTTCACCATCCATACTGATGCTGCCAAATGGCCCAGTGGTGAGAATTTTTGTGTTCCTGATATTGAGTTGCAATCCATATTGAAGGCTGCAGTCCTTGACCTTCTGAAGCAAGTGTTTCAGGTCCTCCTCAGTTTCAGCAAGCAGGGTTGTATCATCTGCATAATGTAGATGTTGATGTATCTTCCACCAATTCTGATGCCACACTTCTCATACATCCCAGCCTCCCATATAATCTGTTCTACATATAGAATGAAAGATATGGAGATGGGACACATCCTTGATGCACACCCTTCCCAATTTTTAATCATGCAATGTCTCCTTGCTCTGTTCTGATGACTGTCTCCTGGTCCAAGTATAGGTTTCTTACTAGCACAATCAAGTGTTCAGGGATTCTCATTCTTCTCAGAGTCAGCCACAGTTTGTTGTGATCCACACAGTCAAATGCCTTTGCATGGTCAATGAAACACAGACATTCCTCTGGTACTCCCTACTTTCAGCCAAGATGCATCTAATATTAGCTACAATATCCTTAGTACCATGACCTCTTCTAAAGTCAGCCTGCACTTCTGGCAGTTCTCTTTTGATGTGCGGTTCCAGTCATTTTTGGATACTTTTAAGATAATTAGAGTCCATGCATGCACCTTATGAGAGGTTGTCATTCAATTTTTTTAAACCTAACCAAACCCTCTTCCACAGAGTCCATTCTTATTCCTAGTGGCTCTGTTGGACAGAGCAAAACTGCTCCAAGGTTGCCAAGGAAACCTCCCATGTTTACTTCATCTTTCTTTCATAGTAGATTCTACCTACCAATTTCTAGTTAGCAACTGAATACCTACTAGTATATTTTGGTGTTATATGCTATTGAGTTGAAACTGACACAGTTTGACCCTCCTTTGGATTTTAAGAGACTCTTTATCACACGGTAAGAGATGGCTCATCTTTCACCATTGGAGCAGCTGGTGGATTTGAATACCCTGCCATTGGTTTGTTGTTTAATGCCGTCGAGTCGTAGACGACTCATAGCGACCCTAGGAACAACAGCCTGAGCACTGCTTGTACATAGAGTTTCCAGAGGCAAGCCATTTCGGAAGCGGATGCCACTCCTGCTTCCAGGCCTTTGGTTTAGCAGTGCATATAAATGGTATTTCTTTTTAATATCTTGAAAATACTGTTCTTTTGCTCTGCTCTCCAACTTCTTGCTTATGTGCAGGGGTTATTTATTGGTTGGTTATTTATTTAGAGGTTGTTTATTATTAGTTAGTGTTTACCAGTATCCTTTCCCTCCTGTTTGGTTAATAGAATGCAATTCCTTTGGGGTGGGCTGGTTAACTTTCCTTCCTTATAAGGTACTTGACTTGGATAGGGCAGTAAATCAAAGTTCTCTGCTCTCCTGTAAGGGACAGGTGTGTGATCCAAGCAGACTCAACTGGACTCTTTCTTCTTGAATGTTAAATACTGAGCAGAGTTGTAAAGGATAGAAAAAGGAGATGTCAGGTATGCTCATATTCCTTTCCTTTTTAAAGTCTTGTTCCACAGTCTTCTTGATAATTCCAGAATGTTCACCATGTGCTTTATTTAATCAGAGGTATTTTCCTGTTATTTACATTTGGAGAGCTACAAACAATACACCACCAAATTATATTTAGTAATTTTAATCCTCTCTTTAAAAATCTTTTCCGTTTGACCACTGCCTCAGGACATAATAAAAATGCTTGAACCTGACAAGTAAGACAGTCCCATTAACTAGTCTCATATCTCTATCCAACTTCACTGAGTTCTTCCTAATAGTACACCCATAATTCTGGCCATTCTTATACCCAATGCCACTGAGTCAGAACCGACTCATGTTTAACCCTCCAGTAGGTTTTCTGAGACTTTAAGTCACATTGGAGGAAACTGTCCTTTTTTTCCTCACGAGAAAAAAGTCTTGACATCTCCTTATAGGTTATGCCACCAGAGCAATATGGAATCACATATCCAAAATGGAATGTCCCTTTTGTTTCCATCCTCATTGGAAAGTAGTCTGTTTCCTCTTTCTTATTTCTTATTTCATCCTTCAAGTCAATGCCAACTCATTCTTCGCTCAATGTATTTTACATAGGGTTTATATTAAGACAATTTTCCTGGTACCCGTTCGCTTTCCTAGCTAAGATTTCCTCTTCCTTAATTAAGTCCCTAGCACATCACACAAACAAGGCCAGGGAAGTAGAAAAACATACTGGTTTAAAGGCAGGGCATCTAATCCTTATTCAAACCCACTGCTGTCACTTCACAACTTGATTTTGGGCAAGGTGATTTAACTCCACAGTGCCTTAATGCAGAAAGCTCTGGTGGCCTACTAGGTAAGTAGCTGTGATATGAACCCAAAGACAGGTGGTACAAATCCACCAGTTGCTCTGTAGGAGAAAATGGGCTCTCCTCCCATGTGAAGACCTGCTGGAGGGTCAGTTTGAGTCAGTTCCACCTCGATGGCAATGAGTTTGAGTTTTTTAGTACTTTAGCTCAGGGAGCTCTTATGGCTTAGTCCGTAGGGAAGTGTGATGCTAATCCAAGGCTACTTCTCTCTAGCAGTTCAAATCCACTGGTGACTATATAGAAGGAGAATGGAGGAGAGGGGGCAATCTGTTCCTGTGTGATTTACAGCTTTGGAAACCCAATGGAGTTGGTTCAGACTCAATAACAAGGAATTTTAGTTGAGCGCCTTAATCCATACCTCATAGCATTATTGTTAGCATTAAATGACAAACATTAAGTTAAATAAATAACTGGCATTTAATTAATGTTAAATATTTGCTACCTACTATCCTGAAATTGAACCCTTGCTTAATGTTAGTATTGCTTTAATCTTGCATACTCTTTCAATTATGCAATTTTTTTATTGAACTGTGCATTTCCCAGATATTTAGCATACTTAATAAATTACTAACAGTAATAGAAGGAGAATTAATGCTTTTGAGCTTTGGTGTTGGAGAAGAGTGCTGAGGGTACCGTGGACTGCTAAGAAAACAAACAGATTCATCCTGGAGAGGGTTAAACCGGGTGGGTCCTTGGAGGTAAGGATTCTGAGGCTCCATCTAACATATTTGGACATGTTGTAAGGAGAGACCAGTCCTTGGAGAGGGACATCATGCTTGGGAGGGTGGAGGGACAGCACAGGAGGGGAAGGCCCTCTAATGAGGTGGATTGATTCAGTGACT
>NW_006399766.1:9182551-9183471 GCF_000299155.1 Elephantulus edwardii | reverse complement strand
TAGCTTTGTATTTAACTATTAGAAATAATTTTTTCTTTTTAAATTTACTTCCAAATAGTCTCAGTACTGAAGATTGTAGCATAATGCCTCTCTCATGTACTCATTAGAAAATTTAAATGACTCCATGAAGAATTGTGTTTCTTTCCTCATAATTAAATAGACAGAAAATAAAGCTCAAAATAGCAGAAATGAATTGAGTTTGGCAAACCAGAATATGAATATAAAAAATAGTAGATGTAACATACTATTACAAAGCACATCTTTGCTCTGTATATTTTGTTAATTAAAAGGTGTTGCTGTTGGCTTTAGGAGGGAAGTAGTTTTTTTTAAAAAATGGAATCTGAAAAACATTTTTCTATTCTCAAAATTTAATTGGTTTCAGGAGTACACAATTAGTCAGACTAACAGCTGTACTTAAAGCTTTTAGAAGAGCTACTAAATCTTTTTTGAAAACACACACACACAAAAAAAAAACCCCACACACATACACATAAGTGTTTGGCATACTTCCTTTGAAGTATTCACACATGGTTTTTCTGTAATTCACAGGTCTCCTTTGGTTGATAAAAATCAAAAAGCACATATTCTATTTCTGACCTGATTGTATTAATGTGGGTAATTTTTTGCTTGTTTCTCTTCCTATAGTTGAAAAATAAGTCAATCCACTAAACAATAAATTATTAGATACACGTTAACGCTGGTAACCTAATAGTAAGAAGCTGTGTTGCAGTCCCAAAGACATGCAGTTCAAATCCACCAGCTGCTCTGTAAATGAAGGATGGGAAATCTAATCTCCTCCCATGTGCTTTAGTGTCTCTGAAAACCTTCTGTAGGGTCAGCTATGGGTCAGTTTTGACTCAAAGATACGAAACACCACCACCATACTAACAATATCTGAGGGGACATTTTATATATATAAT
>NW_006399766.1:9170521-9182451 GCF_000299155.1 Elephantulus edwardii | reverse complement strand
AGGGACAGCACAGGAGGGGAAGGCCCTCTAATGAGGTGGATTGATTCAGTGACTGGGGTAATCGGGATGGGTGTGTCAGAGACAGTGCGATCGGCACAGGACAGAGCAGAGTTTAGGGCTGTTGTACATAGGGTCGCTCTGTGTTGCAAGCGACTTGACAGCACATAACAACAACAACAACAACAACAACAACAACTAATAAATGTTTGCTAAAAGAATGTATGAATAAACAGGCAGTCATAGCATTTAGCTGTTTACACATTCCTCACACTTGGAACTATATATTTAAGATTGTTTTACCTTACTATTTCACATATACAAGCTATTAATTTTCTCATAACAAACGTCTGCTTTAAGCCTATCTAGCTTTCTTGTTCCCACCACAAACTCGTTTAAGGGTTAATGATTACTTTAGGTCATTTTAACGACTATTTAGTGTGTGAGGGTAGAAGAGTTAGGAATTGAAAATATCTTCCTGTTCTTTTTCCAATACGAAAGGATAAAGCAAGTGTAGGAATTCTCATTATCAAGCATACTCCTGACTTCAGCGTAATGGGTTATATATTGGTCTGCTAGGAGAAAGGTGGCCAGTTATAACTTATCAGCTATTCCATGGGAGAATAATGAAGTAGTTGGCTTCTGCTAAAATTTTAAATCTTAATTTGGAAGCCTGATGGAGGGACACTGTGAGGTGGATTCAAATTCATGGAAATGGATTTGGTTTTTGGACAGTTTTTTCATTGACTATGTAAAGGCATTTGACTGTGTGGATCACAACAAATTGTGGCTCACCTTGAGGAAGATGGGAATCCCAGAACACTTGACTGTATTCAACTTCTTAGAGCCTGAGTTTAGCAATATGTAAAATGCAATGCAGATAATGATAGTGCCTGCTTTATAGATTGGCCTGAGAGTTAGAATAAGTTTGAATGACACGAAACAGACTTTTTAACTTGTCTTGTTCACCTGCAGGTACTCAAGAAATGTTAACAATTAATATTAGGTACTATAATAAATCCTATGGGCCTCTGCCCATTAGTGGCATTTGTGTCATGGAAAGACGTTGAATAAGTTAACCAAACACACAGCTGTAGTAGTAGACCAAATTCTGAAGCAGACAATCGAAGTCCAATGCCCTTGCTTTAAATAACTTATCTAGTAGGTTCAAATCCTGGAATTATCAGTGTATATTAATAGAATATTGTAAAAAAACAAAAAAGTACCTTTCTATATTTATAGTTGTTCTATGTCAGACCGACCCGTAGCTGAACTTCCAGAGGCAGTAAATGGCACTGAAGGAGAATGCCCATCCTTCCCCTGCGGAGCAGCTGGTGGATTCGAACTGTATGTCTTTGCAATTATAGTACAGCTTATATATTGTTGTTGTTGAGTAATGTAGATTTGGAACTCACCTATAGCCGACCCTCTGGCAGGTTTCCAGAGACAGTTAATCATATGGTAGTAAACTGCCTATCTTTCTCCTGCAGAGCGATGACTGCCTCGAATTGTGTGCTTTCAGGATTGCAGCTTCTTACCACTAGGCCACCTGAGCTCCCTGCTTATATATTAGCACATGGAAATTCTAAAATGCTTAGTAGAGTATCTGAACAGAGCACACACACACACACACACACACACACGGGGATATTAAATGATAACTACAGTTTTAGTAATTGTTGTAGGCAGTACTAATACCAAAAAAGTACCCAGGCTTAGGCACCAAAGAGACGTGGATGTGAACCCTTGTTCTGCTACTTACTAGCTGCTTTTTTTTCCCTGAAAATGTAGCTACTGCTGATTGAGTAGTAGTAGAACACACTTTCTTTCTCCAGTATAGCCCTGATAATGCCCCAGTTAATCACTCAAGTGCTAACCAAAAGGTTCACACCCACACCGTGTCTCTGTGGGATGAAGACCTGGGAATGTGCTTCCATAAAAATTTCAGCAAGGAGAACCGTGTGCAGAAGTTGGACTTTGTCACACAGGCTCACTATGAGGCAGAATGGATCCGCAAGTAACGGACAGAGGAGATGGAATCTAAGCTTTTTAAAAAGAAGTTGAAGGTGATCCACTGCTAAGTTATTATTACCACTGAACCACTGAAGTTAATTTTAAAAAGACATGTCTCTTACTCAATTTGCCTTGCTCTTTTTTCTTCTCAGGTACTTCTGGAATACCCATATTTCTTTAACACAATTTATTCTTTCTTTAGGAAAGCCTTGAAAGTTTTACAAGTGAAATAACGATAGTGAATAAACCTTTCACAACTACTTTTCTTGCTCATTCAGGAAGGGAAAGGCATGCAGTATATTTGTTCTTATTAGGCAATCTACATTTATATCAGTGTATTCTAGCTGATAACATAATTCTGCAAAATGGATTCCAAGGAGGCTGAGGAATGCAAAGTTTGCATTTAAAAGCATACCTATTTGAGTATGGTATGGCACAAATGACAGTATCAAAAGTCAAATTATTTTTAAAAATTATTATGCTGCGCTCCTTTCCTCTTTTTTATTTATAACTATCAATTATCCTTATCAGTGGAGGAAGAAAATTGGCACAGATAACTGAGAAGACTGGATAATAACCAACTCCCTGCTTATTATACTTAATTCTGTAATGTGTTATGGCTGCTGAGTGCCAAAACAAACAGTTTAAATATAAACAACTTAATTGAGCTACTTATTTGGAATTAAAGAGATTTTTTTAAAAGAATACAAATTGTTTAAAACATGTCATTAAATTGACTATACTTATAAGGTCTGCATTATTAGTCATCTTAGATTATTCTTTTTTAATTTGTAACTGTTTTAGATATTGCATTAATTTGGATCCCTGATCATCCTTACGCTGAATGGAGAAGAAAAAGCAATATATCTGCTGGCAAGGATAAGTGGCTAAAAATTGGTGGGGCAAAAGCAACGACGACAAAACAGGCGGGAACCAGGTTAGGAATGTGAGTTAGTGGGCACAGAATCTCCACTTTTAAAGAATATCCTCTCTCAGTTTCTATCCCACATTCCTTACCTTCTGCTTGATGATCATCTCATTGATGTCTTCGACATCACCCACCATCACTCTCTGCGATTTTAGAACTCGGTCAAGCAGAGAAAGCCAGTCGGTCAGTTCTGTCCAAGCCCGATTGAAATCTGCCAGAGCAGGCACTTCCAACAGCAAAGATGATGGCATCTCTAGTTTGGAGATAGAAGCTTCCTTGGTAACCACAGGTTGTGTCACCAGAGTAACAGTCTGACTTGGAGCTAAAATACATTGTTTAAAAAAAAAAAGGAGGGGGTAAAAAAAAAAGAGAGAAATTAGAAATACAAGTGAAGGAACCAATTTCAATAACAATAAATCAGCTTTAATTGAAAGGCAATACTTGCAGCCAAAGTTATTATTTATGACAGCATATGATTTTTCTTACAATGTAGATACTTTAAATAGTAATATATGACAGGGAAATTCAAAGACGAAAAATTTTCCTTCTTACAAATGTAATCCTCTTTCAAAAGGATTTTGCTTATTTTCATGTCTAAATAATGAAATCTAATAGTCCTTCTCAATAGCAATTATATAGATTGTGGAATTGGTAAGGGAATAAAAGTAATTAGACCTTTCCAGGTAAATAATTTTTACTTTTAAAAAAATTTCCCATTCAAGAGAACAAAAGCAAAGGGAAAGATTAGGTAGGATCTTATTCTGAGGTATGATTTCCTTGAATAGCAAGTAAATGAATTTGAAAGTGGACCCTAGGGAAGTCAAAGCCAATGCCAATGAATGTCTTAGATGTGGCATTTTATAATGGTAGTAGCTTATCACATTATTTTTTCTCTCTTTTCTTTCCAACTGGTAATTAAGTGGCTGGCAGTGAAGAAAAACCAAGCTACATTATTTTTGGAAAATGAAAGTGAAAGCTAGTAACATTTTTCTATTTGGCCATGGCATACTGTTTCAGGGTCATTAAGAAATACTCAATGAATATTCAGTGGATATTAAGAGGGTCGAACACAGTACGGAAGAAATCACATGTAAATGATTCACTTTTTAAGTCTAGAAGTACAAATACAAAGAACAGAATTCCTCTCTTTGCCTTAAGTTTCTCAATTTCTCTCAACATTAGTTTTTTTTTCTTCTCCTCATTAAGGTAAAAAGTAAAGGTCATGGAGAAAGTTGTGTAGATTAAATGACCAAACATATACACAGAACTATGTCAGAAACATCATCATTATCATCATCTTATCATGATCCTATTATTCTTCCTTCTCCTCTTCCTCCTATTAGCACAGTTCTTAACACTAACGGATAATCAAAGAGGGCAGAAAAAATGCCAAATATCCTCAGGACCATAGTGTCTGGGAACATCAAGATCAATCTATATAACACAGTCCACAAAGAAAATTATCTCTCTATATCCTACTTTGATAAATAGTGACTGGATTCTTAAAAGCTTGGAATCAGCCATCTAAGGTGCTTCTTGTCTGGAGCAAAGAAGAGTGAGGAAAAGCAAAGCTCCATGGAAACAATTAATCCAAAGGATTAAGGTACCATGAGAACTTAAACCTTTAAGATCTTGAGACCAGAAGAGCTTAAACGGTACCCAGCTACTATTTCTGATCACACTAAAAGATCACAATAGAAGATCCTGTTCAGAGTAGGAGAAAGATGTGGAACAAATCTCAAGATCATAAAATTGGTGAGGCTTGTTGAGATGATAGACTCTTAGTCATTCTTTGAGCCGAGAATGAAACTCACTCCTGTGGCTCAACTTTCATCCAAACAATAGACAGGTCGACAAAGTGAACAATTACACAAGGAAGGTGCTTACTTCTTAGAAAAATCAACCATATAAGATCAATAGTTGAGCATTTATCTAAAGATAAAACTCAGAAGGCATGAAGAGATTATGAAATTTAATGAGACAGACTGGAAGCAGGAAGAACATGGCGATAACCTGGTATTGAAATTAGCATCAAAAAGGAAATGTGTATGTATAGTTGAGTGGGACACCAATTTTCTCTTTCATAAAAACTTCCATTTAAATCATGATTTGCTTTAAAAATACCTAATCGATTTTATGTGTAATGGTTACAGAAGCCTAACATATTTAGGATATCAGTGACAAACCAATATTTGACTATGTAGTTTAAAAGGTGGAAACTTTCAACGAATGCTGCACAAGACCTCTCAGTAGGAGATCCCAGAAGCAAAGACAATAATGGTACTGTTTCAGAACAGGAGGAAAACTGGACTTTGGACTCCCCTTCTGAAGGAGCCACAAATGATTTTTCATGATGATATTACTTTTCCTACTTTCAGCATTATCTTCCTATTAGAGAATAACATGAAGGATATGGAAGGATGTCTCTCTTAATCTTGTAAAAAAGTTATTATTTATTTATGTCACCATACACTTTTTTATAATTATTCATTTAGGTGGTTTCATTGCTGTACATTTCATTTTGTACAATGCTTTTCTGCACATTGTGTTTTCTATAATTAACATTGATTAGTTACTTTCATCTCCCCATCTCCTCAAGTCTCCACTGCATTTTACCAATTTATTCGCCCCCTCCCCCGCCCCCCAGTAATCTCTGCTGTCCAAGTGATTTCCTCCTCCTTCTTCTACTGTTTCTCCCATTTCCTGTTTAAACCATTTCTCAATCTCAAGAGACAATAAGAGGAAGAAAACAAAGAGAAAAGGTTTCTTTATATGGCGGATACAAGGTTGAACAGGCAGAAAGGGGGGCGAGTGTTTGAGAGATCACATACAATCAAAACTAATGTCAAGAAGTAAGACAGAAGCTAAAGAACACATTTTCTTGCTAGAATTGATCTCCCCAGTCTGATGTTCTTTCTAAAAAAGAATAAACCATAGAACCATAAATAGCGTTCGATGAGTCCTAGTTCTGTTGGCGGAATCAGGAGAGTCAACAAGATCCAGAAATCTTAAAAGGGATTCTAGGAGATGAACTGAATCCTAGAGGGAGGATTCTTGGACAAGGAAGGAAAGAGCTAGATTAAAATATCACTGTAGAAGCTGACTGCAGAAGAAGTGGCTACCTGGCCGGGGGGTGGGGGGATGACAAATTTTTCTTCAAAAGATGTTCTAAGGCTACAGCCATTTGGGAGAACATCCAGATTAGGGGAAGTCTCAGAAAACATTTGGTTTTGAACTTGACTTATTGAAAATCTGACCCTCAAAAGGCAACAGGAATACAGAGCCTCTCTCTCACCTTCTGGATTTGCTTCTGATTAACAAATGGAAACTGTGTCCTGTAGCCAAGTTGACTTGTACCCTGTTAACATCCCTAATAAGCCTCAGAATCATGAGTACGTTTCTGTAAAGTCAGTGTAGCTTTCACAATGGATTTCTGTAATGTCATCTTGAATTCCCTAATAGCGAAGGATGCAAAGACACACCAGACTTCAGCGAGCAAGCCACTTGTATTTTCTGGAAAGCACATTTTGGAAGGGGAAAACCTATGGAGAAGAAAGATGCAAACCCAGAGCCAGAGACTCAGAAGGGAAGAATGATCCCAGATAGCAGGTAAGTGCACAGATATTGGTGTAATAGAACCACAAAATTCTCTACTGAGAAGAAAACATAGCCCCATAAAATGCAATTCAAGCAGATTCACAGAGGCATAAGCATCAAGCCGAGCAGCATTATATACTGTAAAGATCAGTTCATTTCTGAATTCCTCGACTCCAGCATTTACATCTGAGAAAATCTCCCTGCCAGTGGATAAGGGAGAGAAAAACAAGCCTTTCTTGCTCACTGCTTTATTATCTACACCTTGCACAAGTCCTCAACTATAGGAGGTAATCAATTGATGTCACTGAAACAAAAACCATAAAATTGCAAACAAATAACCTGCATAGTAATTGTTTTAGTAAACTTAGAGTCATTAAGCCTATGACAAGTGTTCAAAATTCACACTACCCTACCAATCTTGGATCCTCATACATGTTCTACAATAATGGTCTTATACAGTATTTGTCCTTATGGTACTGAGTTACTTCACTTAGCATAATACTCTCCAGTTCCTCTCAAGCTAGGTAGTGATTTACAAAATCATTGCTCCTGTGTGATGCATAGTATTCCCATAATTTCTCAACCCATTCCATTGTGGTTGGACATCTGGGCTGTTTCTGTCTTTGCCATGGTGAATAATGCTGCTATGAACACTGGAGTACAAGTCTCCGTTTATGCCATACTTCTCATTCTCTCAGGGTATCTTCCAAGCAGTGGAATAACTGAGTCATATGGAATTTCTATGTTCAGCTTTTTGAGAAAACGTCAAACTGACTTCCAGAGTGGTTGTATCATTTTACAATCCGACCAACAACATATAAGGGTTCCTATCTCACCACATCCTCTCCAACATTTATTACTTGCTATCTGTTACTTTGCCACTGCTACTGGAGTGAGATGGTATCTCATCGTGGTCTTGATGTGCATCTCTCTTATTTCCAGTGATTTCAAGCATTTCTTTGGGGGTGAGGATGGGCAGGGGTGGTAGTGGTTAATCATAAGGTTGCTCAATTTGATGGGTGGAGGGAGGGGTAGGTAAGGGAAATGGCAAAGATCAGTGTGAAAAATAATGTATATAACTTTGTAAGTAAACCAGTACAAAATAAAAATTTATTTTAAATAAAAACAAATTTACATGAATCTGTAATTAAGGAGCTCTGGTGGTATAGCCACAACAAGTTGTACTGCTAACACAGAGGCCAACTCCTCTCTAGCAGTTTACATCCTCAGGAGAAAGATGGACAATCTCTGGTCATTCAGTTTATAGACTTGGAAACCCAACTGAGGGTAGCAAGGTGAGGCAATGAGACTGAGAAGTTAAAAATATGTTTTTTATATGCTAGAATATACAACATTACTAGTTTCTATGCAATTTAGATTATTTTAGCATTTTTTAAATTGAGATTTTAATGAAAGTTTATAAAAAAACTTGGATTTCCATTCATTCATTGTTACACATTTTCTTCCACGGCCCCTCAACCCCCCTCCTGCAGTTTGCTTTTTTCTTCAGGGAAAAAAGTTCTTTCATTGTTATACAGGTGCCCCCAAACCACTTTATTATGCAGTTCTTATGCTGGACTCTTGTCATGCCAATAATACCTAGTCATATGTTCTTTAAAACAGTTCTCTCCCTCATCTGTTTCAATGCCATATACATTATATATCTCCTCTCCCCAATCCCCATGTCATTCCTGTTTTATAACAGTGGTATTATGCAGTATTTGTCTTTTTATGACTGTGGTATTTCACTCAGCATAATGTCCTCCATGGTCACCCATTTTGTATAATATTTCATGAATTCTTTGTTTTTCAGTGCTGCACAATAGTCTATTGTGTAAATATACCACAGCTTCTCTATCCATTCATTTGTTGATGGGCCCTTGGGTTGTTTCCAACTCTTTGCTATTGTGAACAAAGCCACAATAAAACATGAGTGTGCATATATCTTCTTGGGTGGCCATTTTGGTTTCTCTAGGGTATAGCCCCAGTAGTCGAATTGCAGGGTCAAGGGGTATTTCCATTTCCAACCTTTTGAGAAAGCATCATATTACTTTCCATAGTAGTTGCACCATGTTAGCAATTTTCAGAATAGGAAAATAATAGGAGAGCCGCTTCTCAGGAAAGACAATGAAAGGCCAACTATTAGTTGCCATCAAGTTGAGTAGAACTCTCAGAGTACCTATGAACAGAGATCTGAACCTTGCCCTATCCTCAACCATCCTCCTGATCTATGTCCTGCTCAAGCCACATTGTGGCAGTTGCGATGTCCATCCATCTTGTTGATGGTCTTCCCTTCCTTCGTGGACCTGCCTTTGCAGACTGATTCCTCCTGAAAATATGTCAAAGCCAGTGAGACAAAGTAACTTGGTCTCAGAGAGAAAATAGAACTAGTCAATTCTTTTCTTTGTCCCTCACTTTTGTAATGAGAGAGAATGTCAGGGTCGAGTATACCATGAAGAAGAGACAGATTTATTTCTGAACTGATTGTTTTGAACCCTTGTGCTGCCACTTACTAACTGTGTAACTTTAGATAGGGTCCCAATATTCCCTCAAGCTCCTCAGTAAAATTGCCAGGACAACATACTTTCTTCACAGACAATTGACCTTACTATTTTTTTTTTTAGATAGACAACCATAAACAAGTCACCTAGGCTTGCTAAACTGGATTTGTCTGATTCTCGCAGCTTTCACCTGTGCAATGGGGGAAACAGTACTAATCTCACAGAATTATTCTCACAGTTTCATGAAATGATACCTGTAAATCTCCTCCAGGCATTGGTTGTACAGCTAATAGCCACACTATTGTTTTTATAATTTCATTACCTTCTTTATCTCATTCTTCCTTCTCCTATCCAATGATGCTCATTGGCCCCTTACGTTAGCTTGGTATTCCAAGGTTCTAAACACTTAGAAGTCAACTTCACACTCCAGCCTCTTCTCCCTCAATTCAGGCCATGACTCTTCACATCTAAGTTACCATCCCACCCACTATCACAGAGTTGATTCAGACTCATGGTGACCTAATAGGACAGAGAATAGAGTCAGAAAAGTAACTGTTCAGCATTTCCTAAATACCAGGAATTCTATTGAATCTTTGTGTCATTTTAAATGCTTCTATAAAATAATAACAACAAACCACCAAAAATCATTGATGCCAAATCAAAACTGACCCATAGCTGACCATTCAGCAGGTTTTCAGAACCTATAAATCACAAGGGAGGAGACTGCCCATCTTTCAGACTGCCACAAGACACCACCTTTGGGCTAGCAGCACAGAGCCCTATGGCCTATTCCACAAGAACCTCATTGAATTTACTAGACTGTAAATCACAAAGGGAGGAGATTCCTCATCTTTCTCCAGAAGAGCAGCTGGTGGATTTGACCCACTAGAGACAGAGACTTAAGCCTTCTTGTGAGCTGTGTAACATCCTAAGGATTATGCCATCAGCAGCAGAAAATATTTTATCTTTATCTCTCTATATAGATAGATATAGAGATAGAGATAGAAATAGACAGACATAGAGATAGAGATCTATAGATAGAAACAGATATATCTATAAGTATATAGATATATAACTATATATAGTTAGATATAGATATATCTAAAACTATAGCTATAATGGGTGTGGCACCAGAAAATTTTTTATCTTTATCTCTTTCTCTCTATATATAAATATATGTAGATATATAGAG
Source organism: Elephantulus edwardii (assembly GCF_000299155.1). Classification (NCBI taxonomy): domain Eukaryota; kingdom Metazoa; phylum Chordata; class Mammalia; order Macroscelidea; family Macroscelididae; genus Elephantulus; species Elephantulus edwardii. Next base: position 9,172,223 of record NW_006399766.1, on the reverse strand, counting down.
ATAGAGATATATAGATATAGGTGATATAGAGATAGAGATAGAGATGATATAGAGAGAGATAGAGATAGAGATATAGAGATAGATAGATATAGAGATATAGAGATAGAGATAGAGATAGACACAAAGATAGATAGATATATAGATTGATATATCTATATCTATGGGGGGTATTGTGGGAGTTTTTGCACATGAAGGACTACTCTGCCTCCAGGAGCCAGGCAAGTCAGGCTTGGCCTAGGGTTTAAGGCAGCAGGGGGCTTCAAGTGCAAAAGGGAAAAAGGGAGAGAAGGCGGCCATATTCTCCCAGGTTTGCTCAACCCAGGGTTGCTATGACCTGGTTGCCAGAGAGAGCATGGTGCTGTTGTGGCAGCTTTTGGATGTGAAGGACTACTTTGCCTCCAGGAGCCAGACAAGCCAGGCTTGGCCTCGGGCCTGTCTTTCATTGTTTTTGTTCAGACATTCCTCTAGGCCGTATAGCCCTGGTGTACAAGTTGCTGTACCACAGTCACTTGTGATTGCTGTGAGGCTGAACACTGTGACACGGATGTGTCAAATGTGTTAATGGTTGGCTACCCAATGTGGACAGAGAGTGGGGTGGAGCTCCCTGATTGAACAAGCATGGAAGGAGAAGTGGCATCCACTTCCATAATAGCTTGCCTCCGGAAACTCTGTGAACCTGGAAAGAGGATGAAAGGCACCCAAGCATCGAGGACTCTCCTTCACAGGGTCGCTATGAGTCGCCTATGACTCGATGGCACTTAACAACAACAACATATCTATAACAATATCATCTCTATCTCTATATCTATCTCCTGAAGGTACGCAATTTGAGGCCACTAGCTGTTCCATGGGAAAAGGATGGACAATCTACTCACCAGAGGATGAATCAGCTACAGGTCAGTTCCAACATTATGGTACACAACAACAAATATATCTATATATCTATCTATACACACACATATATAAATAAATGTGTGTGTGTGTGTGTGTGTGTGTGTGTGTGTGTGTGTAAATGAATCAGTAGTTGGAAAACATGGGCTTGATGACAGATATGAAGCTGGAGATAGAATGATTGAATTTTGTACAATGACTCATTCATTACAAATATGTTTTATAAGAAACATAAACGCAGGTTATACACATGGATTTCACCTGATGGTATGCATGGGAATCAGATTGATTACATCTGTGGGAAAAAAACGGTGGAGAAGCTTAATATCAGCTGTGAAAACTAGGCCAGGAGCTGATTGTGGAACAGACAACCAACTACTCATATGCAAGTTCAAGCTGAAGCTGAGGAAAATTAAACTGGATCCACAGGAGCCAAAATATGACTTTGATTTCATCCCACCTGAATTTCAGAATCATCTCAGGAACAGGTTGGAGGCCTTGAACACTAATGAGTGAAGGCCAGATGAGTTGTGGGAGGATGTTAAATGTATCATCCAGGAAGAGTGCAAATGGTCATTACAAAGACAGAAGAGCAAGAAAAGACCAAAATGGATGTCAGAAGAAACTCTGAAGACTGCACTGGAATGTAGAGAAGCCAAAGCACAAGGAAGAATCCAAGACACTAAAGAGCTGAACAGAAGATTCCAAAAGGCAGCTCGGAATGTTGTTGTTGTTGTTGTTATGTGCCGTCGAGTCATTTAAGACTCATAGTGACCCTATGTACAACAGCCCTAAACCCTGCTCTATCCTG
>NW_006399766.1:9154429-9165874 GCF_000299155.1 Elephantulus edwardii | reverse complement strand
GAACATTTAAAGAGATTTTGGATTTCTATTCATTCATTGTTGCACTTTTCTCCCTGTCCAGCCCTCTTCCCCAGTTCAAAACAACTACTTTTGTGAAAGCGTGTAAGCAAGCCACTTCATGTCTCATGCCCTAATCCCCACCTTTTAAATGGTTTGATAGCACAAAAGTGTTACATGGGAGCTCCATGAATATTAAAAGCTCACTGATGCCATTTCCACAATTTTTAACTGAGTTTTCCCCTGCTACTGAGATACAGAGTAGTTCTGATGATGGAGTCTGTAGGGAGTTGTGCTGCTAATCCAAAGGTTATGCCTCTTGGGCATTTCAAATCTACCTGGAGTCTCTTTGAAAGGATGGATAATCTTGTCACTAATGATTTACAACTGCCAAAACCCACTGGAGGCCCAACAATGAGTTGGTTCCCACTCAGTAGCAATAAGAGAGAGATCAAGAACTAATTCAAAAGGAAAGATATTTAATGTTGCTTGGAGAAAGGAGATTGTCACATTTACTACTATTATATGAACTGTGTTTCAAAAACCTTGTTACATTTTATCCACATTAAACAATCTTCAATGTAGACATTATCATCCCCATTTTACTGAAAAGTGATATAAATTGCTCATGATGTCACATTAAGCAGTGACAATGCCAGAACTATTTGTGTAATGATTACACAGATTTTAATAATTATAGCACCATCAAATATCATTCTACGTTCCCATTCAATATTTAACAATTATTAATCATTCAAACATTTTCATAACTTGCATGATGTAAATTCATTGTACATCCACTAAATATAAGCAGGGCTTATTTAGTCTCAGCAATATTATTTTAATTCAGACTACCCTCCGTGTGTGTGTGTGTGTGTGTGTGTGTGTGTGTGTGTGTAGGGGAGTTATCCTGTGCAAAATTGACCAGAGCACCTTTCCATCTGTGATACTCCATAATGTCTTCAGACATCAGTGAGTCTCCCTTAATGATGGAAAAATTGCCTCTGGTTGTGAACTACTTATTTAAAAACCAAACCTACTGCTTTTGAGTCAATTCCAACTCTGTAACAATACAGAACTGAGTAAAATGGCTCCTTGGGTTTTATACAGGTTTAGATCTTTATGGGAGCAGGCTGATTCTTGGAGTGGGTAGATAGCTACTGGGTTTGAACCATTAAACTTTCAATTAGTAGTACAGTGGTAAACCTACAGCACCACCAAGGCTTTTTTTATCTAAAGAGATTACCATTTATTTCTGTCACTGGTTTTATGCATCTATTACTGCTTTGGCAGGGCCCTGTATTTTTGGAAATAGGTAGTAGCAACAGATCTAGATCTTCATGGCCAGAGAAGAAGAAGAAAGAGGAAGAGAATGTAGCACATCTTTCAGGCCCAGAAATTCTTGTTCCAGCCACACCAACAGCAGCAGCAGCAGCAGCAGTCATGGCTAACTATAGAACAATAGGAGATGGAGCTACATTGGGACTGCTAACCCCCTGCCACCCTATAGATAGAACCAGAGCTAAGCTAAGAGCCTTTGCTCAAGTTTTTTAGATGACTCAGGAGGGTGGAGCCAATATTGGCAAGACTAAAGCTGTATGGCTCAAGGCTGAGGTGCATGTGAGCACATTTTGTAAGATGTTTTGTTTGAGTAACTGTGTTTAGCTACTCACCTGTATTATAGCCTTTTAACTTTCTCAACATGATTCTGTGTAGTCTGAGATTTATCACATCAAATTTTGGATGTATTAAAGCAGTAATGTTAGTGTTGAGATGAGTAAACAGAGGTGTGGGAATGTGGGGAACATGTCTGACCTCATGGGAATTGGTTTTGTGCTGTTGATGCTGTTGACAGGGACAGTTCCCCATTGTGAAATTGGTAACGGCCAGATATTGCCATCCCCACGTGGCCCTTGCTTTTCTTACTTAGCTGGGTTTTGTTTGTTTGTTTCTTTGGTTGGTTGTTCATTTTTAGCGTTATTGCTGGATACCACTTAAGGCTATCCAACTCTTAAAGTTGAACAAACTTTTCACCTGAACACAGTAGAGACTGCCAATGAGCAATCATACCAATGCAGATGCCAAAGGAAGAAAAGCAGCCTGAAACTATAATAAGGACCATGCTCTTTTTGAGGGTGATAATCAATTCCAAAATTGCTATGAGAATAATATATATAATTATAGCTAACTAGAATAATATTGTGTAATTCTCATTGCAGAAAATGGGCTGTTTAAAAAAAATCTTGAAATAATCTGTTTTGTGTTTTCATTATTTATTAATTTGTTTTCTACAGAATTGCTCCTATTTGAATATGTAGAATTAAGCGCATGCCAAACCATACTTTCTAGAGTTCATACTGAATGTATCTCATACCTATTTTGGAGAGCTGCATTTTCTACTCATGCAATCAAATAATGAACAATGAATTTTTAAAACTGTTATACACCGGTAGATAAGATCCCTTATCATGAGGCAGCATCTCACAACAATACAATCAAGTTACTTGATACGTTATCTGAGATATTTATTGCATTCATCACTTGCTTCCTTATAAAATTCAGTGCAATTTTTGACACATCTAAACGAAAAAATTCCTCACGCTGTTTTCAAGACTAAAATGATGTGCAATGAACTACGCACAATCTCTAAGTTTATGTTTATTAATGGATGTTTATACATGTCTTTAACACCAATATAACTGGAGTATCTAGAAGTTTAACACAAAAATGAATTTCCAATAGTAATTAATATTTACAGAAAATTTTTTATTACATAAAATGCCTTTTAATGCTATTACCATGGTTCCTCACCATACCACTGGGCACCGCACCGCATGGCACTACAACACACCGCACCACTGGGCAGGAAAAGTAAAATTACTACCATTTTGAAGGAGTCAAAACTAAAATTTAGGGTACAAGAAAATGCTTTTCCAAGATCAACAATTAGTAAATTAGATGGTAGATTTTTGACAACCTATTTAAAAAAGCCTTCAAGATGAGTCATTAGAAAGGAATTCAGGCAACAGACCAATTGTGGACTTTTTCCTCTCCCTTCAATATAAAGTAGATTTAAATGATGTCCTTGTATACAGTTTTCTATAAATCAGAGTAGCTCTGATTTATTGATGTCCAGTGAAAAGTTATCTTTTTTTACTCCCCCCACCCATTAAAGTTGTCACCTTTTATCCCTGGGCAAACCTTGTAGAGTAAGGAGAATACACTAATCTAACTCTGATGTGGACACTGAGGTGCCACATAAGATTACCTTCTGCTAAAGGCCACAGTTGTAGCTCCGTGGGGTTTGTTTTTGATCAGTGCAAGTATCTACAGTTTGGAACAACTCTGAATAAACAAGGAACCTCGAAATTTCTCAATTTTCACGAAGCTCAGTGAAGACTTTGGTTGAAACTACGTAAGGGTCCTCCTCTTCCTCTGACCAACACTACCCAGTTCACTTCTTTACACAGGTATCTACTAAGCTTAATGTGCTGTTGTTGTTGTTCTTGTGTAGCATAGAGTCAGAACAGACCTATAGCTGACCCTCCAGCGGGTTTTCAGAGGCAGTTAATTGCACGGTAGGAGATAGCCCATTGTTCTTGCATGGATCAGCTGGTGGCCTCGAACTGCTTGCCTTCGGGATTGCAATGAAGTTTCTTACTACTAGGTCACCAGAGTGTACTAGATAAATTTTTTTCTAAATAATTTTCTAGACATTGGTTCTGACTTTTACCGTATAGTTATTAGATGTTGTTATTAGAGGCCAATTAAGTTGAGTATGGCTGATAGTGATCCTAAGAAAAACAGACCCGAATCCTATCTTATCCTGTGCCATTCTCATCATTCCTGATACACTCAGACCTATTGCTGTAGTCACTGTATCACTACACCTTTTTGAGGTCTTCCTCTCATTTACTGACCCTCTCCCTTTCCAACCATGATATCCCATTCCTAGGAAAAGCCTCTCCTAGCAACATGGTCAAAGTATGAGAGATGAAATGTTGCCATCCTTGCCTTTAAGGAACACTCTGGCTGCTACTGTTTCCAAGACATATCTGTTTGTTCTTTTGCTAGTCCATTTTAAGTACTCTTGTACAAACAACACAACTCAAATGCATAAATTCTTCGTTACCTGTATACATTGTCCAACACGCAAGTGCATAGCAAATAATTGAAAAGACAATGCCCTGAATGAGGCATGTCTTAGGGGAGAGGAAATTAGCAAAGGGTTGGCCACTGATACCAAGAGTGTTGTTTGTGGATACAATTAAGACAAAGTCATTGACAGTTTCAATCCTTTCTCCATCTGTCATAATGCATAGGATTAGGCAAAGAGTATGAGTGAAATAAAGAGTAGTTATTGGATGCAAACAGGGTGTACCAATTAGTACTGGAAAGGGGAAAGATTGGTCAGTTTTGTCATCCTGTCAGGCTTAAAATCAGCAGAGTCACAGTCAGAAAATAGAAATCATGCTACCAGCAAGAAAGAAGCAGGGTGGGGGCAAGAAAAGACAGAAAGAAGTAGAGAGTGATGTAAGTCTTTATGTGCCAGAGATTCCGGTCTAAGAAAGAGGTTTAGACCAGATCAAACTAGACCAGAACAGCAGTGGCAATAGCAGCAGAGGTTAAAAAGAAGCAGATATAAAAAGGAGAGTTAAACTGGAGCTACTGCTCCTTGGAACCAGAGCTTTGAGTTGAGAGCTTTGCCTGGGCCTATTTTAGAGCTCAGACAGAAGGGAGGAGCGGGGAGGGGGGCACAGCACATGTGGCAAAGTCTCTAAGTGGTCCCCACACCACGCAGATATGAATAACTATGAATCCCAGAAGCCCGCAGGTCAAGGCTACCTTCAAATTTTGGCCCTCAGGCCAGGAAGATAACAGTATATACCAAATCTACAGGATGTATCAACCTCCCCTGGAAAACTCATGTAGCATAACTTGAGGAGAAGATGCCCTTAAGCACAAGAAGTCAATCCTGGAGCACAAGTTCAAAACTCCTGAAGTCAAGAGATACTGCTCTTAGAGAAAGAAACCGGCAGCAGCTTGAGGCATTAGGAATCACAGAAGCCCAGAAAAATTGACGTATAGGCCATCACTTCAAGGGCTGGAGAGGGAAGATTGTTGTTGAATGGAGCAGGTGGGAGTAGATGTAAATGCTGGAGGAGCAGGGAAAAGGAGTGGCTCAAAGCACACCTGGCAAGTGTGGGGACAACACAGAATCTATTGGGGTTGTTTTCCACTACAAGGGCACATCTTTAATCTGCTCTTCTCTGTAAAATCCTTGTCTGTCAGATAATGTTCTGAATCCGAGCAAATTAAGACAGACTAGAAAGAAGGGTTGGCCATCCACTTCCAAAATAGCAGGCCTTTGAAAACTGTATGTACAACAGAGCACACTTAGACTAGCAGATATGGCAACTGAGGCTGAGCCCTTAAGTATGGGAACAAATAAGAGAAACAGCTTGTAAGCAGACACTAGTGATTGGAACATGGAATGTAAGAACCACAAATGTAGGAAAATTGGATACTGTTAAGAGGGAAATGGAACACAAATATTGACATACGAGGTATTGGTGAAATGAGATGGCCTGGCATTTTGAGTCAGAGGATCATATGATCTACATCTACTATGCTGGAGATGAAAAGGTGAGGAGAAATGGGATTGTGTTCATAGTAAAAAAAAATCACTTCTAGATCTGTCTTGAAATACAATGTTGTGAGTGACAGGGTAATATCCATATGCATACAAGGAAGTCCAGTGAATACCACCATCATTCAAATTTATGCACCAACAACCAGAGCCAAAGAGGAGGAAATAGAGGATTTCTACCAACATTTACAGTCAGAGATTGATCAAACATGCAATCAAGATGCATTAATAATAATGGGTGATTGGAATGCAAAAGTTGGGAATAGAGAAGAAGCATCAGCAGTTGGAAAACAGAGACTTGGTGACAGAAATGAAACAGGAGATAGAATGATAGAATTTTGTACAACCAATGATTTATTCATTGCAAATACTTTTTATAAAAAGCCTTGTTGGTTCAACAACACACCGCACAAATGGTAACTATACATGGATCTCACTTGCTAGAACACACTGGAATAAGGTTGATTACATCTATGGAAAGGATTGTTGGGGAAGCTACATATCAGCTATGAAAACTAGTCCAGGTGCTGACTGTGGAACAGATCTTCAACTACTCATGTGTTAAGTTCACATGGAAGCTAAAGGAAGTGAAAAAAAATCCCCAGAAAGCAAAATATGACCTTGAGTCTATTCCATTTAAATTTAAATATCATCTCAAGAATAGGTTTGAGACCTTGAACACGAATGAATGAAGACCAGATGAGCTGTGGGATGATAGCAAAAATATCACCCATGAAGAATATAAAACGTCATTATTAAGACAGAGGAAGAAGAAAAGACTGAACTGGATGTGAAAAGAGATTGAATATTGAATTAGAACACTGAGAAGCCAAAGCAAAAGAAGAAATCAGGAAGTTAAGGAGCTGAACTGAAGATTGCAAAGCTATTATAAGAAAATGTATGAAGAATTGGAGTTAGAAAAATCATAAAGGACAAACTTGCTCAGGATTTCTTAAACCAAAGTACTGAAGAACAAATTGAAGTCTCAAGTTTCAGTACTTAATGATGCTATAGGTAGAATATTAAATAATCCAGGAAACATCAAAAGAAGACAGAAGGAGTGTACAGAGTCACTGTACCAAAAAGAAATGGCTGATGCAAAAGAAATTCATTAAGCAGCCTATGATCAAGCTGAAGAGCAACAATTTCAATCTAGACATTAAGAGGAGTCTAATACAGGCCATGGTCTTCTCAGATATTTGCTATGCATGTGAGAGCTGGACAAAGAACAAAGATGACAGAAGAATCAATATCTTTGAGTTGTACTGGAGAAGAGTAGTGAACATACAACAAAATCCTAAGAGAACAAACAGGTCTATTCTGGAGAGGGTGAAGCTAATTTGTTCCTTGGGGGCAAGGATGTGAAGCTTCGTCTCACATACTTTGTGCATGTTCCCAGAAGGGATCATCTTTGCCGAAAGACATCCTGCTTGGAAGGGTGGAGGGTCAGCGTTGGAGAGCAAGACCCCAGAGATGAACTGACAGCCACTAAGGTAATGGGGGCAGGTGTGTCAGAGAAAGTGACATTGGTTCAGGATAGGGCAGCATTTAGAGGCATTGTTCATAGGGTCATTATGAGTTGCAGTTGACTTGATACCATATAACAACAAAAACAATTCTGACTTAAAACCACAACACTGAAGGTCAGAGGACCTGCATGTACAATGGAGAGGCTAACCTGACTGAAGAATTATGTCCCGTTTCAAACCTAAATGCTAATCTGTTTCTTCCTTAAGAAACCCCACAATCATTAGTATTGCCTGTGAGTTCTGCATGGTCATTGCAACAGATTAGAGAACCTAGTAATAGAACAGATTAGAGAACCCACTGATAAAATTGTCCCTCTAGGAGGGCAAGTATGTTAGAATTGATACCAGGAGGTGTGGAAGTGTGGAGGCATGGCCATCTTCATAGGAATTGGGTTTGTGCTGTTAATGTTGTTGATGGGAGTCTTCTGTCTTGCAGAGTTTGTGGAGGTAAGATTCAGCCATCTCTATAATGGCAGCACGGTTTTTGCAAGTACTTTCCAATATCTTTTTGATACATCTTTTTGGATCAAAGTCCAAAACAGAAATAGAATCAAAGACATCCCTCTTGTCTAAGCACATACTAGTTTATGTTTCTAATATGTGGAAGCAACAGTGTATTTTCAGCCATGGGATCAGAATGCTTTTATTTACAATGAATTATTTATTGGTATAACATACATATAATTCAGTATTAAATTGAATGCTCTGGAAACTGACAGAAACTTGCAGAGGATTGGTGGCATATTTATTGTTTAAGGGCCTATAAAACAGTTTTATACTCCTTGGTTATACTTGAGTTTCAATTTATTATCTGAGTTACTGTTTCTTAAGTGAAATCTGAGCACATCCTGTAACTAAAACAGCAAAGAGCTTGACAAATCCAAATACTGAAGTCTTGAACTCTGTCTCTGTAATGACACTGGAAATACAACTGCTATCTTGTGTTGGAGTGAAGTGATTGTGCTGGGCTATACGTGGCTTTTAAAGTTCTGGGTCAGTAAACACATTATGAACTGCAGGTATGGCAAACCCAGGAACTGAAGTAGTGAAACTAGCGACATCAAAATCAATTTATGTTTTCTTTTGATTTTTTAAAAAGTTCACCATGCCCATAAATGCAGGGACCAGGCACTTGGCAACAGAAACCAAAATCCAAACTAGAAAAAAAGTTATATAAAGATAATGATTTTTTTACAAGTTGTGTAGATGTGTGTGTGTGTGTGTGTATACACACATATAATTTATTCATATTTATATGTACAATTTATATCGTATGTTGTTGTTATTGTGTGCCGTGAGTCGCTTGCGACTCATAGTGACCATATGTACAACATCCCTAAATCCTGCTCTGTCCTGTGCCAATCACACCATCTCTGACACACACCCCCCCAATTATTCTAGTCACTGAATCAATCTACCTCATAGAAGGTCTTCCTCTCCTATGCTGTCCCTCTACCCTCCCAATCATGATGTCCCTCTCTAAGGACTGGTCCCTCCTTGCAACATGTCCAAAATACGTCAGAGGAAGCTTCAAAATTCTTGCCTCCAAGGAACATTCCGGCATCACCTTCTCCAGGACAAACCTGTTCATTTTCTTAGCAGTCCATGGTATGTTCATACTCTTCTCCAGCACCACAGCGCAAATATACATTATACACACACACACACACGTACACATAGTGACCTAGTGGCAAGAAGCTGCACTGCAATACTGAAGGCACAGGGTTCGAGGTCACAAGCGGCTCCAGGGTTGAAGGATGGGCAATCTCTTCCCATGAGATTAATGGCCTCTGAAAACCCATCGGATAGACAGTTGCAACTCGATGGTTGTTGTTGTTGTTATGTGCCGTCGAGTCGTTTGCGACTCATAGCGACCCTATGTACAATAGCCCTAAACCATGCTCTATCCTGTGCCTATCTCATTGCCTCTGACACACCCATCCTGAGTACCCCAGTCACTGAATCAATTCACCTCATAGAGGGTCTTCCCCTCCTGCACTGTCCCTCCACTCTACCCAGCATGATGTCCCTCTCTAAAGACCTGTCTCTCCTTACAACATGTCCAAATTATGTCAGACAAAGCCCCAGAATCCTTGCCTCCAAGGAGCAGCCTGGTTTAGTCCTCTCTATGATGAATCTGTTTGTTTTCTTGGCAGTCCATGGCTCTTCTCCAGCACCACAGCTCAAAGGTATCCACTCTCCTTCTGTCCTCCCTAGTCATTGTCCAACTCTGATGCATAACAAGTGATTGCAAAAACCATGGCCTGTATCAGGCGGACCTTAGTATCCAGAGAGACACTGTTGCTCTTCAGTATTTTGGAGAGGTCCCTAACTGCAGACTTTCCCATCGTAATACGTTTTTTTTTTTATTTCCTGGCTACTGGTGCCAAGAGTGTTGACCGTGGAGCCGAGCAAACTGAAGCTGTGAACAATCTCAATTTCTTCGCCACCCACCCTCGATGGTACATAAGAGTAATACTCACACACGCGTACACATATTTGTGTTATGTATCATCAAGTCAGAACCAACTTATAGCTGGCCTTCCAGCAGGTTTTCAGAGAGTTAATTGCACAGGAGGAGACTGTCCATCCTTCTTCTCTGAAGCAGCTAGTGAAGTTGAACCACATGACTTTGAGATTGTACTGCAGTTTCTTACCGTAGTTATTGTGTACTGTCGAGCTGGAATTGACTCGTAACAGACCCTCCAGCAGATTTTCAGAGGCACTAGATCACACAGTAACTGCACACCTTTCTCCTGCGAATCAGTGGATTAGAACTGCCTACCTTTGCATTGGCAGCACAAGTCCTCACCCACTAAACCATAAGCCTATACTTTTTGAGGGGGAATGTGGCATCAGTATTGGATGAAGACTCATAACAAGCTTTGTTATGCAGAAGACACAATCTTGCTTGCTGAAACTGAGGAGGATCTGAAGTACTTCCTGCAGAATGTCAAGGACTGCAGTCCTCAATATGGACTGAAACTCAACATCAAAAAAACAAAGATTCTCACCACTGGGCCAATTGGCAGCTTCACTATAGAGAAAAGATTGAGATTGTTAACAACTTCAGCTTGCTTGGTTCCACAATCAACACTCTTGGCACGAACAGTCAGGAAATCAAAAGATGAATTGCACTGGGAAAGTGTGCTGTCAAGGATCTCTCTAGAGTATTGAAAATCAATGATGTCAGTCTGGAGACTAAGGTGCACCTGACCCAGTCCATGGTCTTCACAATTACTTTCTATGCATCAGAGAGCTGGGCAATAACTAAGAATGATAAAAGAAGAATTGATGCCTTTGAGTTGTGGTGCTGGAGAAGAGTGTTGAACATACTGTGGACTTCCTGGAAAGGGTGAAGCTAAACTGCTCGGTGGAGGCAAGGATTTCGAAGCTCCACTTCACAAACTTTGGGTACATGGTGAGGAAGGACCCATCATTGGAGAAGAACCTTAGAAGGGTAGGAAGACAGCACAGGAGAAGACGAACCAGGATGAGATGGATTGACTGAGGGATTGGGTCTGTTGGAGATGGTGAGATTGACTCAGGATAGTGTAGGCTTCAGAGCTGTTCTACATAAGGTTACTATGAGTCACAGGTGACTCGACGTTACATAACAACAACAACAGCATGTGTATGTGTGTGTGTGTGTGTGTGTATAAAATATTTGCTTTTTAAAAAAACTCATACCTACTAAACCATTTATAATTTCTTTTGAAAACTAGAAAAGTAATTATAAATATTTTTCAGTTGTTATGAATCATACTACTGAAATAGCAATATTTCTAGGAGCATTGGCATGACAGCTCTGAGATACATATTTTGTAGTACTTATGTCTTCAACCAATTAGGACAATATGTCCTATTGTTTTAATTATTCTGATGAAGGGGTGTAAATGTAAGAGTATAAAAAAAGGCTTAAAGAAATCTTTTTAGGCCTACAGCTTACAGTTTCTGAAATAAGGACAGAATTTACTTTGCTTATTGAAAAAAAATCATAAATCTACACTTATGTAGAAGAAGATGATTCTGGATCTTTTATTTTGGGTTTCTAGGAAGTTTTCTTTGTTTAAAAAAGTTAGCAAATTTAACTATGCTCTGTTCACAATAGCAAGGAGCTGGAAACAACCCAGGTGCCCATCAACAAAAGAAGCTGTGGTATATTAACACAATGGAATACTATGCTGCATTGAAAAACAAGGAACTCATTCAATATTATTCAAAATGGGTGAGCCTGGAGGACATTATGCTGAGTGAAATATCTCAGTC
>NW_006399766.1:9153588-9154329 GCF_000299155.1 Elephantulus edwardii | reverse complement strand
AGGAATAGATGGTATACCAACTGACGTATTTCAGCTAACAGATGCTGCCCTGGATGTGCTCACCAAGTTGTGCCAAGAAATCTGGAGAACAACCTGACTGGAAGAGATCTATATTTGTTCCCATCCCAAAGAAGGGCGACCCAACTGAGTGTGGAAACTACAGAACATTATCATTGATTTTACATGCAAGCAAGATTCTACTGAAGATTATCCAAAAACGACTGGAACAATACATCATCAGAGAACTGCCAGAAGTACAGAGTACAGGCTGGGTTTAGAAGGTACTAGGGATATTGTAGCTGATGTTAGATGGATCTTAGCTGAAAGCAGGGAATACCAGAAAAACATCTATCTATGTTTCATCGATTATGTAAAGGCGTTTGACTGTGTGGATCATAACAAACTGTTGCTGACTCTGAGAAGAATGGGAAAACCAGAACATTTAATCGTGCTAATGCGAAACCTATAATTGGACCAAGAGGCAGTCGTCAGAACAGAGCAGGGCAACACTGCATGGTTCAAAATTGGGAAGGGTGTACACCAGGGATGTGTCCTATCTCCTTACTTTTTCAACCTGTATGCAGAACAGATTATCTGAGAGGCTGGACTCTATGAGAAGTGTGGCGTCAAGATTGGTGGAAGATCTATTAACAATCTGTGTTATGCAGATGACACAACCCTGCTTGCTGAAACTGAGGAGTTCCTCATGCACTTGCTGCAGAGGGTCAAGGACTTCAGCCT
>NW_006399766.1:9146632-9148293 GCF_000299155.1 Elephantulus edwardii | reverse complement strand
AGAGGAGCGAACTGGGGGGGCGGGGGGAGAGGGCTGGCTGGGGAGAGAAGTGCAGCAATGAATGAATGGAAATCCAAATTCTCTGTAAATGTTCATTAAAATTATAAAAAAAAAGAAATCAGAACTGCCATCCAAACAATTATGCAAAAAAAAAAGTTAGCAAATTATGTTTAAATCCTTTGTATGCCAGTTTATTTTCCATGATGGCATTGTTTTCATAAAATCTATCAATTACAAAAAATTTGCATTTTCAAAATATAAACTTTTGTACCATCAACCAGTTAACACACACATCCTATAAAATTCAGAAGGGGAAGAAAGACAAAGGAACAGAAAGAATATGTGAAATAAAATAATAGCAGAAAACTTCATCATCTAGCCAAAGAAATAATCATATACATAAAAAAATCTCAGTGAATGCCAATTAACAATACACCCAAACGGATCCACACCAAGATATATATTATGATAAGATTCTTTAAAACAAAAATGAAAGAGAGAACCTTGAAAGCAGCAAGAGAAACGTGAAATGCCATATATAAAGGGCTCCCAATAAAATGAAGTGCTAATTTCTTCTCAGAAATCTTGAAGGTCATAAGGCAACTGAGAGATTTATTAAAAGTGTTGGGAAAAAAGAAAACAATGACAAACAACTGCCAACCAAGAATATTGTCCTTTAAGAATAAGGGTAAAGTTGACCTTACCAGACAAACAAAATGTAAGAGAGTTAATAAACACTAGACTCACACTGTCAGAAATGCTAGGGAGTCCTTCAGAAAAGGAAAATTGAGGACACTAGACAGTAATTCAAAACTGTATACACAATAAAAAGAGACCTCCATTAAAGGCAATTCCATGAGTAAGCAGAAGAGCAAGTATTAAAGTTATCTTTAGTTGGTCATTTCAGTTGTTATGTCTTTCACGCTTTACAATGACAAATTCATAAAAAGAAATATAAATGAATCACAGGGTATATGATATATAACAATGGATAGATAACAACATAAGTATGGACACAGATTTACAGAAATCGAGTTCTCGTTACCAAAGTTGAATTAGCATCAGTCAAAATCAAGTATTTAGAAATGTAAAACGATAAATAGAGTACTCATCTGTAGTACTCAGAGCACCAGCAACAAAAATAATCAAATACACACACATATGGGGGAAACATAATCAAAATGATTCACTATAAAGGAATACAAATTGGAGTAGTAAAGGAAAAATATGAAGAAGAAGATATAATACAGGGAATAAAAACCAACACACACATACCTCAAAAACTTAAAAAAAAAAAGAGCCAAATGGCAGAAGCAGGTATTTCCCTTATTAGAAATAACCATGAAGGTAAATGCATCAAACAATCAAAAGTTGGAAAATGTCTCAATAGATTTTTCATTTAAAAAGAACTTCTAACTATATGGGTCTACAAAAGATACATCTTTGACGTGAATAAACAAATAGGTTGAAATGGAAAAGATGGAAATAATAAAAATATTAGCCAAAAGATGGATGAGTGGGACAACCACTCTGGAAGGCAGTTTGGTGTTTTCTCAAAAGGTGGAACATAGAGACTCCATATTACCCAGCTATTCATTTCACTGCTAGGAATATGTTGTTGTTGTTGTTATGTGCCGTTGAGTCGTTTGCAACTCATAGCG
>NW_006399766.1:9142529-9143150 GCF_000299155.1 Elephantulus edwardii | reverse complement strand
TTAGAGCTGTTGTGCATAGGGTCGCTATGAGTCGGAAACGACTCGATGGCATATAACAACATTTAAAAACGTTCAAAATGAGAAAGGGTAGGGGGACTGTGGATTGGAAAAGGAAATGATTTAGTATCACAGAGATCAGTGGGCAGATGGGGGTATGTGTGAAGGAATAGTAAACGATGAAATGGGAACTTTAAGAGTCCACTGAATGTGGTGTCTTTTTTTTAAGAAAAAAAAAAGTACTGTGCACTATACACAAAAACAACACAAAGTGGATCAGGGAGCTAGAAGTGAAACCAAAGACTATAAAATTTATCAGATAAAAACTAAGAAAAACTCTGCTATTGCTGTTGTGTACTACAGCTGATTCTCCGATAGGTTTTCAGAAGCAGTTAATCACATAGGAGAATAATACCCATCCTTCTCCTGCAGAACAGCTGGTGGATTTGAACTGCATTTCATAGGAATTTTAGCACAGTTTCTTGCCAGTATGCCACAAGTATTCCCTCAGAAGACTCTAGAAGCCCTAATCCATTGTACCAACAGTTTTCAAAGCATCATGAAAAATTGAAATATGTTTTACGGCATTGAAGTCTATGGGGGAGAGAATAGTCTAAAAGTATT
>NW_006399766.1:9138317-9142429 GCF_000299155.1 Elephantulus edwardii | reverse complement strand
ATTTTTTTTTCCTGTGTCCAGTGTCTCTTAAGTTTACTTGTACTGTCTCCGAAGGGAAGGTGATGTGTCCTGTAGAACTCCTGTATTCATAATAGCAAATAATTTTTTAAAATTTTATAAGACACAATGTAAGTGAATGACTGTATGAAATACAGCATGAATGAAGGAGTATATGAAACACAATGTATATGAATTTGTATGCAAACCAATATAAGTATGCCTCTCTTCTAGCCAGATAACTGGATAATTTGTTGTTTATTTTGTATCTTTTTAAAAATGTTCTACTAGTTTATTCACAAAATTCCAATACACTGTTTTCAAGACCAAACTCTTTCCATTTTCCTCACCCCCCTCATCCATCAAGTTGTACAACCCCATGACTAGTCCTCCCAGCCCCACACATGTACATCCCTCTGCTTCCAGCCTCTCCTACCCCTCTTGGATCCTTATACTCATTCCATAATAATGGTTTTATACAACATTTATCCTTGTGGGACTGAGTTAGTTCACTCAGCATAATGCTCTCCAATCCCTCCCAAGTTAGGTAAAAATTACAAACAGTGGTGATAATTTTATAAGTCACAATGTATGGAAATAATCATAAGCCACATAATGTGAATGAGGGAAAAATTAAATAATAATAGATAGATAGATAGATAGATAGATAGATAGATGGTGTAATTAAATAACTAAACAATATGAAAATCTTTCTCAAATTTCTGTTATATTTTTCAGTGTTGAATGATAGTTTTGAGTGTTGTTAGGCAAAGTAAAGTGACTATTATAAATTAAATAATTCATTATTATTTCTTTTAAAAAGATGTAGTGGCAATCTTAATATTGGACAAAACATTGTTTAAGCTATAATATGTTTTAATGGAAAAAAAGAGAACATAATACACTGACAAATGGGCCAATTCATCAGAAGATAAAACACTTATAAGTTCACATGAATCTAATAACACACTCACAAATATATGAAACTAAAACTGACAAAGTAATAAATACAGCTTTACAAAACTAACTGGATACTTTAATACACAATTTTAAATAATGGACAAAATATAGAGTCAATAAAGAATCAGATGATTTTTACAATGTAACAAACTAACAGACATATGTAGAATACATTATGCAACAACATGAAGACTCTAAGTGTTGCAGATTAGAACCATGTGCCATGGGATTCTAAAAACACTATCAACTTTAAGAAACAGATGACCAACTCTTCTCAACTCAACTCTACCTAGCGATCTAGATAGACTTGAACTGTCAATATTTAGCTTAATAGCTGAGAATATTACTTTTTAAAAATTTTTTTATTTTATTTTAATAATTTTAATGAGCATTTACAGAGATTTAGGATTTCCATTCATTCATTGCTGCACTTCTCTCCCCACCCAGCCCTCCCTCCCACCCCGAGAATATTACTTTTTATGCCACCTTGATAGAACTGTCATGGCTTAGAAACAACTTGATTGCCATTCATTTTATGCGTATGTGTGTGTGGTTTGTTGTTGTTAGCTTTGTTAAGAAAGCAACACCACAATAATTTTTTTTTCTCCACTGCACATGGCTTCCTTCCCAGGAAAGAACACGTTAGAGCACAAAGCAAGCCTAAATAAATGGAAAAGAATTATGGCCACATAAAGCATCTTCTTTATACAGTAATGATACGAAATGAGAAATTACTAACAGAAAGAAAACTGGAAATACACACATATGGATATGTAACAAAACATTATTCAACAACCAGTGAGTTAAAGATAAATTGGAATACTTGAGTCAGATAAAAATGAAAGTCTAAGACAGCAACATTCGTAGGGCACAACAAAAATGGTTCTTGGAGACTAGTAGCATCAAACACTTACACTACAAAAGAAGAAATACTTGAAATCAATAGTACATTGGACAACTTGAGAAACTAGAAAAAGAGCGCAAATCAAGCTCAAAGCTGTCAGGACAGAACAAGCAAAGATCAAATCAGAGAGAAACGAAATAAAGAAGAGAAGGCAAAGGGAGATCAATAATTGGCTTTCTGAAAAGCCAATAAAATCAGCAAACTATTGGTAGACTGAAAAAGAAAAAGAGATAGAACATGTAAGCGTATGAAATCACAAGTGAAAGTGGGGCATTACAAAGATCCTACAGAAATAAAAGAGAATAGTATGAACAATGCGCACCATCAAATGTTGTTGTTTAGACGCCATCGAGTAGGACTCATAGCAGCCCTGTGAACAAAAGATCTGAAATCTGTCCTATTCTGCACCATCCTCATCAGCTCTGATAAATAGAGAATTGAAATATAATGGGTGGAGCTATGGTTAAGGAATCAATTGAACCAAAAGTCATTTGAACCAAAAGCAGATGGTTCAAATCCACCAGTTACTTCAAGGGAGAAATATGGGCTATCTGCTCCTGTGCAGTTTATTGCCTCTGAAAACCTATGGGAGGGATAGCTATGAATGAGTTTCAATGTGAAGCCTCACAAAAACAACAAATGAAATGGGAAAAACTCCTATAAACATCTACATTTCTTGCATCAATTCAAGATTTAGACCTGTTAAAAATTAAATCCAGTGTGCACTTAAAAATTTCCAATAGGGGGAAAAGAAAGTCCACAGATTAGAAAAAAAAAAAACAACCAAAAAAACTAAACACAACAAAACATTTGGCAACAACATTTCAGACAAGGATCTCATAACTAAAGTTTAAGAAGTACCATAGGGCCTTCACAAGAAAACAACTGATAATTCAATAACAAAATGGAAAACTTATTAAAGGACTATTCACAATGGAAGATATTCAAATGGCCAACAAATATGCAAGGGAATGTTCAAAATCACTAGTAATCAAAAAAGACGTAAATAGAAACAACCATGAGGTAACATCTCACCCCAGAAGCAGTAACAAAATTCAACAGGATTGCAAATAACAAAAGTTGAAGAGGATACAGAGAAATTCGAACTCTCCTGCAATGTTAGTGGAACCGGAAAACAACACAAACAGTATGGAAGGCAATGTGACATTTTTCTCAAAAAGCTAAACATAGAAATCATACTTATTTCTCAGTCAAAAAAGGACAAATATTGCATAGTGCCACTGCTGTAAAATGGGACAGGCATCCGCGTTGGAGGGAGACTGAGAAAGATAGGATAAATTATGCATACTGCATTGAAACAGATGAGGGAGAGAACTGTTTAAAAGGATATATAATCAAGTATTATTGTCATGACAGGAGTCCAAAACGAAACCTGCATAGTGGAGTGGACTTGGGGGGAGGGATAACAATGAAAGAAATTTTCTTTTACTTTTCAAAGAGTAGAGTGGGAGACTGGACAGGGGGAAAAGTGCAACAACGAATGAATGGAAATCCAAAGTCTCTGTAAATTTTCATTAAAATTAATAAAAAAAGAAATACAAATTTAAAAAATGACTTGATAACACCTAAAAACATAATAGTTCTTTCACTGCTAGGGATATACTCCAAGGAAATCAGAGCTGAGGCATGAATGGAGACATGCACGCCTACGTTCATAGCAGCATTATTCACAACAGCAAGTAAATGGAAATAATACCCAGCAATAAATGAATGGATATAGAAATTAGGGTATATTTACACAATGTAATACCACACAGCATTAAAGAACAAGTATTTTTAAAATATAAAACAATATGGGAGAGACTAGAAAGCTTTATGTTGAGTGAAATAACTGAGACACAAAAGGATAAATACTGCATAAGACAATTAGTGTAAAAATAGGATAATTGAGCAAGATATTTAAAAACGTATAGGTTTCGTATTAGCACAATTAAATGTTCTGGGATTCCCATTCTTCTCAGAGTCAGCCACAGTTTGTTATGATCCACACGGTCAAATGCCTTTGCAGAATCAATGAAACACAGATAGACATTTTTCTGGTATTCTCTGCTTTAGCCAAGATCCACCTAACATCAGCAACAATATCCCTAGTACCACGACCCCTTCTAAACCCAGCCTGGACTTCCGGCAGCTCTCTGCTGATGTGCTGTTCTAATCGTTTTTGGATGATCTTCAGTAGAATCTTGCTTGCATGTGAAGTCAATGACATTGTTCTGTAGTTTCCACACTC
>NW_006399766.1:9119369-9135817 GCF_000299155.1 Elephantulus edwardii | reverse complement strand
GTGCGGGGAGAAGGGTGCAACAATGAATGAATGGAATCCCAAAATCTCTGTAGATGTTCATTGAAATGAAAAATAAACAACCTAAATTTAAAAAAAAATTTACAACCAGGAGTGAATAAAATACATTAATGGGACCTTCTAAGAATCAAATCCCTGTGCATATCAAAAAACTTCTCCAACAGGGTTGAAAGAAAAGCCACAGACTAGAGAAAAAAAAATTTGGTAATGGCATGTCTGATAAGGGACTCACATCTAAATTTCTAGAATATTCCAGCACCTCAACAAAAAAAAGGTAGACAACTCAATTACAAAATGAGCACAAAATGAATAGATACTTCGCCAAAGACATTTAGGTGGAAAACAAACACATGAAGAAATGTTCAAACTCCCTAGCTCCAAGAGAGATGCAAATCCAAATGTGTCATCATTGCACCCCAGCAACAATAGCAAAGTTCAACCTACTCATAAATGACTCTCCAGTGGGTTTTGAGAGGCTGTAAGTTATATGGGTGGAAAATGCCCATCTTCTCGTCATCTCCACCCCCCCCCCAGCCTCCCTGAGCTGCTGTTTGATTAGAACCATCAAAGAGGCATCACCTTTGGGTTAATAGCTCAACTCCCTCCAGACTGCATCATCAGAGCAGAACTGTAAGGAAATATCATTTCACTCCCACTAAGATCACTATTAGAACATTAGTCATTCATGTCTCCCTTATCTCAAGATATTTAGGCAATAAATATAACTAATATCTATTTCCTGACTGTTGAAATGACAATCTGTATATTTAAACAATTTTAGAGCCATAAGGCATAAAGGGTGGGGATCAGGCTTAGAAGTTCTAGTCTACGGTATAAATAGATTGCCAAATACAGCCAGAAATGTACAATCTGAAGAGGATCAAATAGATGAATGAGACGTTCTAAAGAAAAAAATCCCTGTGTTCATCAAAACCTTCTTCCAACAAGGTGAAAAGAAAACTTGCTGACAGGGAACAAGCATCTCAGACAAGAGTCTCATAATGAAAGTTTATAGTTTACTCCTGGGCCTCCACAAGAAAAAGTCTGATAACCCAATTACAAAGTGGGCAAAAGACATGGAAAGAATTTTCACAGAGGAAGATATTCAAGTGGACAATAGACATATGAATAAATACTCCAGATCATTGGCAATAAGAGAGATGCAAGTCAAAACCACAATGAGATACCATCTCACTCTAGTAGTAGTGGCAAAGTTTAACAGGACAGCAAATAATAAATATTGGAGACAATGTGGTGAGATAGGAACTCTTGGTTGGAACAACCTGGTTGATTGGACTGTACAGTGGTACAACCATTCTGGAAGGTAGTTTGACACTTCCTCAAAAAGCTAAACATAGAAATTTCATATGATCCAGCTATTTCACTGCTTGGAATATACCCCAAGAAAACAAGAACTGAGGCTCAAATGGAAACTTGAACACCAATATTCATAGCAGCATTATTCACCATCACAAGAACATGGAAACAGCCCAGACGTCCAACCACAAATGAACAGATTGAGAAGTTGTGGTACATTCATACAATGGAATACTATGCAGCACCCATCTTTGGCTTGGTAGCATAGATTATATTTAGGGACTTTAAATATTTGAACCATTCACTTATCCAATGTGTAGATGACATTAAGCAAATCACAGATTTCAGAAAGCAATTTTATATCACTTAGCTTTGGGGGCCTAGTAGTCAGCTACACTGCATTCACAAAGGCATATGGTTTGAATTCACCAATTGCTCCATAGAAGATGGATGGGCATTCTCCTCCTGTGTGATTTACTGTCTCACAAAACCCAATGGAGGGTCAGCTAGGGGTCAGTTCTGACTTGATAGCACACATCAATAACAACTGTATGGTAATTTAGTTTAGGACATTATTTTAACATTTCCTACTTGGATTAGGAATGAAAAATTGCATCTCCAGCTTGTATTTTTAAAATGGTTTCTTAGTCTATCAAATAATTTTAATTACTCACACCAAGGCAAAATTAAAAAATGTTAAGTTTTTAAAACATTATAATTAAAATTCAATATAAACAATGGATTTTCAAGTAATAAGTATTTTCAAAATGAAATAATGGGTTCATGAATGAAAAAATATTTCTGTTGTGAGTTGATAGTCTGAATTTAGAGTTAAAAAATTGTCTTACATGTTGTTGTTGTTGTTCTTGTATGCCATCAAGTAAGAACCATCTTATAGCTGACCCTTCAGTAGGTTTTCAAAGACTGTAACTCACATGGGAGGAGATCTTTCCACCTTGAAGCAACTGGTGGATTCAAATTTCCTGTCTTGGGATTGACAGACAACAATCAGTAGCTCCTTCTGCAAAGACTATTGCTGAGTAATTGACTTGGTAAAGGGTTTGTACCCACTTAGTCAGAATAAATATGGAGAGAAAAGATTTATTTTCAGTATCTTTGTAAAATAATCAAGGTATCCTTATTTTTACTTAGCTGTGAACATGTCTGAAAATATTGAAAAGTACATTCTAGATAGAGGACTAGCCTTTCAATTACACAATAAGAAATAAATGGTTTACCATTTAAGATTAAATGCTAAAGATGTTATATGCTTATAGAGGGCACACATTTTCTTGCCAAGTCCATAGTAGGAAAGGGAGGGGAAAAATGTCAGCATTTTTTTGAACTGAGACTCTTAAAAGAGTGAGATTGGTTTAGTATAAAACTAGAAATAGTGGTAAAATTGATTGAAGGTTATCGTTTATGTGAAAAATCTTGGGCATTAGTTAAGTTCACTCCACTTGGACTTATTGCTCTATTTATACTCCTTCTGGAAGATAAACTACCTTCAAGTTCAAGACTCAATAGTAACATACTATTATTGAAGAATTGCCGTGAAACGTTCCTGAGGCTATGATCAGGATGATTGAGAGGACCACTAAATGCTGAAAAGTGGATGTGGTCTGGGAATGGCTTGGCTGTTTGCCAATAAAAGAAATAACTTGATATCAACATTAAGCGGCAGCTGAAGAATCTTTTAATAGTTTAGATGCTTTTTCTAAATCCTCCAGTTATGCTTCACTGATTAAATTATTAAGAACCTCTGATTTAGCAGTTTCATATTTTAGATGTGAGTGAAGATGTTTTTGAAATCATTTTCATTATTCATGGTTTCTTGTTTTTCAAAATTAAACTTATAGGATGCTGAGATAATCCCTTTTTATTAGCTCTGCAAGAACAGAGACTATACTAAAAAGCAGAATAGCTTAATAAAAGTATCATTTTCCCTGACAGTATCTTATTATGATGGGCAAGTTTTAATGAATTTATTTATTTTAGTTGAACTATATATGTTGCAATTACTGCTGTTCAACCAATTGCTGAAAACAGCAAAAACACCAGTAAAATATCCATAGGCTCCTACCAACTTCCAGATCTAGACCATAAGATAAGATTCAGGAAAAGATGAAGGCAAGGGAAATGACATTACATTTAGGAGGTGCATAATGATGAGAATGATGAGGTTGTATATGATTAAATTTTCTAAAAAGATTTCTCATTGTCATTATTTTAAAACAGTTTGATTGTAAGAGTATCTTTCCATAGATTTCTTCAACAAATGTTAGCTGAATATCTCTGGTCTCAGCAAGATGTTAATGGAGTTAGTATCATTGGAAACATAAACAAAATTCATTCCCAGCTACCCCTATCCCCACTGTGCAATCATATTCCTAGAAGGATTTCAATTGTCTACAGGTTTCCATGGGCATCATCCCAAATTTTAGAGGTGAATGTAGTAGTCATTTAAAAGTTAGATTCTGTAATAATTAAGATAATATCATTCTTTTATCCCCATGGCTTAGAAGTTCAAGCACTTTTCCCCTTTGAAACTTACTTCTCTCTTTTTGATGGTTTAGAATTAATAATAGTGTAGAAGCCTAAATTTTAACTCACCTAGTCCATGACATCACCCAGAAGACTATAGTAGATATCTACTTATTTCTAGTAAATTCAAACTCAGGAACCCTCCATTGTATTTCCAATGTTGTCTTACAGGAAGAGATTGCCTTTCTCCAATGGAGCAGCTGGTGGGTGGATTCGAACACTGACTACTGGGTTAGCATACCAACATGTAACACACCATACCACGAGAGCTCTTTTACTGATTCAAGAGTAAATATTTACCCTAGATTGACCTGATCTAAGTGAGAGGAGATAAATTCTCCTTTAGGTAAAAAAGTTCTCTCTCTCATTAGAACATTAAATTATGTGATCTAATACTCTGCTGATAGCCATGTTCAACCTTTAGGTGAATTAGTGTGGCTCTGAGTGAGTGTGGAGGTTAAAGAAGGATAGAGTGAAAATCAAGACAATCAAAACCTAAAGAAAAAAAAAATTTTTTTTTCTTCTTTTTAACTGGGCCGAGAACCTGCTCTAACCTTTTGACCTCTAGTTATGAGAGAAATTCTCCTTATTGTTGAAGTTATTGCTAAGTACCATAGAGTTGGAATCAAGTCATTGCTAACTTTCCAGTGAGTTTTCAGAAGCAGATCATCACATGGGAGGAGATTGCCATATTTCTCCTGCAGAGGAACTAATGGATCAAACTGTGTGAGTTGGGTTGACAGCACAACTGCTTACCACTAAGCCACCTGTGCTCACCTGTTGAAGCCATTAAGAATGTAACATTCTCTTTCCTGTAGCTGATAGCATTATTAAATAGCAGTATAGAAAAGGATAAACATGAATCTTTCTTGTGGGTTAGGTCATAAGGAAGCTGCTTATACAGATGACATTTTGAACTGAGATTTTAAGAACAAACTCATGGAGCAGTCAATGGTTAGAAGCAGATGTCTAGCTGAGTGGACAGCATATGTTAAAATGGAAAAACAGCATTTGATGTTTAGGATCTATAAAATAATTCATTATTACTGAATTATCAAGGGAGAGGTGGGGAGATGTTTAAAATAATCGGACACCTTAGCAGGTAACAAAATTATGAAAGGTCATATGTGGCAAGCTGAAGAAATTAGTTTTTATCCCAAAGAGAGAAAAAAAGTAATTCTAGAACTTTACCTAATGTACTATGATTCGTATGTTAAAATGTACACGTTCAATGAACTTGTAGTGGGCAAGATAAGCTGAGACATTAGATACCCAGAAGTCTTGAAGTGTTGTTCAGGGTTTTGGAGAGTTCTTTAATTTGCATAGTTCACTATAGATTAAGCACAGGAGAGAGTGGGAGGATAGCACAGGATTGGGGAGGGTTTTCCATTGTGCATAAGGTTACTACGAGGTAGAACTGACTCAAGAGCACCTAACAACAACCATGGATTCAAAACAGAGGAATGCCATTTCCATCTGCTAAAAGAACACACAGGTTTGTCTTGGAGAAGGTGAAGCTGGGCTGCTCCTTGAAGTCAATGATTCTGAAGCTTCATCAGACATACTTTGGACATGTTACAAGGACGGACCAGTCCCTGGAGAGGGACATCAAGCTTGGGAGGGTGGAGGGACGGCACAGGAGGGGAAGACCCTCTATAAGATGGATTGATTCAGTGACTGGGGTAATCGGGATGGGTGTGTCAGAGGCAGTGCGATTGGCGCAGGATAGAGTAGGGCTTAGGGCTGTTGTACATAGGGTTACAATAAGTTGCACAAGACTCGACGGCACATAACCACATTTCCATCTCATACCAAAGCAAATTTAAACATCTGTTTCACCAATTATTAGAAGTTTTTTAACTGTATGCTTGGAGAACAGACCTTTTTGCTTACTGAGTTCTATCAAAAGACAAACAAGAGGTATTACTGTGTTTCTGGTTGATTTCTTCTTTCTTTAAGGCAAAATGTGCTTTTTGCCCCTGAACCCACTTTTGAGATTAACAAATCAGGATATAACTCAGAAATGAATCATGCACTGGATTGGAGATTTGCTTTCAATGTCAAAACCCAGTTTTATAAGATTTTTTTTAAACAATATTGTGAAATATTGGCACCTGGTTAGAAGGTAAAACTATGAATCTGGAGTCTAGGAAAGAAGACTCAGCTACAGATGCACTTTGGCATGAGATGGAAACAATTAGAAATAAAAACTACAGAGATACAGGTATGCGAGATTTTGGAATTCATCGAAATATTGCTATTGTGTGCCTTTGAGTTGGAACTGCATCAGCTGACCTCCCAGTGGCTTTTCTTAGGCAGTAAATTGCATAAGAGGGAACTGACTTTCCTTCTACCATGGAGTAGTTGGTGGATTCAAACCTTGTGCCTTTGGGATTGCCGAGCAGCTTTTTACCACTAGGTCCCTGTTGTTGTTGTGTACCAATGAGTCAGAACTGACCCATAGCTGATCATTCTAAGGGTTTTGAGAGGCAGTTAATCCCATAGCAGGAGATTACCCATCCTTCTCCCACAGATCAGCTAGTGGGTTCAAAATTATGTGCCTTCAGGATTACAGAGCAACTTCTTACCACTTGAACACCAGAGCTCCCTACATAAGTCCATCAAGTTTTGTATACCATCAAGTTGAAACTGACCTATAGCTGACCCTTGGGTAGGTTTTCAGAGGCATTTAATCTAATGGGGAGCAGACTGCCCATCCCTCTCCCACAGAGCAGCTGGCGGATTCGAACCATCATGTGTCTTTGGAGTTGCAACACAGATTGCTACCACTAGGCCACAGAGCTCCCTGTGTTTGTTGTTATGTGCTGTTGAGTCACCTGTGACTCACAGTGACTCTGTGTACAATAGTTCTGAACTCTGTCCTATTCCGAGACAATCTCATCATCTCCAAAGGACCTAATCCAATTTCTCCAGAGACTGAGTGAATCCATCTCATCCAGGGTCTTGCTCTCCTGTGCTGTCCCCCAACCCTTCCAAGCATAATGTCCTTCACCAAGGACTGGTCCTTCCTGACCACATGCCCAAAGAATGTGAGATGGAGCTTCAAAAATCCTTGCCTTCAGAGCGCAGCTTGGTTTTACCGTCTCCAGGACAGACATGTATGTTTTCCTGGAAGTCCACAGTATGTTCAACACTCTTCTCCAGTACTAGAACTCAAAAGTATTGCTAGAGCTCCCTAAATCGTTGAAATAGTATTAAAACTTATTTACAATCAGACCAACTGCTCCGTGGGTAAAGGATGGGCAATCTCCTTCCGTGCAATTAATGGAATCGGAAAATCTACTGGAGGGTTAGCTATGGGTCTGTCATGATTTGATGGCTCATAACAACAGCAGCAGCAACAGTACAAGCATTCCGTCAGATATAGGTTATATTATGTGCATTGTAAAGTGGACTGGGGGAGGGGGAATTAAAGGGGAGGGAGGAAATTATGCAAAAATGAATGAATATTTTTAAAAAATCCAAAGTGAACTTGGGGGAGGGAGGAAAATGTGCAACAGTGAATGAATGCAAAACAATTTTTTTCTGTAAACTGTAAAAGCACAATAAAAATTATTTACAACCAAATTATTTAAAATTCTTTTCAATCAACACAGCCAGGCATTCTCTCTGATATAGATTGCATTCTGGGAAATATTAACTTTTAAGAGGAAACCTGTAAATGAAGCAAACATTTCAGTAAATGATCAGAGAAATTATTGAAACAATATAAAATAATAAGAACAAACAGCGTGTCTGTGGATTGGCAGCACAATTTCTTACCACTAAGCCAACTGTGAACTTTGATAAATGTCAATAGTTCTAGAAAGGCTTCAGGTCTTTTGTTCATAGAGTCGCTATGAGTCATGCTCAACTCAGCAACAATCAACTACAACAACAAGAAGCCACCTGAAGTCCCAAAAAACAGGACTGTGCCACCTCTGAAACAAAGATAAAATTACATTCAAGTTGAAGATGAGTACCTGATGATGGATGGAACAGATTACTTAACGCACTGAGAGTAAGATTATAGAACCATAGAAAACAGTACAGCAATCTAATTAATGACATATTGCCTAATGGCTTTTTACAAATTATATCTTAAATTAATACTCAAGTTATGATGTAATTTCAATAATTACACCAAGAACATTAAATAAAAAAGTACACAGACACATATCTGTGGTCAGCTTCATGTTTGACAATGATCACTTATGATCATTCAATGGGGAATGAAGAGTCTCTTCAATAAATGGTGCTGGGAAAATTTTATTTTTTCATGCCAAACAATGAAACATGATTAATGCCTGACACTATACACAAAAAGTTACTTCAAATTATATTCAGTATCTGAATGTAAAAACTAAAACTATAAAATTCTTAGAAGAAAACAGAGAGGTATGACTTTTAGACATAGACTTTAACAAAGGAATATCTCACATAACAAAAGCATAAATCGCAAAAAGCAAAATAGATAAATGAACCTTCCAAAAATGAAATACCTTTGCTTAGCAAAGTACTAGATATTGAAACGATAATTTTCATTTTTATATATACATATTTATATTTAGATATTTTATATATACATATATTAGATCCTTACAGAAAAATTAGTTTTGACATATTCTTCTAATATCTTCTATGCTATTGGCAACTTAACAACAAAAGGAAAGCAACACTTGAAAATGAGCAAAAGACTTAAAAGGACATTTAACAAAAGAGGATATTCAAATGGTCAATATATGCAAACATACCCACTCAGTCTTTAGCCAATTGAGAAATGATAATCAAAATAGAAGGAGATACCATTTTTCTCTGTGGCTTAGATTTTTGTTTAAAGGAAAATGATAAATGCTGGCAAGGAAATTGGAACACCTTATCCACTGCTGTTGGAATGCAATATGGTTTCATTATTGTGGAAAGAAGTTGTGATATCTCAAACAACTAAGAATAAAACTACTATAAGAGTCAGTAATCTCATTTCTAGGTATACAGCCAAGAGACTTAACAGAAACAATGTGAACACATATTTGTATATGACTGTTCATTGCAACAATACTGGCAATTGCCAAAGGGTGGAAACAATCCATCAGTGGTTGAAATGATAAATAAAAATATAGTACATACACACAATGGAATACTACATAACTATAAAGAACTCCTGACACATGTTACAACACAGATGAGCAAAAGAATTTGCTGAGCAAAAGAATTCTACAACAAAAGGATAAATATATGATCTCATTTATATAGCAAGCTAAGAGGAGACAAATGAATAGAGACCAAAATTTATTCCTGATTACCAGGCGTGTGATGGTTGGGAAAATGGAGAGCTATTGTTTGAGAAATAGTGAGTTTCTATCTATGGTGATGAAAAACTGATATCAGTTGAGGGTAATTGTTCTCAGCATGCTTAGGATGGTTGATGCCACTGAGCTCTATGCCTGAAGGGGACTGAGTTGACAGACACACTGTGTCTCTTTTTACAACAGCCAAAAGTAGCAGCTACTTATATTTCTTATATACAATCAACCTCATTGGATTTATGCAGATGCAAGTTTTCATGGAACAAGTGAGTTAACGGGCCTGATATTATCTTCAGTGTTTTATTCTGCTTCCTACTCTGCTGAGTTGTTAACAGTTGTTTGCCATCAAGTCAGAGCTGACCCATAGCTCACCCTCCAGCAGGTTTTTAGAAGCAGTAAATTGCAGGGGAGGAGATTGCCCATCCTTCTTCCATGGAGCATCTGGTGGATTAGAACCATGTGCTTTTGGGATTTCAGTACTGCTTTTTACCACTAGGCCACCCACCACATAACTCTGGGTTTATAGCACAGCTTCTTACTACTAGGCTACCAGATTTACCCTTT
This sequence comes from Elephantulus edwardii, assembly GCF_000299155.1. Lineage (NCBI taxonomy): Eukaryota > Metazoa > Chordata > Mammalia > Macroscelidea > Macroscelididae > Elephantulus > Elephantulus edwardii. The sequence goes on along the minus strand of NW_006399766.1, from coordinate 9,126,068 downwards.
GTTGAGTAGAGTCTCAGAATTTGACATCTTGCAAGTGCCCATCAAGTTGTAAATCAAGGTTATGTCTGGAGCAGCAAAGTAAGAAGATGTAGGAAGAGGGAGGAAGAACTGGCAAGTAGGTTTATTTAATAGCTTCCATTAACAATGATTTTTCTATGCTAAGAGACCTGAAAGACTGGATGGTATCAATCTATTATTTTGGAGCATTCTGATCCAGGATTCTGTGGAGGAGTCCAGGTCACAAGAAGGGGAAATGAAGAGTGGAGTTTTAGATTCCCATGGAGTCTAGATTCTCTAGAACCATTGAGGGTAGTTGAACCTCTGAAGCTAGTACTTTGAAATAAACTTTAAACTTTAGATTTGAAACATAGCCTATGACCTGAAGTCATCTTTAAAAATTGTTGATGCTAGATGCAGTTGAGTATGACTCATAGCCAACAATAGTTCAACTCAACAACAGTTCAGCATCAATAGCAAAGCATATCTGCAATGGCATTGAGCTTTTAAAAGGTATTATCTTTGGAGGATCAATGTGACAAGCGCAATTCCAGAGATTGACTGGGAAACTTGGGGACAGTCAGTTTTTCCTGATGGTGGAAAAATGGAGAAAGATGGTAATAATAATTATACAGATTGAAGAATGTAATAAATGACACCAAATTGTACAAATGAAAATTGTCAGGTTGGTATATGTTTTGATGTGCATATTTTCACCAAAAGGTAAAGGCAAAGTGTATAGACAATAAAATGGACTGACTTAACAGTATTAAAATCTAAAGTTAAAAAGCAAATAAACTACAGGAAAGGAAAATACTGTAAAAATAAAGAAAACAAAAACATTTCTAAAGAGTACATATGACAAGAAAATAAAACTGGTAAGACAAATATATTGAAGACTCTGGGGGCAGCAGACTTTCTGTCACATAAGATGACACAGGATGTAAAGGATGTGAAAAAAAGATGAAGAAGAGAGTAAAAAAAGCAAGAAAAGAGACATGATTGAATAAAATATAAGGAATAGAGAAGATTTACATGCAGAGAACTGAATAGAATTTGTTTCAAGGAAATGAAACTCTTTCAAAAGTAATCAAAAGTGAAGACAGGGGTGATAAGACAACTTCCAAAGAAATCCTTTAATCTGGAGTTTTTGATTACTGAAATATATTTTATTCATAAACAATGTATTTTGGGTTTGGTGTTTTGTTTTGTGTTTTGTTTTTTCCCCTCCCAGGTAGAAATATTGAGGTAATAATAATATGGGAGCTCTGGTGGCCTAGTGGCAAGAAGCTGCACTGCAGTCTGGAAGGTTTGAGGCCACCAGCTGCTCCGCTGGAGGATGGACAATCTACTCTTGTGCGAGTAATTGCCTCCAAAAATCTGCTGGAGTGACAGCTATGGGTCGGTTCCAACCGTAAGGTACAGAACAACAACAGCAGCAGCAACAATAATATAATAAGTCACCAGGTTAGGAATTATGGACTATTCCTATTTGCACTTCAGTGTTAGGTAAACTTGTTTTCACGTTGACACTACTGAGCCAAACACAATTGCTACACACGACAAAATCTGTAGCACAACTACTGCCACTTGATGTTATGGGCAGCTTCAAAGAAATCACCACATCCATTTTCAGGATAATTAAAAAATATGCCTTTTTCTAGGTCACTATAATCCCTATTTTAAGTTTCCCTCTGCCAATGTTCCAGTAGCACCTCCTTTCCTCTTTTTTTTCTTTTCAAGTAAAGCTTCTCCCTAAAAATATACAAATACATTGTTGAAAGGGTTTCGAGTGTTTTCTTACACAGGAGCAAAAACAAAACAAAATCTCACTCTCATCCAGTCGATTCATGTAGGACAGAAGATAACTGCCCCTTTCGGTTTCTAAGACTATAAATCTTTATAGGAGGTGACTGCTCACCAAGCATCTGGTTGATTTGAACTGCTGGCCTTTAGATTAGCAGTGCAGCACATAATGCACCATAATGCCGGGGTTATTCCCTTGCACTAAAGTAAAGCCAAATCAGAATATATATATATATATATATATATATATATATATATATTTGTAATTTGGATAGTCAACCCTACTTTCTCTCCCTAACAAATTAGGAAGAGTATGCATCTATTTTTATTTATATACAACTTATAATAAAGAGATGTCTGGGTATGGATCTTGTTTGTAACCCAAGGAATGCCTACATATTTGAAAGTAACTTCACAGTTCTTACATTCAAACTATGAAATAAATTCATTAAAAACTGGGTTGAGTGCTATTTTAAAAATCTCTTCTCCTCCCTTTTAAAAACTGCTATGTAGAAATCAAAGCAAACCCAATACTTTTGATTCTCCTACAGTTCTTATTTTAGATATTTTTTGAGCATAAATTTACCCAGTGGATATAGAAAGAAAAGAGTACCCTTTCCCCCCCTAAAGCAAACAATGAGTCAGGAGAAGGTTCAAAGTTCTCCACATGGAGCTGTCACTCAAAACACTGACATCAAAATCAATGAAAAGAGGCTTCAGTCTTGTTTGGCGCATAATTTATAGCAGAGAGGAAGTTAAGGGGAAAGTGTGGATGAGAGGAGAGCTGAAAAGAATAAGTAGACAGATAGGCAGCAAAGACAGGGAGAGTGAACAGCTATGTTCCATAAGGAATGAAGTAAAAATAAAATTAAAAAAGGATCCATAACCTACACTGCATGAATAGACTGAAACTCCTTTGACAACACTTTTTCTAAAAGCCTACGCCTTCCTGGGCACCAATCTAGCCACCTAGGGTATCCAGTGGTAAACGTGACACAGCTCCTGGCCACAGAAAGTGTGCAAGTTGATAGAGAAAAGTAGTGAGAGGCAAAGGAAGATGTAATATGCATTTTGAGCATGACAATTTCTGCAAAGGAAAACCGAGCTAGGTAAAGGACCAGAGAGTGAAAAGAAGGAAAGTTGGAACAGGGATTAATAAAGATTAGCCAGTAGGTAAATATGAAGACTTGGTGAAATCTCTTAACTACCTTGTTTCCTTGATCCTTCCAGTTAGCTAGATAAGCACTTTCACCATTCATTTCCCACTCCTCTTTGGCACATACTCTCATTTCCTGACTAACCTGGCCCCTGCCTCATCAGCTCCCTCTTTGTACCAGATTCCACTTGTAATTATTCTGTGTAATATCAATATATATCAATACGCACATATGGCAACATCTCATATGAATTACTGCCATCTTGCTAACAAAAAAATATTGTCAATGGTCTGGAATTCAGTTCTATATCTTACAGTATCCTTCCACACCCCTCTATCGCTTAACTTTTTTTCTCTTCATACTCCTGGGCCTCTTCAGAACAGAAGTCTGTTCTAACACTTCAATGATCGATCAATCTGCTGGCCATGATGGGCCATGCTTTCTGGTTATTATTCATTCCCTTTCTCCAGTGTTCTTATATAGCATCTGCCTGGCAAAATAACCATGATGGTACTCTTTATAGCCTCCACTCTTTTCCATCGTTTAAGAGAGAATTTTCCTGAAAGTCTGGCTTTTTTCTTGCCTGAATTTGAATTTCTGATCATGGCCATCTCTTCTTCGTCTCTGTTGATGAATTATTCCACTCTGAATGTGAAAAAAATTGTCTTAGGAAGTTCTGATGGTCTAGCAACAAGAAGCTGCACTGTAATCCCAGAGGTACGCAGTTCAAATCCACCAGATGCTCTGCTGGAGAAGGAGGGGCAATCTTTTCCTGTACCAGTCAGATCCAATTTGACAGTACACACACACAAAAAAAACAAAGTAAAATAAAAAAAAAGTCTTGAAATTATTTCCTATGGCCTCCTCCCCGATCACTCTGTACACACTCTCAAGGTGATTTAAACTCTTGAGTATTCAATTATGCTTTATTATATACCTGTTCCTATTTATTATTTTTACTTGATCATGTACCAAAGATCATACTGTTATGCAGATATCAGCATTATGTGAAAATGGAGGACGACAACATCATGGACCAAGTTGACACATTAACCAAGTTGATATCTTAAAACATCACATTCAGTATTACTTTTGCCTTGCACCTTAGTACCCACTACTCCTAAATGTGTGTCATTACTGCACACAAGAATCAGATAGTAGTTTTGACTACTGGCATATATATGAAATGTTGGATAACAATGTTGAATTGTGAGGAGTTGGTCTATATGATGTTGGCTAGAGAATGTAGAATTTTAGCTTTTAAACCTTTCTCCTAACCCAAATAGCTGGCCTACTCAGTTACCTTGCAAACATCCCAAATTCATTATGTCTAAAATTGAAGTCCTTAGTCACTTACTGTCAGTACTGACCTCATTGGTCAAACCAAAAGCCTAGGCATTACGTTTGAATTTTAATTCTCATTCATATTCATTCTCTCATTCTCATTTTCTCTCTCTCTCCCTCCCTCCCTCCTTCCTTCTCTCTCCCACCCTCTTTCTCTTTCTCATTCAGTTACCAGATCCTGTTATTTCTACATGGTAAGCTATTTCTTGAACCTGTACATCTCCTTACTTATGTCCACAGTTCAATTTGTTGTTATTATTATCTCTAACCTGGATAGCCTCCAGTATTACTCTTATCCAATCCATTTTCTACCCTTTAGCCGGAGCAATTCTTCTAAAACCCAATTATGGTCATGTCACTTAGCCTCTTTAAAATGCTTCAATGGCTTTCCATTATCCTTCAAATGAAATGTGATGGATTTCTCTAACATGGCTTAAAAAGCAATTTAAGAACACACCCACATTTGCAGCCTCATCAGGAACTTCTTGTCTGACACATCCCTCTTCACCTACCACCACCCGTTAACTCAATCCTTCAGTAACACGGGTATGCTTAGGCTGCTTCTTGCCTCTGACCTTTATTCATGACATTTTTGCTGCAGAGAAACATTCTTTCCACCACTTATTTGCCTATGTATACCCACATATTCATCAAATTTTCACTTAAAATTTACTTTCTCCAAGAAGTTTCCCCTGACATTACGTTACTGCACCAACCCAGACTGGGCAAAGTGATCCTTCATGGTTCTTCTGTGCTATTCTTTGCCTTAGTATTTGCAACATACACTTATATTGTTTTCTGTAAGTTCAGGAATTGTGCTTATCTAGGTTAATGTGTTAACAGCACATAACACAAAGCCAACCCCAATAACTTACTTGTTGAACTAATGATTTTAGCATTGAAATCTATCAAATGTTTATGCACTGATGCTTCTTTTATTCCATGGAATTAGAACCCAGATTTTGAGGAGGAACTTCACAAATAAGTCAAAAATTGAATATTGGGAGATGGCTTCTCACTTCCCTGATGGAGATGCCTCCTGCTGCTTCTAACAATTTTTTTCTTTGCAGCGAGTTCATGATTTAAGTGCTAGTAAGTTGAATAGGCATTATCAGTAGACCACATCTAATGATCTATGATGCTACTTTAGGACACCATTCTCCCTTTGTGAAATGGTGCTGTTTCGGAGTTCAGAGAAAGCTCAGACATAATGTATAACATTGTTACCTCTACAACTGTGAGCAGTAACTAGATTCCATATGATAAAGAAACGATGACCTTGAGTAGGTATGCGTTTGATTCTTGATTTCTCCAATGGGTGCCTCAGCAAGAAAATATATGAAACTTCTATTCATAAGAATGAAAAAATATATCAATCAGACTTCTCCTTTTTTTGTACTTTTGGTACTGAGATAGAAAACCTTTCATAGTGAAGATAAACGTTTTAGGTTTAAGTCCATTTCTGTTAAGCACTACTAAGCCATTTCTCCTCTTCAAATGATATAGAACACACTTAATCAGTGTCTCAATATTTGATCCTATTTTTTTCCATTCTTATTGTGCCTGGCTTTACAAATTTCCACCCTATTTCTAGTCAAATGGCGGTCTTGTTTTTTGGATCAAGCATTAAAAACTCTGTTGAACTTTTTTTTCCTCTTTGGAGGAAACTTTAAAAAGAATAAAGAAGTATGTTCAACAGCCTAAATTACTTTTATTAGTCATGACAAACATTCCAACAAGCCTTTTTAATAAAAAAAATAGGAGTTAGCAAATTGATGGGCCAAACCAGCCTCCTTCCTGTTTTTGTTCATTAATGAATTTTAAGAATGCACAGCCACACTCATTTTTTAAAATTTATCTTCTACGACTGCTCTTGCACGTTAATGGCAATGTTGATTAGTTGTAGGAGATCATCTGGCCTAGAAAGCTGAAAAATATTTAGCTATCTAGCTCACAGCAGGAAAAAACCCAAAACCACCAACCTTTTCCATCCACAGATATAAAGCTTTCATGAAGTACTATGCACTGTTAATTTACACTTCTTCCTAAAAGATTTAACTCAATTAACTACTAACTTTCTTTACTAAATCGTGATATCTTTTATTTACGCTGCATGATATCTTTCAAGCTTCAAAAAGTATGCCCCCAAGGTGTACTTAGTCTATGATTTCTATTCACTAGATGACACAAGCTTGCTTGCTGAAAGTGAGGAAGACCTGAAGCGCTTTCTGCAGCCTCCAATATGGGTTAAGGCTCAATGTCAAGAAGACAAAGATTCTCACCACTGGGCCAATTGGCAACATCAGGATGGATGGTGAAGAGATTGAGATTGTACACAGCTTTAGTTTGCTTGGCTCCACAGTCAACACTCTTGGCACCAGTAGCCAGGAAATTA
>NW_006399766.1:9091364-9119214 GCF_000299155.1 Elephantulus edwardii | reverse complement strand
AGGAGAATTGATGCCTTTGAGCTGTGGTGCTGGAGAAGAGTAATGAGGATACCATGGACTGCTAGGAAAACAAACAGATTCATCCTGGAGAGGGTCAAACTGGGCAGCTCCTTGGACGCAAGGATTCTGAGCCTCTGTCTAACTTTGGACATGTTGTAAGGAGGTCCTTGGAGAAGGACATGATGCTTGGCAGGGTGGAGGGACAGCGTAGGAGGGGAAGACCCTCTATGAGGTGGATTGATTCAGTGACTAGGGTAATCGGGATGGGCATGTCAGAGACAGTGCAATTGGCACAGGATAGAGCAGAGTTTAGGGCTGTTGTACACAGGGTCGCTATGAGTCACAAGCGACTCGATGGCACAGAACAACAACAACAACAACAACAGTTTGAAGGACAGTAGAGTAAAAAAAATAGAAAGATGAAAACTTCATTCTTGAGGGCTCTCTCATTCGGTTTCCCCAGTCAAAGCAAAGGACTAATTCTCATCCTTCAGTGATATTTTTAAAAATCAAATTATATAATATCCACAGGCAAATAATTTTATTCTTTATGATCAGACTGACTCCAGCATTGTTCTTTCTCAATTTCCAACTTCTCTGACTTTAGCTATCACTTCATGTAGTTGATATTCATGTGGCAGTCTGACCAGCCTTATTGCTCAGTTAGTCGCCTGCTGCCTCCAATTTGTTCCTGCAGTGTGCTTCCTTTATACTGCTCATTACTGACTCCATCGTTTCTACTCACTCAGGTCTGTTCACCTATTCATCTCAATCCTCTTGCGCTTCCTGCCTTGCTCATGCTACCTTTTAAATATAATGTCCCAGATTTACCCAGATGTGAAATATAAAGTCCAGAGAGGAGTCATGCTTATGTGAGACATTAGTATGCCCTTTTGTTTCTATGGACAGTTCAGTGCCATCTAGTTCAGTGGTGATGGGTGTTTTGGGGATTTTTTTTTTAAAAGAGAACAAACCCCAACAAGTTATCACTGGGATGATTCTAACTCAAGGTGACCCTACGTGTGCAAGGTACAGCTATTTGACAGGGTTGGCAGGGCTATGGCCTTTCAGAAGCAGACTGCCAATCCTGTCCTCCAAGATGGTTTTGCATAGCCTTAAACTGCCAATCTTTTGGTTAGTCATCCAGTACTTAACCCTTGGTAAAACACAGGGACTCCTTTAAGCATATAATCATTCTTGAAAAGGAATTTTCAGAAGAATCTTATCATGTGAAGTGGAAAAAGGTGAGGGAGGAAGCGGATTGAGGACACTTTGGAGGGACACATAACCCTGTGAGGACAGTAAGGAAGTAGGTTTTCAGTTGTTGTTGTTGTGAGATGCTATCAAGTTGACTACAGCTCATAATTCAATACTGAGAAACTTTGTCCTATCCTGTCTGTGCAATCTCAAATCTCTACACAATATCCAATCTCCACGTAGAGGCCTATTGTCACAGTTACTATGTCAATCTATCTCACTGAGGGTATTTCTCTCTTTCCCTAACAGTACACCTTTCCAAGCATGATGCCTTTTTCCAAGGACTGTGAGGCAAAATATGTAAGAAGGTTATAAGGGAGATGATAAACTCTATCTAGGTTTCTGACTTGTATGCTTGATTTAGATAAAATTCAAAGTAAAGTTTATTTCCATTATTTTATACTGAAGTAGATAATTAGGTCTCCTAGTTCACTATGGAAACAGGAGTGGCATCCACTTCCTAAACAACATGCCTCCGGAAACTCTACGAATTTTGATAATTGTCGATAGTTGTAGAGGGGCTTCAGGCCTTTTGTTCCATAGGGTTGCTATGAGTCATGCTCAACCCAAAGGCATTCAACAGCAAAAGTTCACTACACAGCTTTCTGCAAAACAAAACCACAAAGCTGAACATCTTTTTACAAAGTCAGATGTGGGCAAAGAAAAGGATTTTATCCTGGAGGCCGTAGTGTTCTTTAAGAAGAGATTAAATAAACCCGTGTTTAAACTTACTTCTTTAATATATATTGACTTACATCAGGGTTCTGTGCTATAAAACATGAGGTCATGTTCCAATCTTAAATCTGCCATCCCGCCCATTTGACCATTGACTAAGAACAAATAAAGTCAAACAGTAACACTGTGGTAGAAGTGGGCTTTCCATCTCTAAATCTCAACAGTTGTTCTTTGCCCATGTTTCTTAGCTTTTAGGATAGACAAAAGGAAATAAACGACTACATATCAGTACCAGCTGTGAGGTTGGTACTATCAAGGGAGCTACTATTTAGCATCTAAGTTTACCGTATCAAAACAAATCTAATAATGATGCAAAATGGCTTTTCATCAGGTTTTTGAAGCTGTAACTCTTAGCATGAGACGACTGCCCACCTTTCTCCCTCAGAGCTATTGGTGGATTTGAACTGCCAGAGACAAGTAGCCTTTTAATTACCATGGCAACATCCTAAACACTGTGCCACTGTAGTTTCTTAAGTTCACCACATAACATTTGGATGCCATCTAAAATAGGACAACATGTGCATGTTAGTTTTTCATCCATATACAAATGAAAAAGAACTAAGTTACAATTTGGTGGGTGAAGAGAGGTGATAAAGGACATGGGAGAGATCAAGCAGGGAGCTGAAAAGACGGGTGGGAATAGTCCAATGGTGATCAATTTTATAAAACATAATGAATGGGAATGATTGCATGAAACACAATTTGAATGAAGAATTAATGTGAAACACAATGTAGATGAACTTTGTAAGCAAACCAGTGTAAAATAACTTTTTTTAAAAAAAGAGCATAATCATCTGGTAGTAAATGATATCTTGTTCTAAAGCAACTATTTGTCGGTGTTTAAAAACTCATCTATACTCAAGGAAAATAGAAGGTAGTATGTTAACATTGTAAAATAATCACCTTTCTTAAAACTTAAAAAAATAAATATTGAGATGCTATATACAGGAAGAAAAATGAGAAACAGTATTACTATTAAGGGGGAATGGAGAGGCCTTGTAAAAGCAAGGGCAACAGAGACAAATTGATCCTACATCCAAGGAATACTTGCCATCATCTATTGTAAGCCTAAGACCCAGTATATGTCTTATAAATGTTAAAAGCACAGACTTTAGAAAGCTATGGGTTCATGGTTAACACTGTACCTAATTAGTAGCTGAGTGTCTTTGGGGTAATAACAGGCTCTAAGCTTTCGTTCCCTCCACTGGTAAACATGAAAACAATGCAGCATCTATCTCACGAGGCTGTTGTAAGATTAGACGAGACAATGCATAAGGTGTATTTAGGAAAATGCCTGGTACAGAGCAAAGCACTAACAACATGTTAACTCTCAGACAAATATTCGGTGTGTTTGGGTCAATACAAAAGCCGGAGGGATAATTGAAATGAAAGCAGGTATTATTTTGGAAAACTGCTTTGCTTTGCCTGGGTATTACTGAAATAGAAGCATACTATAAGACCTTAGAGGCACTCTAACGGAGTTAAGCAGGAAGTGACAATGTTGTTTGGCCCGATTTACAGCAGAACTTTGTTGTTAAAGCCCATTTTCCTCAACATGCTCCATATGAAGCATTTATTCACTCCGATAATGGATACAAATCCCTGCATTCAAATGTTTCTTGGAGTCAGAGATCAAGATGGAAATCCCCAGAATCACAGAGATTTGTGTCTATAAACTCGCTTATTATATTCACATTCAAGGTGCTTGGAAGGGATCGTAGCACCTTTTAAAGTAGAATCTTTTCATTACTTCTCCCTGTTGGGGTTGCAGCACATGCTGGGAGTGACCTCCAGAGATTCTACCAGCTGTACACAGAGAGCAAATTGAATCTGAAAGCTTTATTAGACAGGTTTGTCTTTCAGCTGGTGGGAGTGGATGCCAGACCACATTTGGGGCGGGAGGGGGGGGGCAGGAATTCTTAGGAAACTCGGTCCTGACCTTGGAAGCAAATCTCCAATCAAGGTGCACGAGTCATTTCTGAGTTATGTCTTGATTTTTGAAACCTCAAATGTGGGTTCAGGGACAAAAAGCGTCCTCTACCCTAAAGAAAGAAGAAACCATCCAGTTTTTCTCAGTCTTACCCCCACCCCGATTACGGCATTGAAATCTATGGGGGAGAGAATATTTTAAAAGTATTATATTTTAGGGCATTATGTTTATCGTAGGAGTACGCAATGAGGGTTGCAGAGTGGATTATATTTGGGGTTGGAGGTGGGGTTGGGGGAAGTGCGGGGGGATTGTGTACCAATGAGGGAGTTTTTCTTTTGATTTTCAAGGAGAGGAGGAAGGGGGGGGGGGGGGGGGGGGGGGGGGAGAAGGGTGCAACAATGAATGAATGGAACTCCAAAATCTCTCTAGATGTTCATTGAAATGAAAAATTAAATAAATTAAAATATTAAAAAAAGAAAGAAGAAATCAACCAGAACACAATTCTCTTTTGGCAGAACTTAATAAGCAAAAAGGTCTACCCTCAAATCATACAGTTTAAAAACTCTAATAATTGGTGAAACAGTTGTTCTAATGTCTTTTGATAGGAGATGTGAAGAGCTTTCCTTTCGTTCAAATTCACTGCTGTTGTTAGATCCTCTTAGCCAGCTCTACCTCATGGTGACCTTAGGTACAACAGAAAAACCTCCCCAATCCTGTGCTACCTTCACGCTCTCTACTGTGCTTAATCTACAGTGAACTACTAAAATTAAGCAACCCTCCAGAAAGTTCCAAGGCTTATGGGTATCTTATCATTAAATACTCCCCTGAAAACCAACCTCATTATTCCCTCAAGAATCTCCCTTCTTGTTTCCACAAGGACTTTATTAACTTTGAGATAACAGATGGTGGAATTTTAGCCGAAAAAGTTTCTTCCCCCCCCCAAGACCTGTATCTCTAGACTTCTGTGTATTCTGTGTGACTCGTTCTTCTGCATTGCTGTATAACCTTCAAAGAACCAGCTGTACAGTCTTCATCACAGGATTGTAAATAACACACACACCAAAAAAGGCACTTTGCGGTTGTTGCAGCAGTTTCTCTAGAATTTACTGTCTGCTTGCAAATGTCTCTCTTTCTCTCTCATCCTTAATACATAGTTGATCTTTTTAACTGTTAAAAGTTTATTCTTTTTGAACAGAGCATTGCAGAAAGCCTATTTATATATTCGCTCCATAAATTTGTTTGAGGAGTAAGCATAAAGTGGGGAAACAGTAATGACATTGGAGACTGGCTAATTTTACTTTCACATTGTCTCCTAATTTTCTAGCGGCACATTCTTAAGGTCCTGCTCTTAGCTGTTGGGAAGCAATGGTTTTTGTTTCTTTTGGTGGGGGGGGGGATCGTTGTGATAATTATCCCAGAAGCAAGAAAATAAGATATAGTACTGATCACTTTTTCCTCCTCTGTTTATATTGCAATTCAGATACTGTTGGTGTTATGTGCTATCGAGTTGCCTGCAATTCATAGTGACTCTGTGTCCATTAGATCTGAACCCTGCCTTATTCTGTGCCAATCTCATAATCTACAACAGACCTAATCCCATTTCTCCAGTCATTGAGTCAATCCATATCATCCTGGATCCTGCCTGCGATGTCCCTCCACCCTTCCAAGCATGATGCCTTTCTCCAAGGCTGTCAACGATTTCATTTAAATATTAAAGTTGCTGAAGTGAATCTACAATAAACTCAGCATGGGTTGGCAACATCTTGGATAAGGAGGTTAAGACACACTTTCCTAAACACTGGACAAGACAGGATAGATGTGAAGAGGAAGAGAGTGTGTTAGGAAATAGAACAAAAGTTCTCAAAATGGGTGTCATGGCATAGCCAAGAATGGGCAGAACATATGAAGAGACTCTTCAAAGAACATATTCTGATGGCCAAGAACTAGATGAAGAAATGTGCAATATCGTTAGCTACTAGAGAAATGCAAATAAAAGCAACAGTGAGATATCATCACACCCCAGCCACATAAGCAAATTTCAAGAGGACAACAAATAAATGCTGGTGAGGATGTGGAGAGGCCAGGACCTTCACACATTGCTGATGGGAGTGCAAAATAATACAACCACTAGGAAGGCAGTCTGGTGTTTCCTCCGAAGACTGAAAAGAGAAAAGCCATTCAACTCAGCTATCCCACTAGTAGGACTCTACCCCAAAGGAAACAGAGACGACAGACAAACAGAAATATGCATATCTATGGTTATTGTGGCATTATCACAATAAAAAAGAGTTGGAAGCAGCCCAAATGTCCATTGCCAAACAAATTGATATAAAGAAACTGTGGTACACCCAGACAATGGAGTATTTATTATGCAGTATTGAAAAACAATGACGATTTCTAGAAACACTATACAACCAGGGTGAATCTAGAGAATATTATGCTGGGTGAATTAACTCAGTCACAAAGAGACAAATGCAGTATATTATTGTAATAAAACCAAGAGGATTGCAGGGGAGTGAGAACAGGAGATTGGGAGGACAGGAAGAGAATGGATAGATAAGAACATGATGACATAGGAATAGGTGAAGAGAAAGTAATTCTGAAGAGAAGGTGTGATAAGGCAGTATGAGTAATGCAACTAACAAGCTGTCTTTATAACATGATAAAGCTGACTTAGGTGATCCCACCATAAAATAATGGGAGTTTTTCATTTAGCAAAAAAGTAATGACTGAACAACTAGTATGTGCTAGTTACTGAAGAAGATCTGGGGATATGTGTGTAAACAAAAAAGAAACGGGATTTTCATGGAGATTATAGTCTATCAGGAAATGAGTGTCCAAGAAAAACCACAAATGATTTAATTGTCACTGTAATGATGAAGATGTGAAGGAGGAAACTGATGCTTTAAGAACCTGTAATGGGAAGCTCAGTGCACTGACAGTTCAGTGACATCTTCCATGGGGGAAACTCTATGTTCGAATATTGGTGAATGAACTTTATGCACAGATACTACTTATCTGTCAGTAGAGACACCCACACTGCTCTAATAATTAAGGGATTTGAGTAGAGCTTTCACTGTAAGATGACTACGGAATAAAGGTCCTGGGATCCACTACTTAAAATCAACCAATGAAAACCCTGTAGCTAACAAGGTTCTGATCCATAACCAATCATAGGGCTGGGGAAGGATAAGGCATTATTCTGTTCCACTGTGAGTGGCTCGCCATGATTTGTGGGCTGTTTTCACCGGCAGCTAACAACTAGTATCCCTGAGGCAGGAAAGAAAAGGAATAGAAAGAAGTGACAAGCTCTAGTGGGAAGGGTAGATAGGTAAGCATCCTGCAGGACCTTGTGGGCTATTTAAAGGGTCTGGAGCTTTGTTCTGAAAGCAATGGGAAACCACTGAGGAATGATGATAGGATGAGCTTAGGCATTTGGGAGCTACGTCTTAGTAAAATGTGTTTTCATTTGAAATGGAATGACAAGGAGATGAATTAAATCAGTGACAAGACATACATCAAGGTAAACAGGGATGCTGGCTTGGTTCAGGGTGATGACAGAGGAAAAGGAGATAGATGAAATGTTTGAAAAAATTAGTGAACAGGCCTTGTGATTAATTGGATGAGGAAAGCACAGGATAAAGAGGTGACCAGGATTGCTTACTGGTGTTAATTAGGGTGTTGCCATTTCCTGAAATGTAAGAGGAGGAGAAGTGATGTGGTAGGGTATGAACTGGGAGTAGAGGCTGAGCTGGATAAATCAAGAGTTCAAGGTTGGGCATTCGATGTGTGAGAAGTCTGACGTGCAAATGCTGAGAGAATTTCTTTTTTATTTCATGCATTCTACTGAATTAGTTCTAATCAGTATTTCGTTCACCTACGACTCTTTGCAAGTTTGCAAAATTCAGGTTGGTTTTATGGTTTTATCTTACTAGATTGTGAGGCAGCATTTGAAACAGTTCATCAATTCCTTCTCCTTAATTGACTTTCTTCATGTAGTTTCCAGGTAAGGGCACAGTCTTGATTTGTCTTCTCCTTCACTTTATCATACTACCTACCTCTTATGACCAGGTCAATCAAGGACTCTACTTTTGTATCTCTTTCCTATTTTCACTCACTTCTTGGATTTTTAACTAGAAAAGTCTCCTGTCTCATCAATATGCTATGTACGTTTTTGGGGGGAGGGGCACAAAAATACAATCATAGGCATTAAAGTTTAAAATCAGATGCACTTGACATGAGAAAGGCTGCTGTTTGTCATGGAGCCCTAGCACGTTTTGGTTCTTAGCATAGGCTCAGATGCCATGTGATTCTTTCTGACTAGTACCTGCTATGTGGGAGTTTAACTGAAAGTGGATTACAAGCAATGAGTGACTCTAGGAGGGGTTGTTCACCTGTAGGTCTTGAACAGAGAGCCAGGGGGCTGGCCTTGGACTACTTTTAGTAATTCCCATAAGTTATGATTCAGACCACCATGTAGACTATCTGTATAAGCAGTGCTCTGGATATAGCCCCTATTAAACCTAACAATAAAATAACACAAAAATAAAATAGGGAGCTCTGGTGGCCTGGTGGCAAGAAGCGATGCTTCAATCCCAAAGGCATGCAGTTCGAATCCACCAGCTGCTCCTCAGGAGAAGGATGGGCAATTTCCTCCCATGTGATGAACTGTTTCTGAAAACCTGCTGGAGGGTCAGCTATGAATCAGTTCTCACTCAACGGTACACAACAACAATAACACCACCACAATATATAGTAACACTACCTTTTCAGTACATTCAGACCAAAAGCTTCATCACATTTTATCATTTCCCACGTCAAATCTATGAACAATCCTGTTGACTCTAGTTTAGGAGTTCTGTTCAAGTGTCTGCAGCATGTTGTGGAGCTAATCAAAAGGCTGCATGTCTCCAGTGTTCAAATCTACTAGCACTACTGAGAGAGAAATATGGGCAGACTCCTCCAGTAAAAAAAAAAATTATAGCTTTGAAAACCCAATGGAGAGTCAAAATAAATCCATATCTACTCAGTGGCAATAATTTTGAGTTTTGAGCTCCTAATGGGCACCCATGGTGGACAGTGTTGGCTGGAGCTTCCCGACTAAATCAAGCCTGGAAGCAGGAGCGGCATCCACTTCCTAAATGGCTTGCCTCTGGAAACTCTATGTACGAACAGTGCTCAGGCTGTTCGTTCATAGGGTCGCTATGAGTTGTCTACGACTCGATGGCATTAAACAACAACAACATTCTGGACAAAACTGCTGTCACTTCTCAACTGTATCATTGTATCTATTATTTCCTAACTGGTCCCCAAGCTTCCTTTCCTGCTCCCTTCCCAGTTCGTCCTTAGAACATACTATATATAACATTACTGGACTAAAAAGTCCTTACTGAGTCTTCATCTCACTCAGAGTGAAATATGAAGATGTTCTGATGGTCTTTAAGGTACTCCACAATCTTACACCACCTACTGTTCTTTCTCCTCACTTATTGTGCTCTAACTCTACAGACCATTTTTCAGATTCCTTGGAGAAGGACATGATGCTGGGAAGGGTGGATGGTCAGCGAACGTGAGAAAGACCCTCAACCAGATGGATTGATACGGTGACTGCTGCGATGGGCTCTTGTGTGTCAGGAAGCATGAAGATGGCGCAGGATAGAAGAGGGTTCAGATCTGTTCTCAGGGTCACCATGAGTCGTACTCAACCAGACAGCACCTAACAACAACAGACATACTCCCATCTCAGTGCCCCTGTGCCTTCTTGAAATGCTGCAACCCAGAACATTCTTCCAGCATTTCCTGCATGACCAAATTTAGGTCTTTTCATTCACTTTATCTTTTCAGGAACATTGTGTCTGTAAGCCTCATAATCCATCCTCATATTCTTTACCCTCCTCCTTGGTTTATTTCTTTTTCTATTACAGCCATCATTTTATAACAACCAAGTATATTATATCTATTTATTTACTTTATTGTTTTGTCTCACCAAAATGTTTGCTCCATAAAAGCAGAGATTTTTATCTGCTTTCCTCCCCTTTTACTGTTATATTTCTGAATTAAAGTGTGAATCTGGAATGCAGAAGAGTGCAGTGGATTTCAAGTAAAAACATTGAAAAATTTCAATATATAGATGGTACTTGAAACCATGTGAGTGGATGAGATAACCTAAAAGATTAAAGAATGAGTGGAGGAAATAGCTCTACAAAACTTTAGACATATTTAAGTCAGATATAGAAGGTTAAATTAGCCAGGAAGATTGATAAAAAGAAGCCAGGAAGGTGAGAGAAAAAAAAAATCAGAGTGTGATGTTACATATTAAAAGATAGAGAAGAAACATTTCAAAAATGATTCTGTTTTTAAAAAAATGAATGCTGTTAAGAATTCAATAAAGTAAAGGTGGAAAAGTTTGCTAGTCCTTTCAAGAATATTTTTTTTTGCTTTGAATATTTTGGTTGAAACCATGTGTTTTCAGTAATGACATTTTTAATGAAATGGGAGGAAATGAGGTAGTATAGATTTTTATACACTTTGTGTAATACATTTGTTCCAAGGGGTCTCTGGTACTGGGGTTGTTGGGATAAAGCCCAGTGTTTCAGATTCATGTAGTTACACAGGCTCTCGCTAGATGTCAGCATTCACTTTAAGTGGGATAGGCACTTCCCACTCAACCCCAGAGGCAGAAAATGCAAGTGGGTCACAATGTAATTTGGACACAGATATATTTCTGGCTCTGGAACATTTTCAGTGGAACAATGGAGGGATATAACCTAGCAGCAACAAAGAGGGGGAAATGGAGACAGGAAATAATTATTTCTAAAAGACTTGCTATGAGTCAGAGGAGAGAGGTAAGTCAGTGTCTTGACTATGTGGCAGAGGTAGTTTCTAGGATGGGAGAACCACAAAACTGAAATCATGTAAGCAAAGTTAAGGTTTTTGTATATTGGAAAGGAAACCTCTTGGGATGTTCCAATACAGAGGGCCATAAACTAGCAAGGTTAAAATGTGGCAGAGAAATATTGGGTCCTTAACTGATGTCATATGTCTATTACAACTATATTGCCCCTATAGGACAGAGTAGCACTACTCTATACTGCCCCAAGGTTATAACTTTTACATAAGCAGACATCTTTCTTCAGTGGAGTACCACTTCTCTAACCATTGCACCACCAGGGATCTTTTAGGTGTTGATAATAATTCAGTAATTCAATACACGTTATTATATAGGGAGTTTTGGTGGCCTAGTTCTAAGTAGCAGTGCTGCCAACCCAAAAGCATATAGTTTGAATCCACGAGCTCATCCATGGGAAAAAGATGGGCAATCACCATCTTTTGGTCACATGATTTACAGCCTCTAAAAACCTGCTGGAGGGTCAGATATGTACGGGTCAGATCCAACTCAATGGCATGTTACAACAATTTATTCATTTTAGGGAATTCTGGTGGCACCACCCATAGGGTGCTCTGCTGCTAACCCAGAGGTTGAGAATCTCTCCTAGTTCAAAACCACCAGTGGCTTTGAGGGAGAAAGATCACAGGAGGAAATCTCCTGCTATGAAATGTATAGCCTGAAAACCTCACAGGAAGGTCAGCAATAATTTGGTTCCAACGTGTCAGCAGTGAGTTTGAGTTTATAGGATTGGGTTCAATTCTGAAGTCCTCTACAGGAAAAGCTCACTTGAGAGGGTAGAAAGAGGATCTCAAAGATTTGCAAAAAGAGCTCATGTGTTAAAAGAGGCTAGGAGATTAACTTGGTTTATCCTAGAGACTTCAGAGGTGTAAAAAATATTGTCTCAATGTAAAGTGAAAAGAATTTTTTTTTCTTGCACATACTATGTGTATGTCATCAGGATGGCCAGTTCCTGGAGATGGACATCATCCCTGGAAAAGTGAATGTTCAGCAAAAGACAGGAAGAGCCTAAATGGGATGGATTTTCACAGTGATTGGAACCACCAGCTTAAGCACAGCAGGGATTGGAAGGATGGCCCAGCATCATGCAGGGTTTCTATCTGCAACGTATAAGGTTATATAAATTGGAGCTGACATAATGGCATCTAACACCAAGAATATAAAAAATTAATTTGGATAATATAGTATCATTGGGATTATTGTTAAAACATGGCTTCCCTAGCCATTGGCTTTGACTTTTACTACATGGCTGGGTGGGAGTCTGAAGTAGGGTGCATATAAACTAAATCATCATGGAGTTTGGTCAGTTTCCCTACCCCATTGAGTTTTAACTGAGCAGGTTTAGCAACAGAAGATGAGAATCTTACTAGGAATCAGAGAATGTAGATTGTGTTCTTTGGGGCCAGAAATTCATGCACCTTCAAACCAGGACTTACATGAGAGCAGAAGCAACCTCAGTGGAAAACCACAGGCAGGAAACAGTGCTGCCTTGGGAATGCTGCCCCACGGAGCCAGAGCTGGGGCCTTCAGCCAAGACTGTTAGAGGACTGCCAAGAGCTACCAGCATTGGCAGGACTAGGTAGATTTAGTAACACTGACCTAAACTGTGTGGCTGAAGGTCAAAGGGCCTGTCACCACTCCTGAAAAGCTGTCTTCACTCAGCAATTATATCCTGTTGTCAACTTGAAATGAAATCCATTACCCCTTTCCTAGTAAATCCCTTAACTGTGAGTGTGGTTCTGTGTGGCTATTGCAATGAATTTTGAATCTAGTAGTGGAACAGTTAAATTGCTGTTAATAGAAATAGGTGCAGGAATGTGAAGGTCGTGTCTGACCTTATGGGAATTGGTTTGATATTGTGGATGTTGCTAATAGGGACTGTTTGCCTTTTTGTGAAGTTAATAGAGGTTGGATGTCACTAACTTCATGCGGAGACTTGGCTTTGAGAGTTGAACACATGTCTTAGGTGTAATAACCACAGTAGTGTTCTCTACTTGTGTTGCTGTTATATGCTGTCTAGTCAACTAAGACTCACGACGACCCTATGGACAAGAGCTCTAAGTCTTTGTGCAATCCTGTGCCATTCGCATCATCTCCAACACAATTGAGTCCATTGTTATAGTCACCCAGTCAATTCATCTCGTTGAGGATCTTCCTCTCCCACACTGACCCTCTACATTTCTAAACATGTTGTCCTTCTCTGAGGACACGCCCCCAATATGTGAGATGGAATGTCACTATCCTTGCCTTCAAGGAGAACACAGCTTTCATTTTCTCTAGGATAGGCTGGTTTGTTCTCTTGGTAGTCCGAGGGATATTTAATATTCTTCCCCAACATCATGAGTTGTGAGCACCGACAGAAAAGAGAGAAGGTAGTTAACTTTCTATGATTGTTTCTTAGAGAAACTTTTTTCCTGGACATAGTGAGAAAGGATGAATGACCTTGCAAAGTCCTTTTAGACCGTAACCTACAACTTATGTGCAAAACTGCTACAATTTTCTTTTTGCTAACTTCTTTCTTTGCGGACAGAGCTATATTCAATTTTGAAATGGTTAAATGAAATTTAAAGAAATATTAGGAATTCTGCTGTGTGCTGTGGGGCACCTAGTTTCATAAATTTGTTTACCACTCCGAGGGAGAAAAATGAAGCAGTCTATTTCTGTAAAGCTATATAGCCTTAGAAAACATAAGGAGCTGTTCTACTTTATCCTATGCAGTCACTGTGAGCCAGAGACTCACTTGACAACAGTGGATAATCTCCGTTGACAAAAAAAAAAATTCAACCTTTTCAAGGAACTGTTTTTTCATTAGAAGGAGTTATGTGAGAAGGTCAAGAGAATTTTACTATACCCATCCCTTTATTTCTGTTAAAATGCTTGGCATAGATAATTGAAAAATCTTCAGTGATTATAGTGATCAGGATATTCAACCACTGAGAGATATATATATATATATCAGTGTGTGTGTGTGAGAGAGAGAGAAAGAAAGAAAGAATATGAATACAAATGTGTGACTTCCAGGAATGCTTCCAACAAGCATTAGAAATGATGGATTAGTGTTTCTTTTCCTTTGCCAGTTCAGGCCCCAGAGCACAGCCCTAACCGGAGATGGTAACCAAGCAATAAAACTGCCAAAAGGTTGAGAGAGAGAGAGAGAAGAAAAGGAACTTCATCATCACAAAATGTATAATTAACATCTAAATACTCAAGGCTTTTCACAATCTGTCACTGTCTCAGATATTAACAATGACACCTCTGTTGAGCCTTTCCTGTTAACCGGAGAACACTGTTAAAGAACTTGGCGTGGGATAACCCACTGCTTACATAGAAAGACTTCCTTCTGGTCAAAGTGAGCAATAGAGTAGCCTTCTTAGTCAGCATTTTCCATTGTCACTTTCCTTTTTAAAGTGTGATATGTTCCATTAAATTGCAAGCACCTTTACCTCACTAACTCACACACAAAGAACTGCAGTTGAATTTTTGCTTCCAAGAGTGAGAGGATCTTTGTAGTTATTCAGCCTTTGAACTATCTTGGGGAAGGTCTAAAGTTGACTTCTGATTCTGCAATCTTGATTTACTTGTTGTTGCTATGAATCATCTAGTCAGAACTAACTCAGAGTTGACACTTCCCCCAAACCTCCCATCTCCAGTGGGTTTTGAAAGGCAGTAAATCTCATGGGAGGAGACTTTCCATCTTTCTTCTTTGGAATAGCTGGTAAATTCAAACCACATGCCTTTGGGTTGGCGGTACAAGCTTCATGTTTTTTAGTATAGAATCTTAACTCTGTGGAATTAGGTATTTGGGAAAGTTTTCAATGCTTAGAAACCAGTCTAGTCATAACCCAGAGATTTTCAGTAGAGAATTTTTATGTTAATGAGGCAGAAGAAGATTTGAACCATCTGATATTGATCTCAGTGACTAAGGATGGTAGAAAAAGAATTGATGCCTTTGAGTTATGGTGCTGGAGAAGAGCACTGAACCTACTACAGACTGTACAAAAACCTAGAAGGTCTGTCCTGGCAATGGTGAAATCAAGCTGTTCCTTGGAGGCAAGGATTTTGAAGCTCCATCTCACATACTCTGGCCATGTTGCCAGGAGGGACCAGTCATTGGTGAAGGACATCATGCTTCAAAGGGTTCAGGGACAGTGCAGAAGAGGAAGATCCTGGATTGACACAGAGACTGGGGTAATGGGGATAGCTGTGCCAGAGATACTGAAATTGGCTCAGTCAGGATCAGGCAGAGTTCAGAGCTATTGTACATGAAGTCATTGAGTCGCAAGTGACTCCACAGTACATAACAACAACAGTATAGTCTATAGAGAGTTGAATTGCTAGCATTTCAAGAGAGACTGTACCTCTCTAATGGTTCAAAGGGGAGAAAGATGGGCAATCTCCTGCCATGTGATCTCCAGCTTTGGAATCTCAATGGAGGGTCATCTATGAGATAGTCTGACTTCAGGACAATGGATGAGTGAGTGATAATGATTCACAAAGAGCTCTAGTGGCATATCCGTAACATGAGTCCCTGCTAACCAACAAAGTCTGTGTGCCTCCAGCGGTTTGAATCTCCACGTTTTTCTCAGGAAGATAGGAAAACTCCTCCCATTAGTATTTACAGCCTTGGAAAACTGGTGGAGGGTTGCTGTGAGATATAATCAACTTGATGGTATTGAACCTGGAATTAGAGGTACTGGTTTAGATTGTCCTGTAAGTTTAACCGTGGAAGAACTGACAGTAGCTGAGACAGGAAAGAATGCTCTCATTCCTGAGAACAATGGAGACCCAAGAAAGGGAGACAAGAAGGAGACAGAAGTTATTCACTACTTCCTTCATTCCTTTTCTCATAACCGTGAAGATTTTGCTACATGAAGGCTACGGATACAATCAACGGTTTTCTTAAAATTTAAAACTAACAAAAATAAATGGTAGTAAGCCACTATTACACCTAAACTCCAACTAACCTCACACTTCTATCAAATTGTCTAGATATTTAAAGTCTTATTGAAATGGCTTTGAAATGTCTTATTCAACACGCGATGAATGAAATTAAAATAATGGGGTATATTAACCCTCTTTATGAGTGTTTGATGTGTAATTTGAAAATAACTCTCTAAAATTAGAATATGTTACAGCTTCAGTATGGTACACTTACTTATTAATAGCATATGTTGTGGAATCATGGAGGTCTATCTTTGAATGCAAATTCTACCCCATACTAACTTTTTAACCCTGGAAAAATTATTTAAGCTCTCCATCTTCTTAGTTACAAGATGAGAATGACAACAACATAACATATTTAAAAGGTTTCAAGTACCTTTATCTCACTAACTCGTACAAAAGGCGTAACTACAGCATTCTTTCCAAGACCTATTGCCTTAATTAAGTTGATTCAGAAATACAATATGACCTACAACCAGGAAGGAATAAAATGGACAAATTAGACCTTCTAAGAATCAAATCCCTATGTACATCAAAAAACTTCTCCAACAGGGTAAGAATAGAACTCGCAGACTGAGAAAAAAATATTTGGCAATGATATATTTGATAAGGGACTTACAGCTAAAATTTATAGACTAATCTAGCATCTCAAGGAAAAAGTAAACAACACAGTCACAAAATGGGCGCAGGATATGAATAGACACTTCATCAGAGAAGAAATTCAGGTGGAAAACAAACACATGAAGAAATGTTCAAAATCCCTAGCTCTAAGAGATACAAATCAAAACAATTATGAGATACCATCTCACCCCAGCAACAATACAAAAAGTTCAACAAACAACAAATGCTGGTGAGGTTGTGGAGAGATTAGAACCCTTAATCACTGTTGGTGGGAGTGTAAAAGGTACAACTATTATATGGAAAGCGGTCTAGTGCTTTCTCGAAAAGTTGGAAATAGAAATACCATTTGATCCAACAGCTCCTCTACTGGGAATATACCCTAAAGAAACCAGAGATGCTGCTCAAACAGATGTATGCTCACACCCATGTTTACTGCTGCATTATTCACAATAGCAAAGATATGGAAGCAACCCCAGTGCTTATCAGCAAACAAATGAATAGAAAATCTATGGTACATCCACACAATGAACTACTGCACAGCTTTGAAAAACAATGGAATAGTAAAACTTTACTCAAGATGGAGAAGCCTTGAGGACACTATGCTAAATGAAATATCTCAGTCACAAAAGGACAAATACTGTACAACACCACTGTTATAAAATGCGGCAGACATGGGTGTGGTTGGGGAAGAGTTTAAAAAAGAGTGAATAGATAGTGAACACTGCATTAGAACAGATGAGGGGAAGAACTGTCCAAAATGCCTCTGGAAACTCTATGAACTTTGAGAAACAATGATAGTTATGGAGAGGCTTCGGATCTTTTGTTCACAGGGACGCTATGAGTCATGTTCAACTCTATGGCAATCAAGAACAACCGTTCAGGGTGGACTATGGTGTGGGGAGTATAGAAAGTGTGCAACATGAATTTAAAAAAGTTTAAGTTTCTATCTATGGATAAAAAAAAAATCAGTATGAGCTAGGAATTTAAGGACAAATAGTGGTATAGGGACATATTTCCAGAAATGGCAACTTAAGATGTGCCACAACTTTTCTATTTTTATCATGATTTGAGCAAGACTTTACAAAGCAAATTGGTTTTACATCCAACTATTAATGCGCATTTTTGTGACATTAATCTCAATGCCCACAATATAACTGCATTCTTCCCATTTCTTCCGTGTGATTCTTGTTTCCATCAATCTTTCTAACTTATCTTTCCATACTTTTGAGTGCTAGCACTGAACAAATGCTGCCCTTTTGATTGAATGTGGATGGTTATTCTGAGGAGTGAGTGCCTCCCTGATGTTACTGGTCACCTCATAGGCCTATCCATTGTTTTGAGAAATATTAAGCTATGGGGACGAGTTTTGTCTCAGTTTCAAAGACTGAGTAAGGGCTATAGTCTTGAGGTTTCCATCGGTCTCTACAACACCAGTTAGCTTGGCCTTTTCAGGTTTTTAGTTTGGGCCCACATTTTTTACCCATGCTCACCAGGAACTTAAACTGTGATCCCTTTTACAGTGGTCGGTAGTGGTTAACCTAGTTGGAATCAACATTTCAATGGCTGATTTTTTTGAAAGTAAGCAGCCAAGCTTTTTATCAAGGGACCTCTGGGTAAATGGGAACGACCAAAACTTTCAGCTATCATATCAGCTAAGCATGTTAGAATAGACATGGACTCCATGGAAGCTGGTTTGGATATCAGAAAACTGTTCAGAGGAGTAAAGAAATGAGACAGCAATGAGAAGAAAGCCTATGCAGGGTTTGCTGATCAACTGCTAGATTAACACTGTGAATATCTGGGGTCAACTCACTGGATACTTCTGGGTATCCAGTTTACCTCTGAATTACTCTAAGATACGAGATATGTGACTATTTCCCACCTCCTCCTGTCCATTAAATCTGTGGTGGCGTAGTTCACAGTTGCACTGCTGACCCAAAGGCCTTGCATCTCTGCCAATTTAAATCCACTAGTGGCTCCACAGGGAAAAAAAGATAGGCAATCTCTTTCCATTGTGATTTTTTTCTCCTTTTTTTAAATTTTTTTTAATTTAGGTTATTTTTCATTTCAATGAACATCTACAGAGATTTTGGGATTCCATTCATTCATTGTTGCACCTTCTCCCCGCACAAACCCCTCCCCCCCTTTGCTCCTCTCCTTGAAAAGCAAAAGAAAAACTCCCTCATTGGTACACAATCCCCCCCCCGCACCTCCCCAAACCCCACCCCCTAGCCCCAAATATAATCCACTCTACAACCCTCATTGCATACTCCTACGATAAAAATAATGCCTTAAAATATAATACTTTTAGACTATTCTCTCCCCCATAGACTTCAATGCCATAAACATATTTCATCCAGTTTTTCTCAGCCTGAGGAGGACTATTTATAGGCAAAGGAGGATCAGCTATGAGTTGAAACTGACTTGAAGGCAGTGAGTGAATGGACCTTGTGTTAGTGCTTGAAGGCTATTCCAGGGATATTTCCTTGCCAGCGCCTCTAGTCTGCTGTGCAAGTGGGCAAGTTCTTCCTGTGCCAAGAGAAGCCCCCATGTACCTGCAGTTAGAAGCCTCAGGGCTTATAGAAATGAATGCTGGGAGAGTATGCGCAGGGCAATCACAGCCAAATCCCGAGCCTCCAGTCCTATTTTTGTAAATGATGTGTTATTGGAACACAGCCACAGCCATTCATTTATGCATTGTCTATGGTGCCTTTCAAGATCTGATGACAGAGCTGACTGCATGGCCTACAAAATGGAGAATATTTAATATCTTGCCCTTTACAGAAAGAGTGTGCCAATCTCTTACCTAGTTGGTTGCAGAACTGATATTAGAATTCAGGCTTCCTGACCTCTAATGCAATGCTTTCCTAATTACACTTGAGACTTGCTCTCTCTAAAATTAATTACAGAAGGAGAGGGTTTTTACCAATGTTTAATCAACTAGAAACCTCTATTAACTGGCACTTTTATATGTCCATACATAATGGTCATACATTTCCTATTATCACCCGGAGACATTTGGAAAACTCAACCATCCTCCTGATTTAGAGCCTTCACATTAAGTATTTTCTATATGTGATTTCTTTCCAAAATGTTAAATTGGGCATCATGGAAAGTGAATGTTCCCAAGCCTAGCAGCTTGTGGATAAGAAAGGATTCACATTGACATTTACAACCAGATTTGCTGGCTTTTTGCCTCCATCTGCCCATGCAGGCCTTCTGATGCATGTAAAGTTCTAAGAGTTTCTAAGAGTCTCCAGGAGAGCTTCATATAAACAGGAGGACAGTGGCAGTTCAGTGGTAGAAGTCTCACCATCCACATAGCAGTCCCAGGTTTTATACCTGGCCAATGCACTTCAGGCACAGACACTACTTGTCTGTCAACAGAGGCTTTCATACTGTCAGGATGCTGAGTAAGTTTTAGTGGAATTTGCAAACCAACATAAACTAGGAAGAAAGGCCTGGGTATCTGCTTCTGGAAAATCAGTCAATGAGAACCTTATGGATCATGGCAGTCTGATTCTCAGTCATGAGGATGGTACAGGACTCGGCAGCATTATGTTTGCCTTAACATTGTACACTGATGCTAGTTTAAAGACTAAGGTGCACCTGATCCGTGCCACAGTGTTTGCAATTAATTTGCCATCCATCTAAAAGTTGGACCATGACTAAGGATGACAGAGGAATCAATGTCTTTGAGTTGTGGTACTGGAGAAGAGCACTGAATAGCCCAAGGGCTGCCAAGAGAACAAACAGGTCATCCTGGAGAAAGTGAAACCCGGGAAAGGATGGAGAAAACTCCACCTCACATACTTTGGGCATGTTGTAGAGGAGGGACTAGGCCTTAGAGAAGGGCATCATGCTTGGAAAAGTGCGAGGTCAGTGAAAGAGAGGAAGATGCTCAATGAGATGGCTTGACACAGTAACAATGGGTTCCAACAAGTGTGTTGGAAATGGCGAGGACAGCACAGGATAGGGCAAGGTTCAGGACCATTGTTCATAAGGTCACTATGAGTCATAGTTGACTCAACCGCACCAAACAACAGTAGCATTATGTATGCTTTCATCATGAGTTACGAGCCAACTTGATGTATCTAACCTACTTGGAATGTTGCCCTAAACCTTATACCATTATGCCATCCGATGAAGCCCAATCTAGTCTACTGCAAGAGAAGAGACTTTATGAAGAAGCAAAAGAGTCAGATCTTAGATATTTCACGATAGCTGTGAAAGTTAAGTATCACTTAGCAAGACAGTCAATAGGTGAAAATGATATGTGTTTTGTTGTATGCAATTGGGTCAGAGGCAACTCATCGCTGACCCTCCAGTGTATTATCAGTGGCTGTGAATAATATTGGAGTAGATTGTCCATCTTTCTCCCACAGAGCAGCTGGTAGATTCAAACCTCCTGAAATTAGGGTTGGCAGCGCAACTTCTTACTACTAGGCCATTAGAGTTCCCTGAAGAAAATCAAGAGCACTTATTTAACTAGATTATGATGTCAGTGATAGTCTCAGTTCAGAGTTCTATAATTCTAAAATATTCAAATCAAGTAAATTCATGCCTTCCACCCCTTAAGTGAAAGAGACACAGTAACATTCTATATCACTTTTCCTTATATTCATCCAAAGTTGAATTAAATAGAATTAACTATTGGCCTACTGCATCCCTATCTGAGATTTCCGTTAGGTTCTTGGGTAGAGAGATAATGTAAGCCACAGGAGGAAAAAGAAATCCAAACAAAAGAAAACAGAGACTTTGGAGAATGACACACTTGGATTTGAATCTTGGCTCAGCTTCTTCCCAGCTGTATGGCCTTAATCTTGCTATTCCCCTTCTCTTCTCTCTTTTTCATTAAAAAATTGATGTAACTGTATGTAATTTACAATTATTTTGAGAAAATAAATGGATAGGTAAAAGCAGCTAGCAGAAATTCAATAAATATGCATTATAATGTAGTCTAAATTATAGTGTTATAAAATAATAATCACATAGTCACTTTCTAAATTACATTTTTTCTTTTAAAATTGTATTAATTTTGGATAAACTTCATGTGAGAGTAAACAAAAAAAACCCATATATGCACACAGAAGCACACACATACTTAACTCCTTTAGAGCTTTAGTGGCAAAGAGTTGTGCCGCCAACCCAAAGGCAGGCAGTTTGACTCCACCAGCTGGATCCATGGGAGAAAGATGGGCAATCTCCTCTGACGAAATTTATAGCTTGTCAAAACCCACTGGAAGATCAGCTATGATTTGGTTCTGATTCAAGGTCACATAACAAGAACAACAATTACGTATTTCTTTTTACTTTTGTAAATCAGAAAATTCACAATTTTCATAAATAATCCATAAGTTTGATCATAAATCCACCACTCTAAAAAAAGTTTCTTACAAGAAATCATAGGGTCGCACAATGTGATAGGTGGAGGGATGGGTGGGTTAAGGAAATGGGAAAGAGTGAGTGTGAAGAAAATGTATACAAATTTTGTCCTTATGCAACTCAGTGCACTTAGCATAATGCTCTCCATTCCCTCCCAAGTAAGATAGTGATTTCCAAGATCATTGCTCCTGTGAACTTTGTAAGTAAACCAGTATACAATAAAATTTTTATAGAAAAAAATTGCTCTTTTTCCCCTTCAACATTTTTCTCATTCTCCCCCACCCACTTATTGTTCAGTTCTCTATCAGTCTCCTACAGAAGTTTAAAGGCCCTTGCTTTGGAGAAAAATATTCTCTCCCCAACAATTCTTCTCCATCTCTTGCTCTGACCCCCATCAGCTATAACCAGTATCTTAGAGCACAGAGCCGTCAGAGCACCCTTCTACTGATAGCTCTGTGGAAGGCAGAGAAAGAGCAAGGAGATGAGATTGTCAGATGAAGAAGGAGGCAGTAGGGCAGGACGTAGGGAAGATGGCTCTCTCTCACTTCTACTCATCCCCTCACTACCTGGTCTAGTCTCCAAGGTCTCCTACATCTTACTCCATCTTTTTCCTGCTTCAGGGTCTTTGCACTGGCTGTTAATTCTCTGTCTGGAATACTTTCCCCCAGATGCACTCTCTCATGTGCTTGCCTTTCTTATCAGATAGCCTCTTAACAGAAAAGCCCCAGGCCACAAACTCTGGACAGTAATGTCCTCCTCTCCACTTCCTTTCCCTCTTTTCCTGCTTTATTGTTCTAACTGCATGTTCTGGGGTTCAAACCCACCAGCGACTCCACAAGAGATAGCCTGGTGATCACTCATGTGCCTTATAGCCTCCAAAAACCTGCTGGAGGGCCTGCTATGAGTCAGTTCCAAACTCAAGGCAATAAAAGAACTCTAATTGCATGTCTCTAACATTCTCCCTCATGCACAGCAATCACTCGGGATGTCTATTAGCATGCACATTGTCATTCAGTGGAGCCAGGATGGGCTCTGAGAGTTTACCTTCCCAGCATACCCCTGGAAGGAGTCAGTCTGTGAACTACACTCTATAGCACTTACCAACACTGAGACTGTACGTGTAATTTTACCCCCCCCTTTTATTTGTTTATTGTTGTTCTCTTCAGGTAGAATAGATGTTTCACAAAAGCAAAGCCTTTCTCTTACTCTGTGCTGTATCCTCAACAAAATGCGTGGAAGTCAGTTAAGTAATAATTTCTTAAGTGGATTCACGATATAGGATGCTAGAATATAGTACCGGAGTTTGGAAAGTATTTTTCCCTTCTTACATTTTTGCACATTATGGATTAAATAGATTTCTGAGGGCTGCCATTTGAAGCCACACCACCAGGTATAAAGTGGCTACCGTGTAGAAAATGAGTGAGTGGGCAACAAGCCTGTAAATTCAGAGTCCAACGCAGCTAGCAACTGGGAACACAATCAACTATCAACTGGAACACAATCCCTTCATGGAGCCAGGCAGTCAGAGGCAGACCACGCCAGGACTAGCCAGAGAACAAACACCCATAAATGATTATACAGGGCCAAACTATGTGTATGTGCTGAGGAGGCCAAAAATTACAGCTCATAAAGAGAAATAAGCCTGACATAATTAGCTAAATAGAAACCCTGACATGGCAATTTTAGTGTCCCAGATTGACAAAAAAAATTTAATAATGCTTGCACATCTTTTTCAAGTCTCTAATGTCATTAAGTCTAACTCTGATGACTGCTCAGAAGCCCCACAAGGCACAAGGGGCAACGGTCCCCAGGTAGTGCGACCTCTTTTAACTACATCAGTACCCACGTCTTCTGTAGACTCCTTGTACATGACCCTGCTATGATTCTTCCAGCTCAATATATTCCTACTTGAGAGAAAATAAAGGAAATTTTCAAAGATACTCTTCCCATGAAAAACTAGTGACCAAGATCTACCATTTTAATCATTTGATCTTTGAAAAGGAGACGAGGTAAAACACCCCAAGATGTTTCCAGTTCTACCTAAATACAGAATTAAGACAGCCAAGAAGTTGTCTCTGGCTTCATTCCTTGCTGAGTCCAGGCCCTGTGTGAACACCACTAGGAGACCTTCCGAACATTTCTTATCCAACACATGAACACAAAGGGAAAGAAAATGGAAAATGTGCAGTACAGAGCAAAGTGAAAACACAGCTAGACGAAGAACCATTTCTACCCCAACTCAGACTGTGCTCGCTCGTCACAGTGCATCGTTCTTTATCTCGAACCAAAAATGGAAGAGCCCTAAGAAATTGTCCTCTAGGAGGACATAGAGAAGGGTTGTGAAGGACATTTATGTTTTTGAGACTTGTTTTTCACTTCTTATTTTGCTTTTGGGTAAATCTTACAGAGAAAATAGGTTTTCCACTCAGTAATTCACACACATTTTGTATGGTGACGTTGACTGCGAGCCTCACGTGGGATAGCCCTCTTCCTCCCCCTTTACTGTGTTTATTGTTTTAGTTCGTCCTTTTCTGGTCTTTCGTGCCTTCTGAGTTTTATCCATGGGCGAATGCTGTCAAAAATGATCTCACATGGCTGCTTGTAAGGAATGTATACACCCCTCTTGTGATTGTTTACTTCAGAGGCCTGTCTACTATTTAACTGGAAGTTAAGCCGTAGAGATTAATTCTGTTCTAAGCTTAAAGAATTTCAGTGATTTTCAAAATAGGCTTATTAGAAGCCTGTTGCCTAAGTGATGGAATACTGGTTGAGATGGGCTCCTCATGAATTTAGTGTTAGTGTATATTATAGCATACTGTCCTGATTCTTCTTTCAGGGCTAATGCACCCACCCTCTATTGCTGAATAGGATGCTCTGGTGGCAGACTGCACTGACAACCCAAAGGTATGGAGTTCGAATCCACCAGCCACTCTGTCCAAGAAAGATGGTCAATTTCCTTCCATATGATTTTCAGCCTCTGAAAACCCTCTGAAGGGTCAGCTATGAATCGGTTCAACCCTAGGACACAGAACAACAACAGTTGCTGCATACTGACTGTTGATAGTATCCTTCATTGAGGGTTAGTTTAAACCAAACAAGTAGCAAGCAAAGAAGGCCACTACCATGGAGCAATTTCTGATTGCCAGCAACCCTCCATTGCTTTTCTGACATTGTAAATCCTGATGCAAGGAAAGTGTCCATCTTTCTTTGCACCACTTCCAGGGAGCATTCAATGACTAGTTGATTCAGGGATACAAAGGCAAGGCCTTCAGTCTTCCACTCCAGACAACTCTGCAGAGCTAGCCCGGCTTGGAAACCTAAACCAAGAATCTTCTAAGGTTCCTACTAATGCTAACTTCATGTGTCTCAGCGTGGAACTGTGCTCAGTAGGATTTTCAATGGCTACCTTTTCTGAAAGCTGATTGTCAGGCCTTTCTTCCAATGTACCCCTTGATGGATTCCAACTGTCAAATGTTCAGTTAGCACCCAAGCATGTTAACCCAGGGACTCGTGGCCTAACTCTAGGGCTCCTCTAAGATGTGCTTAGGCCTCTGTTGTAATCAGTGAGATGTCAGTCTCTCCCTCACTCTCTCCTTACACGCCTTTCTTCCATGTCATTGTATCCCCAAAGGACATGATTCTATATTCCTTGGTCATACAACACTGTGGACCAGACTCTGCTTCCAATAAAACTAAGATGTTTTTGCAGGATGAGCAGTACAAAGGTCTATGCAAGAGGTGACATACCAGTTATGTCTCTCATCAAATGGCTCCAGCGTAAGAAAGAGAATGTCATGCAAGGTACTTACTGGCCCCAATAGCGTGTAGTCCAGGAGCTAGGCCGGGCCGCTTTGCTCTCAGCTCTTGAAGTAAATGGTTTACTGCCTTCCAGTCAGAGCTCAGGTCTTCCAACTTCCTCTTTAACAGAAAAGCACACATGTTACTTATTTGATTATGACCTCAAAGATAACTCAATTCATGAAATTATTAATTCACTTTGCAAGCCCATTATTGTATTTCCACTCTATTTTATTTCCAAATTAATTTTTTTTTCCTGGGTAGAAGTCCTTTCAGAGGGATTATAATTATTTCAGTCAACAGCCCTACAAATATTTATTGATCACTTGCTGCATGCAGTCTTCTGCTCTGGGCAGAGTTTCACTGAAAGGAAGTGGAGCACAAGAATCAGGGAAAGGAAAAGAAATGAGAAGACCCTCTTAGCAACTGGCATCATTCTTAAATAGTAGCCAGTGGGGCTGTGTTCTAGTATCACGCAAAGGACTTAGACCGATAATATAAGAACGCTTTCAAGGGAAGGGCTTTGGTGAATATGAGGACATGCTGTCCACAGAACATTTCTGGGAAGGCTTGCTTGTCCCAGGTTATGGAAATGCTACCAGTGCACAGCTTTCTGTTGTCAGTCCCTCCAGGGACATCCTCAAGTACAGAGAGCGGCTTCCTTATTTAAGGACATGCCCTTCCCAAGGCAAGTCTTCACAGAATGACTAATCAGGGTGCAGGTATAATGCTCTTGTTGTTATATGCCGTCAAGTCACCTGCGACTCATAGAGACCCTATATACAAAAGCTCTGAAGCGTGCCCTGTCCTTAGCCAGTCTTACTGACTCCGATACACCTACCCCCATTGTCCTAGTTACTATATGAATCCATCTCATCTGGGGTCTTCCTCTCCTGCGCTGTCCCTCCACCATTCTGCGCATGATGTCCAAGGACCAATCTCTCCTGACCACATGCCCAAAGTATGTGAGACGGAACTTCAAAATCCTACCCTCCAAGACAGAACTATTTGTTCCCTTTCTATGTTCATGGTATGTTCAAGACTCTTCTCCAGCACCACAACTCAAAGGCATCATTTCAGTTTGGCTCTAAGCAGGACAACTTTGCCATTTCAGCAACAATACTCCTGTAGAATCAGATAAGTCTCGTGGAGTCTCCTTCAGAGTTGAATTTTACCCTGTCCACGGCTCTCCTGCCTCGCTCTAGGTGTTGACCCCAAGGAAAACTCTCATAAATATTGTGCAGAATATTCTGTCGGGAGTCGAACTGCTAACCCAGATGTAGGGCCTCTCTGGTGGTTCAAACCCAGCAGTGGCTCCAAGGACGAGAGATAAGTAGTCTCCTCTCCTGTGATTTTCCTCTGAAGACCCACTGGAGAGTCAGGTATGAGTTTGTTCCGACTCTACAGCAATTTCAAACTCTACCTCACAGAACCCCTCCTGTCACAGGGGCACACATATTGTCATTGTTGTTGTATACCATCGAGTCAAAACTGACCCGTAGCTGACCCTCTAGCTTGTTTTCAGAGGCAATACAGTGCACAGGAGGAGACAGCCCATCTTTCTCCTACAGAGCAGCTGGTGGATTTGAACTATGTACCTTCTCCAGTGGCAGCAAAATTCCTTAACAGTACACTACCAGAGTTCTCTTAGCAATTTTATTTTCAGTTCCTGAGGTAATAATAAGGTCCTATAGAATGGGTGGAGAATCACTACCTGAACAATGAAGTTAATACAGTGGAAGGTAGAGGCTGAATATCTGTATGAGTTTCTACTTGGAAGAAAGATATTCCACGACCATCAGGAGACTGAGGAAAAAATAGTGACTCCTCAGTCCATAAAAAACTCTTGTCTTCCCTTTTTTGAGTGTAGGATTGTGGTTTTTAGGTTTTGCATTTGGAGCTATCTATTAAGTCAAGGACTGAATCTGCCAGACTTTCTCGAGTTAGATATGGCCCGTGGTGTGAGAGTAAATGCCAACTGGCTCTCTTGGGGAGAAAACAAAACACACTAAAAAACCCAAACCATCAATGAAACAACTCAATTTTAGTGTTTTTCAATTTCTATGGCATTTGTTTATATAATCATATCACAGAAGCCAAGAAAAGCTTAAGATACAAACTGTCAGATCATGGGTTGGACAATGGAAGATATTTTTCTGAAGGGACTTGGTAGATGAGAAGGATTATCCTGGTGGAGGGTGGAGCTGGGAAGCAAGTGGGTAATGGCACTGGGTTAAGGGTGGGGTCAACACTTTAACTAACGCTTACCCCCACAA
>NW_006399766.1:9050334-9088964 GCF_000299155.1 Elephantulus edwardii | reverse complement strand
ATGAGATGGATTGATTCGGTGACTGGGGTAATCGGGATGGGTGTGTCAGAGGCGGTGCGGTTGGCGCAGGATAGAGCAGGGTTTAGAGCTGTTGTGCATAGGGTCGCTATGAGTCGGAAACGACTCGATGGCACATAACAACAACAACATTTAAGAATCAAGAGAATTACTCAGAGGTGACTAATTTTGTCGGTGGTGGCAGTGGTTTTACTTTCATGAATTCTCATATTGTTTACTTCCTCCATTAACTAGACAAACAGCCCCATCACCAACAAAAATCTCAGATAGGAAAAAAATCCAAAACCAAACACAACCCCAAACCTTTAGTGTTTCCAACTTCTCACACCTTGGCTGATTCCATTCTACCAATACAGTGTTATACCAGCCTTGCAAAATAATGAAAAGTTAACAATGGGCTAACTGGCACCAGCAAACCATGGAGTAGGCATGGGGTTTATTCCTGCAGTTGAATATGAGCAGATGTGCTATCTGTCCACTCAAGGTTGAAGTTTTTAAAATGGGAGTGAACTCTCTCTACTCACCCTTTCCCTTTCACTAGTCTGGAATGCCACAGGACAACTCCCCTCACCAGGTTCTAAGACAAGATTAAGCCTCAATGCCCTAAAGCAGTGATTCTCATGCCTAGAAGAGTGGTCCTCCCAGTCACTCCCTCACTCATTGGCCTTGAATCACCAAAGACTCATAGGTGACCCTCCATCAGGTTTCTGAGCCTATACATTGCATAGGAGGAGAAAGACTATCTCTTTCTGGTTGCTCAAAAATCTCTGGTAGGGGATTTGAACCAACAAAGAGGCACCATTATTGGGTTAGCAGCATAACCCCCTAGGCACACCACCACCAGAGCTCCCTTAAAACTTTCAATAAGAAAACACAACTCATTGACATCAAGTTGAATCAACTCCTAGCTGACTTTGCAGCTGGTTTTCCAAACCTATAAATCACATGAAAGGAGACTGTTCATCTTTCTCCCATGGAAGAGCGAGTGGCTTCAAACCACCTCCCATTGCAAATACAGCGCAACTCCTCACTCACTAGGCCACCAGAGCTTCCTACTCTCATGTTCAAGATCTTCTAAATCACCTGTTGTTGTTGTTGTTGTTGTTGTGTACCTGTGACTCTGAGTGACCATTAGCTCTGAACCCTGCCCTATCCTGAGTCAATCTCACCACCTCCAACAGACCTAAGCCCATTTCTCCAGTTACCGAGTCAATTCATCTCATCCTGGGTCTTCCTCTCCTGTGCTGTCCTTCCACCTTTTTAAGCATGATGTCCTTCTTCAAGGACTGGCCCTGCCTGGCCATGTGCCTAAACTATGTGAGTTGGGGCTTCAAAATCTTTGTCTTCAGGGAGCAGCTTGAATTACACCTCTCTAGGACAGACCTGTTTGTTCTCCTAGCTGTCCAGTTCAACACTCTTCTCTAGCACCACAATTCAAAAGCATCAACTCTTCTTCTTCTCATCCTTAGTTATTGTCCAGCTCTCTGATGAATAGCAAGTAATTGTGAAGACCGTGGGCTAGATGAGGTGCACCTTAGTCTCCAGACTGATATTTTGCTCTTCGGCACTCTGGAGAGGTCCCTGACAGCATACTTTTCTAATGCAATTAGTCTTTTGATTTCCTGACTATTGGCGCCAAGAGCGTTGATTGTGGATCCAAGCAAGCTGAAGTTGTTAACTATCTCAATCTCTTCTCTGTGTACCATGAAGCTGCCAATTGGCTCAGTGGTGAGAATTTCTGTTTTCTTGATGTTGAGCTTTAGTCCATATTAAAGACTACAATCCTTGACCTTCTGCAGCCTCATGTCCTCCTCAGTTTTAGCAATCATAGTGGTGTCATCACCTACAGATCTTATTAAAATACTGATTGCTGAGTCCTGGTTCCAGAGTATTAGATTTATTAGGGCTTGAGTTGTTATTGGTGTTAGGTGCTATGGAGTCAATTTTTACTCATGGTGACCTTATGTGACAGGGTTTCATTACCTCATTTGGTTTCCCTGGCTACAATTTTCATAGGAGCAGATAGTAGGTATTTCTCTGAAAGAGTCACTGGATGGATATGAACCATCAACCTTTCAGTTAGCAGCCCAGCATTTAACAATGATATCACCAACTGGTGACTCCTTCTAGGGGACTCCTAGAAAGAGAGGGCTTCCTTCTAGGTTTTAAGCAGGGCCTCATTATTTGCATTACTAAGAATTTCCCAGGGATGCTTAGTTGCTTGTCCAGGACCAAAGTCTAAGGCACCCAGTATACCTAGTCAGTGAACTACCTAAGTATCTAGAACAGGTCTGTATCATCCTTAGAAAAATCAAGAAAATTAGAAACTTAACATCATTTCCTAAATGGTTTCATTCTTTTGGGTAAGCCTAATTAAGAAAGACTGACAAAAGAATAGCTGAATCACAAGATGGAAAGAACCTGAGTTCTCGAAATGTCACATATTGCCCGTCTAAAGAGCAGGAAATGGGCCATAGTGGCAGAGAGCTATAAGAATCTCTTAAAAGGGCCAGAAGGAGCAAGAATAGCACAACCCTGCACTGCCCCAGAGCAGAAAGCAGATAAAGAACCCCTGGCCCAGACACATGGCATCTATAGAGCCATACCAGCAGGAAGAGGTTCGTTTCTTTATTGCTGACTTACAGTTGTGGTACTGACAATGACTTTTTTTTTTTTAGGGAAGTAAGTTAGAGAATGGAGGAAGCAAAGAATATCACCCAAAATAAGTTCAAGTTTTAGCCCAAGTTCCAAGGCAAAAATGTCTCAATTTATCCAGGCTCCAGTTTTCAGTTTAGCAGTCAAACCCAAATCATCAAACAAGGTTTGCCTCAGAGCAGTTATAAGTAAGCTTCTCTTTCAAACATCCAGCAAGAATAGTCAAACTTTTAACTGTGGCTGCCACTAATGCAAAAAGTCTCAGGCCACATCTTGCCACAGTTTCTCCATAGCTATGCCAGAGTCTCTTTATGACCACAGTGTTATTGTCACCAGGGTCTTCCTACCACAAGCCTTGTTCACCTCAAGACTTGCTGCTCAATGTGGAAAGCACTCTTTCTCTTGGCCTACTCCCACAACTGTTGATAATTTGCAAGCCCATGCTGATTTGCAACACTATGTTTCTGCAATTAAGGTAGCTGGAGACCAGCGGTGGCTAACTGTAAAGGCTAAGAAAAGCCACATTTGAGGCTAACACCACACTGCCCAACCAGGAAAACATGCACTGAGGATATCACTTGGATGAGAAAATGCACTTCTCATGATTTAAGACATTAAAGTTTCGGATATACTTGTTAGAATAGCTAGCATTACTCAACACGGCAACATTACTCTTGGAAATTCTGTTAGCGTCTGCTGAAGGTAAACAGCAAAGTTTTTATATAACTTTAGAGTCCTATGCTTATTTTGTAAGAAATACAAATAAATTTCCTGATATTGGATTTACTAAATAAACAAAAATTCAAAATACATGACAACTGAAATTGCATTTCTAGACTGAAGAATCAGAGTAGAAAAGCTAACAACCACAAATTTTTTAAATAGCTACTGAGAAACAGAAATTATACTAATCTAACATAATCAAATGGCATTCTTAATATAAAGGTTGTGGGTTTTAGTGCTCATCATTAATTTAATGTTAAACATTTAAATAAAAACATTCAATGATCATGAAAAAAAAAATAGCTGCTTTGCCATGCTAGTCCTTGAGCCACTTAGTGGGGTTACAAAGATGAAAATAGTATGCTATAAGCATTCACAAGGTGTTCTGGTGATGTAACTGTTAAGTGTTCACTGTTAATCAAAAGAATGACTGTTTAAAGCAAGGGAAGATTGACCCTGGGGGGCAAAGGTCTGAGAAAACCTCATGAGGCATTTCTACTCTAATACACACAACCACTAGAAGTTGTAATCAACTTGATTATCACTTAACACATATTTACAACAGTGTTTAAAAAAAGAGATGGAAATAAGTCACAACCCTGTTTTAAAGCAATAGCAGGTAGAAAGGACACATTAGGGAAACAGTTTGACTCTGCATAAAGAGGTTAGTAACCTCCCTCAACTCCAGAACAAAACAACACATAGGCAACTTGAAGGCAGGTGGCTTGGTTCTACCAGCTTATCTGCAGGAGAAAGATAGGCAGTCGCCTCCTGTGCAATTTATAGCCTATGAAAACCCACCGGACAGTGAGCTATGAGTCATTTCCAACTTGATGGCACTTAACAACAACAACTTAACCCTACTGAACAGAGTAGAACTTCCCCATGGGGTTCATAAGACTATAATCTCTATGGAATCAGACTACCTCTTCTTTTTCTTACGGATCAGACGACAGATTCTAAGTGTTCACCTTTTGGTTAACAGTCAAATGCCTTAATCACAGAACCATAGCAAGTAGGCTTTGCAAAAAAAAAGCTAGTATCTGAGATGGTTTTGAAAGGTAGCTAGAGAAGTTGTAGGAAAGTAAGGACTGGGTAGCAGGTGAAGAGAAGGCATCCCAGAAAGATACAAGAGCTGGTCAAAGGCACAGAGAAAAGAGGCATCAGGCTGTGCTGAAGAAAATGCAGTTTGGCCTGGTTATTTGGATCCTAGAGTCAACATGAAAACATGTGGAACTGCTAGACCAGCTCAAAGGGCACTTTATTAAGGCCTTGTCATGTGAGATTACTGCATTCTCTCTTACAACCAGAGAATGGAAAGGTTTAGAGCAGGGGACTGATGTTTTGTGTTCTTGAGAATGGAGGCATTATCAGAAGAGAGCAGAGACACGAGGTGAGAGATTAATGTTTCACCTGAGTGCTCCTCAGGATATAATTACCGAGGCTGTGGCCATGCCAAAACAAGTCGATTGTGAATGTGTGTATGTGTGAAAGTGTGTGTGTGTGTTTCCTGTCTCCAGTAGTAGAGATTTTGAGCTGGAAAACACAGACTAGAAACTGCACAACAAGATGCCCTTGCAAGGCTTCTCTATATTATATCCACTGCTGCTGTGTCTGCTCCCAGTCCTGGGGACCTTCCATTGAGTTCCTGAGACGACACACTTTTATGGGAGCAGACGGATTCATCTTTCTCCTTCTGTGTAGCTGGTGGGTTCCATCTGTTGATCTTTTGATTAGCAACATGCCATGGAAACCCCTGTACCACCGTGGCCATGGCACCTTATACTGGAGTTGCATGTCTTTCCAGATAAACTGTCTTTGGAACAGGTACTGATTCTCCAACCCCTTGGGAGCTGTTCTCATCTAGACTCAGTCTAGTGCTTCCTCTATAAGGGCTATTCAGTAAAATGTATCTAAACAGAATCAAATTGAATGAAAATTAATATTTGAATGGAGAAAAGAGTAATTGTAGTTCCCCAACCTTAACCTGACCACAATGTGAATCACATACAAATAATGACTTTTCTTCTCGAGAAGCTGAAAGATCTTATGTAACTTTCCAGGTT
Source organism: Elephantulus edwardii (assembly GCF_000299155.1). NCBI lineage: Eukaryota > Metazoa > Chordata > Mammalia > Macroscelidea > Macroscelididae > Elephantulus > Elephantulus edwardii. The sequence continues at coordinate 9,083,502 of NW_006399766.1, read as the reverse complement.
TGTAATCATTTTAGTGGGTTTTATAATTCCAGAATCATGTCTGAAGAGCTATGCTCCTAGGCCAAGCTCACAAATTCAGATCCTTGCAGGGCTATGTGGCACCTTGGAAACATAAGACTTGCTCTTATGACTGATTTGAATGCCAGGCAGAAATACGGGCACATGTACCAAAACCAAAGAAAACCCCCAAAATCCTCTACTGATCTTAAGGCTGCATACGTATAGACCAGAGAGATATTCACTCTGCTCACCAAGAAAACTAGGGCATATAAAAAAAGTTGGTTTCTGCTGCATTGTGAGTGAACCGACTTGGTCTCCTGGCTCCTCCGCTAAGCTGAGGTTCCTTAAAAATGGCAGCATGTTAAGTGCAACTGGAAGTCATCATGCTCAGATTAGAGGGTGATAGATAATAGAGAGAAGACAGTACATATAAGCAGATAACTAGAAAATGTAGTAAACTTGGTTACGTGGTGGAGTGACATCAGCTCATCTCATGGGAAAGTTTCATAATATAGAATTGAATTTCTAAGAAATAACCTACACTTGATTGGTGGTGGGGTTTGGTTAAGTAGTAGAGATTGATTGTGGTTGTTGTTGTTGTTATGTGCCGTCGAGTTGTTTGCGACTCATAGAGACCCTACGTACAACAGCCCTAAACTCTGCTCTATCCTGTGCCAATCACATGGCCTCTGACACACCCATCCCGATTACTCCAGTCACTGAATCAATCTACCTCATAGAGGGTTTTCCCCTCCTGCGCTGTCCCTCCACCTTACCAAGCATGATGTCCCTCTCCAAGGACCGGTCTCTCGTTACAACATGTCCAAAGTATGTCAGATGAAGCCCCAGAATTAGAATTAAATAATACTGGGATCTGCTTACCTTTTCATTCAATAGGCTTATTATATCAGAGACCATAGAGACCAGAGGTATTTTCTGCCAGCATTTGATTTTGTGCTCACTTTTTTCCTCTTAGTGTAAAGCATCTCCCTGCATTGCATTTGACTCTAATATTTACAGGTGTGCAATTATCTGGCAAACTGAGCTTCTGAAAGCAAATTAACTGCTTCACCTATCTGTGTGTCATCCGAAGAAACAGTGATCCGCATGGAAGTTCATTATATTCCAAGAGCATCACTGTGTAACTAAACTGAACACTAATTGATGCTTACAATCGCACCTCTGAAGAATGAGGAAGCATGTGCATTACACTGGGATTTAGAATCAGAAGTTGGGGATTTTTGTCTGATATCCTTATTACTAGTATTGTGATCCTTGTCAAATCAGATAGGTCACTCTGATTTATCATCCTTGAAATGTGCACAGAACATGACCACCAAACTCCGAGGGTTTTGGAGCAACTAAATGAGATATTTTATGTGAAAAAGACTCTGTGAACTGTAAAGTACTATAAAATTGTTGGTTAGTTCTTATGCACTGGTTAATGAAGCAAAACAGAAGATAGTCAATAAAAGTTTTCATTAAAATAGTTTTTGTAAAAATATTTCTGTGTTTAAAGGTCTAGGTTTGGATTATCTAGAAAATAGCCTGTTTGTACATTCAATTTCCCTTTGATTCATACATAAGCTTGGACCAGTCTCTCCATTTACTCGAATTTTTATGTTTCTTGCTCACTGTTATTGCCAGATGGATAAATGAAGCATTACTTTTTTCCTTCCACTCTTGTATTGTTCTCAAATGTACCGTAAGTATCTTGCTAAGGGTCAAAAGCACAATAAACTTAACACACTAGCGTCAAATGGATCCTGACTTATTGCCACTTTCCTTTGAGTTTCCAAGGCTTTTAATAATAAAGGGGAAAGATTGTCTCCTCTTTTCCTCCACAGAATGGCTGGTGGTTTTGAACAATTAACCTTTTGATTAGAAATCCAGCCTTTAACATGATACATAAAACCCCTTGTAATGTACAATATGATATACAATAAGCTGGATGTTTCCTCACTTTTCACAAGTTCTTGTTGTGTATCCTCTGGTGGATTTTCAGAGGCAGTTAATGGCATGGGAGGAGATTGCCAATCTGTCTCCCGTAAAGCCGCTGGTGGATTTGAACCACACGCCTTCTGGATTGTGGTGCAGCTTCTTTCTACTAGTAGCAAATAATATCACTAATAAAAATGGCCACCGATTTTTATTATCCAACTCAACAAAAGCATTCTTCTCCCTTCTTCGAGTGGCTGGTGTACTTTAGGATTAAAATGAGTTGTGCAAAAATTCTGATTTTCTTGCTTTTGCTCTGTTTTCTGGTATGTATGCTTATTTTCCACCCTCCCAACTTTTATCAAGGGAGCCTTGGTGGCCTCATGCTAAGGAGTTGTGCTGCCAACCAAAAGGCAGGCAGATCTAATCCATTAGTTTCTCTGTGGTAGAAAGATGGACAGTTTCCTCCTGTGTGATTTACAGCCTCTGAAAACCCACAAGAGGGTCACCTCTGAGTTGGTTCGGACTTGATGGCAATGAGAGTAGGCTAACTATTCTTCACGTGCCAGGTGGGAAAAAAAGGCTGCAGCTCAGTGTTCATTATTACATAATTAGCTTTACTCACTCTTTGCTATTGAGTCTGAACTCATTCATAGCTGAATAAAGATTCCTCCACTGGGTTTCTGAGGCTGTAGACTGCATGGAAGGAGATTACTCACTTTTCTCCCAGGAGTTGCTTGTGGATACAAACCAGCAGAGAGGTTTGGTCAGACTTTTGGCTTAGAAGCACAACTATCTATGGACTATGCAACCAGAACTCCCTAGTACACTTTAATAAAAAAATCTATAAAGGCCAATCATTTTCTATGTGTTAACCAGTGTACAACCAAATAGGTGCTACAAAATATCTTCAAAGATAAGTCCTATTCTTGACAAAATTACTAGAACTTTCAAAATTTGAATTTTCTACTTCAACAGCAGGTCTCAGATTTCCTTAATTAAAAAAAGTTTTTTAAAAAAACAAACCACAAGGCAAGCTTTGGTGGCTTAGTGGCAAGAAGCTCTACTGCAATCCCAGAGGTGAGCAGTTCAAATCTACCAAATGCTCTGCTGGAGAAAGAGGGATAATCTCCTCTTTGTACCCGTTAGATCCAATTTGAAGGTACACACAAAAAGAATTTTTTTAAAAAATAACCACATTATACTGATAAGTTGATTTTTAATAAGGAATTGGCATAAAGTGTAATGCAAATGCTAAAAATCTTGATAGCTAAAAATCTAGAATTCTATTAATAAACATGTTTCACTATTTAAAAAAACAAACAAACCAAAACCCCAGCACTGTTGGGTCAAACCCAATTCAAAACTATGTTGGAAAATGCTGTTGTGGTTGGAAAGGTGGGGGATCAGTAAAAGAGAAGAATATCCTCAACCAGGTAGATTGACACAGTAACTGTAACAATGGGTTCAAGTAGAACAGAGATGATAAAGCTGGCTCAGGATAGTTTAGATCCACAGTTCACAGTGTCCTATGAGTCACAGTCAATTAGACAACACCTTACCAACAATAATTCCATTTCTGAGGCTGTAAATCTTTATGGGGAAGAGACTTCTCATCTTTCTTTCTCAAAGCATCTGGTAAACTTGAACTAATAACTAACTTTAGGCTTAAAAACTCAATAAGAAATGCACTATGCCCCAGGGAAGCTCTGGCCACACCATTCTTAGGATGTTGTGATCCTAAATCAAAGATAATGCCTTTCTGGTAGCTCAAACCCATCATCAGCTCTAAAGGAAATTGATGGACAATCTCCTATGGTGTGATTTACAGCCTCCAAAAACCTGCTGGAGGCTTAGCTATGGGTCAGTTCCAACTCAAAGGCAGTGAAACTTGAGTTTTTAGACATAGAGGTTCCTAATCAACAAACACAGAGGATTTCTATTTTACCCAACATAAATTATTTTTGTGAAAAATGGCAAACTTAAATTATTAGATATTTTGTAGCATGGCATTATTTTCCATATATTTGGGAAATGCCATTAAATGTTAAGAGAATTATATCAAACAATGTGAAATGTCTTCCTCATGAAGAAACAAGAAGAATGAATTAGAAGAAAAATTATTTCTGAATATAGTGTTCCTTTTGTAATTTAAAATGAAAGATAGCTTAACACTATTGATGTGTTTGTGTGTGTGCCATGGAATCTGACTCTCCAGTGGGTTTTTATTGGCAGGAAATTGCAGGGGAGGAGACTGCCCATCTTTCTCCTGTGGAGCATCTGTTGGATTTGACCTGCATGGAGTTTGAAAGTGTTGGAATTTAAAAACTGCATATATGTATCTTAGCCAATGTCCTACATTCAATTATTATCTGCTGCATAAATCATTCAATCAATCAATCAGTTTATATATGAGCATAGGACCATGGTCTTAACAATTACTTGCTGGACAATGACTACGGATGATAGAAGAATAGATGCCTTTGAGTTGTGGTCCTGCAAAAGAGGACTGAACATACCATGGATTGCTAAGAGAACAAACAGGTCTGTCTTGAAAAGGATGAAACCAGATTATTCCTTAGAGGCAAAGATTTCGAAGCTCTGTCTCATATACATTGGGCATGTTACCAGGAGGGATCATTACTTGGAGAAGGACATCATGTTAAAATGGTGGAGGAACAGCTCAGGAGAGGATGATCCTGGATGGGATGGTTTGACACAGTAACTCGGGTCACTGTGGTTGGTGTGTTGGAGACAGTGAGATTGGCTCAGGATAGGATAGGGTTCAGAGTTACTGTGCATAGGGTTGCTATGAGTTGCAAGTGACTCAATGGAACATGACAACAACTATAGGTCTGTTCAGACTCCACAGTACACAACAACAAGTCCATTGTTGCAACATTGCTGAAATGCTGACAGTCACGTAATAATAAATTAGAAAATCCTTCTTATTTTGTGACTCTCTTCCTTTATGTCCTCTCCAAATTCCTTTGAAGAGTCAGTTAAAATGGCCAAATTTCTTTTGGGAGACAGACTTATCTCTGTTACCCCGCTGCTGAATTTTGATGTTCAAAAAAACTAGCATCAGGAAAATGAGATCAAATGCATGATAGATGGTAGACAAAATCCAGATGGTATTATTATTATTGTAATGATATTAAAATGAGTATCATTTTGACCAACAAGCCACTAAAAAGCTTGCTAAACTACATATAAATTTTCCGACACACATCTGCTGTGAGTAATGCATTAAACATTGTCAGACAAAAAAAAAAAAACCCTAAGGAAGTTCTTGAAATTGTTAAGATATCAATGTTGGCAGTAGAACAAACTCATTGGGAGGAGGGAAAAAACAGCTTAATTTAGTTAATTAACAACAAAACAGCTGGGAAAATGAAACATCCTTGGATGTGATTGACTGTAATTGAAAATGACTAATGATGCTGTCATTTTGCAGCTTATATCTGGGGAAATGGTGCTTGGAAGATTATAATTACCCCCCTTGACCATTTGTCTATAGCGGTTCTTTTGTGTGAAAGGTTGGGGTGGAATCCTTTGGTCAGATAAAGAAAACTTGTAACACCTTTTGCTGTGGCACTTAAAAAGAATTTCTGGAGCGGTAGGGTAAATATAGTATTAGATTCACATTCAGAAACAAGGCTTCATAACCTAAGAAGTTAGCAAAGCATACCAGCTAGTTCCACGTTATCACGTCAGCAAGCAATCAAGACATTTCAAATTCTATTAATGTTCTCAATTCTAGTACAAGGAAGGCAATGGAAGGCTTTTCAAGCACATGCATGAATTCAGGAAATTCTAACAAAAGGAAGACTTTTCGAAGGTAAGTGAAAGCCTAAGTATGAGTAGAAGAAAACAGCATCTAAATGCTTAGTTTCAAAAAGGAGGTTTGGGGGTTTTTTAAGAAAAAAACACCCAACACTACTTAAAAAACCAAGTAACAAATGGTTTCTGTTGCTTTTTAACTTGTAAGTAAGGTTCTATTGAGGACCTGGCTATTACTCTGTGGAAAATGGAACATATTAGAAATTCTTTCCAATGACAGCAGTGTCATAAAAGCAGTTATAAGCCAAGGTATAACTTCAGCACAACTTGGCACAATTTATTCAACTTATCCAACCAATTTGCAACAGTTTCTGAGGAATAAATTCTAAGTGACAGAGAAAAAGAGTAAGAGAGAGTGAGAGAGAAACACGGATACTTCATTTTTCTCCTATCCTATTGTATTTTTCCCCTTGCAATTTTGCATTAACTAACTATATTTGTATCATTAAGGAAAATGTCTCATATACTATCCACATAGCTTTGAAGAGAAAGTCCTCAAATAACATAAGAAATAAATTGGTGAGTCAGGGTTTAAAAAGGAAACTAACATTTTACCATCTTTGAAAATGAAGGAGAGCCTGGAGAAGCTGATGAAGTAAAGAGGAGACATAAAAGGAAGGAAATTGAGCAGGGAGAAGCTTGTCCAATCAGGACAGAGCTTGGGAGGTGAGCGTGGGAGCGGAACAGTCTGTCTTATGCAGAATGAGGAGGTGCCAATAGACAGTCAATTTCCTAAGAAACAGAATTATTCTTTCATGTGTCCCAAATTAGAATGTCTGTAAATGATGGATCTACTAATCACCATTTAAATACTGGCTCTTGAGTGCCGAGGAATTCTTTCTTTTTTTTAAGAATATCATTTTCTTCATAATTGTTGTAGTTTCTTAATGTTCCTACACCAAGGAAGTAAACTCAAACTTCTCTCAATAAAATATACTGCAGGTCTCGCTGACCCTTTCTCTTTCCCTTAAATGAAGAGAAAATTAAGGAGAAGAAGCATTATCTCCCCACATCTCTCTATAGGAACCAAGTTTCTCCTTGGAGGCTAGGATTTTGAAGCTCTGTCTCACATACTTTGGGTGCATGGCCAGGAGTGACCAAATCTTGGAGAAGGACATCATGCTTGAAAGGTGGAAAGACAACATAGGAGAGGAAGACCTTGGATGAGACGGACTGATACAGTGACTGGGGGGATGGGGTTAGTGTGTTGGAGTCAGTGAGACTGGCTCAGGACAGGGCCAGCATCAGAGCTACTGTACAAGGGTTGCTATGGGAAATCAAAGTTGCGACCTTGTTTTGTTCATTTACTCTCAACAACAAAGAAAAAAATAAACAACCAACCCAAAACCAAATGAAACCTCATCCCTAACCTTAAAACAGAGAGTTTTGACTAACACCGAGATATCAACAGCCCTCACAGCTTTCTGTCTTGTATCATGTTCTGAACTGTGACCTTGCTTTTGAGCCTCAACACTAAAACTAATGACAAGTGTATGTCTCATGTGGGAGAAAAATTGGCAATTTCCTCCCACGTGATTTATAGCTTCTGAAAACCTTCTGGAGCATCAACTCTTAATTCCAACTCTATGGCAATGACTTTTAGACTATTCAGAGACCCCCAGTGGCACAACTGTTAAGCAGTTTTACTCTTCAGGTAAACAAAAGGTCAGAGGTTCAAACTCACCAGCTGTTCCACACACACAAAAAAATAATTTAAAAATAAATAAAAATGGCACTCTGTTTTCATAAAGGTTTACAGCTTTGGAAACCTTTTCGTAAAAAAATATTTTATATTATTTTATATTAGTTTGCTTACAAAGTTCATACACATTGTGTTTCACACTATTGTTCATTCACATTGTGCTTCACACAACCATCACTGGACTATGTCCATCGTTACCCAGTCCTTTCCCGGTCCCTGACAAATCTTTCTCATTTCCTTTATCCCCCTCCCTCCACCCACCAAATTATGAGACCCTGTGATTTCGTCCCCACCCATCCTCCCCTTAGAAATCTTTTGAGAGTTGTTCTGCTCTGTATTGTAAGGTTGCTATGGAGTGTCTTTACTTTTAGCGTTGAGGCTGCCAAAATCTCTGCTAATCTTTAGTTGTTTCCAACGTCTTGGTTCATAACCAAAATTGCCTGAGTTACAGCTCCTTCTTCTCCCACCACCTCCACCTTTGCACAAATCAATTTTTCCCTTTTGCCACGATCAGCTTGATGCGTTTACTCTCCTCCAAACTCAAGAGTGGGTAGATCAAACCCTGTGCAATGGCTCATTTCTACATCTCAGTGAGGCTTCCAATGGCTCTCTTCAAAAAGTTAAGCGCAAACTCTCAAATGTGTGGCTTCCAGGACTTCCTCCAAGATTCCAAATTCTAAAGGCCAATCCTAGTAATGTTAATTTATAAAAATGGTTCTCTCTGCAACTCCAGGGAGTGGGGAGAATTTATTCCAGAACAAACGCACCACAGGATTTACAGAGAAACCTGCAGCCTTTCCGCATCTGGTGTTGATGCAAAAAGTTCTATCTAAACCAGCACATTTACCTAAGGAAAAGCCCCTTGTAAACTGTAAGAAAAACAAACAATTTTCTAGAAATGAAACTTGGCGCAAACAGCAGGGAAACTAAGCGGTGACCTTCCAGATGGAGTATAAGTCATAGTAATGCTCTTTGCAAGAACAAACTGGTACTGTATAATGAGGGTATTGACCGGCACTGTTTGAGAGCAGTTTTAAACATGAGGGTGAGGGCTCACTAAATCTCAGCCTGCAACATTAGTTGGAGAAACCAGGGCGGATCAATAAACAGCCCCCATTACAGGCTCTTGGGAGCCTTCATCATAATGGGCATCATTATCATTTTGGTCAGGTACAGAAAATAAGGTAGCCTATACCTAACGTTTATTCATCACTGGACTCTCATTTGCAAATGGGCGCCATTGATTCACCATCTCCTGATGGCTTTCCATTTGGCTCCTTGCGTAATGGCCTGTGAATAAATGAGTCTTGCAATACACGCGAAAGAGGGCAAAGAATCAGAAAGCTCCCAGGTCGGCTGGCGACCAAAGAGATAGGGGCGATTGCATGGCATTTCACTAAAAATTCTTGACCCAATAAAGTACCGAGGCCCAAATGCCGAGTTTGCTCTTTTCGAAGAAAGAGCAACCGAGAAAAGAAAGGTCATGGACCATATTGTGATTCTTTACAGCTCTCCACGACAGACAGTATGATGCAGCAGCTTGATTTGAATTAAGCCAAACAATATGAAAAACATCAAGGATGGCAAGCAAAGCAATAAAGCCCCGAAGAATTTAATCTACCTTGAAGGTAGGACTACTTTTTGTATTGATAGCGGCGCACCAGGACAGAAATGAGTCCTTTAATGCAGTGACTCGTTAATAGCCTTAAGATCACAATGTATAAATAGGATATTTTGATCAAAAAGGCAGCTCTGCCTCTGCCATTGTGGTGTGGCAGGGCTGTCTTTTTGATCAAGGCACCCTAATTTACAAGTTATTTCATTGATTACAAATAGAGCCTGTTAATGGCAAATGGCCAACGAGGGGCGCACAGCCCATTACAAGGTCATGAATATTGCTAGAAGTTGCATCATTACCTTTACTGGCTGACTGGCTGGTTTTTCCTTGTACAAATGCTGCCCTTTAGACAAAATCCTTTCCACATCTGGCTGTTTAGCTTGAACTGCTGCTTCAGTTTCCTGGGGGAAAGAACCCATACAGGGCAGATTAACTTCACAGTTAGCAATAAAATTACTAAATTTAAATATGCCCTAAGAGACTCCACATGTACTGCAGATCAATTTCAGCATGGACTACAAGGCGCCACCCCCTCCTTCCCCCCGCCCTCCAAGTAGCTTTTTGATGCAGGGAAAAGAAACAGAGGTCTTTGTGAAATACCTAAAACAAACAAAAGATCATCTCCAAATCTTGTGGAATTATGTTTCAGTACTGTTACGAGAGGAAAAAAAAAAGCAAAACATACAAAAAACCCCCCACAAAACAGAGGTACCTCTTTTCCAAACAATCAAAAAGCAATAATGAGAGTTATGATTTAAGCCTGTAGTTAATACAGATGAATAAAATCACCAGCCTAAATAACCTTGGTGATACTATTGTTAATTTTCTCCTCCCAATTTTCTTATTTTCACAGCATTTTCTTTTGGGATTCAGATCCCAAATTGTGTATGAAAACAGAAATTGAATTAGTCTTTGCTCAGCTCTGTCAAAATTATTACATTTCTTTCCAAAGAGTAAATGCTTGAAGAACAGTATCCATGCTTATTAATTATTAAGAAGTCAAATTAACTAGGCCCTTTGAGGAATGCTTAAATTAATTTTTGTTTGTTTGTTTTCCTTTTGCCTGGAGAGGACTGAGGCATAACAGACAAAAGGGGGCGGGGGAAGCCCAAAAAAACTCAAACCACTTTATATATATGAATAAGGAGTGTTTTGTTACTGGCTGCTGTCTGGTTCTCTGGAAGAGAGAATAAAAGAAATGAGCATAAATTGAAGCTGAAGGAAGCAGAGTTAAGTATTACAGAAGACTTTTTGGATGGAACACTTGTTAAACACCAGGATAGAATATTGATTAATCAATGCCAGGCATCACTCCAGGCTCGGGCAATCTTCACCAGATAGCAGCTCCTGATTAACCCGTCTCTTTCTTCCTCCCTTTCCTATTCCATAGACTCTACCATATACACTTCTTCTTGCCATTTGCTCCTGATATATCATGTTTATATCTGTTTCTTCTCAATCCAATCAGGGCAGGGAATCCCATGAGCCCAGATGATTGTAATCTCATACTGCATAGCCAGTGTCTTGATGATTATGGCTTCTCTTTATATATTTTTGAGAGATTGACTCTTCTTATAAAAAATACTAGGAGGCCTTATCCACTTATTTGAGGGGTTGGGGCCAGAGCTTGGAAAAGGAGATCATGCTTGGAGAAATGGAGGATCAGGGAAGTAGAAGATGACGCTCAATGAGCTAAGACTGACACAATGATTGTGGGGTAAGAAATGGAACAAAGTAATTGACTGCTAACAAAAATGTCAGGGGTTTAAACTCACCTGTCCTGTGAGAAGTTGAGGCAGTCGGCTTCCACAGAGTTACATACAACCTTGGAACGCCCTTTGTTGTATATTGGGTCACTAGGAGTCAGAGCTGATTCTACAGTGCCTAACAACAACAGTAGCTAGAGGTCCTCTGATCAAAAATATCTATAACAATAAAACTTATTCCCCTGTGCTAATGGGTAAGTGTGCAAATCTCAGTTCTTTGGGGATATGAGCCCAGCCACTTGATTCTCGGTGAATCACTGAAGGCATCATCCTTGGAAAATATAGACTCATAACCAAGGGGGGAAAAAATGGATGTAATTCTTTGCTAGAGACAGAAACAGCTCTGAGCTTAAATCAAGAATGAGAAACATCTTGTTTTATGCACTGTATTTCTAAACAATCCCCATCTACTGTCACTGAGTTATTTCTGATTCGTAATAACCCTGGAACAAAGAGTAGAATTAACCCCGAGGGGTTCCAAGGCTCTAACTCCATGGAAGCAGACTACCTCAACTTCCTCACAGGAGAAGCTAGTTCAAACCACCGACATTTTTGTTAGCAGTCAATTGCTTTATTTCACTCCTTACAAATCTGCCATTAAATGTCCCATTTGCAAACTGCCTTTTAGGTTTGAAAACCAAATAGGGTAACACTGATCTAGTGACTGACTGTATGGGTTTAAAAAGCGGGAAGAACCTCGGTGCCCACCAATAAATACGTGTAGGAATAAACCATATGTAATGCAAACATGCAAAGGAATATTACTCAGCTAGTAATAAGAGAATCGAAGTGTGGGTACATGCTACTATTAATGGAACGTGAAGACGTCATGCTGAGTGTAACAAATCTGTTACCAAAATACAAATGCTATATGACTTCATTTACATATAGAGACATAAAGAAAAACCCCAAATGTTTCATGGTCAAAGTTTATTAATGGTTACCAGAGGTGGGAGGGAGAGGGAAGGTGTGTTACTACTTATGGAATACTGAGTTTGGGTTTATGGTGATAAAAAGATGCAGTGATTTTGGAGTAAGACTCTATAGCTAATTATTGGAATTGTTGTTAGTAACCTGTATACATGGAAAATTTTGAACTGTTAAAAGTTGAGTCATAAATATGTTCATCACAACAATAACAAAACTGAGTATCTTTTGACGTTGTTTATATATAACCAATGACTGTAAGCGATTTGTTTCCTTGGTTCTTATAGTTATGGAGCTCTGGTGGCCTAGTGGCAAAGAGCTGCACTGCAATCCCAAAGGCACGCAGTTTGAGGTCACCAGCTGCTTCATGGAAGAAGGATGGGGAATCTTCTCCTGTGCGATTAACTGCCTCTGAAAACCTGCAAGAGGGTCAGTTCCGACTTGATAGATAGTACACAGCAACTATGGTTATAGTTTCATAAAATGCCCCAGTTAATTGGCCTCATAATGTGTTTAGTGGTTCTATAGTCTCATTCAATGCCCCGGTTCAATGCTCAAGGTTCCGGAGTCTCTAGAGCTTGCAAGTGGCTCTCAAAGGAACATCAATTGGTCTGGGACAACAGAGGAGGAACACTCTAGGAGGAGACAACTGATTTTCCAATTGCCTGCAGATACAACTCTTCTCTTTGCTATGACACCAGAAGAATCAAATGGTGCGAAGTCATCAATATTGAACATTTTTTTTAACAAAAAGTTTATAAAAGAACCCTGATCAAAGAGTTGATATGCATAACATAATTTAAAACTCTTTTATATTTTTATTTTTTAATATTTCTTTTTTAAATTGCTTTCTTTCGTTGCATATTTTCTTTGTCCCCTCCTCTCCCCCCTCTCTTAGCCCACTCTGCAATGTACTCAGTTTCAGATTGTTGTCATACATATAATGCCTAATTATATGTTCCTTTTGGACAGATCTTTCCCTCATTCATTCCAAAGCAGTGTTCATAATTTATCCATACTTTACCCATTCTCTCCCAAACCCGCCCCCCGTGTCTGTCCTATTTTTATAACAAAGGTGTTATATAGAATTTATCCTTTTATGACGGAGATATTTCACTCAGCATAATGTCCTCCAAGTTCATCCATGATGTGTAACGCTGTTTTGCAATGCTACCCATTCTATTGCATGAACATGCCATAGTTTTTCTATCCATTTGTTTGTTAATGGGCACAGATCCCTTCTCTTTGCAATTGTGAAGAATGCAGTAATATACATGGATGTGAATACATCTGCTTTAGTTATGGCTCTGGTTTCTTTAGGATATAGTCCCAGTTGTAGAATTGCTAGGTCAAATGGTATTTCAATTTCTGACTTATTGAGAAAGTGCCAGACAGCCTTCCATAGTGGTTGTACCATTTTACACTCCCACCACCAGTGAATAAGAGTTCTAATCTCTCCACAACCTCTCCAGCATTTATTGTTATTCTACTGAAATTTGCTATTGTTGCTGCAGTGAGATGATATCTCATGGTTATTTTCCATTTAAAATTCTTATGGGATCTAGTCTTTCGGTAGCTATGGAGACTTGATGAATCACTAAAACTATTTCCTAGAGTTAATCTTTAAACCTTAAATCAAAACAATCCCCTAAAGTTTTTTTAAAGTCAAATAGTAATTTAGCGTAAATCATAAAGAATGTTTCCTTGAGCAGTACACTCTTAAAAATCTATCTTTATGGGATCAGAGTGACAACAGCAACTAGAAAGGTTAGACAAGAACCTTGTTAATGATGAAGAAAGAATTCAGAAAAGGATGGTGAGAACAGCTACACAACACTATGCATGTTATTGATGTCTCCAGCTGAATTGAACATGTAGAAGCCACTGAATAGGTGTTATGTTTTGCTCTATATATTCTCAACAACTACAAATTAATTATACAAATACTTTAAAAGAGAAAATAAGGACATAGTATTCTAAAGTATAGTGTAGTACTCCAAAGTAAGGGGGGTTCTGGTGACCCGGAGATAAGAAGCTGAGCTTCAATCCTGAAGGCATGTGGTTTGAATCCACCAGCTGTACCAAGAGAGGAGGATGGGCAATCTTCTCTCATGTGGTTAACTGTTCCTGAAAACCCGCTGGAGAGGCAGCTATGGGTCAGTTCCAACTTGAGAACACATTAAAACAACAACTTTAAAGTAATTGCCATAAGGGCATATTTTAGGGAAGTAAAAATTACTTGCACAAAGGAAAAACATTACCCTATTTTTTATTTATATGTATATCATAAATTGTGAAGGATTAAAAATATCCTAAATTTTAGACTTAAACGTATCTTCTTATATATGATATATGTACAATGATGAGTTAAACTCAAGCAGTGTCACTTTGCATGTGATATTTATTGATATTGATAATAGGCACAGTTGCCTAATTAGCCTCATCACTTCTACAGACTTTAATATTGATAACAGTATTATTGTCAGTTACCATATGCATAATGCCTACTGCTTGTCTTCCCACAGATATAAATAAAAGCCAGGATCAGGGCTGATGAGGTAATAAACAACTTACCCACAATCACATGGGAAGACCTACAGACAGGCCTTCAAAGAGTTTAGTCGAAATCCAAAATCTGTGCTATTTAGATTACGTTGTTGTTGTTGTTGTTGTTACGTACCATTGAGTCACCTGTGACTCATAGTGATCCTACTACAACAGCCCTAAACTCTTCTCTATCCTGTGCCAATCTTATTGTCTCTGACACACCTACACCCATTACCTTAGTCACTGAATCAATCCATCTTATCGAGGGTCTTCCTCTCCTGCACTGTCCCTCCACCATCTACTCTCCAAGTCTAGTCTTTTCCAAGTTTAGTGTCCTTTTCCAAGGACTAACCCTTCCCGATAACATGCCCAAGATGTGAGAGATGAAGTCTCACCACCCTTTCTTCTAAAAAACCATTCTGGCATAACCAATGTTAACAATGCCACATAATTTTCCTCTAAAGAAAGGAATCAATCATCACTGTTGTCCTCGCTTCATCTTTCAGTGAAATAATGAAGACTTTAAGCACCTGGAGGAGATTTCCTGTAGAAATAGAGCGCCAGGCAAAGAAACTATGTTCCATTCTAAATTCTTTGTGGTTACTGCTCCTTGGCACCCTTTGGGAGAACGAGATCTTTAATTGCATGCACCTTTGATAAATCACTTTAGAAAGGCCATTTTGAAGATGAATTTCTACAATTTACCTCACTACATTTATTTGCAGTGGGAATTTATTAGTTAAAAGATAGGTCAGTTATTCAAGGCCAGATATTACTGCTTAAAGGGTCAACTGTAGTAAATCCAATTAAATTCAGGTCAAATAGTCTTTAGTAGACCTTTTTTTCCCCTCCCCCTTAAGTGAGCATGAGAGAAATGTACTATTGGAAGGTGATAATCATTTAGGGGGGAATTGAAGGAATAAATGGTAGTATTTTGATAATCTTCCAGGCAAATGAGATATGATGTGAAAAAACAAACAAAAAAAAGCCAACAAACAAATAAGAAAACCTCAGCAAAACTACATGGGTATGCAAAGAGAATGCTAAACTCTAGCTGTGCTCAAAAGCTTACACACAGTTGTAATGAGATACATGCTATTAACAAGCTGCAGTTAGTATAAAGCTTGCTCTTTGGCAAGCACTGTACTTTTCATACGTGTTTTCCTAATACCTAAAACCCTGCAAAAAATTTTTCAACATTGCAAAATCACATAATTTTCCTCTACAGAGATGTCTCTGTCATCACTACTCTCTTATCTCTTTATTCTTCAAGGAAATGACAAAGGGTGTCATTGCTGTCAACCCAAAGAAGGTGCCTCCCCAGTGGTAAGAATCTAACAGCCACTCCATTGGAAAAAGATGGGCAATCTCTTTCTGCACAATTTACAGCCACTTGAAAGCCTATGAGAGGGTCAGCTATGAGTTGATTCTGACTTGACAAAAAATATTTGAATGTGTTTGATCATATGATTTTATATAGATTCTGAGAGTGAGGGAGAAAAGATCACTTGAGCACGACCACTTAGTTTACAACTGACAGAACTGAGATTATAACCTGAAAGTGTATTCCACCAAACGCTCGCTTTCTTTCTTCCTTCGTTGTGTACAGAAAGTATGCATATGTTTGTGCACGTGTGTTGTGCTGTCGAGTTGACCATGACTCATAGTAACCCTAAGAACAAAAGATCTGAACCCTGTCCTAGCCTGTGCCATCCTCACACTTCCTAATACACAAGAGCACACGGTAGAGGTCACCGAGTCTATCCACCTAGTTGAGAGTCTTCCTCTCCTTTGCCAATCCTCTACCCTTCCCAGCATCATGCCCTTCTCTAAGAAATAGCCCCTTCTAGCAACAAGCCCTAACTATGTGAGGCAAAGCCTCAGCATTCTTGCCTCCAAAGGGCACTCTGGCTGCACCCTCTCCAAGACATAGTCTGTTTGTTCTTTTGGCTGTCTACCCATGGGATGTTTGTGTCTTCCCCAACACAACAGCTCAAAGGCATCAATTATCTTTTGTCATCCTTATTCATAGTGCACATATACACATATGATTATGATTTCTTGTATAAATTGCCAGATTATCATTCTTACTGTCCTGCTATTTTTTTTTTTTAGTTCTCCTCTTTATCTGCAATACTTTCCACAATATCCTACTAGGTGGTAAAGGAGGGGACATCGCCTTTCTTTCCAGAGAAAAAGGAAGAAATCTCTACAAAGTTCTACAAATGCTCCAAGGGGTTCTCTTTGTGGATTTATGATTGCTGAACTTCTGACATACAGGCCAGAGAATAGGTTTGAGTAACCTTTCATCGCACTCAAAGCTTCACATCTTTGTATGATTTAAGGTAAAGTATAGAAGGGCACAATAGAGGAAACTCTGGTGTCCTAGTGGAAAGGGAGTTGCACTGTCAACCTAAAGGCAGACAGTTTGAATCTACCAGTTGCTCCATGGGCGACAGATGGGCATCTTCTCTCACACAGCTTATAGCCTCTGAAAATCAGCTGGAGGGCAGTGACGGGTGTGATTCTAATAATAGGGCATTTTCATTTAGTTCTCCCACGCTCCATTTTCTCTACCTTATTCTGACCCTCTCTTGTAATACAAGGGTGTGCAACAGGAGTTAAGAACATGTAACAGCATTTTTTTGTGTACTTCCTAATTAAACTTCATTTTTAGTTTAACTATAGTACCAAAAATTTACTATAATCTCATGGATACTTTTGAATGCACACTTTTAAAAAACCAATTTGGATTTTAATTTGATACTGTGAAATGATCCTTTAGTCCGTGAGTATAAAATAATACTCATTTGGATAATATTATAATTTCTTTTTCAATCCAGCCCTGAAGGTTTTTAAAGGAGCTCTAGTAGTGTCTTAAGTGTTGGGCTGCTAACGGAAAGGCAGGTAGTTCAAATCCTCCAGATGTGCCAAGGGAGAAAGACAGGTAGCCTCCAATCTTTTCAGAGAAAAGATTTGTAAAGATTTCCAAAGATTCCCAGCTTTGGGAACCCACTAGAGGATCTTCATGAGTCACTGTTGACTAGATAGCAGTGAGTTTGGGTTTTGAATTGTGGTGAGTTTTTGAAATGAAGTAACTCTCTGAATACCTTCAATCTTGTTGTTAGGTGCCGTTAGGACGACTATGATCATAGGGACCCTGGGTGGCTTAGTGGTAAGGAATTGCACTGCCAACCCAAAGGAACACTTTTTGAATCTACCAGCGACTCTGTGGGCAAAAGATGGGCAATCACTTCCTGTGTCATTTACTGTGTCTTTCAAAACTCCTGGAGAGTCAGCTGTGACTCACTTCCAACCCCATGGTACACAACAACAAAAATATAGTGACCCTATGAATGAAAAATCTGCACTTTGCCCTATCTTGTGCCGTCATCATCATCTCTGATATACTATGTCAATCTACTTCCCTGAGAGTCTTCCACTCTTTCATTGACTCTACCTTTCATAGCACAATCTCTTTTTCTAAGAACAGCCTCCTCATGGTAAAATGCCCCAAATACATGAGGAGATGACGTTTCACCATTCTTGCTTCTAAGGAACACCCTGGATGCCTTTCCTCCAATACAGCTTTATCTGTCCTTTTGATAAGCTGATGGGATATTCTGTACTTTTTGCCAAAACCACATTTCAAAGGCATTTATTCTTCTTCCCTCATCCATATTCAATGTCAGACTTTCCGGTGCATAGGAAGCAACTGAAAATATCAGAGCTTGGGTAAGGTGCACCTTAGTCTTTAAACTGACATCCTTGCTCTTTAGCACTTTTGAAATATCTTTGATAGCCCATTTCCCAAGTGCAACACCTCTTCTAGTTTCTTAACTGTTGTTGTCATGTGTGTTGTTTGTGGTTCCACATAAAATGAAATAACTGACAACTTCAATCTTTTCTATGGTAAAGACTATAAACTAGAAAACCCTAGGGGGACCTCTGCTCTGGTCACATGGAATCGATACATGTGGAAATAAACTAGAAGACAGCTCACAGTAAGGTCTTCTTGTTGATTCTTGGGAGAGAATAATCTACCAACATGAGACCCATTCTTTCAGTTTGGGTATAAGAGGACATTTAGAGCCAATCCATAGAGCAAGATCCATAGAGCAAGACATTTAGAGCAGATCCATAGTTTAGATTGAGGAGAAGCACTACATTTGACCCACAGTAAAGCTGGAACCGATCTATACACACACGAGTGCGCAATTGTGTTTGTTATGATAAGTTGCCAGGATGTGGAAACTATTCTTTATGCAACAAGAGTTGATGATTCCATTACAGCAAAACAAACAAACAGACCAACATAAACACACACTCATGAAACACAATGTATATGAATGATAAAAATATTTTTTTTAAAAAAGCCCAAACATAAGTAGCTTTTGTGATGGAAAAAAAAACCAAGTCTTTGAAATAAACGTGTCCTAGTCATATATTGACTGCGCCATCTCTCATTCCACATACAAACTGTTTGCTAAAAAGGGTACCAAGAAACGAAAAATGAAATGGAATCAATATTGTGTTAGAGCCTGACTTCTCCAGCTGAGATTGCCAGGCTGCCTCTGACAAATGAAGGGTGATGGATGGAAAAACACAACATTGTGCAGTTGAGTTTCTTTCTCTTTTTTCCCTCATGCTGGGTGACTGTTCTTTTATTTATCTACAATTAGGTTTGCTAGACCCCGGCAACGTGGCTCTCCTTCACTGTAACTGCATGCTGTCAAGTACGTGCCAAGCTGACTGACAAGGAATGACAGCTTCTCTCTCTCCATTCGGAGTTAATCAAGGGCAGCCCACCAAAGGGAGGCTTTTTATCCCTCCCCCCTCCGACTTAGAGATTTATGGGCTTCAAAAATAATCTGTCCAAATACACAATGTATAATGCAGTATTGATTTTTAAAGTGCCGAGTGTTATGAAGCCACAAAGATATAATCTACGAAGCTGCACATCTTGGATGCTCACAGCTGACAAAAGGGTGGCTGTAGCTGGAACCAGGAGGTAAGGATGACTGGTATCCAGAAGCCACCTTTGGAAGCCCTCCATCCCTTTTTTAAAAATTATTAATATTTTCCTTTATGTTCTTTCCCTGTATTATCACCATCCACTTATTTAACATTTAACTTATCACTTCATCTTATTTTTAAAACACATTTCATAGCAGTGCACTTCTCCTCTAGACATTTTAAGATGCGTAACATCAACTTAAGGAGCTCTGGCAGCCTAGGGACAAAAAGCTGCACTGCAATTCCAAAGGCATGGGATTCGAGGCCACCAGGTGTGATGCGAGAGAAAGATTGGCGATCTCCTCCTCCCATGCCATTAACTGCTCTTGAAAACCTGCTGGAGGGTCAGCTATGGGTCAGTTCTGAGTCGATGGTACACGACAAGAACCAAACATTAACGTAGAGGAGACCACTGGTGACACAGTTAGTAATGAGGTACCAATCTTCTCTGGTGGTTCGAATCCACCATTGGTTCCCTGGGAGAAAAATGGCCAGTCTCCTCCTGGTGTAGTTTATGGATTCAGAAACCCAATAGAGGTTCATGATGAATCAGAGCCAGCTCAAGGACTGAGTGAGTTAAGGTTAACTTTATTTTTTAGTTTAGTGGAAGTTCACAAGGTTTTCCTGCATGCGTGCATGCACATTTTCCTCCCTCTCCCATTCACAGTTAAAACCAAACAAATCCACTGCTTCAATCTGAACGCATCGTGCTCTCCCCTCAGGTCTGCAATGCTATCCATTCTTGCCAGGTGCACACTGTCTAACCTTTTGCCTGCAGAGTGGCTGGTTGATTCGAACTCAGAAACTTGGTTAACAGCTCAACACATCACATCACCTTGACTCCTTCTACCCTTACACTACTTTTGGTAGTAGAATTCTTTTCAGCAAGTAATGCCTTATACAAAAAAACTCAATGACAAATGACCTAGTCAACAAATACGGACTGAGCCAGCACCTATTATGTGCTGAGTATTGCTTGAAGTATTGAATACACAGCAGCAAACAGAATGGGAAACTTTTGCTTTGTTTTGAGAAGCTTCTATTCCAATGGAAAAGATAGGTAATAAAAGATCAATTATGTTTGATAATCAAAAGTGTCTGTGAAAGGAGGAGAGAGAGGGAGATATCTGTTGAACCCAGAAGAATGGGGATAGTGATGGTGAGTACCATTGAATTGGAACTCACAGTTGACCCTCCAGCAAGTTTTCAGAGGAAAGTCACATGGGAGGAAATTGTCCATCTTTCTCCTGAGGAGTAGTTGGTGGATTCAAATAGAGTGATTTTGGTTTGGCAGCACAACTCCTTACCACTATACTCATTGCCAGCCCCATTTATTAAAAAGGTTATCATTTCCCCATTTGATAGCTTTGCTTTCCTTGTCGACTATCAGTTGACCATAGATAGCTGGGTCTATTTCTAGGTTCTCAGTTCTGTTCCATTAGTCTATGTGCCTGTCATTGTACCAGTACCATGCTGTTTTGGTTACAAGTGCTGTGTAGTAGGTTTGGAGGTCAGGGAGTGCTATGACCCCAACCTCAATTTTGTTTCTCAGAAGTGTTTTGCTTCTTCAGTGTCTCTTACCTCTACAAATAAATTTGATAATTTCCCTTTCAATCTCCTTGAAAAGTGAATTTGGCATCTGTATTGGGATTGCATTGAACATGTAGATTGCTTTTGGTAGGGTTGTCATTTTCACCATATTGAGTCTTCCTATCCATGAACAGGGCACATTTCTCCATTTCTTTAGGTCTTGCAGAAATGTTCTGTAGTTTTCTTTGTATTGCTTTTTTGTATTTATCTCTAGTTAGGTTCACTTCCAAGTATCTCAATTTGTGGTTGGCTATTGTAAATGGCATTGCTTTCTTGATTTCCTTCTCTGAGTTCTCTTTGTTACTATAGAGGAATCCTATTGATTTTTGGACATTGATCTCATATCCTGTCACTCTACTAAAATGGCCTATTAACTCTAACTGGTTTTTTGGTACAGTCTTTGAGGTTTTCTATGTACACTATCACAACATCTACATATAGCGACAGTTTAACCATTTCTTTTCCAATCTGAATGCCTTTTATTTCATTCTCTTGTTGTATTGCCCTAGCAAGCTCATTCAATATTGAAAAGAAGTGGTGACAGTGGGCATCCTTGTCTGGTCCCCATTTTCAAGGAAAGTGTTTTTAGTCTTTCTCCATTGAGAATGATGTTTACATATACACTTTTCACTATATTGAGGAAACTCCCTTCTATCCCAATTTTGCTGCGTGTCTTTATCAGGAAAGGGTGTTGGATGTGGTCAAATGCCTTTCCTGCATCAATTGCTAAGACCATATGATTCTTGTTATTTATTTTGTTAATATAGTGAATTATGTTGATTGTTTTTCTTATATTGAACCATTCTTGCATATATTTTATGAAACCCATTTGTTCATGGTAACTGGACTTCCACCTGCAGAAAGCTGAAACAGGATCCACATCTCACCCCATACACAAAAATCAACTCAAGATGGATCAGAGACCTGAGAGTAAAGCCCCAAACCATAATGTTCATAAGAGACAAACTGGGATCAAGCTTAGAAGTGCTAGTTCAAGGCATAAAGAGACTGCCAAATACAACCAGAAATGCACAATCTGAAGAGGATAAAATTGAGGCATGGGACCTTCTAAAGATTAAATCTCTATGCACATCAAAACCTTTCCCCAACAGGGTGAAAAGAAAACCTACAGACTGGGAGCAAACATTTGGTAATACCACCTCAGACAAGAATCTTTTAACAAAAGTTGGAAGAGAATACACCTGGGCCTCCACAGGACAAAAACAAAACAACAAAACTGATAAGCCAATTACAAAATGGGCAAAAGATATGGAAAGAATTTTCACAAAGGAAGATATTTAGATGGTAAACAGACACATGTAGAAATGTTCCAAATCAATGGCAATAAGATAGATGCAAATCAAAACCACAAAGAAAGAGTACTAAAGTTTAACAGGGCAGCAAGTAATAAATGTTGGAGAGGATGTGGTGAGAAAGGAACTCTTATACACTGTTGATGGGATCATAAAATGGTACAACCATTCTGGAAGGCTGTTTTGTGCTT
This sequence comes from Elephantulus edwardii, assembly GCF_000299155.1. Taxonomy (NCBI): domain Eukaryota; kingdom Metazoa; phylum Chordata; class Mammalia; order Macroscelidea; family Macroscelididae; genus Elephantulus; species Elephantulus edwardii. The sequence goes on along the minus strand of NW_006399766.1, from coordinate 9,061,051 downwards.
CCTCAAAAAGCTGAACACAGAAATTCCATATGACCAAGCTATTCCACTACTTGGAATATGCCCTGAGGATATAAGAACTGAGGCACAAAGTGAGATTTGTACACGAATGTTCATAGCAGTATTATTCATCATCACAAGAACATGGAAACAGCCCAAATGTCCAACAACAAACGAATGGATTGAGAAATTATGGTACAGTCACACAATGGAATATTATACAGCATGCAAGAGCAATGATTTTGTAAATTATTACCTAACTTGGGAGGGACTGGAGAGAATTATGCTGAGTGAACTTAGTCCCACAATGATAAATATTATATAAAACCATTATTGTAGAATGAGTATAAGGATCCAAGAGGAGTGGGAGAGGTTGGAAACAGACGTATGTGGATGTGTAGAGGGAGAGGGGGATTAATCATGGGGTTGCACAATTCGGTGGCGGGGTAGGGGTGAGGGACATGGAAAGAATTTGTTCTTGAAAACGACGTATTTGAATTTTTAAAATAAATTAGTAGAACAACAACAAAAACCCCAAACAAATCATTGCCATTGAGTTGGGACCGACTCTTAACTGATCCCCTAGTAGGTTTTTGGAGGCTGTGAATCACATGAAAGAAGACCTCCTGCTTTTCTTCATTGGTGCTGTTTGTGGATTCAAACCACCAGAGGTGGCAAGGGGGCCTTTGAGTCAGCAGTATTACTATTGAGTAGACCACCGCAGTCCCCTAGATGTCAACAGGGGATTGTTATTGTGTACCATGGAGTTGGAAGCAATCCACTCGTGGGTTTTCAGAGGCAGTAAGTTGCATGGGAGATTGGTCCATCTCCCTCCAGCGGAGCAGCTGGTGGATTCAAACCACATGGCTAAGACGTGTATAGAGAGGATGACCACCACTTGTCAGTTTGCCCAACTGTGGTGACGTGTGTGTTGCTGTGAAACTAAAAGTTATGCCATGCCACTGGTACTGCAAATACCACTATGGTCAACCATGGTGAACAGGCTTCGCTGAACCCTCCAGACTAATACACACTAGAAAGAAAGGCCTGGTAACTGTGCTCTGGAAATTAGCTAATGAAAATCCTAAGGATCACAAGAAAATATAGCTCAACCTAGTGTTAGAAGATGAGCCTGCTAGAATGGAAAATATACAAGTGGACACATCAACAGCCTTGAGCATACCAGTGACTGTGAAGACCGGGCAGTATAGGGCAAGATCTTGTCCTGTTCTCCATAAGGTCACAGTGAATCAGAGCCAACCGCCAAGACAATGGAAACTATCAACAGTAGGCAGTGGAGGGGAGTGGAGCCTCTGGGGAAGCTCACTGAAAAAGTGACATTTGGCTAGGGATCAGGACAGAGGAAGGGAATAAATGGGACAGATTTCTCTGGAAGGAAAATCTATGCAGAGGAAATAGCATTGCAAAGGTCCTGGGGCAGGTGTGTGACTGGCATGTTCAATGAACAAAGAAGGGTTTCAGGGTGAGTGGAGCCTGTGAGCAAAGCTGAGAGTAACAAGAAGCAAGGTCAGAGAAGCAGCAGGGGACTTGGGCTTCTACTTTGAGTGAGATAAAAATCCACAGGAGAGTTTCAGTAGAGGAGGAGTGATAAGATCTGACTTACTTTTAAATAGAATCATTCTGGCTGCTGTATTAAGATTAGCCTGAAGGAATGCAGAGAATAGATAAAAGTGATGAGCAAATTCCCAAGGGGGTTGAATCTGCATCAGAGGGAAACACTTGTTTGTGGAAACTTGAAGCCTTAACTTTGAAGGAAAAAAAAAAATCTTTATACAGACAGTTCCTGAAGGAGGATTGAAGTTCTAATCGGGTTTAACAGCAAGACTGATGAAAGTATCATTATTTAAACTGGAGGGAGCTCTGCTGGCCTGGTGTATAGGGAGTCCTGTTGCTAACACCGGAGGTCTGAATCCTCCACCAGCTGCTCAGAAGAATGTTAATCTCCTCGTATGCAATTTATGAAGCCCAGTGGAGATTTACTGTGAGTTGGGCCCAACTTTATGCCAGTGAGTTTTTGTTTTGTCTTTTGTTGAAACTGATATTACCCAGGCTCCCCCTCCCCTTTTCCTCAGCTACTAGTGAGGACTCTTGAGTCCCGCTTTCAAAGTTCGAGTCCTGGCATTGTCTATTTCCAGCTGAAATCACACTGCCCACGGTGGCTAAAATATATACATCTGATCATTGAGGAGCGTGGGCTAGAACTGTGAGGGTGCATTTTACACTTGGATTTTCTTTCCCCTGTTGCTATTCAGCCCCTTCCTACCTGAGCTCAAGTGTTAATAATTATTTCCAAGTGAGCAGTTAGCAACACCTGAGCTCACCATAATAACATCAGGAGCTGGGGGAATCTGCACATAAGTGAAACTGCACAGTTTAAAAGTGTTGTTCAAGGTAATGATAGGCATGGATCAATGGTGATTAATTATATGGAACATAAATTGGTGGCCTAGTGCCAAGAAGTTGCGCTACAATCCTGAAGGCACAGGGTTCGAGTCCACCAGCTGCTCTGCAGGAGAAGGATGGGCAGTCTCCTCCCATGTGATTAACTAACTGTCTCTGACAACACCACAATGTATATGAATTAGTGTAGGCAAAACAAATTTTTAAAAAACTGGGGGAAAAAAGAACTATAAATTACACAGGAATTAGCAATTGTGTGGAGGTTGTCGCTCCTGAACTCCTGCGTTGTTGACGTGTCAACTGTAGTAAAATATATTACCATCTGGCCCGTGACAGGAAAGAATGGCCAGCTGCTGATTTAGAGAAGAATTAGGGTCTGGACTTGTGGCTCTAGGAACCAATCAGGAGCACATACAGATTCTATAGGTGGATATTTTAAAAGAAAAAGTATGAGAGATATTTTGTCTTTTGTCTCCTTTTATGATCTTGTTGAGGCAGCCTGGTGGCATAAGTGGGTTACACTCTGCACTACTAACTGAAAAGTCAGGGAGTTCGAATCCATGGGAGAAAAAAAATAGGCAGTCTTTTCCTTCATGGATTTATAGCTTCAAAACCCCAGGGGAGGGTTGCTGGGAGTCAGCCCTAACTTGAGAGCTGTGAGTATGGCCTTGGTAAAGAGCTCTGGGGGGGAGTGGCATATCAAGTTAAGCACTGGACTTAACTGCAAGGTCGATGGTTTGAATCCACTAGCCGCTCTTCAGAGGACCGATGAGGCAGATTGTTCCCCAAAAGATAAACAACCTCAGAAACGCTAGGCGGTAGCTCTACTCTGCCCCCTGGTGGCCTTGCTATTGACATTGGATACTACTCAGATAACCACCATCACATGGGAACCTTTCACAGAGTGCTGCCAGATGCCAAACCATCTCCACGGTGGGCTGCTGGTAATAAACAAGTTACAGTCATACTTCAGGGTAGGGCTTGACAAACTTCTTCTATAAAAGGACCAGGTGGTATTTTCAGGTTTGTCTGTCATACCTACCAAATCCTGCCACGGTAGTGCGTAAAGCAGCTACACACAGTATGCATGCAAATGAGTGTGGCTGTGTTCCAAGAATGCTTATTTACAGAGACATCTATGACCTTGATGTGTCAAATGTGATATTGGTCACCCATGGCGGATAGTGTTTGGCGGAGCTCCCCGATTAAAACAAGTTTGGAAGCAGGAGTGGCATCCACTTTATATATAGTTTACCTCTGGAAACTCTATGAACTTGGAGAAACAAAGAAATTTCATATGGTCGCAATGAGTTGCCTTTGACTTGATGGCATTTAACAACAACAGCTACTGGTCTGAGCTTGACCCTTGGACCATGATTTTTGGAACTTTGCATCACTGGCTACTATATAGTGTTGTAGGAAGTAGCGAACAGACTAGGGGTAAGAACATCTGGGTTCCAGGTTTATTCACCCATCGGTTTGGACAAAGGATTCTGAATTTCATTTGCTCCAAATAAAAAAATGAATGAAAACGCCTGCTATTCTGGTGAGTAAGTGGCTAACAATATCCTTTGACCTTCCTCAAGAGACTTTGACCTTCCATTAACTTCCTAGTTAGATTTCCCTTGGAAACCTGCTTCTGCTAAAAGGGAAAAGTTAGAGGGGGAGAAAGACCCAAATTGGTAGAGTGACATCTGGGTTAAGAGTTCTATGTATGTACTGTTGTTGTTGTTGTGTACCATCGAGTCAGAACCGACCCACAGATGACCCTCCAGTGGGTTTTCAGAGGCAGTAAATCACACAGGAGGCGATTGCCCATCCTTCTCCTGCAGGGCAGATGGTGGATTTGAAGTCTATGCCTTTGGGATTACAATACAGCTTCTTACCACTAGGCTACCAGAGCTCCTTATGTCTTAAATACAAATGCCTAATTGATAGCTAGAGTTTTAGAGTATGGTTTAGTACAGTAACTCTTAGAGTTGTTTCTTTCATGACTTTCAGTACATCGGTCAAATTGTTTCAAGACTTTGGCCTCTGGGCCCATGAGCCTGCTAGGTCAAGGATTATCCTGGAACTTGTATGTGAGTCTTGCTCCCCTGCATTTGGATGATCAACTGGGAGGAGGCAGGCACTGTCAAAACATGGTTCCTGGCTAGTTCTGTTCTGTGGATGCTGCATACATAGACTGCCATGCATCCTACATTCATGAAGAGAAAGGCCTGATACTGCCTAACAGGAGCTAAGGTGTGTTCCCGACCCTTAGCGATCTCAGCTAATTTGGTGTTCACATGGTCAGGGATAGCCTCGTTCACTTATACCGAAGGACAAAAGACTCCTAGAATGAACTCTACAGTAATCAAGTCCAAGACCCACATTTTATCTCCACAGGTTAAGGGCTCTAGAATTGGGATGCAATTTATGAATGATGGCATGTCATCATTTAATTGGCAGCACTTTGTTATTTCTCAGTGGAAAATAAGATAATGATACATATTCTAATCAATGGTGTCTTAGAAACAATGAAATATGGTATGTGGCTAGACGACTTATAGTAGGTCAAGATCAAATGATTTTAGTACAGGCAAAGGTAAAAGTAAATGCTCTATCTTATGGAGAGCATACTAAGTGCAAATAACCCAATTTGTATGCTAAAATTAATCATCTTAATTAATCTCCCTCATTCTCTACTTTTCAGCAGACATTATTATAAATATTTTTTTCATATTAAAACATCTGAAGACATAAGAAGTTAGGAAACGTGTGTAAGGCACAACTTATACATGGTATATCTGAACTGTGATCTATCTGACACAAATCCTGCATGCTTAAGGACTTTGCTCTGGGTTCTGTGAATTGGTTTAAAAGTGATATGTTGTTGTTGTTGTTAGGTACCATCAAGTACAATTCATAGTGACCCTATGAACAACTCAACTGAACCCTGCCTTATCCTGTGCCATCCTCCTCGTCTCTGATACATTGAAGTCACCACATTAATGCATCTCATGGGAGTGTCCCTCTCCTTTGCCAATCCTCTATCTTTTCAAGCATCATATCCCTTTCCAAGGAATAGCCTTGCCCTAGCTTGTTGCTGTTGCTATGTGCCATCAAGTTGCCTGTGACTCATGGTGACCCTATGGACAACACCTCTGAACCTTGCCCTATCCTAAGCCAGTCTCATTTAGGATTCTGACTTCCTAAACCCATTGCTCCAGTTACCATGGCAATCCATCTGATCTGGGGTCTTTCTCTTCCGCACTGTCCCTCCACCTTTCCAAGCATGATGTCCTTCTCCAAGGACTGGTCTCTCCTGGCCACTTGCCCAAAGAATGTAAGATGGAGCTTCAAAATCTTTTCCTTCAAAGAGAAACTTTGTTTCACCCTCTCTTAGATCTACTTTTTCTCCTGGAAGTCCGTAGTATGTCCAATACTCTTCTCCAGCACCACAACTCAAAGGCATCAATTCTTCTGTCATCCTTAGTCATTGTCCAGCTCTCTGATGCATAGCATGTAATTGCAAAGGCATGGCCTGGATTAAGCCCACCTTAGTCCCTAGACTGAAATCATTGCTCCTCAACACTCTGGAAAGACCCTGTTAGCAGACTTCTCCAAAGCAATTTGACTTTTGATTTCCTGACTGTTGGTGCCAAAAGTGTTGGTTGTGGAGCCAAGCAAGCTGAAATTTTTAACAATCTCAATCTCCATCATGGTGCTGCCAATTGACGCAGTGGTGAGAATCTTATCTCCTTGATGTTAAGCTTCAATTCATACTGTAGACTACAGTCCTTTGACTTTCTGCAGCAAATGCTTCAGGTGGTCCTCAGTTTTTGCTAGCAAAGTGTTATCATCTTCATAATGCACGTTGTTGAATTTTCCTCCAATCCTGATGTCACACTCCTCTACATGTCCAAAATATGAAAGATGGACCTCTGCTGTCCTTACCTAGAAAGGGCACTCGGGCTGCACTTTTTCCAAGACATCTTTGTCTTTTGGCATTCCATGAGATGTTCAGTACTCTTCTCCCACACTACAGCTCCAAGATAACAATTCTTCTTCTGTCACCCTTGTTCCTTGTCCAGCTCTCTGATGTGATAGAGAAGACTATGAACTGGTGCACCTTAGTCTTGAAACTGATATTACTGCTCTCTAGCATTTTGGAGAGGTTCCCAACAAGTGGATTTGCTCAATGCAATATGTCTCCTGATTTCATGAGTGCTGGTAGCTGGTACCAAGGATGTTGAAGAAGGATGAAATCATTCATTGACATCTTCAATCTCTTTCTCCCTCTATCATAATGTTGAATGTTGGTCCTGTGGTGAGAATCTTTGTTTTCTTGATGTTGAGATGTAATCCATAGTGAAGGCTGTAGTCCTTGATAAAAAGTTAGGTTGTACAAAAGGAATTGTTTACAAATGAATCAGAGTAGCTGTGATTAGAGTGTCATTTTTGTTTTAATTAAGTTTTATCACCCTAGGTTGAGAAACAATTTCTCAATTCTGTGGGCTGCCCACTTCTTTGTTGTAGTGAACTGTTCTGTGAGTTTTAGGACATTTCACAAAATTCTTAGACACTCTTCACAAGATTCCAGTAGCAGCCTATCCGTCTCTCACATTTGTCACAACCTAAAACAAAAATAACACCCCAAACAAAAAAATGTCTTCTCTGGACATTGTCAAATGTCCCCTGATAGATATAATTAGCTTCAGTTGAGAAGCACTGAATCATTGAGTGGTTTACAATTCCAATATACATGCAAAAGTATGATTTAATATGAGCATCTTTTCCTCCTGATTTTACATGCAACTTTGTGTATGATCTCATCTGTTTACATATTCTTTCAGATGTACTACTAAGCACTCCATGGCTAAGAAAAAGTATTTCAAAGTGGTTCTGATAAACTGTAACCATAATCGTATGTTTCAGTTTCAGCCTGAATTGTTCCTTAAAAATACTGCTTTAAATAGCCCAGAGAGAATAAAAGAACACAGATTATTCTATGGAATAATAATAATAATAATAAAACCCCAAAACCAAAAAATCAACCCTCCCAAACAAACTCAACCACCCTGTATTCAAGCTGAATCTGGCTCACAGTTACCCTATACGGCAGAGCAGAACTCCCTACCGTAGGATTATCTAAGCTGTAAACCTTTGCAGAAGCAGAAAGCTAAGGAGCTTCTATGGAATATATCAAAACCATTGCTGTTGTTGTGTCCTGTTGAACTGAAACCTCCTCACAGCTGACGATCCAGCAGGGTTGCAGAGGCAGTAATTCACACAGGAGGATAGTTGTCTATCTTTCTCCCACGGAAGAACTGGTGGGTTTGAACTGCATATCTTTGGGTTTGCAGCACAAGTCCTTACCACTAAGCCACCAGATTTTCCTGTCAAAGCCACAGCCACTGACACAGAGTCTAACTCAACTCCTCACACTTCTGTAGAACATAGGAGAACTTCACTACAACATTGCCAAGGAAGCAATAATTTAAAAAAAAAATCACCATCAGTAACATTTATTAGCTGTGAGGTAGCACAATGTCCTAACCACTTTGCTTCATTCAGATGGGGGGTGCAGGGGATTGTATACCAATGAAGGAATTTTTCTTTTACTTTTCAAAAAGAAGAGTGAACTCGGGGTCGGGGTCGGGTGGGTTGGACAGGGAGAAAAGTGCAACAATGAATGAATGGAAATCCAAAATCTCTATAAATGTTCATTGAAGTTAATAAAAACAAAACAGAAAAACAACAGCTTATAACACAAAAGAATTTTCCTTCCACTTTTCAAAGAGAAGAAGAAACTCTAAGGGAGGGGTGGGCAGGGAGAAAAGTGAAACAATGAATGAATGGAAATCCAAAATATCTGTACCTTTTCATTAAAATTAGTAATTATAATAATAATAATAACCTTCCCACAAAAACAATCAAAAACAACTTGGAGATTTCTTTCATACTGTTCCCCCTAACCCACCCCACCCTCTCACCCCACATTCCCTCAGAGTGAGTACTTAGTGCCTGTTATGAGATGTAGCATAACTGCAGTGATTAAGGATGTACATCGTGATGGATGCCGACTACATCTTTCTCCTATGGAAGGGCTGGTGGGTTGGAACGCTCAACATTTTAGTTAGCACCTAAGCATTTAATGGCTGTGCCACCAGGGTTCCTTCCATGGGAGTACATAAAGCCATTGACTTCGAGTCAGAACTGAACCACAGCTGACCCTCCAGCGGGTTTTCAGGAGGCTACACAAGGGGAGATTGCCCACCTATCTTGAACCTATTAGCTTTCCTCTGGAGCTTGCCCATCTTTCTCCGGCAGAGCTTCTAAAGGATTCAAGTTACCAGAGAAGCATTGCCTTTGGTACTATGTACCAAATGATGTACTATGATGATGTTGTTGTTGTTGTTGTTGTCGATTGCCTTCTAGTCGAGCATGACTCATAGCGACCCTATGAACAAAAGGCCTGAAGTCTTTCTGTAAGTATCGTCATTTATCAAAGTTCATCGAGTTTCTAGGGGCATGTTATTTAGGAAGTGGATGCCACTCTTGTATTATGATACCAGCAGGTAATTTTGTTATCTCTCTGAATCATCCTTTTTTCTTGTAAAAGCTTTTTTACACATTCATCATGACCGGTCATATTGTCATTATTTTAGATGCTTTAACACATTTATCTGGTTATTGTACGTAATGCTTAAAGTCTTGACAATGAGTATTTTTTTGGAAAAAAATATGTTATTAAATACCCAAAGCTGCTTTTCCAATACAGACAGCAGTTAGGGTAATAACAATTAATAGTAAAGGAAGGAGCAAAATTTTACTTTATGATTGACATATATAATTTTTTTACTATTAAGTGCTGACTAAAATTACAGTCATTATCTAAAACAACCCTTTCTAGGTTCTTCCATGCTTGTAAACTGAAGCAATCAAGTGGGTAATTGATGCAAATTTGTTTTTAAAAAATATATAGCTACACAGATTTGTTTCCCTCCTGAACAGCATTTCTTAAGCACTACAGAAAGCAAAGTAAGCTTTAGGATTTCTAAAATCAAAGAACAGAATATCTGATCAGATAAAGGTCTCTCTGTTAGTACATGTCTGTCCTTGTCTTAAAAATCTCAAGTTTAAGTTGCCATATTTAATTTTTGTACATGTGTATCTTTTTATGATTTCTTCCATTCCGGCTACAAGCTAACGTGTCCATTTATTCTCCTTTAAGGTCAACAATAGCAAATGGCAGATTTCTATTTGAAATGCTTAGGGAGGCCTAGTCATACAATCCATAGGGAGTGGAGCTGTGTAATTGAAAGGCCACACCTCCCTGGTGGATGGAATCCATCCCTGGCTCCATGGGAGAAAGATGGGCAAGCCCCTCCTGTGGGATTTTCAGCCCCAGAAACTCAACGGAGGGTCAGCCCAGAGTTGATTCTCACTCGGCAGTGATGAGTTAGAGTTTTCAGGGTTTGTTTGGTTTTTTTTTTAATACAAAATGCATAGATTTTGAATACTAGCCCAGAGACAATATCGAAAACTCTTACTAGTCAGTAAAAGAAAGAAATGTGGGCTAAGTATATGAATAGTGAACTCATAGAAAGGAGGGGGGGAACCCACCAGTGACCAACAAATATGAACATTTGCTCAACTAGGGATATGGAAATTAAAATAGTAAATTCATACTATTTCCTGCTGCTAGTAAAAAGTAATTTGCTATATACAATAAAATGGATGACATAAACACCATAAGGGGTCAGCAATTCTACTCCTAGGAATTCTCACCTGGGTTCCCGGGAGGACTAGAAAAGAATAACCTTCCAACCTTGTTTATAATGGGAAGAAACGAAAAACAACAGAAATGACTATTCATTCTAAATCTAGTAATAATAGTAACTGTTATGGCCCTACTACTAAAATGGAAATTCATTTTACAAGGTTATTTCTCAATTTTAAAGTCACTCTAAGCCTTCTCCCCCCCATTCTGTCTGGTTTAGAAATTCTCCTTACCTAGTGGTGAGCAAACTTTTCTATTTACATTGGATTCATTTGGGACTAAATAAAGACCATAAAATAAAATGCTGTATCTAGCAAATCTGAGTTCAATTGTAATGGCATGCCTGGACAATTTATCAAATAATTTATTTAGCAATGGTGTCTCTCTGGAGACTGAGGTGCGTCTGATACAGGCCATGGTCTTTGCAATCACCTGTTACATGTCAGAGAGTTGGACAATGACCAAGGAGGATAGAAGGAGAATTGATGCCTTTGAGCTGTGGTGCTGGAGAAGAGTATTGAGAGTACCATA
>NW_006399766.1:9048773-9049924 GCF_000299155.1 Elephantulus edwardii | reverse complement strand
TTGTTGTTGTTTGGTGTCAACTCTATGAACAGCTGACCTGAACCTTGTCCTATCCTGCGCCATCCTCATTATCTCTGACACACTAGAGCCCATTGCTGAAGTCACAGTGCCAATCCATCTTATTTGGGGGGGGTCCTTCTTTTCTTTTGCTGAACTTCCATCTTTCCAAGCATGATGTCCCTTGCCTACATTCATGTCCAATGTATGAAAGATGGAGCTTCATTATTCTTGCTTCAAAGGAGCACTCTGGCCGCACTTTTTCCCGAAGATATATTTGCTTGTTCTACTGGAAGTTCATTAGATATTCAGCGCTCTTAGCCACTACATGTCACTGTGCTAAAATGAGAAACTATACTGTAACAAATGTTACCATGAATTATTAATTTTGTGTTTCTTATTGACTGTCTATCTAGGAGTTCCTGGGTCGCTCAAGTAGTTAAGACCTTAACCACTTCTCAAAAGGTTAGTGATTCAAACTCACCCAGCAGCATCTCAGAAGAACAGGCCTGGTGGGCTGCTTCTCAAATGTCAGAGCACCGGAAACTCTATGGAGCAATTTTACTCTAGCATTAACTAACAACAATAAGCTACCTAGTTCATCAAGTCACTTAAAGGAGAGAGATGTTTCTTCCTATTTTCTTGACATGTTATTCAAAAAAGTTCCCCCAGAAATATTGAAAATGAAAAAATACTCTCTCGTCATTTTGTAATTTCATGGGTTAGTAAGTACAATTTTCATTTCATCCTACACATTCTTGTGTTTACTTCCATATTTTGCCTTCTAAACGCCTTGGTATAGGCACACACGTACTTTTTAAAAATTAGCCAGCAGATTAGCTGCATGTGTACTGGGGATCAGTGCTGAAATAGTTAACTTATCTGTTAGGCACCTAACGGAAAAAAATCAGTGAGTGCTTCAAGCACTAGGTGTTCGTTGGGAGAAAGACATGGCAGCGTGTTTTCATAAAGACTTGACAGTTCTTCATCATATAAAGCACAATGTACAGAAATGACTGCATAAAACAAAATGTACACGAAGGAAACTATGACTATATAAAAGGGAATGATGATAAGATACCATTTGATCCAGCAATTCCACTACTGGGAATATACCCTAAAGAGACCAGAAATGACATCCAAGTAGATATATG
>NW_006399766.1:9017106-9047509 GCF_000299155.1 Elephantulus edwardii | reverse complement strand
GGTAGGTAGGTGGGTGGGTAGGTAGATCAATTGGTTGGTCAATCAATAGATATGCCATCAAATCAGAACCAACTTATTTATAGCTGTCCCTCTAGTGGGTTTTTCAGAGGCATGTACATCCCCCAACATGGGGGCAAAACTAAGAAAACTTCCTATCCATAATCAAACTCCCTGAGCGAATGAACTGTTACTCCCAGGGCCTCAGAATCATAGCCTTGGGGAACACCAACATCATTTAACACAATTTATAAAGTGACTACATCTCTATTTGGCTGATGGTGTTTCTATCCGTGAATTTGTACATGCTGTAAACTATATCCATGTACATAGTTTAGAAAACAGAGGCAAAGTGACGTGCACTTCTGAACTGCAAGAAAGGCCACAAAGGAGGGTAAATCAAAGTCGGTGGGCACAGCACTGTTTACAAAGACAAAGATCTACACCCTATATTGGTGATCAGTGCTTTTGAGTAGCCTTCTTAGTTGGGACCCTTGGTCTCTCCCAGTGCAGAACAAAGAAGAGGGAAGATGATCAGACGCTAATTATTCCAAAGGGCTTATGGACCATGTGAAATTCATTCTCTAAATCCTTGACCTCCGAAGAACGACATGGGCTCTTGCCAGCAATGCAGACTGTGCCGAAAGTAATCTCAGTGGAGGATCCTTAATAGAATGGGCCAAAACATGGAATGAAATCAAGCTCTAAATAATAATAAAACCCCCAAAACATCTAGATTGATGGAACTCCTGAGACTATGGCCCTTAATTACCTTTCAAAATTAGCACTTAACCCATCCGTTTGATTTCAGTTTCAGCCACACGATAGACAGCCCTAAAATGAACAGCGACCTCTGGCGGAGTAGTCCATAGTGAACTACATTGTTAATCCCAAGGTTGCACTTCTAATGGGGTTAGAATACCCAGCCACTCTATGGAAGACAGGTGGATAGTCTCTTCCTCTTACCATTTCCGGTGTTTGGAAACCCAGTGGAAGGTTGCTCTGGTTGGAACTACCTTGATGGTGATGGGTGAGGGGAACAATAGCTCCAGGAAAGAACTTATTTCTTCGAACACTCAACTATGTAGGATCAAAAGAGCAGCATTTGGGCAGGGAGAAAGCTCAGCAGACAAGAAAGGAGAGAATGGTAGAATGCAAATGAGAAGTACAGGGAAGAAATGGCCAGAGTGCTGTAACAGGGTGGGGCGATCTAAGCAATGACAGTAAGCAAAATGTACATGACTTGAGAGGAAGCGCCATTTTCTCCATAAACTTTCACTCAAATCACAGTAGAACCTGAAATAAAGAATACAAATGTATTTTCTATAATAAAATTGATATGACAAGTGAAATCTGAGGACAAAGAATAGCATATTCCTGGAAAATGTCATATGGCATTTGTAATTAGAAAATTCGGCACACAAAGCTTAGTTATGCCTTATTGGAAAGAATCATGTGATTTACAGAGTTTCACATTAATAAACTCTAATTTCATTCTGGATTTGAATATTTAAACATTTCTTAGATGCTTCCCTTCTGAATGCAATAGTGTTGCATCAGGAGACATTCATCTTGAATTAAATGTTTACTCACAATTCTGATTAAATACATTCTAGAATTTGAGATACAAATGGAGATTTAAGCTCCGGTGGCCTGCAATCCCAAAGGCACATGGTTCGAGGCCACCAGCTGTTTTGAGGGAGAAGGATGGGCCATCTCTTCCCGTATGATTAACTTGCTCTGAAAACCTGCCAGAGGATCAACTACTGGTCGGGTCTGAGTCAACAGTACACAACAATAGCAAAGTTTTTCAGATGGCACTTGAATGTTAATATCCTTTTACCGAAGAGAATTCTTGTGAAAGTATTTCGGGGGTTCATTTTTAAATTTGCTTTCATTATTTCCATTTGTCTATTCTCTGCGATTTTGAGTAAAAGCTCACAGGGCAAACTGCTTTCCCATTCAACCATTCATACACATTTTGGGTTTTAACATGAATTAACATTGTAATGCCACTCTTTCTGCTGCTTCTATGTGACTCTCCTTTCCACTCATCTTTTTATCTTCTACCTTCCTGCCTTTTAAGCTTTATCTCTTGGTAAATGCCACCCTTTTAATCTTGTATTGTTGAATGCTGTAAGGAATAAGTACCTCCTGACGCTATTGTTCATCTTAAATTACATATCTGTATCTATACATATCTGTCTTTACTCCTCAATATAAAATAAAATCATATGAGCCTGGGTATCACTTCTTTTGTAATTCCTCATAGCACTCGATAGTGTTCTGCCTGTAAACAATAAACTCTCTCTCTCTCTCTCTCTCTCTCACACACACACAAATATGATGAGTGACTTTATATTACTATTTGGCAGCCTCTCTTCCCCATAATGCCAGTCTTATTGGCTTTTAAAGGGGTCATAATTTTGCATGTAGAATGCTAAGTGTTCCTTAGTGGTAACCCACAGATTTGAGGTTTCCTGGGTGGTACATACAGCTAACCACTTGCCTGCAAATGGAGATTGGTTGTTTGAGTCCATGCAGAGGCAACCTGGATGAAAACTCTGTTGCTCGATTTCTGAAAGGTGAATTGCTAAATATCCAACGGAACACATTTCTACTTTGACACACCTGGGGCTGCCAGCAGTTGGGACAGACTCAGTGACAGCTTGTTTGCTGGTAAGTAACCAGGATTTTCTAGTGAGGACACTATGGCATTTTGTGATGAAAAGTCAAGTTCCTAGCCAAGAGGTGAGCAGGGTAGTTTTTGTCTAGACATACAACAGGCCAGAGGAAGGGCAAGTACCGGCATAGGGATCTTAGATAACACGTGCCATGTAATTCTCCCTCTCCTGTTCACTCAGTTTTGCATTCTGGAGATGAGAAGGGGAGGGTAAGGGAATCTGTAAGCCTGACCATTTATCCAAGAGAAAGCAACTTTTACAAAGAAAATGGTTAAATCACTGTTTTAGAATGAGATCAATTTTTTCTCATGACCCACATGAGGGAGGGCTATAAAGATAAGTACTAAAAGTAAAATTAGAAAGCTTTCTTTTTTAAAATCAATATTTGACTCAAGGCATATATATATGGAAGCAGAAGTGGCATCCATTTCCTAAACCACAATCCTCTGGAAACTCTATGAACTTCGAGAAATGACGACAGTCATAGAAAGACTTCAGACCTTTCGTTCATAGGGTCACTATGAGTCGTGCTCAACTTGACAGCAAGTTAGAGCATAGGAGCGGAAGACTCCAGGTGAGATGGATTGGCAATGAGATTAGGTGTGTTGGAGTCAGTGAGATTGTCTCAGGACAGGGTAGGCTTCAGAGCTGTTGTACACAGGGTCACTATGGGTCACAGGTGACTCGATGGCATATAACAACATTTATATAAAACCCCAAACAAAACAGAATTAATAAAAAAAATGCACAGTGGCAGTGAACTCAATTCCTACTCATGGTGAGGCCAAGCATACCAGTGTAGAACTGCATATCATAGGGTTTTCAGTGCTGTGACTTTTCAGAAGCAGAATACCAGGCCTTTCTTTCAAGGCACATCTGAGCGTACTCTAAGCACTAACCTTTCAGGTATTGGTCCAGCATGCAGCCATTTTGCTCACTCAAGGACCTATACCTATAAGATCACTGCACATTTACAACGATTTGCATCCTTAAGAACCCATCAAAGTAGTTCTCACAATTATGCTTCCCAATCTAGCATCAGTGCCACCTTGAACCTGTTGGAATTGCAGAATCTCGGTTCCTGCCCAGCTCCGCTTAGCCAGAAGCAGTATTTCCACAGGATCCCCAGGTGATTCCATGCACATTAAAGTTAGAGAAGTGCTACTCTAAAAATTGTGTCAACTCCAGAACTGTTACTCATTTTTATAAGGACTTTACGGATCTAACATTTATCTTGCAATGATACAGCTTTATGAGTAAACAGCTCCGTGGATTCTGCTTTATGAATAAACATTGGAAGTTCCTTAGTCAGTTAATTTCTCGGTGAATCACCATCCCTTCCTCCAGTGAAATATTTTGAAGCTTTTAATGAACCTGAAAAACAACAACACTCCTTGTTGTTACAAGTTGCAGATAAGTGATATGCTTAATATAATAAATAAATCCACACCACTGAGTCCATTGAGCCTTATGGTGACCCTCTAGCACGTTTTTTTGTTCGTTCGTTTTCTAAAAAAAAAAAATTGGGGGAGCTCTGGTGGCCTAGTGGCAAGAAACTGAACTGCAATCCCAGAGGAACACGGTTCGAATCCACCAGACGCTCTGCCAGAGAAGGAGGCGCAATATCCTCCTGTACCAGTCAGATCTGATTTGACGGTACACGTACACAAAATTAAAAAAAAAATTATTTTATTTCATTATTTTTTGTGTGTACCATCAAATCGGATCTGACTGGTTCGGGGGAGGAGATTGTTCCTCCTTCTCCAGCAGACCATCTGGTGGATTCGAACAGTGTACCTCTGAGACTGCAGTGCAGTTTCTTGCCACTAGGCCACGAGAGCTTGCCTCTAGCACGTTTCTGAAGCTGTAAATCTTAGCAGAAACTGACAGCTTCATCCTTCTTGCAAGGACTTACTACTGGATTAGAACCCTTCCGTTAACAGCCTAACATATAGTAGACTATGCCCAGCAGGGCTCCTTAGGCAAGTTTTCAGAGTTTGGTGGTAATGATTGCTGTTTTGAAGTTGTGATTGGAGGGGGGGGGAAATGACACTGCTTTGAGTATTTCAAATGGCAAATAAAAAAACCTTTCTGAATTGATCTGAAATCACAGATTGCAATTTTTCCAAACACCCACTGCCACTAAAGGTGGTAACACCACAGGTTCAAAACATACCTCATTTAGCCTCCATTGTTCCCACCCTATATTATGGCTGCCAATCAAGGACACTGCCAGGGCAACACAGTCACTAAACCAGGTGGCCCATTCATCTACATAAACAAGAGGTTGTTTGAAAACTACTGGAAGCGTTCCCATCCTTCTCCACACGAACAGAGAGAAGACAGTACCCCCTTGACAGGCAACAGCTTTCTTTTGATGCAATTTAGGAAATTATAATATTGTTTCCGGCGTTCTCACATCACTTTTTCCAAAGTGTCATTATGTAAACCTGCTTTTAACCGCACAGTGGAAGACTGCTAAGTAAAAATTACCATCTTTGTTTGCAGTAAAAGCATGTGAATTCAAGAAAATATTTTTTTTTAAAAAAAACGAGCTTAGAGGAGGAGAAAATGGCATTTTAAAGGAGAGATGGAACAAGTGAAATGTTCAAGGAAAGAGAAGATCTGCTTTTGGAGAAGATGGTGTCATGTTGGTGAGTGAAATCTCAAAATGGGAGCCCTGTAATTTCTACGAAGTCCCTTGCTTATCTGTCAAGAGGAGGATTATTCTGACACTAAGGAACAAAACAGTGGAAGAGAGGTGAGGTTTAAGATAGGTGGAGAGGTTAGACAGGTACACAGACTTCATCTCTTGATTTGGAAAGATTATATTCTCAAAAATGCAATAAATAAAATGGGCAAGTCAAATGGCAAATCACTGTTGAGTGTGGGGTGGGGTGGGGGGGTGTCTGAGAATTGGAGGTGTACATTTGAGATTTTGAAGACAAAGAGTTCACAAATGGTTGTACCAGATTTAACTAGAAAATGTAGCTGAGGTTTTCCCTCAGCCCAAGTCCTTTCTCCTCAGCTAAGAAAACCATCTTGAAAGAAAACAACTCAGTTGACACTGGTGCTTTGATAAGATAAACCTCCCTTTTAGCCATTACTAGAGAAGGAAAAGAGAGAAAATCTTTACATAACAATCCCAGAGTCGACTTCCCCCCCCCTAAATAAATAAATAAAGCTTTAAATCCATACTTATTCAGTAGCTGTGTTTCTATGTAAGGTAGATGATTTGCTAAGAAAAGCCAAGATTGTCCGTATGCAATCCAGACTTTTGGTCTAATATTTCCTTGTAGCCTGGTAGTTGGTAGGAAATCATGCGGCTAACCCAAAAGTAGTTGGTCTCTGGCAGTTCAAGTCCACCAGTGGGAGAAAGATCTAGGGGTTTCTCGTGTGATTTACAGCCTCCGAGAAACCCCTAGAGGCGCAGTTGTGAGTCAGTTTGACTCAATGGCAATGAGTTGACTGAGTTACCCCGATATGACTAAGGAGTCCAAATGGTACACCATCTAAGAGCCAGGCTGTTAACTGGAAACTGAAAGGGGGAAAAATAACAACAACAAAAAAAAAAACCCGCAACCAACAAACACCCATACCCAAATACAAAATCAAACCAAAACAAAAAAACAACCAAAAACCAACAACAAAAACCCACCACCAAACTCAAAAGATGTGGCATCCTACCCTCGTTGAGATGATAGCTTTGGAAATCTTATGGAGAATTCTACCACCATGTCCTA
The DNA here is from genome assembly GCF_000299155.1 of Elephantulus edwardii. Classification (NCBI taxonomy): domain Eukaryota; kingdom Metazoa; phylum Chordata; class Mammalia; order Macroscelidea; family Macroscelididae; genus Elephantulus; species Elephantulus edwardii. The sequence continues at coordinate 9,041,085 of NW_006399766.1, read as the reverse complement.
GAAACCAAACCCAGCCCACTGCTACTGAGTCACTTAGCAACCCTGCATTGGATTTCTGAGGCTATAAATGCCAGCAGAAGGAGCCTGTCCATCCTCCTCTCCAGGAGCAGACAGTAGAGTGGAGCTACCAGGGATGAATGGCCCTTTTTAGCAACAGGGCTCCCTATTTGGTTACACTATCAGAGCTCCTTCACTATCAATTGGAATCAACTTGACAGCAACAAGGTTTGTCGTTTGTTTGAAGCTTATGAATAGGATATATTCCAAATAGGAAGTATTAGTTGTAGAAAACAATGTTTTTACTTCAAAAATTAAGCTGTAGTTATCCCAACAAGAAAGAGACCAGAGGGTGGTGGCAGCTGCAGCAGCAGCAACAACAACAACAACAACAACAACAATAAATCAGCACCAAACTCACAACAGTCACTCAATGATAACTCACTGCAACCCTACAAAATAAGGTAGAGAGCTCTGGTGGCCTAGTGGCGAGAAGCTGTGTTGAAATCCCAAAGGCACTCAGTTTGAATCCACCAGCTGCTCTGCAAGAGAAGGATGGGCAATCTCCTCCCATGCAATTAAACTGCTTCTGAAAACCATCTGGAGGGTCAGCTATGGGTCAGGTCTGACTTGATGGTACACAAAACAAGGGAGAAGACCCTATAAGATTTCTGAGGCTGCAAATTTTAATGGAAACAAACTATCTAATCTTTGTTGCACAGTGAGTTCAAACCACTGATCCGGTGGTTGGCAGAAAAGTACCTAACCTCCGTGCCACCAGGGCTCCTTAACAGAACAGAGGAAATGAAAAAAGAATGATTCTTAAATGCATGGAAAGAAATACTCTAACTTGCTCAAAAGAAGGATGCAAATGCAAGGAAGACTTTTTTTTAAACTTGCTTGTTGTTGTTGTTGTTATGTGCCGTCAAGTCGTTCACAATTCATAGAGACCCTATGTACAACAGCCCTAAACCCTGCCCTATACTGTGCCAATCACACTGCCTCTGACACACCCATCCCGATTACCCCAGTCACTGAATCAATCCATCTCATAGAGGGTCTTCCCCTCTTACGCCGTCCCTCTCCAAGGACCTGTCCCTCCTTGCAACATGCCCAAAGTATGTCCCACGAAGCCCCAGAATCCTTGCCTCCAAGGAGTAGCCTGCTTTAACCCTCTCCAGGATGAACCTGTTCGTTTTCTTGGCAGTCCATGGTACATTCAATACTCTTCTCCAGCACCACAGCTCAAAGGCATCAATTCTACTTCTGTCCTCCCTAGTCACTGTCCAACTCTCTGATGCATAAGAAGTGATTGCAAAGTCCATGGCCTGTATCAGGCGCACCTTAGTCTCCAGAGAGACACTGTTGTTCTTGAGTACTTTAGAGAGGTCCCGAACAGCAAACTTTCCCATCGCAATACTTTTTTTGATTTCCTGACTGCTGGTGCCAAGTGTGTTGACATTGGAGTCGAGCAAACTGAAGCTGTGAACAATCTCAATCTCTTCGCCATCCATCCTGATGCTCCCAGTTGGTCCAGTGGTGAGAATCCTTGTCTTGACATTGAGCCTCAGTCCTTACTGAAGGCTGCAGTCCTTGACTCTCTGCAGTAAGTGCATGAGGTCCTCCTCAGTTTCAGCAAGCAGGGTTGTGTCATCTGCATAACGCAGATTGTTAATAGATCTTCCACCAACCCTGATGCCTAGCAAAGATAAAACCAAAGTGTAGGACATACATAGAGAATGGGTAAAGGTGTGTGGAAACAAAACTTCTATGTACTACTAAAGGAAATTGTTTGGTACGGTCAATTCATCCTTATTCACCGCAAAACAAAGGCACAGATCCTGTGATCTAGCCCTGAAAAGTTTAGGGCTGCACAGTTACAATGTCTTGAATAACATGTGCTTGGCAGTATACATTGTTATTTTGAAGCAATTAACAAGGACTATAACAAAACTAAAGTTCCACTAATTTGCATTCTGGTTCAAAGATATGGTGCAGAATATATAAAAGAACGTTCTTTTTAAACATTTTTTTTTTTACATTGAGCTAAAATTACTGCACTGCAATCCCAGAGGCATACGGTGTGAATCCACCAGATGCTCTGCTGGAGAAGGAGGGACAATCTCCTCCTGTACCAGTCAGATCCGATTTGATGGTACACACATAAAAAAGAATAAAATAAAACAGAAAAAAATGGGCTAAAATTAACAAATTATACTGTCATTTTCATTCATTAAATTAGTTACATTAATCAATTATAATTTAATATTATAAATGGTTATGTCTAAGAATGATTGAATGAGCAAGAATTTTAAATATAATATTTAAAAACATTGCCAGTTTATATAATTTAGTGGGAAATAAGCATAAAGCAGAAATACTGTGTAGAGCAAGCTACTAGTCTGGTTTTTCTTTTCTTTTTTTTTTTTTAAAGAAAAGACAGGAAGAAAGCACCCACTTGTACACACACATCCTGTCCCTGGCAGGCTATCTACGAAACGAATAACCTTGACTGCCTATAGGAAGAGAAACTGGGTGGCTGAAAGAAATGGGAGGGAGAATATATTTCCTTTTATGATTCTGAATTTTGTACCACAAGAAAATGTTATCCATTCCACAAAGAAAGAAAAAGATTTACACTTTCACCATTTGTCAAGGGAGAATGTATTTATTTTCCATCTTTAAATTATTAACTCAGTATGACCTCAATGGTATAACAGTAATTAATTCACTTTATACAAAAGGACTGTGCAGATTCTCTTAAAATTAGGGACATAAATAAAGGCATATTCTCTCCTTGGAAGAGAAAGGTTAACTTTAAATTCTACTTCGCAATGATATTTTTCCCCACAGCAAAACGTTAATTCCAGTCCAGACCAACACCTCTGAGGCTGATTCTGAAGGACATAATGATATGAATTCTTAAAGGGGTGATTTGTGAAATTATAGAAGAAGTCAAGATTAATTGAAAATATCACTGACTCCTTCCTCTTCTTCATATTAACTCTTACACCAAAATTAAAATAAAAAACAACCACCTCCAAGTATAGTAAAGGATAGGAGAGAAGATTCTGATTCATTGCAACTAGGTAGAATAGAGCTGGTTTCCAAGACTGTAATATGTTTTTAAAAAAATGTGTGTGTGTGTGTGTGTGTGTGTGTGTGTGTGTGTGTGTGTGTACTATCACATTGAATCTGACTGGTACAGGAGGAGATTGCCCCTCCTTCCCCAGCAGAGCATCTGGTGGATTCAAACTGCACACCCCTGGGATTGCAGTGCAGCTTCTTGCAACTAGGCCACTGGAGAGCAATCCTTAAAACTGCCATCTTAAGGGGAGCACTGGTGGCCAAGTGGTAAGAATCTCTGCTGCAAATCCTGAAGGCACGCAGTTTGAATCTGCAGCTGCTCCGTGGAGAAGGATGGGCAATCTCCTCCCATGCAATTAACTGCCTCTGAAAACCCTCCAAGGCATTAGTTAGCTATTGGTCTTTTCCAACTCTACGGTACACAACAACAACATTACATATCCTACAATGTCATAATTTGCTTTAACTTATTATGTCTCATTTTATCCACTAAATTGAGTTCACAGCTCACAAATGAGTCACCAGCCACAGTTTGGGAAAATTCTGGGCATTACCTCCCTCTCTTCTTCCTCACTACCAGTGTGCTACTGCAGACCAGTGTTCCTCGTCAACAACGTCGCTAACTTCCTAAATACACTATCCACTCTAGCCCTGTACTCCTCAAATTCATCCTTTCTGGCTTCACCACTTACTTCTCTTTAGGAGTCTTCTAGTCTTTCAAATACAACGTCCACATTCCTGTTGTTGTGGTTGTTGTTATATGCCGTCGAGTCGCTTGAGACTCATAGCGACCCTATGTACAACAATCCTAAACCCTGCTCTATCCTGTGCCAATTGCACTGCTTGCGACACACCCATCCCGATTACCCCAGTCACTGAATCAATCCACCTCATAGAGGGTCTTGCCCTCCTGCTCTGTCCCTCTACCCTCCCAAGCATGATGTCTCCAAGGACCTGTCCCTCCTTACAACATGTCCAAAGTATGTCCCACGAAGCCCCAGAATCCTTGCCTCCAAGGAGTAGCCTGCTTTAACCCTCTCCAGGATGAACCTGTTCGTTTTCTTGGCAGTCCATGGTACATTCAATACTCTTCACCAGCACCACAGCTCAGAGGCATCAACTCTCCTTCTATCCTCCCTAGTCATTGTCTAACTCTCTGATGCATAACAAGTGATTGCAAAGATCATGGCCTGTATCAGACACACCTTAGTCTCCAGAGAGACACCGTTGCTCTTGAGTACTTTAGAGAGGTCCCTAACAGCAGACTTTCCCTGTAGACCATCAAATTTTTCATTCCATGGGGCCATGCATGTTGCCATGATGCTGGGAGCTATATCAACAGGGTCACTCATAGTCAACAGACTGTAGCAAAAATCCCTAAGACTAGAAAGAAATGCCTGGTGATCTTCTGAAAAATCCACCAATGAAAACTCTATGAACCATTATAGCTTAGCCAATACAGTGTGAGAAGAGAAGTGCCCTGGTGAGATGGCATACAAAATATACAGTAGCAACAACAATGGTCTCGAGTATACTGGAGGTCATAGTAATGGTGCTGAACCTGATTATAAAATGTAATTGTTTTTCATGGGGTCAGCACGAAGTTAGATATGAATTGAAAGAAAGTAACAAATTCCTTAAAAACTGCTTCCAAGCCTACATTAAACTGGCCTACACTTCTACATTACTGAGCTCGCTTTGCCCATGTTACCAGACCAATTGCTTTCAGTACGCTGAGGCATATTTATACAACAACTCAGCTGAAAGGAACTTGCGAGAGTCACCTTAATATTTTAGGACACTGCAGTTAACCAGTAAAATAGCTTCTTAGCAGAAGAAGAATTTCATTCATTTAGCTTCATGGACTATATGCAAATAAAGTTCATGTGGATTTCAGAAACGCATTTGATAAGTTTCCCAAATGTATGCTTGTGGGCAAAATGGAACATTGTGAGCTGGGTAGGAAATAAAACAATTAGAGGGTAGTGACTAATTGAACAATTGTAGCAAATGGGAAATAATGTTTGAATAGATGTCAAAATAAACAGGTTTCCAGAGATGGCTTTGCAGAGCCATTTCCTAGGTGGTGGTTGTTACACATCCCTGGAGTCATAACAAACTGAAATTCGACCCTCCAGTGGGCTTGTTGGGGCAATAGTGCACAGGAGGAGAAAGTCCATCTTTCTCTCACAGAGCAGTTAGTGGATTTAAATACTCTAACTTGCTCAAAAGTTTGCCTTCAGGTTGGCAGTGCAACTATTTATCACTATGCCAGCATGGCCCCCTCCTAAGATTCAGTCTGTTGGAGATTTTTTTTCTTTCCCTTTTACAACACAGAACTTATGAACTTAGGACCAGGAAGTAATCATCAGAAAAGAGCAAAGAAACACTGCATGGTTCAAAATCAAGAAAGGTGTGAATCAAGGATATTTCTCCATACCTTTTTAATCTATATGTGGAACAGACAGCTGGACTGTATGAAGAAGGATGTGGCATCAGGATTGGAGGAAGACTCATCTACTACCTGAATTATGCAGCTGACATAACATTGCTTGCTCAAACTGAGGAGGACTTGAAGTGTTTGCTGCAGAACTCCAAGGACTACAGTCTTCAATATGGGTTGTATCTCAACAACAAGAAAGAAAAGATTCTCAACCAATTGGCCAATTGGTAGCATCATGATAGATGGAAAAGAGAATGAGATTTCTAAGAATTTCATCTTGCTTGGGTCCACAATAAACTGTTGGCACCAACAACTAGGAAATCAAAAGACAAGTTATTTTGGAAAAGCCTGCTGCCAGGGACTTCTCCAGAGCACTAAGGAGCAACAATGTCAGTCTGGAGACTAAGGTGTGCCTGATCCAAGCCATGGCTTTCTCAATAACTTGCTATACATCTGAGAGCTGAACAATGACTAAGGATGACAGAAAAATTTATGCCTTTGAGCTGTGGTGCTGTAGAAGAGTATTGAACATACCACAGACTGCCAAGTGAACAAACATGTCTGTCCTGGAGAGGGTGAAACCAGGTTGCTTCTTGGAGGCAAGGAAGTATGAAGCTGCAACTCACATACTTTGGTCATGTTTCCAGAAGAGACCAGTCCTTTGAGTAGGACATCAAACTTGGAAGGGTGGAGGGTCAATGCAGAGAGGAAGGCCCTGGATGAGATGGCTTGACACAGTAACTGTGGCAATGGGGGCAGGTATGCCATAGGTAGTGAGAGTGGCTCAGGACAGGGCAAGGTTCAGAGCTATTGTTCATAGGGTTGCTATGAGACGTAGTGGACTCGACGTCACATAACAAGTTCAGCATGCAATTCTTAGGTGGTACAAATGGTTAACATATCCAGCTGCTAAAGGAAAGGTTAGAGGTTCAAGTCCACTGAGAAGAATTAGTCATTGAAAATCCTGGGGAGCATGGTTATACTTTGAGGTAGATGTGATCCTCAAGGGTTAGAAATGACTGGTCAGAGTGAGTCAGTGGTGGGGTAAGAGCACTGCATGCAGGAAGGACCATGCAATGGTTAAAGACATAGATGGCACCGAGATAAGCTTGGCTATGTTTTGGCAGCAGTCTCTCCACAGTCAGAATTGTCCTTCTCCCCCCTCAAAGAAGGTTAATTTTGTAAGAGAGTGGTAGTGTTCGGGCTGAGGAACGTCTCGGGATGTATATGAAAATCTGGGGGATGGTTATACGTGCATAGATCAGTTTCATATAATCACTTTCTAGATAACGAAATTCGTACAGAGGGTCATTATGCGTCAGAGGCAAACCGATGTTACACAACAACGGCAAGAGTGATTTGTCTGGTTTTACTCCTAGTCTTGAGAGTTCTAGAGGCATAGTCCATGGGGATTTGCACTGCTAATTCAAAGGGGATGCATCTCTGGTGCTTCAAACCCATCAATTGCTTTATGGCAGAAAGACACTCTATCATCACCTCCTATTCAGTTTACGACTTCCCAAAAATATGCTGGAGGGGCAACTATGAGCTAGTCCTGAGTTGACATAAATGACAGAGTGAGTGAGTGATTCCTAAGCTACATATTTCACTCCAATGATCTTTCTCATATTTTGTATTACTGATATCCTTTCTCCAACTTTACAAAATAAAAGCACATCCATTTCTTCTGCTCCACCCCAGGGCCACAGCATCCTGAAAACGATTTTGCCAAACCAAAGAACACTTCAGATCATAGATGCCTAGAAAGCTCCCTTTAGTCAGGGCACCACCAGCCACTCGTCCGCTTGTCTCCTTAACAGATAAATTTCCAATAAAAATCCACCAGATATATGTAATAAGTATTTTTTAAATTACCAATATTTAAGCTATTTGATATTTAATAGGCACATATATGATTAAAAATCATAGCTATGACTCAATTGAAATGATTTTAGAACTATTTAGAGCCTCATGGGCACAGGAAATTGTTTTTAAAAGTAGAATTTAAATCCACATAGACATATTTGTCATGGAGAAGTATGATAGAGTGGTTAATAAAAGACTATATCATAAATATATATTACATTAGGATACATGTCTTTGGGGAAGTGGAATGGAAATGTGATTTAAAGAAGAAAAAGGAATGACATAAAGCTTCTATTTATTAAAGATGAGCTTATTCGTGTATTTTTTTTACAATGCTAGCTGTTATATTGCTACTGTATTTGAATTCCATTGGATACATTTAAGAGACTGAAAGAGTAATGCAGTATTTTTAAAATGTTAATATTTACAATATGCGGGGGAGGGAATAGATGTCAACTTTAAAATGTGCTTTTTATATATAGACAGTTTTTCAGAAATTCAGTTCGTGAGTTTTCTAATCAGAATGATGATTTGAAGACCACTATAATGCATGGTCCTCCCTTTTGCCCTTTGACTTGTCAAAAAGGAAGTGAAGCACTCTCAGTGCCACTCCCCTCCTCACTTTCTGCCCCCCCCCCCCAATTCTTGTTCAGGAAAAAGGAAGTCAAGGGCGTTAACACAAAAAACCTACAGCCTTTTCCTCTTGTCCAATCAAATGTGAGTCTTACTTGAATCCTCTCTTCTAGAAATTCTCACTGTAAGGAGCTCTGGTGGCATGCTCCCAATGGAGTTGCACAGCAGCGAATCCATAGGTCACGCCTCCCTGGGTTCGAATCCTCCAGTGGCTTTGTGGGGGTGTGACTGGCATTCCAGTTCTCTGTTCTTTACAGCCTTGAAAAACCAATGGCGGGTCTGCTGTGAGACAGTTCTAACCTGATGGCAATTGGTTTTTTGATATTTATTTTTATTTCTTATTTTTTAGCCTTCATGTGATTTTAAAATGTTCTCCTTAGACAAACAAGCTGGATTGGTGACCAATAAAAAAAAATCTTTTTCTATTGCTTTTTGAAATGTATTCTCACTTTATTCCTTAGTTTTACATTAATCCAGTAGAGTTAAAATTGAGAAATTTACCATTTTCTTTCTTTTTTTTTTTTTGTAATGAAGAGAAAGGACAGGTTAAGAAACATAGGTGAGTTAAACAATTTTATAAAGTCCAGTTATGTCAAAGCTGAGATTAAAACTTGGGTTTTTTGTTTCTTTTCCTATTATCATGTTAAGGAAAGGAAACATTTTAGGGAACTTTGGTGGCTTAGTGATATGGAGTTACACTCTAAACGGAAAGTAACATGGTTCAAATCCACCAGATGGTCCATGGGAGAAAGATGGGCAATCTCTTCCTGTGTTTTCACAATTCATCTATATTGTAGCATGTACCAGTACTTCGCTGTTCTTTCTGGCTTAGAAAAATGGATCCATGTAGCACATTATGCTTATCTGTTCATCTGTATGTAACATGGAGAACATAACCAAAAGGTCAGCAGTTTGAATCCACTAGTTGCTGCATGGAAGAAAGATGGGCAATCTCCTCCTGTAAAGATTTACAACCTCCCAAACTCTCATGTCAGACCTGCTTTTTAACAGTGGCACTATGCAATGCTATGCAATATTTGTCCTTTTGTGACTGAGGTAGTTCACTCAGCATAATGTCCTACAATGAATGAATATTTAAAACAAACACACAAAAAAAGTGAGCAGGGAGAGGGAGAAGGAAAGGAGGGGAATTAAAAATGTGCAACAATGAGTGAATGAAAATCTAACTTTGATGTAAAAGGTTTTTTTGTTAAAATTACAATAAAAAATTTATTAAAACAAGATGTATAACTTTGGAAGCATGATGAAGTGCTCCCATGACTCTACATCAATTCACTGGCCATGGGTTTGGGATTGGTTTGGTTTAGTTTTTTCATTTGCTGATGAACATTTCGGTTACTCCCACCACAATGAGGAGGGCTACAATGCCATTTCCCCACTGCCATCCTCTCACATAATAAAAACAAGCCAACTAAAGCTGATAAGTCCCTCTGCTTTAGCTCCTCTATTTTAAGGGAATGCTCACTTGAATGCAAATGATCTCATTCTAAACAGTCAACTGGATGACATTAACCTCTGAAAAGGCTAATTTCGTGAGCACTTTCAGCAAAGCAAACACACGCAGAGAAGGTCTGTGGTGGTCACTTTCTTTACGTCTCAGTCACCACAATCGTGCCCTTTGGTAGTTCTCAGTGTAGATTTGCCATTACGGCCAATTACGTGTCTCACGTGGTGAGGAAGGGCTAGCAGAGCAAGCAGCACATCATGTGTATTTATAGCCCACAGAAGGAAAATCATTCTTGTGGGGAGGAAAAAACCCCAACCCCTTCCTGTCATAAATAGGAAAGTGTATCAGTCAGTTAGACTTAAGTTAAAATTATGTGTTCTTGTCCCCGACCTCATATTTCAATAAAAAGTTTGGAAAGCAGTAGTTAGGCAGTTTGATGGCAGATAAATAGTATACCTCTTGCTCATTATTGAAAGCATTCATTAAAGATTTAAAGCATCATAAGGCCCTTTATGGAAAGCGTGACTGGTCCCTGGATCTTCTCATTCCATGGTCATTGCTGAATCGGGAAGCGACATATTTCACGTCTCAATTGAGAGTGCATTCGAAAATCAAAATTCAACATCATGCCTTCTAGCAGGCTGAGTGATGGGAACGGGTTGTGATTACGCCTCATTTTCACCCTCCGCATCCCGATCCCATTGATTATGTTTCTCAGCTTGCTAAGGGTTCTGGGAGGTGATTTTCAAGATGAATATTGCTATTTGCCGGATTTCCTGAATAGGAATATTTCTGGAGCAAATTGCACAAACCAAGCGATGTGCAGTCAATTTTCACTCCAGCATAAACAATGTATTAGTACAGAGCCCTTAAGGCTTTTTTTTAAGGTTTCATTACACAGCTAGCTGCATTTCATCAAGAAGCATGAAGTGCCAAGAAGGCAAAACTGAGGCTCACACACGGTGTTATTACATAGTTTTCTAACAGGTGCTCAGAGATTGACTTGGGAAGACAAATGAACCAGGTGGTAAGGCCTTAGGCCCTTTGTTTCAGAGGCACCATGGCCTCCATGATCAGACCCACCAACCCCACAAAAAATGTCTTTGAAATTAATAAAAGCAAGTAGGAGCCTGGTTGCTTGCACATCTATTTTCTTTGCATTAACACATCCTTTTTTTTTTTTTAGGGGGAGTTGGGGGTCTTAGACTTTCTTTCCATACTGGTTTTTTTTTTATTGTTTTCCATGATTATAGCACAGGAGGACACCAACCCCATGCAGATGGTGGGGCACACCAGTCATTCTGTCCTCAGATGGGGAACTCAATTATGAATTATGGAGCCTTCGCAGGGGCCTGGACACCGTTAGGGGCCTGACTTGGAGCAGGAGCTTGAGTGGAGGCCTTAGCTGGCGCCTAGGTTGAGGCCTTGGCTGGTGCATGGGCTGGAGCCTTGGCTGGTGCCTGAGTTGAGGACTTTGCTGGAGCTTCAGCCTTACTGTCAGCCTTGGCTTTGGATTTTGGCCAGTTAAGCCTGAACCCCTTGGCCATGCCGGCCCGAGCATGCTTCCTAAGCCTGGGATGGGTGATGTAGGCGAGTCAGCTGAGCTTGCAGTTGCCACCCCTTGGGATCCTGGGCTTGACGTCTTTGGGTGTGACAAGAGGCTTCACAACCTGGGCATGTTTATCCATGGCCTTGGTGTTGCTGGCCTGCATCTTCTTTAGACCCTTGTTGTTGTGCTTCTTGGCAAAGTGCATGTTCCTGTGGAATTTGGGGGTTACCCCCTTAAGAGACTCATATTGTTGTGATCTGGGTTTCTTGATGCCATTCCTGTGCCATTTTGCGGGCTGGTTGTGTGTGGCATGGTTCTTGCACTGTGGCCTCAGCTCCCAGAACACTCGAGTCTTAATTTTTTAAACAACATTTCTGTTTCTCTGGTAAATAGGCGAGCTCTCCACCAACCCATTTAAAGCCTTTCTTTTTGCTTCCCAGGAGGCTCAAGTGAAGTCACCATGAGCTGTAAGCCACTTAGTGTTAACAGACAACACCAGTAAAGCTGAGTCGAGCAAAGTCCCATTTTCCCATCTTATTTTAACTGTTAAAGAAAGAAAAAAGCTAAAGTTCTTTTAGCAGACACTACGACACGCTGTAAAGACTATATCACATAACTCATGGCAGGAGAACTTACTAAATCATTTATTAGCCAGTGAAGAGAGGCATAAGCTAGACAAAGGAGGATAAAGAACCAGGTAAGTTTGTGAATTATTCACGCAGGTCATCACATACTGAGAATCATGGAGTGGGGGAGATCCTCTTGAGCCATCTTCTATATGAATTGATATCTTTTTTATGTCATGGATACAGCCATAAGTTACTTCCTTTCCAGCTAATGCTGATTCACAGCAACCCCAGACAACAGAGTGTTGCTGTTATGTACCACTGAGTCAGAACTGACCCTCCAGAGGGTTTGCAGAGACAGTTAATCACCCATGATGAGACTGTCTAGCCGTCATCCTTCGTGGATCAGCTGGTGGATTTGAACTGTGTGCCTTTGGGACTGTAGTGCAGTTTCTTACCACTAGGCCCCCAGAGCTCCCTATATGACAGACCAGGACTGTCCAATAGGGTTGCCAAAGCTGTCATGTCTATGGAAGCAGACTAACTCATCAGTCTTTCTTCCACAGAGCAACTTGGGGAGTTTGAGCTATCGGACTGCTAGTTACCAGCTGAGCTCTTAACCACTGTGCCACTAAGCGTTCTGGATAAAGCAGAAGCAAATAAGCAGCAGAGGAGGATTTAAAAAAAAAAAAAAAGATGATGATGAAGAAGTCTATAGGAGTATTTTTTTAAAAAAAAAATCCACACTCCAGTGATAAAAAACTCCAAATATGCACAGAGGGCTGAAGCTCAAGGAGATTTTACTGCCAGGGTAAAAAAGCAGCTGCTTCTCTGCTAGTGATTTAGCTCAAGCTGCAGGAGGCAAATATCATGGCTCTTGGAAACTATACAGAACTGTGACTTGTAGCTTTGATAAAGCAAAATGATTAACACAGCTGAGAGCAGCTTGTTCTCCAAACTGTAGGGACCCTACGGGGCCCTGGACAAACTGAGACCCACTCTGAGAGGCAGAGACAGGGAACTAACGGCACTTTGGTTGAGTCAACAACACCCACGCACACCAGGAGACTTTTGTTATCTTTCCTCTCAAATATAGTCCATGTGCAAAGACAGAATTTTAATCCATTTTTCATTGTGATAAAGAAGAGGCATATTTTGGCCAGTGTCTGTCTTTAAAAGTAGAAGAATGGGCTTTTCCCACAGAACCACAAACAGCTCCTTCCTGGTAACATGCTTACAACCTTTCCTCCATGCACTATTAACTCAAGGAATTGTGAAGATTAGAGCTGAGAACCCCGCTGAAGTTACTAGGTTCTGGATCAAGAAAACTACACAACATTGTTGAGACTGTGTATTGAATAATGGAGGGGGGGGAGGAATCCATATTGATGAGGTATAGCTGTACTGCATAAGAAGATCCAGACACAGCCTTTTGAAGACAATTCATGTAATGCTGTTAGCTGTCTTTAAGTGGCTCTATATATAACAGGGTTGGAATACTGTGCTCCGTATGGCTTTCTTTGGTGGGCTGAGTTTTTGGGAAGTAGACCATCAGGGGATTCTTCCATGTCTATTTCAGTCCGGAATCTCTGCTGAAATTCGTACACAGCAACATGCAAGCCTCTACTGAGAGATGGGCCATGGTTGTAGCTTCGAGTTGGAACTGACCCATAGCTGACCCTCAAGTGGGGTTTACGGAGGCAGTAAATGTCACAGGCTGAAACTGCCCATATTTCTCCCACAAAGTCACTGGTGGATATGAACCACTTCGCCTTTAGGTTGGCAGAACAATTCCTTACCATTGGGCCTTCGGAGTTCTCTACAGAGACCTCAGAGGATGGGCTAAAATGTTCCATCGTGTTTCTGAGGCTGTTGATCCTAAAACAATCAGACTACCTTATCGTTTTCTTGTACACTGGTTGGAGGAGTTCAACCACCTGGTTCGCTGCCCAGTATGCCACCCTCTGAGCCTCCAGGGCTTCACAGTGAGTGCCCAGATGGATGGAAAAGCTGAAGGGCCCCCAAAGCAAGGAGAAAACACAAGAAACACAGGTCAGTTACACTGCCATATTTTTCGAAAATAGTGAAAGCAAAGTCTGTACCTTGATGTCAAATGGTCCGGTTTGACTCGGTTCACTACAAATTTCTAGCTGATTCCTAATTGGAGACAGCCACAAAAGCAGACGGTTTAACTGCTCTTCAAACTGCCCAAGGTCCTTTACGTGAGCCTCAATTTCTTTCTGCTTTTCAGGTAAATCTTTAGAAACCTGGTATGGGGGGAAAAATTATGGCATAAGTTTCTCATGGTGAGGAGAGGAAAGGAAAAAGAAATACTTTCAAATTAATTTCTTAGGACATGTTGATAAAATGTTTGGACATTTACTTATTTCAGAATTAGAACAGTATTGGATTTCATCATGTACATATTTTATATTAGAATGTAATAACTGTATTCAAAATTGTTCATTTATCCTCACACACCAAAAAGCCAGACATCATAGGTATCTAATGCTTATATGAAAATTCCAACACATACATACAAATGAACACTCAACTCATTCAAGGAAAATACGTTTTTCACCCATCCCTTTACTTACTAAGTAATTTATAATGTAAGTTAAACATTCTACTATATGATTATAAAAAGAAAAAAGTACATATCATTCACTATCACTATCATTTAATTGATCTAAATCTGAAATGACTCATAGTCATGTTCAAAGAACAGCATAACATTCAGACTAAACCAAATTACAACTTGTGTTTACTTAGAAACTAGTTTCTTCCAATATATTGTATCTAACTCTCTTTTATGGGAAGCTTAACCAAGGAATACTGGTGAGATAAGCATTTTGTGAACTAGCATTTGTGAGCCCTCATATAATGCAATGAAGCGGGGGGGGGGGGGGGGGGGGGGGGGAAGAGACCAAACCTGGAATGAAAGGATGTTTGAATTTGAGTGGAATACAGCAAAATTGTATTACATTAGGGAAGTCTGCTGTTAGAGACCTCTACAGCAAAATTGTATTACGTTAGGGAAGTCTGCTGTTAGAGACCTCTCCAAAGTACAGAAAATCAACGATGTCAGTCTAGAGGCTAAGGTGTGCCTGATACAGGCCATGGTCTTTGCAATTACTTACTAGGGATGATAGAAAGAGAACTGATGCCTGAGAGCTGTGGTGAAGAAGAGTATTGACTATACCAAGGACTACTAAGAAAACGAACAGCTTCATCCTTGAGAGGGTTAAACTAATCTGCTCCTTGGAGGCAAGGATTCTGAAGCTTCGTCTGACATCCTTTGGACATATTGCAAGGAGGGACCAGTCCTTGGAGAGGGACATCATGCTTGGGAGGGTGGAGGGACGGCGCAGGAGAAGACTCTCTATGAGATGGATTAATTCAGTGACTAGGGTAATGGGGGGCTGTTAGAGACAATAAGATTGACAAAGGATAGAGCTGGGTTTAGGGCTGTTGTACATAGGGTCATTATGAGTTGCAGGTGACTTGATGGCACATAACAACCACAACATAGCAAAATCCAGAATATTAGATTCTTGTTCATTGGGTTACTATGAGTCATGGGCAACACGATGGCATCTAACTACAAGAACATAGAAAATTGACTATAGGTTGTTATAAGCTTAGTATTTGCCCAGTACCATATCTGGATGTTTCATGTTTATTATCTTTTGTAGTCAACTCAATGTCACCTTAATGTTGCTATGGTTATTTGTTGTTGCTGTTATGTGTCATCGAGTTGCCTATGACTCATAGCAACCCTATGCACATTAACTCTGAAAGAGGCCCCATCCTGAGCCAATCTCAGCACCTCCAACAGACTTAATTCTATTTCTCCAGTCACAGAGTAACCTATCTCATTCTGGGTCTTCCTCTTCTGTGCTGTCCCTCCACCTTCCCAAGCATGATGTTCCTCCCCAAGGACTGCTCCCTCTTGGCCACATGTCCAGAGTATGTGAGATGGAGCCTCACAATCCTTGCCTCCAGGGAACAAACTGCTTACACCCTCTCCAGGACAGGCCTGTTTGTTCTCCTGGTAGTCCATGGTATGTCCAAAACTCTTCTCCAGCATCAACAGTCTTGGCACCATCAGTCAAGAAATCAAAGGAAGATCAATGGGAAATCAATGGGAAAATCTGCTGTCAGGGACCTCCCTAGAGTACTGAAGAACAACGATGTCAGTCTGGAGACTAATGTGCACTTGATCCAGGCCATAGTATTCACAATTACTTGCTGTACATTAGAGAGCTGGACAATAACTAAGGATGATAAAAGGATCAATACCTTTGGGTTGTGATGCTGTTGTTAGGTATTGTCAAGTAAAGTACAACTCATAGCGACTCTGTGAATAGCTGATCTGAACCCTGACCTATCCTCTGCCATCATCATCCTCTCTGACACAGATGAGCCCGTTGCTGAAGTCATTGTGTTGATCCATCTTGTTCTGGGTCTTCTCCTTTGTTGACCCTCCACCTTTCCAAGCATGATGTTCCTTTCCAAAGAATACCCTCACTTAGGTACATGTCCTAAGAATGAAAGACGAAGCTTTATAATCTTTGCCTCCAAGGAGCACTCTGGCTTCACCGTCTCCAAGACATATTTGTCTGTTCTTTTGGAAGTCCATGGGATATTCAGTACTCTTTTCCAACACCACAACTCAAAGGCATCAATTTTTCTTCTGTCATCCTTGTTCACGGTCTATCTCTCTGATGCAAAGCTGTGGAAATAGAAAACTATCACCTGAATCAGGCACTCATTCATCTTCAAACTGATATCATCGATCATCAGTATTTTATAGAGGCCCTTGACAGAAAACTTGTCCAATGCAATACATCTCCTGGTTTCTTGACTGCTGGTGATTGTTGATTCAAGGAAGATGAAATCATAGACTGTTTTAATCTTTTCTCTATCTGTTATGATGCTGCCTATCAGTTCAGTGGTGAGAATTTTTTGTTTACTTGACGGTGAGATGTAATTCATCTTGAAGCCTATATTCTTTTGTCTTCTGCAACAAATGATTCAAGTCCTCCTCACTTTGAGCAATCAAAGTTGTGTCATATGCATAATGCAGGGGTTGGTTTTTGTTGTTTTATTTTTTTCATTTGTCTTCCTATAATCCTGATGCTACACTGTTCTTCAAAGAGTTTTCACTTTGTGAATTATTCCTCAGCACACAGCCTGAATAGGTATGAAAAAAAGATACAGAACTCATGCACACTCTTCCTGAATTTATTTGGAGATAAACATATTTTATCTACATACTATATATATTTATATATTATATATAAATATATTTAATTATATATTCATATTTCAATTTTTCTATTTTCTTTTTTCTTTGCATATTTTCTTCCCCCTTCTCTCCTGATTTTAAATTATGCATTGGAAAGTTCCCTTGCTTAGTGTGGACAACAGCTTCTTGGTCTATGTATAGATTTTGTATTAGCACAAGTGTTCTGAGATTCTCATTCTTCTCAATGCAGCCATAATTTGTGATGACCCACACAGTCAAATGCCTTTGCATAGTCAATAAAGCTTAAACATACATTCTTCTGGGGTTCTTTACTTTCAGTCACGATCCATCTGACATCAGCAGTGATATCACTGGTGCCACAGCCTCTTCCAAATCCTCCTTGAACTTCTGACAGTTCCCTATCTATGTACTGTTCTAGCCATTTTGAAATAATCTTCAGTAATATTTTACTTGCATATGATATTAAAGATATTATTTGATAATTTCTGCATTTTGTTGGATCATCTTTCTTGGGAATGGGGACAAATATAGACCAGTTCCAG
This sequence comes from Elephantulus edwardii, assembly GCF_000299155.1. Lineage (NCBI taxonomy): Eukaryota > Metazoa > Chordata > Mammalia > Macroscelidea > Macroscelididae > Elephantulus > Elephantulus edwardii. The sequence goes on along the minus strand of NW_006399766.1, from coordinate 9,023,662 downwards.
TCAGTTGGCTAGGTAGCTGTCTTCCAAATTTCTTGGCCTAAATTGGTGAGCACATCCATTCTATCTCAGTTGAATTTAAGAATTATTTAAAGAATAGGTTCAATGATAGAAGACCAGAAGAACTGTGGGAGGACACTGAGAATCTCATCCACAAAGAGAGCAAAACGTCATTACAAAGGAGGAGGAGGAAGAATAAAAAACTGAAATGGATGTCAGAGGAGACTATGAAAAATGCATTAGAGAGTCATGAACCCAAAACAAAAGGAAGAGATAAATACAAGAAGGAAACGAGGGGGGAAGGAAAGAAAAAGAGGAAGCTCAAGGAGATAAAGCAAAGTAATTATAAATAAAGCTGAATATTATAATGGAATGTGCAGAGAGCTGGAGTCAAAAAATAAAAAGGTCACATGGTTTGATGGGTGGAGGGGTTGGGGAGGTGTGGGGGATTCCGTGTGAGGTGAAATGTATACAAAACTTTGTAGGTAAACCATTGCAAGATTTTTTCCAGTCTAAGATTTTTATAAAAATGAATTGTAAGAAATTTTTAAAAAAGTAATAAAAAGGGAAGAACTTACACAGCATTTATCAAGCTGAAGGAATTAAAGAACAAATTCAAGCCTTGAGTTGCAATACTGAGAAATGCTTAGGGACACAATTATAATGATCCAGGAATCATTCAAAGAAGATGGGACAAATACACATAACCACTGTACCAAAAGGTTGACATTCAAAAATTTCAGAAAGTACCATGTGAATAGGAACCAATGATAATGAAGGAAGATGTTGAATCTACAGTGACGGCATTAACAAAAAATAAGGCCCCAGGGATTGATAGGGTACCACTTGCAATGTTCCAACTAACTTTCATCTTAACAGATGTGCTTATTACTATCTTGATTTTATACACAGATTTCTGATGTTGTAATGTGCTATCAAGCTGGCTCATAGTGACCTTAGGAACAACAGAGCCGAACCTTGTCCTATTTTGCACCATCCTCACTTGATCTACTCAAGGCCATCGTTATAAACACTATGTCAATCCATCTTCTGGAAGATCTTCCTCTCTTTGACCCTCCATCTTTCCCACTCTCTGTATTTTTCCTAGGACTGGCCTCTCCTGACAACATATCCAAAATATTAAGGTAAAGTTTCACCCTCTTTGCTCCTAAGGAGGATGACCCTCATACTGAGAAGTGTTAAATAACATGGGAAGCAGTATGACATTATGTTAGAGACTGTGGACTCTAGAGTTAACTAACATCCATGGGTAATGCAAACAGGGAACTTACTTAACTGCTCACCAAAAGCTGGTTCCTGTCTACCCAGAGGAAAGACCTATTGACATTCTTCTGATAAACATCTCTCTAAAACTGCGACGGAGCAAAGGCCCTACACTCTGGCACACATGGAGTTGACTAGACTGCAACTGGTATAAAGTTTATATGCTTTCGTTTATATCCTGGTTCCAGCTCTTGTCAAATGTAGACAAAGATCGCGCAAGCTTCATAGGGTTCCGGTGAGAATTAAAAAAAAAAAAATTAAAAAACAATGGCTTAGAACAAAACATGGCACAAGTTCAACAAATGGTGCTGGCAAAACTGGACTTCTACCTGCAGAAAGCTGAAACAGTACCCATATCTCACACCATACACAAAAATAAACTCAAGGTGGATCAAAGACTTGCAAGTAAAGCCCAAATCCATAACATTTTTAAGAGACAAACTGGGATCAAGCTTAGAAGCACTAGCTAGTCCAAGGTATAAAGAGACTGCCAAATACAACCAGAAATGCACGCTCTGTAGAGGATAAAATTGATGCATGGCACTTTCTGAAGATTAAATCTCTATGCACATCAAAAACTGTTTCCAACAGGGTAAAAAGAAAACCTACAGACTGGGAACAAACATTTGGTAATTCCATCTCAGACAAGAGTCTCATAATGAAAGTTTACAGAATACTCCTGGGACTCCACAAGAAAAAGACTGATAACCCAATTACAAAATGGGCAAAAGACATGGAAACAATTTTCACAGAGGAAGATATTTGAATGGCCAACAAACACATGAAAAAATGCTCAAAATCACTGGCAATAAGACAGATGCAAATCAAAACCACAATGAGGTACTGTCTCACTCCAGTAAGAGTGGCAAAGTTTAATAGGGTAGCAAGTAATAGATGCTGGAGAGGGTGTGATGAGAAAGGAACTCTTATACATTGTTAGTGGGATTGTAAAATGGTGCAACCATTCTGGAAGGCAGTTTGACACTTCCGCAAAAAGCTGAACATAGACATTCCACATGACCCAGCTATTCCATTACTTGCAATATACCCTGAGATTATGAGAACTGAGGCACAAACTGAGTTTTGTACACCAATGTTCATAACAGCATTATTCACCATCACAAGAACATGCAAACAGCCCAAATATCCAACCACAAACAAATGGTTTCAGAAGTATGGTACATTCACAGAATGGAATACTATGCAGCAAGCAGGGGCAATAACTTTGTAAATTATTATCTAACTTGGGAGGAACTGGAGAGCATTATGCTGAGTGAACTAACTCAGTCACAGGAGGATAAATATTGTATAAAACTATTACTGCAGAATGAATGTAAGGATCCAGGAGGAGTGTGAGAGGCTGGAAGCAGAGGGATGTGGATATGCAGGGAGAACAAGAGATTAATTCTTGGATTGTACAATTTGATTGGGGGGGTGTGAGGGAAATTGAAAGAGTTTATTCATATTTGTATTTGAATTTTGTAAATAAACTAGTAGGGGGGAAAAAACCCTAATGCCAACATACAGGGGGGAAAAATCCAGGAAAACAAAACAAAACACAATGGCTTAGAACAAAACTCAGCAGGATTGTGAATGAAGACACAGTCACTTAATGTTCGTCATTATTGCCCAAGCCCTAGTGGTAAGGAAAAAGCCACAATAAAGAAAATGGAAATATTTTTCTTTAGATTATCAGAGTTTAAAGAGCAGCACAAGAATAATGGGTGTTTGTTTCACCACCACATCAACTTCTATGACATAACTAGAAATTATGTAATCACATTATACTTTTATACTTATATAATCACATTATACTTTTATAAATGCAATAATGGAAACTTTAGAACCACACTGCTGTCCAGCTGATCCTGACTTCTGGCAACACTCCATCAGTTTTCAAATGCTGTATATATTTTTAAGGGAAAAGACTGTATATTTGGTTCCCTAGGTGCAGCTGGTGGGTCTGAACTGCTGACTTTGCAATTTGCAACTTAACATCAGCTACTTTTTTTGTAGATTTAAGAGTTGTGGACAGTTCAAATCCACCAGATGCTCTGCTGAAGAAGGAGGAATAATCACCTCCTGTACCAGTCAGATCTGATTTGACAGTACACACATAAAAAATAAAAAAGAATTTTTTTTTTAAAAAAAAAAGAGTTGTGGAATAAAAAGGATAAACATGTACAAGGGAAAAAAATTCATTTCTAAGGAAAAAAGATTTTATACATGCTGTTGCTGTATGGAAACAGTGTATATCATGAAGTATGTTGTTACTGTATTCCATTAAGACCCTCCAGAGGGTAGTTGGTGTTACTGTTGTGTACTGCCGAGTTGCAGCCAAACCATAGCTGAGATAGTTAATATCATGGGAGGAGATTGTCCATCCTTCTCCCACAGAGCAGCTGGCACTTTCGAACCACGTGCATTTGGGATTGCAGTGCAGCATCTTGCCACTAGGCCACCAGTGTTCCCTCTAGAGGGTTTTTAGAGGCAGTAAATTGTGAAGAGGGAGAAGATTGCTCATCCTTCTCCCACAGAGCAGCTGGTGCATTCAAATCGTGTGCCTTTAGGTTTGCACCCTAACTCTTTACCACTAGGCCACCAGAGTTCCCTAGTGTATACTGACTTACAGATGTTGTGTAAAATGCACAGGCATGCATGAACATCATCAGGTCACCATCAGGCCTGGTGCTGACTTTAAGGTCCCACTATACTACAGCCTTAGAAATACTAATGTTAAGATCAATAGAGGAAGTTTTGGCTTGCCTTGGCTGTCTTATAAAACAACCACTTCCATTTGGAAGAACTGTGAGGTAGAAAACAGCACTTGGACCTTTGTGACTCAATAGCATTAAAGGTCAATGGGAAATAAAGGACATGGCTTCCATTCAAGGAGGCCTCTCTTGTTTCCCGGCAGCCTTGCTCCGTGCAGGTGAGGGAACAAAAGAAGCTGCTTGCTTGGATCTCTCCCATGAAATGCTGCTGCTGTATCTGCTGCTTTGCCTTCTGCGTATCCTGCTACAGAGCCAAATGGGAGGGCAGTGGTGGTTCAGTGGTAGAAGTCTCACGTTTGTTTGTTGGGTTTTTTCTTTGCAAAAGATCCAGGTTTGATTCCCAGCGAGTGCATCCCTTGCACAGACATCACCAAATGTGCATCGTAACATGGGGAACACCTTCCCCAGTTACAATCTATGACTCAGGGGGCCAAATAGATTCAATGGCAGCTAACAAGCAGCACATAAGGCCAAGTCAGCCCAGTATTAAATAAAGGCCTATCTGTCTTTTTGGCAAGTTCAAACCCCATAACACATTTGTGGAGCTAGAGTATGTCTCTATATATGGGTGATAAGTAGTATTACAGATGATACTCTGTGTATAAAATATAATCTAATAATGCTCTCAATTCTTTTGCCACCATTTAAAAAGACATAACTAGACTATGCAATATTTTTATTGGAGCATTTTGTATTCACAAATACATGAGAGCATCATTTTATAGCTTCAACTAACAGTGTCTAAGAACCTCTATATTCTGAAGCTCCTGGAGTTAATAGCCATCATATTTTCTTAAAATTTGTAAAATCAGGCAGTGAGGCCATTTTCCCCCTGGATCAAGCAGAAGTTCCCTGCGCATTTAGGTGTCTGCTTAGAAGCAAGCAGAGAAATCTTGAATCTTGAATTTAAGGAAGACATCCCTCCCTAGATACAGAGACAGAGTAGACTAATCCCTGCCAGAAACTAGTATACTTAGTGACTACTATTTAGTGATATTAAATGATAGTATACAAAGAGACACAACTATTTTCATCAGAGTTAAAAAGTAAGTCTGCATTCCATGTGTCTCCACAGAGTAAATGAAAACCACCACTACAATGTCAGTCTAGAGACTAACGTGCTTCTGATCCAGGCCACGGTCTATACAACTACTTGCTATGCATCAGTGAGCTGGATGACAGAAGAAGAATTGATGCCTTGAAGTTGTGGTTCTCAAGAGGAGTATTGAACATACCAAGGACTTTCAAGAGGACAACAGGTCTGTCTTGGAGAGAATGAAATGACACTGCTCCTTGAAGACATGGATTTTTGAGGCTCTGTCTCACATACTTTGGGCACATGTTCAGGAAGGACCAGTATATGGAGAAGCACATCATGCTTGGAAGGGTGGAGAGACAGCTCAGGAGAGGAAGACCCAGGATGAGATGGATTGACACAGTAACTGGGGTAATGAGCGTAGGTGTGTCAGAGACACCGAAATTGGCTCAGCATAGAGCAGGGTTTAAAGCTATTGTACATAGGATCCTATGAGTCACAGTCAACTCAATGGTACATTACAACAACAACATTTTAGTCAGATCTTGATTTCAACCTTTTTCACTAAGCTTTGACTTGTGAACTGGGTTCCTCCACATTAATTAAAGTTTGAATAAATCACTGTTGGATGAAAACCAATTTTTAAATTCAAGATTAATTTTCTTTTTTCAAATGTATAAAGAGTAATTCTTCTCTAGGCTAGCTGACCAGGGCCCGGCAAGCAGAGAGAACCATACTGCATTCACTTGTGGTTGCTGTGAGGCTGAACACCATGACACTGGTGTGTCAAATGCATTAATGTTTGGCTACCCAATGCAGACAGAGAGCAGGGTGGAGCTCCCCAATTAAAACAAGCTTGGAAGAAGGAGTGGCATCCACTTCCATAATAGCTTGCCTCTGGAAACCCTATGAACCTGGAGAAAGGATGAAAGGCACCCAAGCGTCGAGGACTCTCCTTCATAGAATCGCCTGCGACTTGATGGCACTTAACAACAACAACAACAGGCTAGCTGACCACTTAAAAACATATATTTTCTCTTCAAGTTAAATGGCTTTGGTTTAATAAAGTAAATTATTCATTAATTAGTCTATTTAAAATGCCAACAGTCCTGTACGTCAAAGAAAACCAAAGCAAAGCCAAAGGGCAGATGACAAACTTGCTGGACTTGGTTGTACTTCAGTTTTCAATAAAATCCTCATTTCCCCAACATATATAAAAAGCTTCTACAGATTAATATGAAAAGGCAGCAAGCACAAAAGGCAACTTGACCAAAAAAAAAAATAGAGATGGTTCACAGGATATAAAACACAAGTCGTTGTTGTTGTTGTTGTTGTTATGTGCCATCGAGTTGCTTGCGACTCACAGCGACCCTATATACAAGAGCCCTAAATGCTGTTCTATCCTGTGCCAAACTCGCTATCTCAAACACATTCATTCCCATCACTCCACTCACAGAATCGATCT
>NW_006399766.1:9014627-9017001 GCF_000299155.1 Elephantulus edwardii | reverse complement strand
CAAAGTATGTCAGACTAAGCTTCAGAATCCTTGACTCCAGGGAACATTCTGGCTTCACCCTCTCCAGGACAAACCTGTTTGTAGATTTTATATATAGGAAAAGAAACTCGGCCATGGTCATAATTAGAGAAATGACATTGAAACTTCAGTCATCATGTGTATTTTATTAATTTGCAGAAGGCTTTTATATGTGGTTCCTTATCTGAGACTGAGTTACAAATCAACTCTGACACATACTACAGCATCATAGATGTAGGTGAGAAAAGAGTGGTTCACATATGTAACTGATGAGAAGAGTATATTGCTGCACCCAGCTGGAAGCGAGTTTGGGACTCTGAAATTCTAGGGATTTATCTTGTACCCATATCCATAGACACACCAAACAGTATTCACGGGTGATTATTTCTAAAAACAAGGCAATAGAAGAATATCCTAAGTGCCCAATGGGAGAGAAGCAGTTAAGTAAATTGTAACTCATACATGCAATGAACACATGATTCAAGTGAAAGATGGGTTTTTTAAATTAAAGTAAGGTACAAACGTATACACCTAGGATGCTATCAGTTCTGTAAGAAGAGAAATCGTTGTTTGTATTTGCATAAACTATTTCTGGAACAAAAATAAAGGAGTGGGAAGAAAAGGAGAGAAGCAGATGGTGGATAAATGCGAAACAAGATAAAACAAAAACCAAACAAGGTTTTCTGACTGGTGGTGACCCCATGCTTAGGACAGAATTGTGTTTCAGAGGGTCTTCATGGCTAAGGTGCCTATGGATGGATTTGAACCTTTAGGGTAGTGGTTGCCCAGGTTTAATTCTTTATACTACCTAGAGATTCCAAGATGATGAATAGAGTGGAGAATTTTCATTATCTTTTAAGTTAATGGGTTTTAAAAAAAATTGTAACTCTATTACCTTGAGGGGGAAGTTGAATTAATTTTCAAAGGAAATCTACTAGTTTTCTTCCTAGCACAAAGTCACAAAGTATTGGTGGGAAAGTGTACTACGTATATACTTTAATAATTGAGCCACTATTAATAGTAGTGATCCAGGCAAGAAGAAGAATCGATACATCTTATTTGTGATGCTGGAGAAGAGTTCTTATTATACCATAGACTGCCAAGAGAACAAAAAGGTCTGTCTCGGAGTGGGTGAAGCCAAGTTTCTCCTTGGAAGCAAGGATTCTGATGCTCCATCTCATGTATTTTGGGCACATGGCCAGAAGAGGCTGGTCCTTGGAGAAGGACATCATGTTTGGAAGAGTGGAGGGACGGTGCAAGAGAGGAAGACCCTGGATGAGATGGATTGACAGTACTGGGGTTATGGGGGTAGGTGTGTCTGAGACCACTGAGATTAGCTCAGGATAGGGCACGCTTCAGTGCTCTTGTGCATAGGGATGCTGTGAGTCTCAAACGACTTGATAGCACATAAAAACAACAGTATGTTTAAAGCAATCATAAAAATGTTCTTAACGTTTTCCAATAACATTTACAGTTAGTAACCTATTGCCATCAAATAATTTCCAAATCATGGTGACCCTCCATCAGTTTCCTGAGGCTGTGAATCTTTAAGGGAAGGAATGGTCTCATTTTTCTGCTGAGGAGCAGGTGGTGAACTTGAACTGCAGCCTTCTGGTGAGCAGCCTTACATGTAATGTCTTACAGAGTCAAGGTTTCTTTTACAATTAATACAACTCACTTCTGTCAAGTCAGTTCTGATACAGAGAGACCCTCCACCAGTTTCCAAGGCTGTGAATTGCAATGAGAACCACTGTTGTCATTGTTGTTGTGTACCATAGAGTTCAAACCAACCCATACTTGACTCGCCAGTGGGTTTCCATGCTCAGAGCCGCTGGTGGATTCAAACCACCTAAGATGTATAGCATTTCATTTAGCATTGCAACTCCCTTTAGAGCTAATGCTGCTGTTATATACTGTCAAGTTGGAAGATACATATAACTGGTTCTCCAGCAGAGCAGTTGGTGGATTCGAACCACCTGCCTTTGAGTTGGTAACACAACTCCTTACTATATGGCCACCAGAGTTCCCTATCAGAGAAAAAAAAATGGAGCCCTTCGAATACACAATTTCTGTGTCCCCTCTTTTCCCTTCCCATTTTCAAAGTAATTACACAGTTTGATTTCTTCTCCAGTAGCTCATGGGAAAAGGAATACAGGTGCGGGAATAAATTTTATGTCAGTTTCTACATGTTTTAAAAAGAACTTTTTTATTTACTACCCTTCACTCATTTGGAAGCAGGATGGCATCCACTTCCATAAATAGCTTCCCTCCGGAAACCCTATGAACCTGGAGAAAGGATGAAAGTCATAGATGCAAGTGTCGAGAACTTTTTTTCATAGGGTCACAGTGAGTCGCC
>NW_006399766.1:9012122-9012847 GCF_000299155.1 Elephantulus edwardii | reverse complement strand
AAAAAAAAGTAACTAGAAAGGAATCCTTGAAATGCAAATGAAGCCGCAATGATAGTTGACTGTCTGACAATTATACCACGTCTTGACAAAGGTCTTTACCAGTGTTCTGGAAAAGAACCACTCATAATGTTTACTGGAAGGTAAACTCTTACATTTCAAGAGGTTATTTTGACAATGCATATGAAAAACAAGGCTTCTATGCAGAAAACTACACTTACTAGGAGAAATGAAGGAAGGCCTAAAAACTAGAGGAATCAATCTTGTTCGCAGACTGGAAGGGTCAATAATGCAACACTGTTGGTCCTCCTCACATAACTGATAAATTCAATGCGATTCCAATTTAAAAATCACAGTAACTCTTTTTTACATGAAAGCTATGGAAAAATGTATATAAGTTGTATGGAAATAATTATATAAGTGGTATGGAAATACAAAGAACAAAAGAATATGCAAGGTGGTCTTGAATACCACGGTTGAAAACATGCGCCACAGATAGCAATATTTATTATAATTAAGTGTGCACAGCATTCAGATGAGGACACATAGAGTGTAAACAGTTACTTAATTTATGACAATGACATAGCCTGAGTTAAGCAGAGAAAGGGTGTATTTTCAATAAATGGTGCCAGGTTAATTGCATCTTCATGGGGAAAAAATCTGATTCTTGACTCTTACTTCCCACACTACACACATATCCACAAATTAATTCCATGTTGTTTGCAGAC
>NW_006399766.1:9002723-9010563 GCF_000299155.1 Elephantulus edwardii | reverse complement strand
AGGTTGTATAAGCATAGCAATTACAATGTAAGATTGTTCCCATTTTAAAGAAGAAAAAACAGGCCACAGGTTAAGTGAGTTTTCCAACGTGACTCAGATGAAATGGTAACCTCCTAAAATTTAAACCTTAGTTTTCTGCCTTTGAAGTTGTGTTATCTTTTCTACCATTCTCGTTATTTACACATTTTTGAGAAAGCATACTGATAGGAATATAAAAGAAAATCTTCCTTCATTTACTGTTTCTTAAAATAAGTTCATTTAGTTACTGGAAGTGTCAGGTACTAAAGAATTGGAAATGACCCATAGCTGACCCTCAGGTGGGTTTTCAGAGGCAGTTAATCACATGGGAGGAGATTTCCCATCCTCCCACAGAGCAGCTGGTGGCCTCGAACTGTGTGCCTTAGAGATTGCAGTGCAGCTAGGCCGCCTGAGTTAGGGCCTTAATATAATTTCCTCATCATTTTCAAAGCATGAGGAAGGATGAAGCCTCTCTGTCCTTGTAGCTACCAAATCCAACTTTTACATTCATTAGTTACTTCAAATTCTTTCACTTAAAATCATGTTATTTTAATATGACTTTAATCTTATTATTTTTGTCATATCATTTTAATCATATGATTGCCGATTGACTCCAAATTCTCTAGCTTATCTTTTTTTCAATACCAATAACCCCAAATAGCCAAAGCTATCCCCCATTTTCTACATCTTTCTAATAGCAAACTCTGCCTTTTGATCAAACTGGTGTTTTCATTTTTTTCTGCTATGAGCACTTAACCTGTGGCCTGTTTTTTCTTCTTTAAAATGGGAACAATCTTACATTGTAATTGCTATGCTTATACAACCTGTTTCTACAGAAGTGTGCATGAGCACCCATAGTTTAAAATAACTACTTTTTAAAATAAAAAGTAATGTAAGTTAATTACAGAAAATAAAAGTGCAAATAATGAAAAATAGCCTTTTTCCCCCCAAAAAGATTAAAGCTTCAAAAGACATTCTACTCTGTTCTCTAGAGTTTCTCTGAGTCAGAATCCACCAAATACAGAGTTTTGTTTTGGTTTTAGGTATCCTGGTGGCCTAGTGTTAAGGATCTGCATTGCCATCCCAAAGGGCGTGGGGTTTGTCCCACCAGCTGCTCCCCAAAGAAAGTGCCTCTGAAAACCCTCTGGAATGTCAGCTGTGGGTTCTGACCTGATGATGCACAACAACAACAACAAATTATAAGTGAAACTATTGTTATCATTCTTGTAGCTTAATATATAAGTACACCATTGCTGCTTTAGCATAAATTACTAGGTATATCTAAGGAGATTGCCTATAGTTCTCCCATGGAGCTCTTGGTGGATTTGAACCATGTATCTTTGTGCTGGCAGCGCACCTCCTTACCACAAGGCCACCAGAACGCCATAATCTTAAAATAAATGCCCTAGTCTTGACCTAGTCTCCTCTGGTATCTCTGTTAGAGGCAAACTCTCAGTACAATTTTTTCTTTCACTTCAGTAAGTCGCCTAGTTCAGCAGGCATTTGTGCTGCTAACCCAAAGGTGTTGCCTCCCTGAAAGTTCTACCAGTGGGAGGTTCTACCAGCTGTTGCATGGACATAAGACAGACAGTCTCCTTCCGTGTTTCTTAAAGCCTCTGAAATTGCTGTGCAGCTATGAGTTGGTTCTCACTCCATGGCATTGGGTTTAACGCATTTAGGAAGAGTTCTCTCAGGGAGCTCTGGTGGCCTAGTGGCAAGAAGCTGCAATGCAATCCCAGAGGTGCGCGGGTCAAACCCACCAGATGCTCTGCTGGAAAAGGAAGGGCAATCTCCTCCTGTACCAGTCAGATCTGATATATGCACACACACAAATAATAAAATAAAATAAAATAAGATAAATCGCTCTCCTTCATTGACATATATAAAGAAAACTTCCCAGTTGCCATGAGAAGGGTTAAAAATAAAAAGATAATGTTACATTCTCCATGTAGACTACATGATCATTCAGAATGGAAATAATCATTCTCCCAAATAATTATATCTCTGCCTCTTTATAGCCTGTCAGTAACTGACCTTTACCCTTTATTTTATTAGTCTCTACTTGCATTTTTCTTGCCTTGTGTCATGGAAGTCAACTGTGTCTCCCGGGCCAAAATACATGTATGTAATGATAGAATGTGGAAGCTGTGTAAAGGGTCCCCATGATCTGCTAAATCAAACAGCTGAAAAATGATTAAGGGTGGAATACAAAACTCAGTAAAGATGCTTCCCTAGGGTGTGCTCTGGAAGATCAAAGGGGTAGAAAGTGAGCTGAGAGAGGAGGAATTTCAGTGCCACCAAAAATAACTGAAAGAGTAGGACCTCGGTACTGCCAAAAATGAAGTGCTAAGAGTGGACTGTTTTCCTTTCAAATTCAAGTCTGTGCAAAAGGAAGCTGCTTAACATTGGAACATTTCAAGACCCATGGAGGTCTTCAAAGAACACTGGCTCCAAATGTTGAAGGAAACGAAAGACTTCCTCCAGAACTGACAGAAAGCCAGGTCCTTCCCTTAGAGCAGGCACCTTGCATTTGAACTTTTAACCTCATACTCTGTAAGAAAGTATATCTCTGCTCGTTAAAACCATTCACTTATGGTATTTCTGTTACAGCAACACTAGATAGCTGAGATAACTTGTTTCTTCCTAAGAGCTTAAACACACACACACACACACACACACACACACACACACACACACACACGTGTTCACAGATACAATCTCAATTGAATGTCGCATCCTGGAGCACATTCCCCTTAAATTTGTTGAATGAACCTTCCCAGAAACCAATTATTTGGTAATAGAATCCAGAAAGTCGAGCTGAATTTCAAGCCCAGAATGTTCTCAGAAGGACACATGCTCTCACGAATGTCACATTTCCTAACACCACTTCTTTAGTCTATGTGTGAATGTTCAGGCTCCCTAGACAAGTCACCTGGCCTGGTGACATTTGATAGGAAGAATACAGGAGGATGAGTAGGCAGGATCTATCTGGTCAAAGGAACTTAGGAACACGTAGTTGTTGTTTACTTGGAATTGGTGAGGACTCATAGCTGACCCTCTAGTGGGTTTTCACAGGCAGTTTAATCTCCCAGGGGGAGACTGTCCATCTCTCTCTTGTGGAACAGCTGGTGGATCTGAACTGCATGCCTAAGGGATTGTAGCACAGCTCCTTACCACTGGGACACAAGAGCTCCCTAACATGTAGAGAAAGCTCAAACCTTGACAGGTTTTCTGGTGTTGGAGGAAATAGCAATACTGTCAATGTAATAAATTTAAGAGTATTTTACTTAGCAACAACTTATGTTCCAGTCACTGCCCCAGATATTGTCTATAACTTCTTTCCTTGATTACAATGGCCCACTGTGTGGCTAAGCCTAAATCTCTACTCCAAAACCCAGACACTTGGCAAAAAGTTCCAAAACAATATGCTCTTAATGGATCTTAAACAAATACCCCTTTGACATCAAAGAGGGGGAAACTTGCAAAAGTTAGACATACCAATTCAATTATTCATAAAGAGGATTATGTTCCCTTGGATAAAATGGATGTGGTATGAAAAACTGGAAGATCTCATTTTGTCTCACATATTCTCCCTCAAGTTTTATAAATTAAAGCCACAGAGAGCCAGCGCTCTGTATTTCCATGACCAATACTCAATTATTTTTAACAACTGGTCTTATTGTAAAATAGCCTTTATTAGGATATCATTTATTTTCTTTCCCTCTGGAAATTTAATAAAGTAATAATGAATATAAAACTGAAAAAATACATTATGGCAGCATGTCTTAAGAATTATTTCAAAAATCTCACTGCTGTTGCGTTAGAATTGGACTCAGTCGACTGTCCAGTGAGTTTTCAGAGGCAGTAAATCATTTGGGAGGAGAGTGCCCATCTTTCTCCTGTGAAGCTGCTGGTGGATTCAAACTAGCAGAGAGGTGCTAAGAGCAGCACAACTCTCTATGGACTAAGTTACTAGAGCTCCCTAAGAATTATAAATTCACATACAATTTGCAAGTGACCAATGACAATTCATTTTTAGGGCCAGCACCTTCTTACTTTCCTCACCTAAAAGCATAGTCACTGGCATTTTCCCTTTGAAAAATGAGCAGATTTTATTTTAAAAGTAAGTGCATCTTACTCACGTTGTTTCTACATACACTTTTTTTAATATATATTGCTCCCAGTTGTAAAGAAATGTAACCGTGATGTCTCCTACTTCAAATAACAGCATCTATTATGTTCATGACATCACGATTTCATGACCACAACTGGAATTGTTACTGTTGGTAAAGGTCTGAAAGGCGTAATTCATGATGAAGTAAATGAACATTTCTACAGAGATCTCAGAGTCAGTAAAATTTGATGTACAATAAATAGTGTGTTTGTCCTTGGAGATCTCTGTCCTTATTACCACACTAAACCTACATTGGCTTTTAAATAAACCTTCACGTTCACGGGCAGTATTCTTGTTCATTAATTTCTTAGTTTCCAGTCTATGCAATGAATGCCATGGTAAAATGATTCTTATTTTTAATTATTCACCTTGACTCACAACTACCCTAAAGTTGGGTAACAACTCTGTAATGGCTCCCAGAGGCATCAGACCAGTAAAGTAAATTGGTGAAATTGATTTGTCCAAACTTCATAGCTATCATTTATCTTCCAAAATGGATTTTATCAGGATTTATACCCACCTAACTATCCACCTACTCACACAATCTTCAATGTAATTTTGAGCACATACTTTTTAAACCCTAAGGATGACAAAAATGAACAAAGAAGTTCAAATGATATTTTATATCACACAGACAATGAAAATGTGTTGTTACAAGTTAACCCCTAATTCTTTGTCTCCTCTCACCCAGCCATATTCACTCTAAAACAAGGACAGCCATACTTTTTCTCATACTCTCCAAGGAGAGGTCAATATTCTTATTTGTATGATGGGGTGGTATGTTTGTCTTATAGACATAAGAGTTATATAAAAAGAGGAGGGAATGATTGGGTGGTATTAATAAGTTCAGAATTCTCTATTTAGGTATCAGTTATAAAACTATTGTTCTTTTTCTTCAGCCTGCAAAACTAGTTGCTTAGCCTGCCTCCTGTCTTTAGTCATGTAGTTTGATCTGTTTACCAGAAGAGGAAATGCATCTATCCTAGTTGCTGGTGAAGCTGGTTCTCTAGTCATATGTAAACTGTATCTTAATCTGCCTGTTTACCAGGAAGAGAACTGGGGCCTTCCTGAATTACTGATACATAGATAGAAACTCAGATTATCCGAGAGGCTGGGCTCTATGAGGAGAAGTATGGCATCAGGATTGGTGGAAGATCTATTAACAATCTGCGTTATGCAGATGACACAACCCTGCATGCTGAAACTGAGGAGGACCTGAAATGCTTGCTACAGAGGGTCAAGGACTCCAGCCTTCAGTATGGATTGAAGCTCAATGTCAAGAAGACAAAGATTCTCACCACTGGACCAATTGGCAGCATCAGGATGGATGGTGAAGAGACTGAAATTGTTAACAACTTTAGTCTGCTTGGCTCCATGGTCAACACTCTTGGCACCAGGAGCCAGGAAACTAAAAAAACATATTGTGATGGGAAAGTCTGCTGTTAGGGACCTCTCCAGGGTACTAAAGAGCAATGGTGTCACTCTGGAGACTAAGGTGCGGCTAATACAGGCTATGGTCTTTGCAATCACTTATTATGCATCAGAGAGTTGGACAATGACTAGGGAGGATAGAAGGAGAATTGATGCCTTTGAGCTGTGGTGCTGGAGAAGAGTATTGAATGTACCATGGACTGCCAAGAAAACAAACAGATTCATTCTGGAGAGGGTTAAACCAGGCTACTCCTTGGAGGCAAGGATTCTGGGGCTTCGTCTGACATACTTTGGACATGTTGTAAGGAGGGACCGGTCCTTGGAGAGGGACATCATGCTTGGTAGGGTGGAGGGACAGTGCAGGAGGGGAAGGCCCTCTATGAGGTGGATTGATTCAGTGACTGAGGTAAATAGGGATGGGTGTGTCAGAGGCAGTGAATTGGCACAGGATAGAGCAGGGTTTAGCGCTTTGTATGAGTCGCCAGCATGAGACCGCATATAACAACAACAACAGATGGGAACTTTCCTTTTCAGATGTAGAAATTCCCTTTTTTTACTAACAAAGGTGCATTGTTAAATGAGCTGGAGTTTCACCCTAGTATATAAGGCTATGACCACTCCCAGATGGGGAGGCAGTCTTAGAGGTGACTCACTGTCTCCCAGATCTGTTTAATTAAGTGCATTTATGGATATTGCAGTCCGTTTGTCTTATGGGCAAATGACTATGGAAAGAACCCCTTGCGTTCAGTAACATGTATGTGTGTGTGCATGTAAGTATATGTGGAAGGAGGTGTATATACAGATGTTATAAACTGTTGAGTTGGAAGTGGTCCTCCTTAGCTGACCCTCCATCATATTTTCAGAGAAGAGCTTGCCATCTTTCTCCTATGGAGCTGCTGGTGGGTTTGAACCGTCTGCCTTTGGGTTATATAAAAATAAAAGTACACTCTGGTGACCTAGTGGGTAAAGAGTTGCACTACAAAGATGGACAGAGAAAGATGGGTAATTTCCTCCAGTGCAATTGTCTCTGAAAATCTGCTAGAAGGTCAGTGCCAATTTACACACACACATATTTCTCAGAGTCTTTGGAAACGTGGTTTCATTTTCTTTCTTTAGCTTAGAGAAAAGGAAATTTCTCTCACAAAGTTTAGGCGACTTGAAATCTGAATTTATGGTGCTGGTTTCAGGGGAAGGTTTTCTGTCTCTAGACGTTTCCCCAGCACCAAGACCTGATTCAAAAGACATAACCCACCCTCCATCCACCCTTTTTCTTTGTCATACTGAGGCCCCTTCAAGGAGGTATTGCCTTCTGCTTGTTTTTTGTTTACATGCTCTGGGCAATTTCCTGCAAGCTACAGGAAACAATAGATTTCTGTGCCTTGATATTGATTAACTTCTATAGGAGTCCTTCAAGCTATTTTAGGAAGAAAGTTGTTTAAAAACCCATCCTCTTTCTTGTAATTTTCCAAACAATGGCCATAGTCCAGAATACAGGTTGCAGGAAAAATATACGACATGATCATATTTCCCAAAAAATATATAAGATGCTCCATTTAAAAAATTCTAACAATCAAATTGAAATCTAACTATATTTAAATTAATGCATAATGAATAATATTTGAACATCCTGTTTCTCAGACTTCCCCATGGCAGGAAATTAGGTTAAGCATTGAGCTTCAAATGGAAAGTTTAAAGATTCAAAACCAAATCACACATCCCGAGAAACAGTTTCTTGGCTGTTGTTGTGTATTGCCATTGAATTGGATGCAACTTAAAGCTGAACCTCCAGCAGGTTTTCAGAGGCTGTGTATCACACAGGAGGAGATTCTCAAGTTTCTCGCTCAGAGAAACTTAACTGGTGGATTCAGAGAAGCTGGTGGATTCAAATGGTATGCTTTTTTTTTGGGGGGGGGGTTGTCAGCCCAGCTTTTAAGCACTAGGCCCCATACAGTTGGAGTCACCATATTTCTGATGCTCAAAATTTACAATGTGTTGGAGAGCACATACGATATACCACTGTAGAAAGCTATCTTTGACAATGCTGCACACCACACTGAAGGGCTCCTTTCAGTACTGTTGAATCAAAAGTCTTGCTAACTTCCCTGATATTTGTCTTCTTCTTTTTTTTTTATTTAGGTTGTTTATTTTTCATTTCAATGAACATCTACAGAGATTTTGGGATTCCATTCATTCATTGTTGCACCCTTCTCCCCGCAC
>NW_006399766.1:8994010-9002623 GCF_000299155.1 Elephantulus edwardii | reverse complement strand
CATTGGTACACAATCCCCCCCAACCTCCCCAAACCCCACCTCCTAGCCCCAAATATAATCCACTCTGTCTTCTTTTTTAAGAGAACAGAATATTTTAGATATTAACTAGTCTCAACACCTTCTGACTAGAAATAGTGTTTTGAAGTACAGAAAAAAAGAAATTAACATCTATCCCCAACAAAAAGATGCCCGATTTCCTCGTCCTTCCCTAAATGGAATAATTATATTATGATGCTTAAAGCAGATTAATATTAACAAGTGTTTGGGTAACAAATAGGCTAAGTCACGTTTTTTATTTTCTTAGTGTAATATTGTTGCAAATGGATACATTATTGTTATTTACGGTGTGATGTGAATATTAATGTGTGTTGTGTGAATGAAACATGCCTAATAAAAAAGAAAATCCACACTCCAGGAAATTTTAATCTTAGGGTTTTTTTTTTGTGGGTTACTGTCCAGTTACAACCAACCCCTAGCTGATTACAACTCCAGTGGGTTTTCAGAGGCAGTAAATTGCATGGGAAGAAATGCTCCTCCTTCTCCCACGGAACAGCTGGTAGGTCTGAACTGCGTGCTTTGGGGTTACAGCGCAGTTTCTCATCACTAGGGCCATCAGAATACCAATGTTACTAAGAAATAAAGATATGATTAAGAACAGCTGTCCCTGAAGAGATCAGTTCTTAAGGAGAGTGTTCATTTGGTTTGAAAACAAAAGTAAAAGAGGGTGGCATTGACTTAAATTCTGAAGCTTTATTAGATATGTAGATGGCACGACTAATGAGAGTTATCACACTGGATGACAAGTGGTCCCTTCCTGCTAACATACAACAGAACTGAGAAGTACAGACATAAAGCATTTTAAAGAGAGAAGAAATAATAGGAGTGATGATGGTGGTGGTGGTGGTGATAAAAATCCCTGAGAAGTTGTCAAGGGCGAGAAAAATCTGTTTTCTGCCTAGATCTTTGCTACAAACCCATTTCCCCAAGGGGCAGTGAGTCATCCCGCTGATCAAATCTGACACACCACCTGTTTTTGCACTGCTTGAAACATAGGCATTTTTTTCTTTTATACTTTCAAATGCTTGTGAATCAAAATCAAAAGGCACATGACACATGGAAATTATATGAAAGTAGAACGTCAAGGTTGGTTAAAAAAAATTCCCCAAACCAAAAACCCCAAAAGTGTTTGTGGGAGCACAGCCTTGTCTACTCACTTACTTATCATCTATGACTGCTTTCTCAGTATAACATGTTTAGTTCTGACGAAGACTCTATGAGCTGCAATATCTAAAATATTTACTATCTGGCCCTCCTGAGAAAAATCCAAACTCTGTGCTAGATAACCAAGGAACTGTGGCTAGACCTCCTGTTCTTTTTTTACTTTTCCCTGGCTGGTTCTCAGAGCTGCTTAAGGGGCAGGTCAGAGTGAGTGGTGCCAGGGGTCCAAAGTATGAGGTGGGGGAAAAAAAAGTAAAATATATTATTCATTAATTCCTGGTTCACCAGCAACCGTACCAGCTAACGTGAAGCCAAGGTAGCCTCCTCCAGTGGAAAAATGTTTAAAAGGCTGTCAACCATCCTGGCCCTGTTAGTGAGAAAGTCTGTGAACAGTGTTTACAACTGTCTAGTTCAGGTAAATCATCCATCTGGGACCAGCTCATGAACACAGTCAGCTGAAATTGAGATCCTGAATAGTGTGTGAGATAGATGTTTTTGTTGTTGTTGTTATGTGCCGTCGAGTTGCTTATGACTCATAGCAACCCTATGTACAACAGTCCTAAACTCTGCTCTGTCCTGTGCCAGTCATCACACTGTCTCTGATACACCCATACTGATTACCCAGTCACTGAATCAATCCACCTCATAGAGGGCCTTCCCCTCCTGCGCTGTCCCTCTACCCTCCCAAGCATGATGTCCCTCTCCAAGGACCGATCCCTCTTTACAACATGTCCAAAGTATGTTAGACGGAGCCTCAGAATCCTTGCCTCCAAGGAGCAGTCCAGTTTAACGCTCTCCAGGATGAATCTGTTTGTTTTCTTAGCAGTCCATGCAATATTCAATACTCTTCTCCAGCACCAAAGTTCAAAGGAATCAATTCTCCTTCTATCCTCCCTATTCATTGTCCAGCTCTCAGACGCATAACAAGTGATTGCAAAAACCATGGCCTGTATCAGACGCACCTTGGTCTCCAGAGTGACACCATTGCTCTTCAGTACTTTGGAGAGGTAGATGTTTTTTAGCAATCTTATTAAATTTACATGCAAAGAAATCTTTTCACATGCAAAGAAATCTAGTGGTACCATAGATAAATAATCCAGTTGCTAACCAAAGAGTTCTGCAGTTCAGAGCCACCAGATGTTCTGAGGGAGAAAGATGAGGAAATCTACTTCTGAAGAGGTTTACAACCCAGGAAATTCTACAAGGCTCTACTCTGTCTTTTAGGGTCTTTATGACTTGGAATCAAACTGATGGCAGTGGGTTTTCATACACTTTCCAAGAAGTTCTATGGTTTGAGAATCAGCCAAAGAAAATTGAACAATGGCCTTGTGATGTGGAAGTCAAGTGCCAACATGAAAGATGGAATATGTGATTATGAAAAAATTGCTATAATTTCCTGTGAGCTACTTCTAGCCATGTAGAGCATAGAATTAGTAGCATAGATTGTCAGAGCAGAGACATGTAATAAATGTGACGTGCATACTGGATTGCCAAGACTTGGTTGAGAAAAATATGAAAACAAAAATCTCAACTTTTTAAAAATGACTGCAGGCAAAAATGAAAATCTTCTAGGACATTGCATTTAATAAAATAGATTCTTATGGTGAATTGTGCTTGCTTCTTTCCCCTACTTTAACATGGCCAGTAGAACGTTCGCAACCACATGCGTGGCCTGCATCATATCATTGTGTTGGACTTATATCAGAGTAGTCCTAAACTGAGGCAACTTGACAAGACTCAAGCAGTTGACCCGGGTCTGGAACTGATTTCATTCTCTTTCTGCTTCTGCTTTCTGCCGACTGCTTGACCTTTAGCTACTGAATGAAAAATTTTCAAAAGGTGATAGTGCTTAAACTCTGGTTAAAAGTTTAAGTATGAAGAAAGAATGTTCCAGGAAGCTCATGAAGTAAATGATTTGAAAAAAAAAGTGAGAACTGAAAATCACAGATTCTAAGAGAGAGAATTTAAAGAGAAAAACCCCATTTGTGACTTTGTGATAGTGATGTAATAGAACAAATCAGGATTCTCTTTTTCCCCCTTAAAAGATCCTGATAGTTCTGTATACAAACCTTTTCTTCAGCCTCAACATAAAAGTGATTCACATTTTTACTTAAGTGTGAACTGGTTAGAGCTGTTACATATGTTTTAATGACACACTTTTCTTTCCAACGCTCAACAGAGTAAAACTTTCTCCCTTTGATAGACAGTAATAGTAAAGAATAATGTTATGTACTTAGGAATAATGGAAAACAATTAAGTGAAAGAGAATCCATCCGTGGGAAGGTGATTTTGACCATATGTACTAAATGCCTTATTTTTAAAATCCATTCTTTTCCTGCTTTTCCCACCAGCCTTTACCCCTCCGATTTTTAGAACAGTGGTCTTAAACAGTATTTATCCTTTTGTGACTGAGTTATTTCACTCATGATGTATTTACTCAACACTCAGCTAGGCTGAGTTGTATTTCAGAACTGCTTCATTGTTTATCAATACTGCATCACACTACACTGTGTGAATATGCCACCATTTCTCTATTTGTTCATTTATTGAGGGGCACCTGGACTGCTTCTATCTCTTTGCTATTTTGAAGAATGCTACAATAAACATACTCCTTTTTGAGTCAAAGCTATGAGGATTAGGGTATATTCCAAGTAGAGGAATGTTGTTGTTGTTGATTGCCTTTGAGTCGAACATGACTCATTGTGACCCTATGAACAAAAGGCCTGAAGCCTTTCTATAACTATTGACATTTATCAACGTTCATAGAGTTTCTGGAGGCATGTTGTTTTGGAAGGGGATGCTACTTCTGCTTCCAAAAGTAGAGGAATAGCTGGATCAAATCATATTTCTATTTTCAAGCTTGTGAGGAAATTCCAGATTTTTTTCCCATCGTGGTTGTACCATTTCACAATTCCACCAGCAGTGCACAAGTGTTCCAATCTCTCTGTGTCCTTACTACCATTTATTTGTAGTTTGCTATCCTATAGAACTTTGTCATTGTTGTTAGGGTAAGATGGATGGCACTGCATTATTTTATTTTCAGGGCAGAGTTCAATGGAGATTATTTTTTTATCCACTGCCGTATTTTAATAAGATATAGAAAAGCAACCGCTACGTAAAGCAGTTTGGTACTTCCTTAAAACGTTAAAATGGAAATATCATTTGACTCAGGAAGCTCACTAGTAGGCATCTATCTTAAACAAGTAAGAGCTGTAACATGATCTGATATATATGCACATTCATGTTTATGATACCATTAATTGTAATAGCAAAGAGATGGAAATAGCTCAGATATATATCGAGAAACAAATGGCTAAATAAACTATAGAACATTTAATCAATGGAGTACTATACAACACTATATAATAATAAAGAAGTATCAATACATGGACAAATCAAGACAAAACTATGCTAAGTGAAAGAAATCGGTACAAAAGGACAAACAGTGTATATGACTACTGTTATATTAAAAAAAATTAAAGAACTTTGTACACATGGAATCATTCTTCTCTGTAGTTACCAGGGATGGGATGTTGTTGGTATGTACCAATGAGTCTGAATCAGCCCATAGCTGACCCTCCAGTTGGTTTTCAGTAGCAGTAAATCATACAGTATAAGAGAATGCCCATTTTTCTCCTGCATAAAAGCTTGTGGATTAGATCCACGTGTCTTTGAGTTGGCAGTGCCACTCTTTATTACTAGGCTATCAGAGACGACCTTTCTTTCCAGTGATGGGAAGGAAGTCAAAACTGATAAGTAGGTATCCTCATCCTCATTGCCTGAGAGTTGGAATTGACTCATATTTGACCTTCCAGAGGGGTTTTGGAGACTATAACTTGAATGGGGAAGACAGTCCATCTTTCTCCTATGAAGTCTCTAATAGATCTAACCTCCTTAAGGTCAGAACAACTCCCTATGGACTACACCACCTGAGCTCCCTAATAAGTAGATAATGGTGTTGTTACTGTTATTTGCCATCAAGTTGGAAATGCCTCCTAGCTGACATTCCAGCAAGTTCTTATAGGCTGTGAATTGTACAGATTGGTCATCTTTCTCCCATGGAGCAGCTGGTGGATTGGAAACCACTTGTCTTTGAGATGGCAGTGAAACACCTTACCACTAGGCCACCAGTGTGCCCTAAAAAGTAGGTAATAGATTCTTATTAAGAGGACAGAAGAGAAAGTTAACATATAGTAAGAAGAAGACAGACATTGTTGGCATAATTATTAGTATAAAACAAAATGCACAGGAATGACTGAATGAAAAAACCACAACAGTTTGTACAATTTCGTGCAAGAAAAAATAGAAAGAAATTTAAAAAGAACTCAAAGTTCTTTTTACTAAAAAGAATTGCTTTCAAATCCATCAAACCTATGCTATTAGATGCTGCCACACAGACTTTACTCGTCATTACCCTATAAACAACACATCTGAACCTTGCCCTATCCTGTGCCATCCTTATTATCTCTGCTATGTTCGAGCCCATTGTTCCAGTCATGGTGTCTAACAACCTTGAGAATCTTCTTCG
Source organism: Elephantulus edwardii (assembly GCF_000299155.1). Lineage (NCBI taxonomy): Eukaryota > Metazoa > Chordata > Mammalia > Macroscelidea > Macroscelididae > Elephantulus > Elephantulus edwardii. The sequence goes on along the minus strand of NW_006399766.1, from coordinate 8,996,877 downwards.
CTTGCATTGACATTCCACCTTAAAAGATAGAATAGGACTGCTTTGAAGTGTCTGCAAGACTGTAAGCTTTATAGAAATAGACTGAACATCTTTCTCCCAGGGAGTGATTGGTGGACTCCTACAGGTGACCTTTTTCTTAGCAGCCAAGAACTTTACCACTATGCCCTCAAGACTCTGCTACTCCCTCTAAATAAACGCTGAACAAATATTCTGAGTAGCAAATATGAGTATTCGCTGCCATCGAGTTGTGTAAGTCAGGGGCTTTCAGTGCACATCTTTGTGACTGTTTCTTTCCAACTGAAAATTGCAGAGATTGGATTAGACTAGCTCTAAGGCCCCATGTAGCTTGAATGTTTGCTGAGTATATATATATAATTTTTTCCCCTGTCAGAGAACAGAGCAATGCACGCAGCCCTGAACGTGGCACTAGGTTTAAAGGAGACAAAGACTGTGTCCCTCCTCACACCTGGATGGCTGGAGATACAAAAGATTTTCCCAGAGGGTTTATTACGAGTATGTGACATGGACTGAAAATGCGGAAAATCCCATGACAATGGGATACCTTGTCACTCGAAGCAGATGTAAGCTTCATTTTCCTCACAGCAAGATAATGAGCAATATAATAGAGCCTAACAAAGCAATTTTTAATACAGGCTTAACACAATCAACTGCTGTGGTGTTTTAGTAATTTATTTACAGGATTTTAACAGCTTTCCTCCAAAGCCACAGTCCCCACCAGATAAGTGGTGTCATGGACCTGAGGCAATGATGAAAACCAAATGCTCAACGATGTTACCCAGTTCAAGGGCTTTGTTGTTGGGTACCTTTCCTGGTCCTGACTAGGGCTGCAAGCTTTACTGCTCAAGATGAGAGCAGAAACACAACTGTGTTGTGGCGGCCAGCATTTAGGAAAATCTAGAGTGTCTATCTTAAGTGGTTTTTTGTTGTTGTTTTTTACTGTTTCCCTCCCCCCACCTCGTTATACTAGTTTTCTTACAAAATTCACACACTTCGTTTTGAAGGAGAGGCCATAGAAAGTTTAGAACATTCTTTTGTGTGAAGAAGGCAGAACTTGTTCCTTACTTCTCTATCCTTAATTCTTTTTTTCATCTGAGGCTATAGGAGAAGAGGTGACTCTCTCTGACACACTCAGCTGACACTTGGAGTGCCCATGTTGGGAAGACATTCTTAATTTCTCATTGTAAGGCATTTTCAGGCAAGAGATATTCTGACTTTTTCTAACAACTGCCCAAAATGAAGTTGGTATTTAAAAAGGACCAATTGAAAAGTTCTGCTCTTTTTCATCATTGTGATATAAATCTCCCAAAACCTCAGACTGCCTTTTATCTACGTGATCGTTCCTTGGTGAGCATGAATTAAAATAAATGAGAAGAAGGAATTTTTGAAATGAGGTTCAATCATTTAAAAGCACTGTTTCGATGGTTAATAGTTAATATCAAGTTATTGAGGGCCTTTTATATGCCAGACAATGTATGCTGGGTAAATCATTCGTTTCTTCATTTAAACACATAATTAAATTACAAAGTGATGAGAACACTAATCAAGACAGACATGAAGCACACTGGGGCAGAGCCTGGGAGGCTCCTGTCTCCTGGAAAGAGAGTAGAGAGACAGGAAGCTGAAGGGAAGGGCAACCTTGCCTAGGAGGCCTCATTTGGCTGTATCCTACCTGTGAAACCAGTAGAAGTGGTTCCCAGAAGTCTTTGAAAAGATAGAATGCTAGTTCGCGTTTGACAATGTTTGGGGAATCCAAAATAGTTCCTGATGTGTCAGGTTGCCTGATCAAATACAGGATGTGTGGTTCAATTTGCATTTCAGAAGGACAATAAATGCATTTTTAGCAACAACTGTTGGCACTATTTGGGACTTACTAAAGCTAAAAACTCTGGGCTTCCTTCATTCTATTTGTTGAATCTGACAACCCTAGATACGGCCTAAATGTAGAACAAAATGGAGGCAGACAGATGGGAATTTCAAGTCTTAGTAGAAACATTGTTCTGTGAACTTTGTTTTGTTTTACTTTCTCTTTAGAGAAAAACATTTTTATCTGTCAGTCTCTCAGAGGTTAAAAGATAGGCAGTTTTCTCTGGTGCAAACCACAGCCTCAGAAACCTAAAGGAGGACCAGCTATGTGTCAGTTCTGACTCAGTGACAAGAAGCAAGTCAATGAAAAGGATGTGTAATAGCAGAAGTTCATCTAGTGTAGTGATTAAGCATCTGACTGTTAACATAAAGGCTGGTAGTTTGAACCTACCAGCTGATCCTCAGGAGAAAGATGTGTAAAAGACATCAGCCAAGGAAACCTTATAGGACAGTACTATGTTGTACAACAGAGTTCCTATTCAGAATTCATTCAATGACCAATGTTTGGTTGGCGCGTGGTTTTTTTTTTATTTTAAAATTTTTTAAATTGATTTGCTTAAAAAGTTTGTGTACACTGTGTTTCACACTATTCCTCGTTCATACTGTGTTTCCAACAATCATTCTCATGCATTATATTTTATAAAATTAATCACCGTTGGATCTTGCTTATCATTACCCTGTCTTTTCACCTGGATCTTTCCCACTTCCTTCCCTGCCTCCCTCCACCCACAAAACTGCAACCTTGTGGTTTTGCCCCTAGCCATACTTACCCGTCTGCTCCTACCCCATTCACCCCATAGGTCCCCATACATGTTTTACTAGTTATCCTTCTATTTTTACAATACTAGTCTTTTATAGGTTTTCAGAGGCCTGCTATTTCAGAAGTGGATGGCCAATCCTTCTTCCTAGTCTGTCTCAATGTGAATGTTCCGATTTAGAGAAGTATTAGACAGACCAGCAAGTTAAAGGTATATCCCTTATTG
>NW_006399766.1:8977322-8993020 GCF_000299155.1 Elephantulus edwardii | reverse complement strand
GAGTTTAGGGCTGTGGTACATAGGGTCGCTATGAGTCGCAGGCGACTCGACGGCACATAACAACAACAACAACAGTCTTATGCAGTATTTGTCCTTATGAGACTGAGTTAGTTCACTCAGCAAAATGTTCTCCATTCTCTCCCAAGTTACGCAATATTTTTCAAAATCCTTGCTCCTTAAGTAGCCCATTGTGTGAATGTACTACATTTCTCAATCTATTCAGTTTAAAGGAGGAAACTTTAGGAGCATTTGAGCAGAAGGGAACTTGCCATTAAAAGCGATCATCTGAAACACAAAGTGGGTGAAGTAATGTGTGAAACACAGTGTACATGAGTGAAACACAATATATATGAATTTTGTATGCAACCCAATACAAATTTTTAAAAAATTAAAAAGAATACAAGCTCTATTAACAGCATCAATACAATTCACTCTGATTTCTAAGTATCTTATTTTTATCAGACCCTTCAAGAGCTCTGGTGGCATGCTGCCTTTCTTGTCTGGCTGTGAACCAAAAGGAGAGCAGTTTGAATCCACCAGTGGCTCTGGGGGAGAAAGATTTATAGCCTTGGAAACCTAGTGGGAGGGCACTGTGACTTGTAATCGATGATACAATAGTGAGATGGTTTGGGGGGAATCAGATCGTTGGTGGTTGGCCTCACCGCTGATGAGGCTGGGGTTCTAATGGCTATTTCCCTTATGCACTGCCCAAATCTCTGTGTACTCTGCCTCAGGGGCCTCTCCAATGGTGGCCGTATTCTTTCTTGCATTCCTGGTTTCCCACTCCATATTCCCTCATTCCTACCTCTGAGGATCATCTTTCTGCCTGTTTTCCATTACTTTGGTCCTGCTCCTGGGGACACTTAAATCAAGACTTTATCCACTACTTCCAGAATGAAAACTAGTCCTTGGTTTCACTGCAAGCCACTTCTTTTTGTTGATTGGGTGTAAGCAAGCAGAGTTCAATATGGCTAGACTAAAAATTTGCATGAGTTCTCTGTAGGCGAATACTTGAAATGATGCCAAATGTTATGCTCCAGATGTGGAGAAACTTGTTGGGATAGCCTTTAATTTGACTATTATTTTAAAAATCTGCATAATGCAACCAATAATGAGTGGTGGATGTAAAATAAACTTTTCTGGTTTTGGGTTGTTTTTTTTTAGTTGTCTTTATTCTTTACTTCTTTCTGATTTTCACCATCTACTCATGTACGATTAACTGTCTATGAAAACCTGCTGGAGGGTGAGCTATGAGTCAGTTATTTTTTTAAAAAATTACTTTTCTAAACTACATGATACATTTTATAATTTTATTAATAATGCTAAAGGAAAGACAATGTTCCCTTGTGAGTCTGTACAGGAAGAGGTGTCAAAAGAGGATGTTGCCAGAAAGATTGAGGGGAAAGTTTTATAGACTTCTATGTACTGACAGTGAACCTCTTTAACCACTAGGCCACCAGAGTTCCCTTGTGTATTAAGAGTTATCATCTTGAAAATCCTATAGAGCAGTCCTAGTCTATCTTATTGATTCTATATAGGATCACTATTGAGTCTATGACAACGGGTTTAAATAAAACTATATAAAGCACACACCCACTTTGATCAAGTTGATTGACCTATAGCCTCATCCCACCGCTATTTATTTAAATTCTGACACAAATGTCTCTATAGGACAAAGTAGAACTGCACATTCGAGACTGTGAATCATTATGGGAACAGACTGACTCATTTGTCACCTACCTGGTGCCTGGTACGTTAAAACTTCTGATCTTGCAGATAGTGGCTTAACATTTAACCCACTGTTGTACCAGAACCCTCCCATACTGTTGGAGAGGCAGTTGATTAATAAAACACTTTGATTTTCTCATTTTTATGATGCATATACTATTTCAAACGTTCTTCTAGGTGGTATAGCACTGGTCTGTGCATTGTTGTACAGAGGAAACTCGTGGTTGCTGTGATGCTGAAGACTGTGACACTGATGTGCCAATCGTGGTAATGGGCACCCATGGTGGACAGTGTTGGCTGGAGCTTCCCGACTAAATCAAGCCTGGAAGCAGGAGCGGCATCCACTTCCAAAATGGCTTGCCTCTGGAAACTCTACGTACGTAAGAACAGTGCTCAGGCTGTTCGTTCATAGGGTTGCTATGAGTCATCTACAACTCGACGGCACCAAACAACAACAACAACATACTATTTGCCAGCTTTTAAATAAGTATTTTTTTATTATCTCTTCCCGTATTGATAAATATTCAAGGATATGTTTAATTCTGAATTATCATTCTGTATTCTTTGATCAGCGGAGTGCTGATGGTATAATGGTTTAACACTCAGATACTAACAGAGAGAAAGATCAGCAGTTTAAATTCACCAGTAATTCTTCAGGAGAAAAGACCTGGTTCCTTTAATGATAACAGCCTAGGAAACTAAAAGAGGTATCAAAGTGGTGATACTTCAAACTCTGCAAAATCTAGATCCACTTCTCTTTATCTTTCCTCCATTGTTGAGTATAGTATACAAAACAATATAATGTAGTAGTTTATAACCATTAAATTGGTACAATTAGAACTAAAATTGGAGCTTTCGCATTCTACGTGGTTTCTTAAGCATATATAAACAAAATCGACAAAGGTAAAATATGGGGCTATAAGCGCTAGCTGCAGAAGATCAAGGACAATATAATCCTCAATATGCATTAAAACTTAACATCAAGAAGATTAAGATTCTCACTACTGGGCCAATAGGATTGAGATTGTTAACAATTTCAGCTTGCTGGGTTCCACAATCAACACTCTTGGGGAAAATAAAACCCTGTATAGCTCTGTCTTGGAGAGAAACAAAGTTTCTCCTTGGAGGCTAGTGTTTCGAAGCTCAGTCTCACATACTTCGGGCATGTGGCCAGGAGGGACTGATACTTGGAGAGGAACATCATGCTCAGAAGGGTGGAGGGACAGGAAAGAGAGGAAGACCTCAGATGAGATGGATTGATACAGTAACTAGGGCAATGGGGGTAGGTGTATCCGAATTAGAGAGACTGGCTAAGGACAGGTCAGGCTTCAGAGCTGTTGTACATATGGTCATTATGAGTCACAAATGACTCAACAGCACATAACAACAACACCACCCATTTGTGCATTGACCTTTTGCATTTTTCACGGATGATATTCGTAATATCATTCCATAGCTCATTGGGTCTTCATTTAGTGTTCAAGGCCTCAAACCTATTCTTGAGATGGTTTTTAAATTCAGGTGAGAAGGAATAAAGCTTCTTGGGATATGTTTTCATTTCCCTTAGCTTCAGTTTGAACTTTCATATGAGTAATTGTCTAAAGAATTGAAAACAGGACATTTAAGCACAGGGCCATAACCATCTCTTTGAAGGGGCCAGAGGAAGTAAGAATAGCACAGCCCTTCACTGCCACAGAGCAGAAAGCAGATAAAGAGCCCATAGCCCAGTCCCCTGATGCTTCTAAAGCCACACCAACAGCAAGAGATTTATTTGTTGCTAACTCCTAGATTCACAGTTATGGTATCAACAACAGGATTTATTAGGGAAGGAAGTTGGAGAGTGGGGAAGACAAAGAATATCACCCAAAATAAGTTCAGGTTTTAGTCTAAGTTCCAAGGCACAATTCCTCAATTAGTCCAGGTTCTGATTTCAGTTTAGCAGTCAGATCCAAATCATCCAAGATTTGCCTCAGTTTAGTTATAAGTCCACTTAACCTTCAAGCATCCAACAAGAACAGCCTAACTTTTACCTGCAACCAACATACAAGGAGCCTCAGACCACATCTTGCCAGAGTTTCTCCACATCAAGGCCAGAGTCTCTCCACCACAAAGGTCTCACTCTCAACAGGGTTTTTCTGCCACAAGCTTTGCTTGTCTCAAAGTCTTGCTGCCCAGTGTGGGAAGCATTCTTTCTCTTATACTAGTCCCACAGCTGTTGGTGATTTTCAAGATCATGTGCCTGCAGTTAAGGTAGCTGGAGACCAGAGGGAGCTAACTAATGGCTTTTTAAAAAGCCAACTTTTAGGCTAACACCATAGTAGTTAATGGTCTGTTCCACAGTCACCATCTGGAATAGTTTTCCCATCTGATATTGAACTTCTCCAATGATGCTTTCCACAGATTTAATCAATCTTATTTTTCTGTATTCCATCAAGTGAGGTCTACATATATGGTTGCCATTTGTGTTTCTTATAAGAGGTATTTGCAATTAATAAATCTTTGATTGTACAAAAAGTTCTATTCATTGTGTATCCAGCCTCATTCCTGTCACCAAGTCCATATTTTCTGATAACTGATCCTTCTTCCTTGTCCACAACTTTTGTTTTCCATTCCATGTTCCAATTATTAAAGGGTGTTTGCCATTTCCCCCTCATTTTTATTAATTTATAATTTGGGCTCTACCTTTAATACTATAACTATCCACATTTCTCTACTGTTCATAGGGGTTTTTAGAGGCCTACCATTTAAGAAGTGGATGAAAAATCCTGTTTCCTTGTCTGTCTTAATCTGGGAACTCTATTAAAACCTGCCCAAAATGGGTCACCCTTATGGTATTGGACACACCAGTAGCATAATATTCAGTATCACAGCAATTCACAAGTCACCTCAGTACAGCAAAATGACAGACAAGTGCTGTACTAATTTCATTAATTATTTATTCCAGACACCAATTATCATTAATTAATCTTGCTTGCATGTTGGTCAATTTGAGATTATCAGATCTATTTCAGCCCTAGATGTAATTACCAGATTGTGCCAAGGTATCTAGAGAACAGCTACCTGGCCAATTGTCTGGAAGAGATCCACATTTATTCCCATTCCCAAAAAATGTGTTCCAACAGAGTGTGGAAATTATTGAACAATATCACTAATAGCATACACATACAAAATCTTACTGAAGATTATAAAAAAATGACAGGACTAGTATATGGACAGATAGCTACCCAAAATATAAGCTGAGTTTAAAAGAGGCCATGGCTCTAGAGATATCACTTGCAATGTCAGATGGATCTTGGCTGACATCACAGAGTACCAGAAAAATACCCATTTGTGTTTTATTGACTATATAAAGGCATTTGTGTGGACTGCAACCAAATGTGGCTAACACTGAAAAGAATGGGCATCTCAGAGCACTTGGTTGTGTTCATAAAAACCAACATTTAGATCAGAAAGTAGTCGTACAAACTGAGCAAAGAAACCCTTCATGGTTCAAAATCAAGAAAGGAGTGCTTTCAGGGATGCATCCTTTTTCCCCGTACCTTCACAATCTATATGAAGAACAGTTCAGGAGCCTGAACTTTATGAGGAGGAGTGTGGCATCACGATTTGAGGAAGACTCACCAACAAGCCATGTTATGCAGATGACACAACCTTGCTCACCTAAACTGAAGAGGACTTGAAGTGCTTGCTGCAGGTCAAGGACTACAATCTTCAATAGCGATGAAATCTCAACATCAAGAAAATCAAGATTATCACCACCAGGTCAATTGGCAGCATCATGATAGATGGAGAAGAGATTGAAGTTGTTAAGAATTTCATCTTGTTCAGGTCACACTTTTTGGCACTAGCAGTCAGGAAATCAAAAGGCAAGTTGCTGTCAGGGACCTCTCCAGAGTGCTAAGGATGTCAGTCCAGATGTCAGTCTAGAGACTAAAGGATGTATGATTCAAGTCAGGTTTGTTTTTGTTTACTGTAGAGTCAGAACTGACTCATAATTGACCCTTTATTGAGTTTTCAGAGGCAGTTAATCACATGGGAGGAAACTGCCCATCTTTCTCCCATGGAGCAGCTGGTGGCCTTGAATTGCATGCCTTTGGGATTTGCCACTAGGCCACCAGAGCCATAGTCTTCAATTACTTGCTTTTTATCAGAGGGCTAGACAATGGCTATGGAATACAGAAGAACTGACCTCTTTAAGTTGTGGTGCTGGAGAAGAGTATTAAACATACTGCCAAGAGAACAAGCAAGTCTGTCCTGGAGAGGGTGAAATCTGGTTGCACCTTGGAAAGAAGGACTGTGAAGCTCCATCTCACATACTTTGGGCACATTTTCTGGAAGGACCAGTCTTTAGAGAAGGACATCATGTTCAGAAGGGTGGATGGTCAGCTCAGGAGAGAAAGACCCTGGATGAGATGTATTGACACAGTGATTATGGCAATGGGAGCCGGTGTGTCCCAGACAGTTAGACTGGCTCAAAATAGGGCAGAGTTCAGAGTTATTGCTCATATGATTCATAGTTGACTAAATGGCACATAATAACAACAACAATCTATGCATTATGCAGCCTTGCTTGCAGAAAGTGAAGACAGCATGAAGAACTTACTCAAGAAGACCCAGGACTACAGCCTTCTATATAGATTACATACCAACATCAAGAAAACATGTATCTTGAGCCTGGATCAATAGATAACAGCATAATAAATGGAAAAAGGAGTGAGATTTTCAGCAATTTCACTTAACTCAGATTCACATATGTCAGTAGCAGTTAAGACATCAAAAGATGTGTTGAATTTTAAAAAAGTGCTGTCAAGGACCACTTAAAAGTGTTGAAGAACAAGGATATTTAATTTAAAGACAAAGGTATGCCTTATTCAAGTTATGATCTTTTCAACTGCTTCTCACACTTCTGAAAGCTAGACAATGAATGAGGAAGACCAAAGATGAATTGATGTCTTTGAATTGTGCTGCTGGAGAAGGGTAATGGATATACCATGGACTGCAAAGAGAACAAACAGATCTAACTTGGAGAAAGTGCAGTTAGGGTGTTCCTTAGAGTCAAGGATGATTAAACTTTGTCTTACTTACTTTGAGCATATCATTAAGAGGGGGTTGGTCCTAGGAAAAATATATCATACTGGGAAAGGTAGAGAGGTCAAGGAAAGAGAGGAAGACCTTCAACAAGATGGACTGACATACTTATTCTAACAATGGGCTCATGCATGTTGGAGATTATGAGAATGACAAAGGAGAAGGCAAGGTTTAGATTTGTGCTCATAAGGTTGCTTTGAGTTGTAGTTGATTCAATGGCACTTAACACAACAACTTCTACTACTTAAAACTATTTTTGCACTTGCAAACATGAATGCATGCTTTTGGTTCTACTTTAAAATTTAAAAACCATAGGTTGAATCTCCATCAAGACAGCATTTTATAAAGTCTTTTTTTGTACAAATTATTTTTAAAGGAATAATAGTTTAAATGATCCCTTAGAGTTTTATCTTTTGCCCAATGCCATCAAGTTTAGATAATCTCATAATTACTCATGCAACAGGTTGAACATATAAAGTAACAATTTAGAGGTTGATATAGAACAATAGAGGGGGGAAAGGGAGTTTAATTTTTATGCATCATTTCTTCAGGAAAACACATCACGAGGGGAAATAGCTTTGAGTAAGTTCCATGAGGGTTGTCATTTAGTTAATTAACTTAACCATTTTCATTAGCAGGCTCAATATTGACTTTAGAATAATGTCTGCTTAATTTCTTTCAAGTAATGAATATGCATTAAAAATTGTCAAAGGTAAAGTAAAATTAAGTCAATATTGGGTAAAAAATAAAAACTGGGTTACTGACATATGTCCAAAAACCATTTGGAGTACATTCATAAAGTTAGATTTGACTGCAGTGTATGCCTCCAAACTTTCAAGATATGACCTTGGCACAGAGGCTTTATTTCGGCTGCTTAATGTAAGATTTGTAATAATCTCAATTTTATAAGAAAGTGCATTTCTAAATTGGCTGGAGAAGACTAAAACAATGCATAAATCCAATGCACTGAATATAATTTTCTGCTTCAATTGGCAGTCTAGTCTTTTGAAAAACAGGCTTACTTCTTACATTTTTGTAGTCATATTCATTTTATGTGTCTTCATATTAGGATAAATAAAATCAGCAGCCTCTTATTGATTTTTGGTGGGAGAAATATCATTGGTATGATTGAAAGAAAGTTAAGTCCATCACAACTAATTGGTGAAGAAATATGTAATGAAAATTGAAAAAAATAACATTTCATTTCTGAAATACAACAGTGATTTTTTTAAAACTTTTATTTTGTTGCTCCTAACAGATAAAAAATTAAAAGGCTTGCAATATTATTTTTAAAAATTTTATTATCACAATAAAAATATCTCATAGAGCAATGGATTATTTTCTTAACCTAAACCCATTGCAAAATCAATTGGATAGACGCTCTATTTGTCTTCTGTTTTTAATGTGCATTTCTAAGATCCACACTAGAGAATCTAATTCAGCATATCTATAATAGATACGTGGTAGATAAGCCCAATTTTATGTTTATTTTTTAGAAATAGAAGCCTAAATTATAGTAGACCACATATTCTTTTGCTACAGTCTGCCCAAGATGCAATATCCATTACTAGTAAGAAACTTAAACAGCTTCTGCATTAACATTTTTCCCCATTATCAATCTCCTTTCACCCCAGACTTACAAGTTTAAAATTGAAGTCAAGTGCAACGCAGTAAAACAAACACTTAAGAGTAGGAAGGTCTCCACTTAATGGTCTGCTTTACAACTTTCAAAGGAGCCTATCTCAGTGTTGCCAGTTGACTTCTCTAAGCCCACTTCCTCTCAGGTAGCACAGTGGTCACATTATTCAAACCCTACAACTGCACTTCCCTATCACTTTGTTTCCTGTTCCTCCATTTTCAATTCACTTTAAAATTGCCGTTCTATCTCAAGAATCATAATATATGTACATCTAGCCTGGCTCTTGGCACTCCATATGTTGAAAGGCTAGTTCAGGCCTTTATTACCTAGGAAAATTGGACAATCTCAAACTATCTTGCAGGCCTATAGTCTACTACAATTCAACTCCTGCACTGCCAGGAATGAGTTCTCTACAATTAATTCAATTCTTAACATGGACTCCTTCTCCTCTAGATGAATTTACTAAAATTGCTTAGATACGTATATTGTGTAGATTCAGGCTCCAGACTGTATCAGAAGGTATATCCCTCTGTCTAGTATTTTGATAACAGAGGGACATACCATATACCACACAGAGCTTAAGTCCTCCAGGTGCCATAATAATACTAAAAAATGATTAATGACCACGATAAAGATGGTAGGTCCCCAAGAAGTCTTGGAGAGAGCTCTGGTGTAGTAAGTTTTGCTCCTAACCCAAAGGCCAAATCTCTCTGGTTCAAACAGACCAGAAGCTTCTCGAGAGAAAGATCGATAATCTTTTTGAATGAAATTCACAGTCTCAGAAAACTAATGGAATGGAGACTCAAATCCAGAAACAATAGCATAATTCAATATAAACACCAACGACAAATGCTGACAAGGATGTGGAGAGATTTGAACTCTCTTCAATGCTGCTGGAAATGTAAAACGGAGTGACCATGATGGAAAGCAGCTTGGCACTTTCTTAAAAGGATGGAAAATGGAAATACCATTTGATTCAACAATTCAAAAACTAGGTATACATGTTAAAGAAATAAAAGCTGTGGCACTGATACATGTGCACACATGTTTGTTGTAGCTTTATTTGCAGTACTAAAGAGATGGAAACAATCTAAGTGATCATCAACCAATGATGAAAGGTTAAAGAAACTATGGTATATTCACAAAATAGTGTATTTTGCAACACCGAAGAATGACAAACAATTCTTAAAACATTGCACAACACAGATGAATTAAGAGAAAATCATGATGAGAGATGTATGACCACTAGTATAAAAAGCTAAGGAAAGGATTACATACAGATAGAATCATTCTTTGGTGGTTACCAGAGATGGGAAGGGGGGAAGAGTGGAATATAAATTAATACATAAATAAGAGACACTGGAGCTTTGGTAGCCTAATGGCAAGAAGAATCACTACAATCCTGAAGGCATCCATTCTGAGGCCACCAGGAGCTCCACGAAAGAAAAATGGGTAGTCTCTTCTCCTGAGATTAACTGCCTCTGAAAGTCTGCCAGAGGGTCAGCTATGGGTCGGTTCTGACTCTTTGGTACTCAACAGCAACAATAGACACTAATTAAGGAGACTGAAGGGAAAGGCAATATACAACAAGGCGTTGATAGGATATTGCAAACAACTAATTGCATTCACCAATTGCATTTTTATTTTTTAAATTTCAAGAGCATTTATTATATTACTTCCATGCATGGAGACTTTTCTCCTTCCTTGGTAAGGTGATGAAGGAAAAAAACCCCGAGTTTCCCCTCCCACTTGCTTTTATAGCTCCTTTGAGTGCCCCTGTTAGGGCAGGGGGATTGCGATCATGGTTGGTGGGGCATTCACCAATTGCATTTAATGTTACGTGCTCTGATAGTCTAGTGTTAAGAAGTTGTCCTGCAATCCCTATGACACATCATTCAAATCCACAAGCTGCTCTGTGGGAGAAAGGTGGGCAATCAATCTCCTCCTGCGAGATTAAACTGCCTCTGAAAACCCGATGGAGTGTCAGCTATGGGTCAGTTACAACTCGAAGGTATGCAACAACTGTGCTATTCAAATTTAAGAAAAAAAAGAATTCAAAAAAATTTCCATGTCTCAGAGATGTTGAGGATGGCACAGGATAGGGCAATTTTCAGGTTAGCTATTCAAAAGCATTGCTATGTGTGGCATTTGACTCAAGAGCATGTAACAAGAACAGCCCAAAAATACTTTGCCAATGTTAAGTAAAATCACCTGACTGTGTTCAGACAATTCTACCAGTAATATTATGGTGATTCTTTCAACACTTGCAATACTCTTCCTTCCTCTTTTCAAGGACTATATCAGGTTGAAACTAAGTCTGTAAGAAAGCTTCCTCCATCACTGGTATCCAAATCTACTTTTTTCTCTTTCAGTTGTAGATTTGAAAGAATAAGTTTCTCTCCTTGGGCCTGTCTTGTTATATTTTCCTCTCTATCTGAGCTCTCTATAGGATTACCTGTCTAGCTGGTGGGAAGAGCCCTTAAGGACATAGTGCATACCCCATGTTGGACTATTAACCTAAAACTTGGCACTTTGAATCCCCCCAGCTACCCTGATGGAGGAAAATGGGCAGTCTCTTCACATGAGGACTTAGAAGTTCAGAAATCCAAAAGAAGGCAACCAGGAGCTTAAATCAATCCCACAGTAGAGGCTTTTACTTGAGTATAAAGGGCTACTCTGGTCTACCTCACTGTAATCCCCACTCTTTCAAATTAACATGGCAATCTTGCTATGTGCCATAGAGTTGCCTGCAACTTATAGCAACCCTATGTACAACAGCTCTGAACCCTGCCCTATCCTGAGCCAGTCTCACTGTCTCTGACACACCTACCCTGATGACCCCACTCATTGTGTCAATTCATCTCATTGAGGGTCTTCCTCTCCTGCTGTGTCCCTCCACCCTTTTAAGCATGATGATCTTCTCCCAGGACTGATTTCTCCTGGAAACATGCCCCAAGTATGTGAGACAGAACTCCAAAATTATTTCCTCTAAGTAGCAACTTGCTTTCACCCTCTCTAGGACAAACTTACTTGGTCTCTTGGCAGTCCATGGTATGTTCAAGAGTCTTCTCCTGCACCACAACTCAAAAGCATCAATTTTTCTTCTGTCATCCTTAGTCATTGGCCAACTTTCTGATGCATAGCAAGTAATTGCAAAGACCGTGGCCTGGATCAGGTGCACCTTGGTTTCCAAATTGGCATCATTGCCCTTTAGCCCTCTCAAGAGGTTCCTCGTAGCAGATTTCCCCAGTATAATTAATCTTTTTAGTTCCTGCGTGCTGGTGCCAAGAGGATTGATTGTGGAACCAAGAAAGCTGAAACTGAAATTGTTAACAATCTCAATCTCCTTCCTTCCTTCCTTCCTTCCTTCCTTCCTTCCTTCCTTCCTTCCTATCTATCTATCTATCTATCTATCTATCTATCTATCTATCTATCTATCTATCTACTTTCTATCTGTCTGTCTCCTTTCCATCTATCATGGTGTTGCCAATTGGCCCAGTGGTGAGAATCTTTATCTTCATGACATTGGGCTTCAATCCATCTTGAAGACTGCAGTTCTTGACCTTCTGCAGCAAGTCCTTCAGGTTCTCCTCATTTTTGTCAAGCAAGGTTGTGTCATCTGCATAATGCAGGTTTTTGATGAGTTTTCCTCCAATTCTGATGCCACACTCTTCCTCATAAAATCCCGCCTCCCAAATGATCTGTTCTACATATGGATTGGAAAGGCAGGGAGACAAGACACATCCCCGATGTACTCCTTTCCAGATTTTGAACCATGCAGTGTTTCTTTGCTTTGTTCTGACCACTGCTTTCTGGTTCAGCTATACACCATCAGGTGTTCTATAATTCCCATTCTTCTCAAAATTAGTGACAGTTTGTTGTGACACACACAGTCAAGTGCTGTTGCATAATCAAAGAAACACAGATAGACATTTTTCTGGTATTCTCTGCTCTCAGCCAACATCCATCTGACATTGGCTATGATGTCCCTAGCGCCACAGCCTCTTCTAAACCCAGCTTGTATTTCTGATATTTCTCTGTTGATGTACTACTGTTTCAATCATTTTTGGATACTCTTCAACAGGATTTTGCTTGCATATGAGATTAGTGATATTGTTCAATGATTTCCACATTCTTTCTCCCATGGAGCAGTTGGTGGATTTGAACCACATGTCTTTGGGCTGACAGTGCAACTCTTTACCACTAAGCCACCAGAGCTCCCAAGATTTCAAAGGTCTGATGTATTCGGAAGCATCTGTACAGTACATAGTGGTTTATAGATTGTGATGTTCTTAAAAAAATTAGATAATAAAGATCCAGCTGATGCCACTGTTGATTAAAACAATGAGCTAGTGAAGGTTATTTAGGTGTTATGTACTACTGAGTCAGAACCTACTCATAGCTGACACTTCCACATTTGTCCCGAGACAGTAAATCACAGGAGAGGAGATTAAATCTTCCTCTCATGGTGCAGCTGGTGGATTGAAACCTCTTGGCTTCAAGTTGGTAGTACAACTGCCTACCACTAGGCTATCTGGGCTCCTTTGAGAGTTGATGAGAATTAGTTTCCCCTCATAAATCTTGCTGCTTGAAAATATAGCACAGCCATTCAATAGTAATTTGTGGAATATCTTTTAGGTATCAAGCATTATTCTAACTTCAGAAGAAATTCAAGAATTTTATCCTTTACATTTCTTCCTAGTTCTGCTTCTTCTGTTTGTTCTTCTTTTCCATCCTGGGTGTGTGAAATAGACTCAAAAAGTGCTTTTTCTCTTCAAGGTGTTTGTTTGCTTGTTGATGTAAGTTGGTTGGTCACACTGAAGACAAGCTCTGAATAAAAAGTGATTGCCAACAAAACAAGGTAATTCAATTTTAAGTGATTTAGAGGTTAATCTTATTTCTCTTCCAAGGAGAATATTGTTCAAGTTATTACTTCTCTCAACACTATTTATGCCATGGTTGGTATTAAATAAAATCCCATCCCGTAGAAATATAATGTAAGCCACATATGTAATTTAAAATTTTCTAGTAACCACATTTTAAAAAGAATTGTAAAAATAAAAACAAGTGAAATTAACTTTAATATAGTCTCATTAATGTAATGTATCCAAACTGCAATTTTAATTTCTCTCTCTCTCTCTCTCTCTGTCATTGACTCAGAGGTTTCTGAAGTTGTTTATCTCACAGGAGACTGTCTATCTAGCCTTCTCTTATTGAGATGCTGGTTGATTTGAGCCATCAGAAGTGAGACCTTTGGCTTCGCAGCACGATTTCCTGTGGACTATACAGTAGCAGAGCTCCTTTGTTCTGTACTCAAAAGTGTTGCCTATTTTACTTTTCATTTGGGGATACATTTTCAAATATGGTGATTATCTCACCCTTAACATTCACTCACTCATTGCTGTGGAGTCAGAATTGATTCATATTTGATCCTCTGGAAGGTTTTCAGAGCCTGTAGAGCACATGGGAGGAAAATATCCATCTTTCTCCACAGAGGTAGGTTAGAACAGCCTGGGTTTGGGTTGGCAGTTTAACTCTTTACAAAATTGACCACTAGAGCCTGCATTCAAACTCATACTAACTGAATTTTCTTGCAGTTTGACATACATCTTAAAATATGAAAAGACTAAGTCAGTTTTTTTAAAAAAATTAATATCCTACAAAGTGTTGAATGGAAATCCAATTTGCTCTGTAAACTTCCAATCAGAGCCTATCTTTGTGAAACCCCTAGCCATGGCCCAGAATGATGTGTAAAAAAGGAAAAGGTTTCAAATATAATATATTGGTTTTTACAAACCATTGTTCCAACATTTCCCTGATGCTTAAAGTAGTGCTTCTGTAAATACAGCAAAAATATGTTTCCAGAGAAGTGTAAAGAATTAGCTCAATTTCCAAAACCAGTATGTACATAAGGAGAAAGAAGCTAACGTGAACAGATTCTAACTAAAGCATCTAGTGATATCCACCCACTAGTGTTTACGTTCATGTGGGATCCTTGCCACTAGAGAATGGCTAGCTCTTGTGATTTGCTTTTAATGAACAGAACGTGAGCAATATGACAAAATGCCATTTCTCTGCTTGGGCTTCTATAGAGAGTCACTTCCACCTTGATAGCACTTTCTACCCTTTGCTTCCTTTGAGGAACAAACATGGAAAGAATAGGAGAAGTAAGAACTCAGTCAAACCAAACTCCTGGTGGTAAATTTGCCACAACCACGTGAGCTTGGAAACAGATCTCTTCCCAGTCAAGCCTTCCAGTGAGACTCCATCCCTGGTCTACACTTTGAATGTAATCTTGTGAGAGACCCTAACGTAGAAGATGCAGAAAAACCCACTCCAAGCAGAGTTCTGACCCAGAGAAAACATGAGACTTTTAAAGCAGGCATACCATCCTAACTCATCAAATTTATTGTAATTTGTTATGGCAGCAATCAATCACTCCAAGTTTCTTGACAGGCAAATACGATGCATATGGGAACACAATTGTGATGTTCTATGACTTTCAGTATAAAAGTATTACAGCAGGAAGAAAGGAATACATGATGATACGTTACTGGGAAATGGTAGCTACACTTAAGCTCGTAATTTCAGAAAGAAAAGATTGAATATGTTGATTATATTCATTTAACACTCAGTTACCTCTATCCTAGAGTCCATACATGGATTTAACCAACCAAGGGCCAAAAACACTCAGAGTGGATTAACAAGCAATTAAGTAGTCAAAGCAATTCCTCAAAGGCTAAGAAGGATCACAAGTGCTGTGTTTATAGTGTTTATAATGTATTAAGTTTTGTAAGTAATCTAGAGGTGATTTAAAGTATACCAGATGTGAACAGGGTATGTGCAAGTATTATACCATTTTCCATAAGGGCCGTGAATATTCACAGCTTTTGGTTTCCATGGAGATTCAGGAACCAATGCCCTTAGATACAGAGAGACAAAAGAAATTACCAATGAGTAGTGGCATTTTACATGTTTTAAAAAATTTTGTTTGTTTAATACTGCATAATGCCACGGTTGTAGAATGGGACTGACATCAGGTTTGGGGTGAGAGTTCGAAAGATGAGATAAATTATGTATATTATATTGAAACAGATGAGGGAGAGAACTGTTTAAAAGGGATATATGATTGGATATTATGGTCATGACAAGAGTCCAGAATGAAGGCTGCATAGTGGAGTGGACTCGGGGTGGGTGGGGAAATTGTATACCAATGAAAGAATTTTTCTTTTACTCTTCAAAG
>NW_006399766.1:8966823-8976342 GCF_000299155.1 Elephantulus edwardii | reverse complement strand
CAGGCGACTTGACGGCACATAACAACAACAACAACAACACATTAAAATATTTCTTAATAATATGTTTCATTTAATGTTTTTCATTCATTCTTCAGGCAACAAAAATTGTATCAGCTCTGCTCTAATCATAACTGGCTGATAAAAGACCAGTTTGTGAGCTTTTTACAATTGTGAGCAATTTTGTAAACTGCCCTGGTTGGGGAAGATTTGTCATGTTTAATGTTGTGGGTTGTTGGTTTTTTTTGTTACTAGGTGCTACCATGTCGGTTACCACTCACAGAGACCTATGAATGACAAAACGAAATGCTGCCCACTCTTGCCCTTCTGCACAGTAATCACTGCTGTGCTCAAGCTCACTGTTGGAGCCACTGGGTTAATCCATCACCATGAGAGTCTTCCTCTGTATTGCTGACTATTTTATCAAACAGGATGTTCTTCTCTAGGGACTGATTCCTGCAGAAACCAGGTACTTTATTTCTAGAAACTCAGTGAGCTCCATGCTTGAGAATAAGTCTACTTGGTAAGTTGGTAAACAAATGATGTATCTTATTAACAGAAAGAAAATGGGAATGTTTGAGGAGATACCCAGATCTATTGCGAAGCGTTAGAGGGAACACTTCATTCAGACACTGTATCTCAAGGAATTTGGTTCCATTTTCAAGAACCAAGTTCTGGAGAAGGAATCAAATTACTGCAAGAGGAGAAATGAGGCCTGCCTGCCTGCCTTTTCCGGGAATAATCAAGCAGCTGATTTATGACCACAATTTTCAACAATATTCCCAATGAGTCTCTTACACCCCTTCTCCTAATTATGAACAATTAGCTGCCAATATCATTGCAAAGAGCAGACAGAATATTCTTTAAGACTATGTGGGAAAAGGACAAATACTGCAGGGTGCCACTGTTGTAAAACAGGATTGACATCAGGGTTGGGGGGAGACTGAGGAAGAGCAGATAAATAATGTATACCACATTGAAATAGATGAGGGAGAGAACTGTTTAAAAGGAATATATGATTAGGTATTATTGGCATGACAGGAGTTCAGAATGAAGGCTGCACTGTAGAGCGGACTTAGGGGGAGGGATTGTATATCAATGAAAGATTTTTTTCTTTTACTTTTCAAAGAGAAGACCGACTTGGGGGTTAGGGTGTGGGCAGGTAGAAAAGTGCAACAATGAATGAATGGAAACCCTAAGTGTCTGTAAATTTTCTTTAAAATGAGTAATAAAAACACTGTGGGAAATACTCAATGAAGGACAATGATTAAGTGTGGAACAGTAAGTCCTTATGATTATCTTTCTTCTTCTTTCTTAATGTTATTTTTTACAATAAAATTTTATTCAGCTATATGTGACCAATATACTCACCAATAGAAAGCATACACTATCCTACTTCAATGTCAGAGAGATTTCCCCAAAGTTTTTGATGGCTATTTCAACTTAAGGCTAGTGCATGGATAGATGCTGCAAAGGTTTTACTTTGAATGCAAATTAAAGTTGATCTTCAGAAGTGCATGAAATGTCAATGCACTCTTTAGCAGACATTTCAAGTATGGAGTGTTCTTTTGTTTAACCAATTCAACTGCCAAATTGCATAAAATCTGAACATTTATTCTTTTTTTTAAATTTTTATTAATTTTTGGGTGTGTGTTCGTGTACCATCAAATTGGATCTGACTGGTAGAGGAGGAGATTGTTCCTCCTTCTCCAGCAGAGTATCTGGTGGATTCGAACTGCTCACCTCTGGGATTGCAGTGCAGCTTCTTGCCACTAGGCCACCAGAGTTGGCCTGAATTTTTATTCTTACCCCCTACTTTAGGAATTCTTGTGATGCACTGGTTAAAGGTTTGACTGTTAACCAAAAAGTTGGTGGTTCACACCCAACAGCCATAAAGTAGGAGAAAGATAGATGCAGCAGTCTTTTTGTATAATGACTTTCAGGCCTCCAAATTCCACAGGGGTAATTTTGCTCAGCCCTACAGCGTTGCTATGACTATAGGAATAGACTCAGCAGTCGTGGGTTTACTTTCTCATGTTTTACTCCTTATTTGGAATAGAGTGGAATTACAACAATATGAATGAGTGGAAATCCAAATTCTCTGTAAATGTTCATTAAAATTATATTTAAAAATATTAAAAAGAAGCACTTGCATTCCACACAGGGAGGTCAGAATCATAATAAAACACTTTTATGATAGTAAAAAAATAATTTTCTGAAAGAAACATTTCATGCATAGCTCTTTGTGTTTAAGGACCTCAATTCATTGCCATGGAGTCCGAACCAAGCAACTGTGGAATTTCCAGCGGGTTTTTGGAGACTGTATATCACGTGGGAGGAGACCGATTGTCTTTCTCTTGCAGAGTGGATTCAAATCACCCAAATCACCCAAATGCTCCGCCTTTTTTTTTTAAATTCCATCCCTATTTTTCAATGTGCTTGGGATAGAGTTGAGTTTTAGAGAATAAATTGGTTTCTCATTCAAACACATTCTGCTTTATGGCTTTAATTGCAATACCCACAATGTAACTGCACTTTCCCCCGCCTTTCACTCTGTCTTTCTTATTTCTATAAATCCTCCTCTCCTACCCCTACTGCCTTTTGAGTTGTTCCCTTGGGCAAACACTGCCCTTTAGACCTTATATTCTATGGTCTAGGGAGGAAGTACCTCCCTGGTTCACCTAACAGAACTCTTGATCATTTAGATGAACATTGAGCCACAGAAGGGAATTTTGTTCAGGGTTCACAGAGTGACTAAAGACTTACTGGGATGTTTCATTTGATTAGAGATTTCAGGGGGAATCATAATAGGGACCAGTCAGGTTTTCAAGAGAGGAAATAATCTGTTCCACACACATCTGCTCTGGGCAGATGACTCACAGGCAGATGTGCGCTAAAATCACAAAAGACCAGCCTCAAACCTGCCAGCACAACTTGTGGGACTTTATGAATAGTAAAATTCATGTTCAAATAATGTTGCTCTTTGAAAAGCAGTTTTCCATACACTTCACGTTTCTGTTTTATTCAGCTTAACTCCAACGTGGGTGTAAGAAGGGACTAGAACCGGGGAAAATATTATGATGATGAATAAATACCAGTATCCTGGGTAAAATTATGATAAATAATAAGTGTTTCTCCAGTGCTTGTAGTTGATATACAATTATGTTCATTATCATTTACTTGCAGAAAAAGGAAAAGGCAAAGATTTTCTGGAGTTGATTCAAGCAGGTGATTATTAAATTGTATACAAAAATGTCACCCCTGTAACTCCTTGAAATTGATGGTGATTATGTGGGAAACATCTCAGAGGAAATAATTTTTATAGTCAAATATAATAATTAAACTGGTTATAAGCTAGGCTCTTAGATCTTCCTTCATGTAGACATAAATACTCATAATTAATTGATGAGTCCTTTTACACAGAATTAACAGCAACTACCAGACAGCAGGCTTCGTCTTTGCCTCAAAATAATCAGAGAAACTGGAAGGAGCCAAAGAGGGTGCTGCTCTAAGTCACCTATTTAATCAAAGAACTATGGTAAGAATGCAGTGGGGTTTTCTAATCTTCCAAGTCCATGAAAGTTGAAGATGACCAAAAAAAAAATCATTAGTGTCTACATGACAGTGATGTCCTCATTGTCATTGGACAAGTTCAATTACAAAGGTAAGTCTTCCTCATTTGCTTCCACTAAGAAAATGCCTCGAACCTACTGTGGATGAAATCACACCCTAGATGGATAACTCTGCCATCTTTTTTCACCCACAGATTTCTCAGAATGACAAATCTGCTCTCTCCTTCCTTTGACCAGGCATTGTTGTCATTATGTGCCATCAAGTCAACTGAGACTCACAGTGACCCCATAAACAGTCGCTCTGACCCCTGCTCTATCCCTTCACTCATTACTCTAGTACCACGGTTACTTTTTTAAAAAAGAGTTCTGACAATCATGTTAGTAGAAAGATATTGAAATAAGGAAAAATCATCATAAGCATACTGCTGGGGGTGTTGCATGACTTCCAGTCAGAACTGACTCATGGCTGATCCTGCAGTGGGTTTTCAGAGGTAGTAAACAGCATTCCTTCTCTTTCTGTAGTACATAACAACAACACATAAAGGATAGCCAAACTTTCTTTCACATACTTTGGGCAAGTTGCTAAGGAGACGCCAGTCCCTGAGAAAAGACATAATAATGAGATGACTTGACATAGTGTCTGTAACAATGTAATATTGGAGATGATGAGTGTTAAGCAGGACAGACAAGGGTTCAGATTCATGGTTCATAAGGTCGTTATGAGTCATAGTTGATTTGGCAGCACCCAATAACAACATATAAAGATTTGATGAGTATCCCTCCAATCCCAGTACCACATTCTTCTTCACATAGTCCAGCTTCTCTAATTATGTGCTTAATAGTAGGTCTGTCTGGCGAAAGTTATGATAAATATGTATGATGAAAGAATACAAGCCTGACATGCACCTCTTCTGATTTTAAACTATACAGTATGCCATTATTTTGTTTGAACAATTTGTTTCCAAGGACTTTTTAAAAAAAATATGCTAAAGAGTTAGATATCACTTTAAAACCTCAAATGCACCTAGCCTGAAGGAGCACAGTATTCATCTGACAATGAATAAGGAAGCCTTAAGAATTGATGTTTTTGAGTTATGGTATTGTTGAAGAACATTCAATATACAATGGACTACCAAAAGAGCAAACAAATCTACGTTGGTGAAAATAAAGCCATTATGTTCCTTACAATCAGAGAAACAAGATGCATTTATCTCACACACTTTGGGCATGTATGAGGCCAGGCCACTCTCTGGAAAAGGGCATCGTTCTTAGAAGAGTAGAGGGTCAGTGATGGAGAGGAAGCCCCTCAAAGGAGATTAACTGACCAAGTGATCAGAACAGTGGATTTAAACACAGTGGGGATAGTGAGATTGCCACAGGATTAGGTAAGGTTTCATTCTATGTTGTACATAGACTTACCACGTGACAAGCCCACTTGATGGCTTCTAACAACAGCAGCATGTAAGGCGTACCAACTTACCAAACGAGAGAATTACCAAAGGAAATAATTCTAATTCTCAATTAGATCACGGAAATGTTAAACAAAGGCTAACATTTGAGAGCTTCCTTTTCTTTTACAACAGTATTTTCATTGGTGGCCATACTTCTAAACTGAGAGGAGTGCACTTTGTCAAGGATGGTCAAGAGTTCTTGAGGGAGAGAGAGAAAGCTGATACTGCAACTCAGTGATTTTCAATCTTGAAACTCAGAGGGATGGAAGGAAAGCATAGGAATTGCCTATTTTACTCTTCAGCAGGTAAGAACTTAATTCCTAGCAAGAGGAGGAGGAGGAATTTCAGGTAACATAGAAAGTAAAAGCACAGGGAGAGGAGACAATGAAAAGGAAATGGAGAAAAGTGAAAATGGAATGAACAGGTTGTCAGAGGAAGAGACTGAGGAAGGGGAGGAAGGAAGCAACCTGGGCATGGAGGGTAAGTGGAGATAATAAAATGGAGATAATAAATAAAAAATAAAACATGGGGATAATAAAAACCTGTCCTAATGAACTGTTCTGAAAGTTCCTGAGGAATGCCTAGTTTTTTTTAAAAAATGGTGTACATAATAATAAAAGTATCTAAAAATTATAATGATTTATTTACAAAGTTTGAATACATTGTGTTTCACAAAAGATCCTAGGAATGACTAATTTAAAAGTAAAATAGTCTACAGCTTTCCCATTTAAAGGAAAAGTTTGACGCTTTGAAAAGCATACAGTATCTAAAAGTTAATTTTAAAATTGATCCATAAGACCTTCACTTTCTGAGAGGAAATCAATACTTTTTCATAGTCTTAAGGTTCATAAATTCTAATTCTATATGACTTACACCATATCTTATAGATGGCACACCATGCATTTTCTGAAAACGTATTTCCCATCAAAGTGTGCACTCCCACCTAACACAGACAGAGAGAAATTTCTTCCACCTGGAGAATTTTGAAAGTGGAAAGATAAAATGCCCTTATTCTCCCATAAATGATACACCCTTTGCTAAGCAGAGGTATCTGACACATTTACAATTGTCTTTAAGACTCTATTTATATTGACATCATGAAGTTATCAGGTAAACACACTCACGTCTAAATTTAGTAAAGCTTTATAGTGAACTTACCTAGAAGTCTGCTGAGGAATGTCAGTGTTGTATTCATGTGTGTGTGTGTGTGTGTGTGTGTGTGTGTGTTCTTAAATAATAAGTAACTCCACCGGTTTTAGTAAAAATAAGCAATTTCCCCCTCTAGTCTCACATTCTACCTTAAACTCAGGTCTAACATTGTTTATAACCTCAATTTCAGGTCCACATCTTAACCTTAGACCTTCTAAAATACAGCACTTATTCTGAATTTTATTCCCTCCATTGCTTGTGGCCATATTCCATTAGGGAACTCTGGACACAAGAAAGATAGAACCCCAAAGAGACCATAACTGACATCCAAGCAGATACATGTATACCCATGTTTATGGCAGCCTTGTTCACAATAGCAAGGAGTTGGAAACAACCTAGGTGCCCATCAACAAATGAATGGATAGAGAAGCTGTGGTATATTCACACAATGGAATACTATGCTGCATTGAAAAACAAGAAACTCAAAAGGGGTGACTCTGGAGGACATTATGCTGAGTGAAATATCTCCGTCACAAAAAAAGAAATACTGCATGCTGCCACTGTTTTAGAATGGGACTGATATCGGGGTTGGGGTAAGACTGAGAAAAACTGGATACATAATATATACTGCATTGAAACAGATGAGGGAGAGAATAATTTAAAAGCACTATATGATAGGGTATTATGGTTATCACAAGAGTCCAGAATTAAGGTTGCATAGTGGAGTGTACTCGGGGCGATGGGAGGGGTGCGAGGGAATTGTATACCAAAGAAAGAATTTTTCTTTTACTTTTCAAAGAGAAGAGCAACCTGGGGGGAGGTGTAGGTAGGGACAAAAAGGCAACAATGAATGAATGGAAATCGAAAATATCTGTAAATGTTCATTAAAATTATTAAAATAAAATTTATAAAAAAGAAAGATAGAAACAAATTTCAGGAAGGAGTCGATATATTTTACCTTAACATAATACAAGTTGAATAGCAATGACACAGAACTTTGATTCAATTGATATTCAAAGCCATGCCCTTTGTGATTGCATACGCAAGGCACTTTTTTCAGCTGGGGTTGCCCTCAGAAGAAAGAATTTGAGCACAAGTTATCTGGAACATGATCCCAGCACACACCAATGGAGTTTGGAAAAGTGAGACAGGGAAGGAATGGTAGGTACTAAAGACAAGTTATCCCTGAGTTCACTTGAAGATTAATTCTGTCTCAAAACTCTAGTAGACATGGAATGCATACTGGGGAGTTATCTGACCTTAGAAGTAAGAGAGCTGGGACACTGATTTCCAAACAACTGCTTTAAAAAGGTTTTACTTTCCTTACATATTATCTGAAAGTTAGCATTTATTAGTATGGTGGCTTGTATGTGCTGTAATGTTGCAAAATGAGCCAATCGAGACTTCAAATAGCACGAGGGTCACCGTGGTGGATAGATTTAAAGGGAACATATAGACTAAGACAGACTACTGTTGTTGTTGTTGTTAAGTGCTGATTTGTTTGTGACTCAAAGCAACCCTATGTACAGAAGCTATGAACCCTGCCATGTCCTGAGCCAGTCTCACTGATTCCAACACACTTACCCCCATTGCCCCAGTGAATGTATCAATCCATCTCATCCAGGGTCTTCCTCTACTGTGCTGTTCCTCCACCTTTCTGAGCATGATTTCCTTCTCCAAGGATTTGTCCCTCCTGGCCATGTACCCAAAGTATATGAGATGGAGTTTCAAAATCCTAGTCTCCAAGGAGAGACTTGGTTTCACCCTCTCCAAGACAGACCTATTTGTTTCAAGTATCACCCCAAATCCAACCAACCCCATTGAGTTGATTCTGATTCACACCTACCTTGTGAAAGATTAGACCTTCCCCATAGAGTTTCTAAGGATGTAAATCTTTATGTAAGGAGACTGCCTCATCTATTTCACATGAAGCAGCTGATGGATTTGAAATATTGACCCACTGGAGGAGAGCTTAATGTCTTAACCACAGCGCTACCAGAGCTCTCCTCAAAAAAATAAAAATAATGCGATTTTAAAATAAATAATGTTGACACCTTCCCCTTAACTAAAAAAAAAAATCTAGTCAATGTTTAACAGAGAATGCTTCTCTTTCATGTTTCCAATACAAACAAGTCATATTCTGTATATCTTATATGAAATGATGTCACAATAGTCCAAGCACATTCTCAGCGAGAAAAATTTTTAAATTCGCATTTTTGGACTCGAGCTTGACAACAGCTAAAGGGTTTACTATTTTGAGAGGATGCTGGTGAAAGCAAAGGTTAACCTAATAGTGCCTGCTGTGCCTACATTGGCAAATGGAGGGAAATCACACAGATGGTGGCATTTGCCTGGGAGCTTGGTGCCAGGGGTGTCCTCTCAAAGGCACATAAATTGGGATGGAATTTCTAATATATCCTAAATAGCTGGATGCAGATTTATCAAGAGAAAAATTTCTTCTTTGTACTCATGCTATAAAACCATCAACATCACGATAAACAATTTAATAGAGACTATTTATTGATCTGTTAGTATAGGCTAGGTCCATCCATGCCAGGTGAGCAAGAAATTCAGTTTTGTTCCACACTGTTTTGTGGTGGTCTTGGGTTCTTGTCTTTTCAATAACTCAAAGCACTAATGGTGTCTGGTATATAGAATCCTTTCAATAAAGGCTATCTGCTACTCTCTAATGCTCCCATGACACGTGAGCTCTTTCCAGGTGCTGTTGTTGTTAAGTGCCGTCGAGTAATCTGTGACTCATAGCGACCCTATGGTACAACAGCTCTGAATCCTGTCCTGTTCTGAGCCAGTCTCACTATTTCCAACACACCTACCCCACTGCCCTAGTTACTCTATTAGTCCATCTCATCTAGGGTCTTCCTCTCCTGCGCTGTCCCTCCCCACTTCCAAGCATGATGTCCTTTTCCAAGGATGGGTCCCTCCTGACCACCTGCCCAAAGTATGTGAGACAGAGCTTCAAAACCTAGCCTCCAAGGAGAAACTTGGTTTCGCCCTCTCCAAGACAGACCTATTTGTTTTCATGGCAGTCTATGACATGTTCAAGTCTTTTCTCCAGCACCAGAACTCAAAGGCATCAATTATTCATCTATCATCCTTAGTCATTATCTAGCTCTCTGAAGCATAGCAAGTAATTCTGAAGACCATGGACTGGATCAAGCACACTGTAGTCTTTTGATTGACATTGTTATTTCTTAGTACTCTGGAGAGATCCCTGACAGCAGACTTTCCCCATTGCAATTCATCTTTTGATTTCCTGACTTCTGGTGCCAAGAGTGTTGAATGTGGAGCTGAGCAAGCTGTAACTGTTAACAACCCCCAAATCTCTTTCC
>NW_006399766.1:8951410-8966723 GCF_000299155.1 Elephantulus edwardii | reverse complement strand
TAAATGATTGAGGTAAGTTTTTCTTTGGTTAGTTTAGTATAGTATAGGCTTGGTATGGTAGGAATAAAAAATACCTACCATATGTGAGATTAAAAAAATGTGATGAATATCATAAGTGACATCCTTCTGGGGAATGTGACAATGCAGGAGGGCAAGAAGGGTTCTTTTCAGAGGCATTCAAGCAGGCTTCATAGGGGGATGAAATAAAGGTCAGGTTTCAAAAGCCATGATGACAAGGAGAAGCACAGAAGGTAGACAGTCCAGGCGGACCAGGTAGGGAAGAAGAGGAAAGAGGAGCACAGGACAAAGAGAGAGACATTGGGCCATCTTGTTGGCATGGTCAGCTGAGAGAAAATGACCAGTGGGCTATAATTGTGGTAGATAGCTCTCATGTGCCTAGCTTTGGCTAACTGGACACTAAAAGGTGTGATACAAGGAGAAACTTGCCAAGTGCTTCAAAATTTGGGCTTCTCTTTTGGAAAGCTTCCTCTTGAAACCAAATCATGACGCTGTGAGAAAATTCAAGGTTCTTTCTGGAGAGGATCAAACAGTAACCAAACTGAAGTTCATGACTAAGAGTCATGGCTGAGTTCCCGATCATATAAGTTCCCTGTCATGTGCGTGAAGTCAAAACTTTCTAGTTTTCCTGTTGCTTCTGTTGATAGCATGTGAAGCAGAAGCATGTCATGGTCAACTCTCAGAATCACTTTTGTCATGCCCTGGAATCTCATCTGACTCAGACACCCTATGTATAACAAGAGGACTAAAACCCTACCTGGTCCTGTGCCATCCTCAATCTCTGGTATGCTTGAACTCACTGCTATAGGCACTGTGCCAACCTGTCTTGTTGGAAGACTGCATATTTCTGTTTTTCTATGCATGCTGCCCTTTTTCATTGACTGGCTCTCCACCTGACAATATGCCCAAAATATGTGAGATGAAGCTTTGCCATCCTTGATTCTAAGGAATACTCTGCCTGTATTTATTTCAAGACAGATTTGTTGGTTCTTTTGGAATTCCATGTTATATTTCATAGTCTTCTCCAACACGATACTCACATGACACTATACTTACATACTCTTCTGTCTTTCTCATTCATTATTGAATTTTCACATTAATATGAAGCTCTTTAAAATATCATGGCTTAAGCCAGCATCTCTAAGTCTTTTTAGTGGAATCTTTGCATCTTAGTACTTCCAAGATGTCTTTGGAAGTAGATTTGGCCACTGCAATATATCCTTTTCTTTCTTGACTGCTGTTTCCATGAGTATTAATTGTGCAGTCAAGTAAAATGTATTTCTGGACAACTTCAGTTTTTTCTCTATTTCATCATCTTATTTATTGATCCAGTTGTGAGTATTCTAGCTTTCTTTATATTGAGATATACTCCATAGTGAAGGCTATTGTTTTTTAGTTTAATCCATAAGTGATCCAAATCTTCTCACAATCATAAGAAATAATGATTTTGTATCGTTTTAAGCCACGGATCACTAGAAGGATTAATCACATTTTCCTTGATAGATAATTGAAGGATAAGAAAATACAAATTTAAACCAGGTAGGCAAGAATATGTGTGTAACCCTCAGGAAATGAAAATTCACTTCCTAAAGCCTAGCAGACGTTCATTTTAAAATGTTCATTCATTGAAGCAATGATTCATCCCTGCTTAGGTTAAACTGTATGATCCTTTATCGAGCTCAGTCACTCTCTCCCAACTGTCTCCTTTCTCCTTACTACATAGATGCATATTATCACCACTTCCTTCACATTTTAATTAACGCTTAACTGCAGGAAAACAATTCTGTAAATTGTTAGTACACTTATGGGCATCTCTTTCTCCTTCAGAATGAATATAATGACACTGGATCCTGATGAAGACTAGCCAATAGCAAGTTCCACCTCTGATCAGAAAGAGTATTAGAGAAAGAAGACAGGAACTTTCAGTGGCTCTACAGAAGGACTGTCCTTGACCCTGAGCAGTTTAGGTAAGGATTTTTAGGTACGAATATTAGAATTAGAGAAAACAGATTAGTTGCGTCTACAAACCAAATCATGTTATCGACTGTGTGTCATTTCCTGAAGCAAAAGTTTCCTCCTCTTCAGCACCGTCATACCCAGGTATATGAGCTCACATTGTACTTTTTGTAGCACTGACGACAATTTGACCTAAGCAATTATTATGTCAAGAACACACCTTGATTCTTTCTCATTCCCACTCCCCATTCTTCCAAAGACATCACCCCCACGGCTGTCAAGTTGGAACCAACTCATAGCTGACCCTCAAGCAAATTTTCAGAGGCTTTAAATAATGAGGGAAAGTCCCATCTTTCTCCCACAAAGAAGTGATATAAAAGGATTTCCTTCAGCTTCTATTTGAAATGTCAGGCAGGATCGGAGGTTAATGTGTGGGAAAATATCAGTTTCACAGTCGAGTTTACAGAGATGGTCCAGTGCTTATTGTTGTCTTTGGAGCTGTTCCTGCTCCACCATTAGACGTTGATTTTGATAGGAGCCAATAGCATAACTTTGTACAGATTTGGGGACTATAAAGAGTCACAGCAGAACCTTATGGGGCTGAATGCAATAAGTGGATAGGACTTGGGGTGGTCTCTCTTGGGGAAGTGGTGTTCTCTACTGATGGGAAAGAGAGACTATGAATACTTTGTTGACCAGAAGAATAGATCAGCATGAAGATTCTCAAATGGAAGCACTATCTTGAGGTGATTGTGATTATAGCTATCTTGGTATCCTGGATCCCTGGGATGTCTTTCAAAGCAAAGCCCAAGCACCTAGGCCTAACTTTATGTGAGGAAGCTATGTTGTTGTTGTGTTGTGTACTGTTGCGTCAGACCCAACCCATAGTTGATCCTGCAGTGGGTTTTTAGAGGCAGTTAATCATACTAGAGGAGACTGCCCATCCTTCTTCTGCATGAGGAAGGTATAAGCTTCAGTAATATTCAAACCACTGAATTTGTTCCCCTTTCATCAGCCTAGGTACTATACTAAGGTAGGTCTTCATACTTGTTTTTGCCCATCAAATGTCAACTCCTTACAGGCTGGAATTGTGTCTGTTTGATTTACAACTCTCTCCTCATTCCCTACTATGTAACACATACTTTTTGTTGTTATTGCTGTTGATTGCCTTTGAGTCGAGCACGACTCATAGTGACCCTATGAACAAAAGGCCTGAAACTTTTCTATAACTATTGACATTTATCAACGTTCATAGAGTTTCTGGCGGCATGTTGTTTAGGAAGTGGATGCCACTCCTGCTTCCCAAAATGCATAAATATTGAGTGCATTTTTAAACTAAGTAACAGATTAACTCATAAAATAAAGAAAACTACCAGTGAACACTGAATACCTATAAAAGCCATCTATATGAGGCCAACACATACTCTAAACAAAGATGAAATCCTAAGAAGACAGAGAAACTAGGTTCCTAGAAGCTAAGCAGCCAGAAAGGGATAAATAGGAATTTTAACACATTGTGAAAACATATATTCAATGCTTCTGAAGTACTTATATAATAACTGTTACATCAGACTGAATTTGCTGTGTGAATTTCCAACAAAAACCATAGTACAATATTTGTTTTTAACAGTTTTGAATGTACTAATAAATGAACGCCTATTACTGGAATCTTATTACAATTTGAGGGAGCTCCGGTGGCCTAGCAGATAAGGAGTTGTGCTGCCAACATAAAGGCTGGCAGTTTGAATCAGCCAGCTGCTCCAAGGGAGAAAAACGTGCAATCTCTTCCCACTGAACTGACAGCCTCCAAAAACCTGGAGGGTCAGTTCTCAGGCAGTTCCCACTCAACAGCAAAGGGCTGAGTTCAAATGATTAAGATTTGGGGGGAAAA
Organism: Elephantulus edwardii; assembly: GCF_000299155.1. Classification (NCBI taxonomy): domain Eukaryota; kingdom Metazoa; phylum Chordata; class Mammalia; order Macroscelidea; family Macroscelididae; genus Elephantulus; species Elephantulus edwardii. The sequence goes on along the minus strand of NW_006399766.1, from coordinate 8,962,858 downwards.
GTATCTTTGTGGTCTTCAAGACAATTGGCTTTTGAGAGTGTTGACATGATGTTAATCATATATAGGAGATTAGTTTATTAAACATATAAATCCATAATAATGCACTTGAAATTGATACCTGAATGCACTTTAAGTTGTACATGAGCGAAAAGCCTGACAAACTGAGACAGACTGACGGCCTTATTGCATGTGCACCCCTTTACAATGTGACTTTCTAGACCTTCCAATTATGAGGTGCAGCCTATTGCCTTCACCTCAAAGTCTGGACTAACCTCGTCAATTGCTTTGGTCAATAGGACATGTCAGTGAATTAGTTTCAAGTCTAGGACTCAAAAAGCTCTGCTCACTTGTGCATTCTCTCTCAGAATCTCATTTCCACTATGAAAGCAAGTCCCAGCTACCCTGCTGGGGAATAAGAAGCCATATGGAGCAGAGGTGAGTCAACCCTGCTGATCTCATCTTAAGTAAGCTAGTCCCAACCACTCACAAATTGACTAGATACGCATCACTGACTTCTAGCAAGATCATCCGAGCTTGGCCCAGATAAGCAGGGTATCCTGGCTGACCTATAATTTGTACATAACTAAAAATGGCTATTATTTTAAGACAATATATTTTGAGGTGCTTTGCTACATGGGCATTACTGTAGTAATGATGATGTTGTTTGTTGATTGCCTTCGAGTCGAGCACAACTTATAGCGACCCTATGAACGAAAGGCCGGAAGCCCCTCTACAACTATCGACATTTATCAAAGTTCATAAAGTTTCTGGAGGCAAGTTGTTTAGGAAGCTGATGCCACTCCTGCTTCCAAACCTGTCATACTATGTTATTGTTATTATGTGCCCATGAGTCACCTGCGATGCATAGCGACCCTTTGTACAGCAGCTCTGAACCATTCCCTGTCCTGAGCCAGTCTCACTAATTCCAAAACACCAACCTCCATTGCCCCAGTCACTGTATCAATCAATCTCATCCAGGGTCTCCCTCTCCTGCACTGTCCCTCCACCCTCCAGAGCATGATGTCCTCCTCAAAGGACCAATCTCTCCTGGATTCGTGCCCAAGGTGAGGTGGAGATTCAAAACCCTAACCTCCAAGGAAAGACTTGGTTTCACCCCCTCCAAGATGTGATAGATAACCAATAATTGGAAAGAGGCCAGACATAGCTTTAGGGTTAGTACAAAAGACCTCTGCTAAGAGATCTTTAATATCAAAGTCCTAATCCGCCCCCCCCCCGCCCATTGTGAATGAGGAAACCAGGATTAATCTTTTGCAAACACACCTGTACCTTTGTGGCAAACAATTGGAATAAAAAGTTCTCTGGTGATCTAGTCAGGAGAGATTTCCCCTGCCAAACCAGAGGTGGCTAGTTCAAATCCACTAGCTGTTCCAAGGAAGAAGGAGGAGCAATATCCTCCTATGCAATTACAGCCTTGGAAAAACCTGCTGGAATGCCAGCTATGAGTCTGTTCCAACTCAATGACAATAATTTTAGTTTTTATTCATTGGAAAGAACCACTTAAGAACAGATTAGAGATCATTATTGGAAGTTAATACCATCTGGTAGGGAACTCTGCTGGCCTAGTGACAAGAAGCTGCACTACAGTCCTGAAGGCACACAGTTTGAATCTTCCAGCTGCTCATTGGCAGAAGGAAGGGCAATCTCTTCCCATGTGATTAACTGCCTCTGAAAACCTGCTGGAGGGTCAGCTATGGGTCCGTTCTGACTCTATGACACACAACAGCAGCAGCACTACCTGGTACTTATTACATGTATACTCTACAACAATCACTGCCTTTAAAACAGTGAAAGAGGAAAAAGAAATACTCCAGCCTCTCCTCCTTCTTCTTTCCTCCAATCACTTGCCAATGCTCCCTACTTATATACTTAGATACAGAAGCTTGGTGCAAAGTGAGCAGAAGCCAGTCTCTTGTAATCAATACTACAGGAGAGGAAAAGACGGGATAGGATTAACATCACTTGTATATGGGAAGGTGATGCCTGTGTTATGATCTCCACAAAACTTTGCATTTCAAAGGTATTGAATGGGGAGGGGGGAACCGCACTTAAAATCCATCGCCATTGGGTTGAAACGAACCCAAAGCTGACTCTCCAATAAGTTCTAAGGCTGTAAGTCAGATGGAAAGAGATTGCTCATCTTTCTCTAAGTAATCACTGGTGTATAGGGGCCACCAGAGGGCTGTGGCCTTGGGGTTAAGAGTTTAACTTAAGTTAAATGTATGCATGTATTCTGCCAAAAGTGAAAATATATGTTCTTGGGTTGGGAAAATGAGTTTTACCCATACCAAGCCCATAAAGGTTCTAGAAAAATTTCCCCCAAGTGTCTCCTACATTGCCTACTGATTCCAATGTGTAGGACTGGTAGTCTACTCATGCATAAACTCAAGACAGCAACCCTCTATCCCCTTTCCACTGAACATGGAGACCAAGAATCAGAGCATCAGCACCAACTGAAGCCACTGGGGATGCAGAATTTCAGGTCCCACTCAAGACCTACAGGATTAAAAAAAAAATCTGTATTTTTATAAGATTTTTTTTATCATGATTTATGCACAAATTAGAGTTTAAGAAATACTCCCCTACATGTTGGCACATAGATCATCTCATCATTACCACCTGTATGAGAATTTTATGCTGTCTAGATGGTCCCTGGAGGCAAGGATGACCAAGCTTCATCTTTCATACTTTGGACATGTATGTAGCTAGAGAAGGTTATTTCTTGGAACGAGACATAATGGTTGGAAAGATGGAGGGTCAGCGTAAGAGAGGAAGACCCTCAACAAGTTGGACTGACACTGTGACTTCAGCAGTGGGATCCACTGTGTCAGAGATGATGAGCATGGCACAGGACAGGGCAGGGTTCAGGGTGGCTGTTCACAGAGCTGTTATGAGTCATACTTGACTTGATGGTACCCAACAACAACAATAGTCAGTTTGAACTCGACGGTATAAAACAACAAGCAACAATATTTCCGGGTTGTGTAGGAGGTAGATAGTTGTACCGTCAAGCCAAAGGCAAGCAGTTTAAATCCATCAGTAGCTCTGAGGGAGGAAGACAGGCAATCTCTTCTTGAGTGATTCATTGCTCCAGCAAACCCTGCTGGAAGATCAGCTATTAGTCAGTTCTGATTCAAAGGCAATGAGATGATAGTGAATGATTAGCTGTTCTGTTGGTACAGCACATTAAATGCTGGGCTGTCAACCAAAATATTAGGAGTCTGAATGCCTCAAATGTACACAGAGGGGGAAAGGTAAGGCAGAATGCTTCTATTAAGATTCACCGCCTTGAAAACCCTACAGAGAGTTGTCATGAGTTGGAACCAGCGTGAAGGCAGTTGATAATGCTTATCTTGTCTGTTAACCAGAACTTAAAGCCCCTCTTAACAGAATTATAATACATGTGTTGACACTCTCTGGACTCTGGGAGAAGAACAAGCTTGTAATGATCTGCATATTTGGAGATCTTCCCTATTTTGCAATGAGAGATGGAGTGTAGATGATTGGGGTGTAGTAATAGTTGCTTAAACTATTAGAATATTTGAAGCCACATTCCAAATTGACTATACACGTCTTAAGTGAGAAACTGGAAAGGTGTAGCTACAAAAATCTATTTTTGACACAAAGTACAAGTGATGAGTTAAGTAAGATGTCCACATCTTCCCCAATCACCAAAGCACTTAAGTACTAGTTTTGATCTGTCCTCAAACTCTCTAACGCCTTGACCAGAAAGTCTTTTCTAGTCATCTTCGTGTTTCCTGCATTGTCTTTTGTTGGCTGTCAAAGATGGAGGGCCTATATCACACGGGAAAATTCATTTCTCTCTTCCCCTTCAACAGTATCATCAATGTTTTCATTAAAAAGATGCACATGACAGACACAAATGAAGCTTCGCGAAGGTCTAGGAGCTGTAACAGCAGTAATAGCAGGAGTAGCAAAAACAGTTTCAGGACAGGTATTACATTGGAAATGAGTTGCAGAATTCTCCTTCTTTGATAAAAGTCTAAATATGTTCAAGAATAACTCCATTATTTTAAATGGTTGATGTGACTGACATCACAGAAATGGGGAATATCCCATCTAGAAATGTCTTTTAGACTGCATTTAAGGGGTCATCCTTAGTCTTAGGTTACCTATAGATGGTAACCATCAGGACAAAGGGAGTTTTCTTAAAGTACTCTTGGGATGACTTTGGTTTCTGGTCCATTTTCTGGTCCATCTCTTCCCCTCCATACTTGGTCAACCATGCCAAAGATAAACTGTACTTTTCATGGTGATAAGTGGAAATTTGCACAAATAAGAATCATGCCCTTCAGTTTAATTTCACTTCTCCAGCAAGATAGATTGATAGTCCCTAGCAATAAACAATAAAACTGTCTCTCTGATGGCTCATAATTAGTCCCAATACTAGCAAGCAAATTAAAAGGCAGCAAACAAAATTGCTCCAAGCCCTTATCAGCCCCTTCATAACCAGGACAGTGGCCTTGCCCTGAAGTATAAGGTGGATAAATGAGGAGAATGCTGATCTTGGCATCCAGCTTACTCTCAGATAATCTAGCTCATCCTTCTCTGCTGACACAAGACAGAAATAACATCAAAGAGTGATAAACTCTTTCCAACAAGCCTGGGGTTCCACGGTTCGCTGGCCCCAGGCCTAATCTATCAATCCATTTTCTACACAATAAAAGGTAAGAAACCCATTACAGATCTGTTATATGCCCTGGCAGGTGGTCTACAACAAAAACAGAATACATCACCCAACCCAGCATTCAGTATCCCTTTTCTAAGACTTGAAGCACTAGGGGTCAGCTGACATGGATATAGTAGTCAGGATTTGGTATTAAATTCTGTTAGCTACATAAACTCACACATCTTGATATATGAGTATAAAGATTTGACAGAAAGGGCCATCCTGGCATGATTCTGACCTTTTACAAAAATAACCCTGTTATTTCTTTCTCTCTCTCTCTCTTTTTTTGCATAACATATTGGCTTTGCAGGTGATATAATAGATGAAACCAGGTTAGGATTTACAATCAGCACTCTTGAATATGGCTTTTAATCTTTTTTTCAACCTCAATTTAAAGAGGGGGCATGTTAAGAACTCTTGTTAATGCCATTTCAAAATTATTCAATTACTAGAAAGAAAAAAAAATCTTCTCAAGTCTCAGGGTTGAAACTATATATATAATCTAGTCTTTCCAAAGCAAAGGCACTATAGAAATAAAAGCAATGGAATAATAGTTAATATTAGCAAAATCGCTTTTCTTATTTCTTCTCCTTTCTAAAATACACTACAAAAGAGTAAAGACTTTTGTGCCAACAAAGAACTTGCTTACAAAACTTTACATGGAAAGTCAAGAGTTATGAAATTTTTTTAAAATTTATAATTCTATTCTTTTTCATTTTAAACTCATTGATATCAGAAAAGTAAGTTTGTCAATATATGATTAGGTATTATTTGCATGACAACAGTCCAGAATAAGAGCTGCATAGTAAAGTGGACTTGGGGAGGGGGGTGGATTGTACAACAATGAAAGAATTTTTTTCAAAGAGAAAAGTGAACTGGGGGAGAGGGGCAGGCAGGGAGGAAAATGTGCAACAATGAATGAATGGAAATCCAAGTTCTCTATAAATTTTCATTATAATCTCAATTAAAATTTTTTAAAAAAACTTTAAAAATGAAGTTTGTCAAGAATAATATCTTGCTTAACTGGAAATTTATTTTCTTTTATTAAAAAGTTAAGTCTGAATCACAGTGTAATTAGTGATACCTTTACACACTCAATACACACTGTCTGTAATATACACATTCCCAGAGCAAGGGATTATTGCATGGTCTAAATTAATTTAGCATCAGAATCTGAGACAATAATCAATAACTTTTATTATGCAGATCACTCAACCTTTTTTGCTGAAAGTGAGGAGGTTATTACATTGATTGCTGCAGAAAATCAAGGACTATAGTTTTCAATATGGATTTGCTTATCAACATCAAGAAAATGAAAATCCTCATCCCTAAGCCAAAAAGCAGCATTATGATAGATTGAGAGAAGAATTGAAATTGTTAACCATTTAATCTTACTTGTGTCCACAATCAACACCCTTCTGACCAGTAGTCAAGAAATCAAAGGATGAATCACATTGGGAAAATCTACTGTCAGGGATCTCTCCAAAATTTTAATAGGCAGTGATGTCAGCTTAAAGATGAAAGTGTACCTGAGTCAAGTCATGATCTTTTGATTATTTGCTATACATCTGAAAGTTAGACAATGGCTAAGGATGACAGAGTAAGAATTGACGCCTTTGAGTTGCACTGCAGAAAAAGAATGAATGTCAGTCACATGGACTGACGAAAAAACAAGCAAATCTGTCATGGAGAAAGTGTGACTAGGATGTTCCCTGGAATCAAGGATGGTGAAGCTTCATCTCACATACTTTGGGCATGGTGTTAAGAGGGGCCAGTCCTTAGAGAAGGACATCTTGCTTAGAAAGGTAGAGAGGAAGACCCTCAACAAGATGGGTTGACATTGTGACTAAAACATTGCCCTCACTTATAAATGAGATGGTGAAGGTAGCACAAGATAGGTCAAGATTCAGATCTTTTTATTCATAGAGGCACTATTAGTTGCAGTCCACTCAATGGCACATAGCAAGAACACATCTATATAGGTGAAAAATCAAGACTTTTTTATTGACATTACTTATTGCACGGGTGCCTTATTATTACTCGTGCTAAGTTTTTGTATGGTGCTAATGCAAGGTTCTGCAAGTGGGTTCTAATCTCCTTGCCACAACAGAGGATATCAACACCAGGCATGGAGTTATGGGAAGAGAAAAAAAAAACATTATGCAAGGTCAATTAAGCCCTGCCTGGGTTTCAAGATAAACTCAAGTGATTGGATTGAATGAAAAGATGCACAAAATTAGGAAGGTCATCTTAAATTATGATCACACTTAAAAAAATAAAATTTAGGTGTTTAAAAGCAATGCTGAGCTAGATGGATTTCTAAGGAAAGCCAGGAGAAAGTCTTCTATCTTCTTACACATTTTGTCTGAAATGATACTTGATCATAGATAATGACCATAATGAGATCATTGGAAGCTGAGAGCATTGCCTTACATTAGGGTCATCTTCTGAACTTTAACTCCTTTTGTCTCTTTCAGTTCGCAAACTCAAAATGGCAACACATATTTCTGTTTTCTCTTTAAAAGCTGTATTTTTAAACGTTTGATTAATAGAGTTTCTGCATAAGAATCCTGTAGTAATTCTTTGCATTTTTTTTGTTTTACTATTATTTTTTTTAATCCTTTGCATTTCTAAACGTTAGCATTACCCCTAAGTGTGTTTTTTTTTAAGCTAACATTTTTGAGCAATTATATTGTACCAGACACTTTGCTATAATTTTCCTACACGCCATCTCATGGAACTTTTATCATGAATTGGGAAGGGTCTTGTACAATAATCTGAATTTTGTGAATGTTATCTTTGAGGTGTTGACAGGGTATAAGATTTCACCAAGATCTCATACCAAGTTAAGGGCAGAATCTAGAATCCTGAAGGCTCACTATTTATCACTACAGGTAATTGCCTCCTCATCACTTAACCCTTTTTTTGTAGTTAAAGTGCCTGATCCATTTAACTTAGTGTTTACTGAATACTTACTCAGTATTTACTTAATGTTTACTGCAATGTAATACTTTGATAAGTTGTTGTTGTTGTTATGTGCCGTCGAGTCGCTTGTGACTCATAGCGACCCTATGTACAACACCTCTAAACTCTGCTCTGTCCTGTGCTAATCTCATTGCCTCTGACACTCTCATCCCAATTGCCCCAGTCACCGAATCAATCCATCTCCCAGAGGGTCTTCCCCTCCTGCACCTGTCCTCCACCCTCCCAAGCATGATGTCCCTCTCCAGGGACCAGTCTCTCCTTACAACATGACCAAAGTATGTCAGATGAAGCCTCAGATTCCTTGCCTCCAAGGAGCAGCCAAGTTTAACCCTCTGCAGGATGAATCCAACTTCACAGCAATGGTAGTCAGGCATGGTGGGGGGAGAAAGATTACAGGCTGTTGAGTGAGAACTAACTCTATAACAGATAATAAACCATTACAGTAAATGAGCAAACAACCATCATTTTCTTGTTTAATAGAGTTGGGTGTGGTTGTTGTTGTGGTTGATTGCCTTTGAGTTGAGCATGACTCAAAGCGACCCTATGAACAAAAGGCCTGAAGCCCCTCTATAACTCTCAACATTTATTAAAATTCATAAGAGTTTCCAGAGGCAAGTTGTTTAGGATGTGGATGCCACTCCTGCTTCCAAAATAGAATTTAGGGCACACATTTCTAAATTTGAGAACTGTGTGTAGACTCTGTTACAAATGTATTTTATACGAGCGCATCATGAACTCATCTAAGCTCCCATTATTTCTGGTAACAGTTAACCAGGCAACTGATTTCCTGCTATCATTACTACTAGATTATTGATATTCAGTTATGACTTTTCTCTTTCTTAGTGGAAAAACAAATGTGCAAAAAAAATAGGTGGTAAGTTGGTCAATTATGTAGAAAGCAGTACATTGGACTGAGCTTTGGAGAAAGATATTGGCTGCATGAGGCTGTGATAGTAGAACATTTTTGGAGATTAAGGAATTGCCGTATTTCTGTCTCAGCAACCATGGCTAACTAGTTCCACACAGAAAAGCCACTGTAGCCTTCTGATGGAAAAGGGGGCTGGAGAACACTGGAACCGGTGTCCATTATCTCTTTTATTTTCTAATGACACAGAGTGTCTATTTTCTTGACAATCGAGACTGTCTTTGCGAGTCATAGCCATGCCACTTTCCCTTATTTTTTAAAAACTACTTTCTTCCTTACTGATGTAAATCTGGCACTGATCAGTTTTCTGTGAACATAAAACAGTAACATTAGGGGTATGGATGAGTAAGTATTGAGAAGAAACAATTAAGCAGTTTCTAAATGGTTAACGAATTAGATTCCAGTCTGTGACATTCTGCTGGCAAAGGTATTGCATTAAAATTACACTTTTTGGATAGGACACAGATATTATGGGTGTTATAATAGTGGAAGTCTATACCAGATGGTGTTCATCTACTTACTTTTAATTTTCTTTCATAAACAATTTTAACTTTTAATTTTGTGGCAGAACAGATAAAATATTGAGTCATGTTTCATCATTGACAAAGGCACTATTTTATAATTAGTTCTCTCATATTTCCTGTAGTTATAAATTGCTATGTTCTCTTTCGTGATATAACATATACTGGGGAAATGGGTCCGAGATGATAGGGAATTGGGCTGTCAACCTAAAGGAAGGTGATTCAAACCCACCAGATGCTCTGTGGTAGAAAGATAGGCAGTCTTCTCCTATGTGACTTAAAGCCTCTAAAATCCCCTTGGAGGGTCAAGCTCTGAGTCAGTTTCAAACTCATGGCAGACAAACAACAACAACAACAACAAAAGAGCATTTCCCCCCCTAAATACCTTGTAACTATTTTTCTTCTAACATTTTTATTTTAATGTCAAAATTGACACTTACTTCAGTTTCTGAATATTTTCTCAGTCAAATAATCTATTATATGAACCTCAGCCTCAACAATTAACTAATCTGACAGAATTAAAAATGATATAATTTTCTTTTCAAATAATTTATACACAGAAACTTCTCAAGACTACCTTTCCCTCACCTCTCAATTTAGTTGGATGCTAATGAGGAACAAGTAATTCCATAGAGAAAATGGTGACATTGTTTTAAAGAAGCCATTTTATATTACATAAAAAGTACAGTGTTGCAATTCTTTCTTTGCATAGGGTTTTTTCTTAGTTTAAAGGATAAGATAACCAGCATGTAAATGCACAGTAAGGTAATGGAAGAGAGGTAGTGGAGGCAAGTCCTTGAAAGACTCAAAGTAGATGAAAAGTGGAGGTAAATAAAAAGAGAAGCAGCCTCAGACATAAAGAGAACTCACTACACCTGACTGTAGAAAATACTTGGGTTTTTAAAAAAAAAAAGCCACAGAAAAGTTGGGCTAAAATTGGAGGACTGGAAAGCTACAAAAGTCTTAATTACTGAGACAAATCAAAACAAACAAGCAAAATGTGTGGTAATGTTTTAAAAAAATTGTACTTGATAACCAGGAACTCTGGCCTTTACTCACTCACTCACTGCCATCACTTCACTCACTCACTGCCATCAAATCAGAACTGACTCATAGCTGACCCTCCAGTGGGTTTCCAAGGCTGTAAATGGAACAGGAGGAGAATGCCCATCCTTCTCCCTTATCCTATTTGCCCATTTTTCTCCCTTAGCACATTTAAAGTTACCCTTTGATAGAGGAGAAAGCTCTGTGCCTTAGCACAAAGAGTGAAAAAAAAATTAATAATCCACTTTATACCTAAGATCTAGTCATGTCTTAGAGCTCAATGTCAGCCTTTCTAAGGAATCATTCTTATATCTAAATACATAAATGTGGTTGCTGTTAGGTGCATTCGAGTAGACTATGAACCTTAGGTACTTTGACAACAGATAGGAACTTTGCACGGCCCTATGCCATCCTCATCATTTCTGATATGCTCAAGGCCATTGCTACAATCGCTGCATCAGTTCAACCTGTTAAAGGCCTTCCTCTCTTTCTCAGCACCTTTCCCAGCAGGAATGCTAGCTGTATGAAGAAAGTCAACAACCCAAAAAGAGAAAACAGCAACACAGTAGTGCAAGTTACTTAAAATAAATGACTTTTAAAATGCCTATGTACAAAAGGATTTAAAAAAAAAAAAACCAACACCCACAATGTATACCTATACTTATTAATGAAATTATATCACCATGAAAAAACTTTCTGAGAAAAAATTTTTCTAAGCTCAATTCACTTTACAAATGAATTGTTAAAAATAGTTGGGGGGAAAAATAACCTCAATCTTCCAGAGAGAAAAACTTCAAAACTTATCTTAGGAGGCCTACCATTGCTATTAATACTTGACAGTGATAAGGAAAAAAAAACCACCCCAAAACAACACACATACACAGGTAAATGTCCATCACAAACCAAGACACACAAATACTAATTAATCATCATTATTTATTGTTGTTAGGCACTGTTGAATCAGAAGCAACTCATAGCTCTAGTGGGTTCTCAGAGGCAATAAGTAAGAAGAAAGAAGACTGCCCCATAGAGAAACTAGTGGATTTGAACTGTCAGTCTCTAGGTTGACAGAGCAAATCTCTACGACTAAGCCACCAGAGCTCCCTAACTAAAATATTAGAAGATTGAATCCAGTCATCTGTAGACAGTATCATGTTTGACAAACTTTAGCTCAGGATTTCAAGAGTGCACCAAATTAAAAATCAGTATGTATGTATGTATGTATGTATGTATGTATGTATGTATGTATGTATGTATATATATAT
>NW_006399766.1:8940267-8942815 GCF_000299155.1 Elephantulus edwardii | reverse complement strand
ACTGTGAACAAAGCACAGTCAATTTCTAAAAAATATATAAAATTAGAGATTAAAATTACAGCATTATTCCCATCTCTGGTTTGATAGTTGTGTAGGGTTGAGAGCACTGTCCTGTGAATTTTAAGATGCATCCCTGACCTCTATCTACCAACTTCCAGAAGTTTCATCTAGCAAGTTATGACAATCAAGAATGTCTCCAATAAATGCAAGATATCCTCCCACTAGTTAACAAAAGGTCTCTGACTAAGAATCCCTTCACTAGACTAAGTATAGTAACATGATTTTATTTTTATTTGCATGTTGGCAAATTGTTGGGCACATGTCAGAATAAAGGGAATTAAAAGAAAACCACCAACATGCAAAAATTATTTGCAAATGATGACAAAATTCTTCACTTGGAGGAAAGAAGAAATTTTATTTAAAATTCTGGACATGTACTGCATTTGTTACACTTAGTTGCCATTGACACCATGCCAACTCACAGTGAACTCACGTGTGCAAAGAAGAACTGTTTCAGAGTGTTTGTCAAGACTGAGACCTTTAAGAAGCAGATTGTCAGGCCTGCCTTCCAACATGTTTCTTGGGTGATTATGAACCATCATCTCTCCAGGTAATACTTAAATGCCTATTAATGTCACTCAGGGACTCCATGTTGCATTAATGGAAGTTTTGAATTATATCTATAAAGTATAGAAATCTACACATATATACATGTATACACACACACACACATATGGGCACTCTCATGACTTAGTGGTAAGGAGTAATGATGTCAATCAAAGGAACACAGTTTAAAGTGCACCAGCTATTCTGTGGTAGAAAGAAAGGCAATCTCCTCCCTTGTGATTTACAGCCTCTGAAACCCTGCTGGAGGGCCAGGTAGGAATCAAGTCCAACTCAATCGTATAACATAGATGGTTGGATGAATGGATGAACGGGTGGATAGATAGACAGACAGAACGATAGATAAAGGAACAGATGGATAGATGAACAGATAGATGAATGGATGGATGGATAACTCAATTAGACATAGGGTTATTCTTATCTATTCAATCTTAAGACTTACCACTGAGCAAAATTATTTTCACGTACAATTTGAGAACCTATTGTATGCACAGATACTTACTATTGAAGTTTAATAGGTACATAAAAACTATATAAGTAACTGTACAGCTTGATGATGTTTCATTAGTTGAACAGTGTATAAACAGATAAAGAAATACAAGTCACTATCTACAGTTAAGTGTAACCAGTATTCTATCAACACAAAATCTTCAGTTTGTATTGAATATTAAGAAAATGAAGTCATAAGTAATATACTCTTTTTCCATCTTAGCATTTTCACTTAACATTTTATGCACAATAATCATCCAGGTTGTTGATTTTCCTGCTTGTATTCAATTGTGTAAACAGACATTTGGGTTTTTTCTGGTTTTAGTGTATTTTGCCAAGTTGTTGTTTTGCAGGGGTTCCCCCCCCCATTTTTGTTAAAACCATTATCGAGGACTTACTATGCTCCAGAAACTCTCTTGGGTATGAAGATTGCAGATGGATATGTAAAATACCTTGCCTTTGAGGATCTCACACTCCACAAGAGGAAATAAAAGCATATAAATAAAAAAGATTTCATATCTCCTGAGTTTTCCATTCACTCACAACAAAAATTAGGGAAGTCTACAAGGAATTCTGTTCAAAATTACCATGTATGGCTACTTGAAGCAAGTCATCTGACCAGAAATGTAAATAATACAACATATTAGATTGCAAGATTGAGATGAAGAAGAGTAAAAATTTCATTTAGGTTTTTATATTACGTACAGGTTGACATGGTAATATCTCTAATATATTCAATTATATAAGGATATTGAAATTTATATAACCTGTTTTGTTTAAAGACAACTACTCTTTCTCTCTCTTTTATATTCTGCAAATCTTGTCATCTTTAGTAATTGACTTTACATCAGCTTGGCATCCATAAATAATTGCAGTCAAGTTCATCCTGACTCATAACAATCTCAGGTGTGATAAAAGTAGAACTATACTACACAGTATTTTTAGTGGCAGTTTTAATGAGTTTTGATTTTTTTTTTTTTAAAAAAAAGGTGGATCACCAGGCCTTTCTTCCAAGGTACCTCCGTGTGGACAAAACCTTTTCAGCTAACAGCCAATTTACTAATTTATCCAGGGGTACCTGACCATCATGCACAGTTTTATAAAACTAAAAATTGCCTTATTTTTACCAGCCTTCCACCTTTCAGTTAAATGAACATTGCTGAAGGCTGATTACATTTGAAAACTCTAGATAGTTAGGGCTTCCACACCCCTAAACCCACTTTTTACCTGGAAAAGTTTTCAGGTAGCAAAACCCCCAAATCTAAAAAAAAAAAAAAAGATTAAAAGAGCCCTGGTGGCATAATACATTAAGTGTTGAGGCTCTAATGAAAAGTTTTACAGTTCAAACAGTGGGAGAAAGCTTTTCTATTGCACACAGTAGCTATGAGTTAGAATCAAGTCAAGGACAGTAAAAACAAGGAAGATTAAAAAGTGA
>NW_006399766.1:8933825-8940167 GCF_000299155.1 Elephantulus edwardii | reverse complement strand
CTATATATATATATATAGAGAGAGAGAGAGAGAGAGAGAATAAATTCCAGTAACTATCCATGAGAAAAATTTAATAAACTAGAAATAAAAGGAAATTCCTGAATCCATTAAGAGAAATTTATGAAAAACATATTTCATGATAAATTATGGAATGATTTTTTTAAATTTTATTGCACCTTAAATAAGGAATGAGGAAAAAATTCTCATCACCACTTTAATAAGGTTTTTGAGCCAGTATAATAAAGAAAAAGATAGAAACTGAAAGAATAAGAGAAGAGGGAATTAATATAAATAGAAAGGAAATAGCCTCTATTTGATGATTACTAAGCAGGAGTGACATCCACTTCCTAAACAACATGCCTCTGGAAACTATGAACTTTGAGAAACGATGATAGTTATAGAAAGGCTTCAGGTCTTTTGTTCATAGAGTCGCTATGTGCCCTGCTCGAATCAACAACAATCCTGTACATAAAGAAAATTCCAACGTTTCTAATGGCACAAATGAAACTAAAGTAATGACAATGCTCACACATCGGGAAAAGCATAATCAAGGTCACTGAACAATTTGTATTGAAATTGCTGAATGAGAATCTAAACTGTAAGCTTTTTCTAAAAACACACTCAACAAAATGTTATTTAAATGTCCAAAGATCTTCAAAGAATCAGCATTATAAAGCAAATTTAGAAAGCTCACTGGATATATGTGAACTCAATATGTATGTAAAAATAAATATGCTTTATACACCGGCAACTAAGAATAAAATTCAAATCTGGTAGTAAGACTTAAAAAAAAAAAACACCAAACATTTGGAATTCCATTTAAGAAAACATGTGCTGCACCTCTGCACTGAAAATGTCAAAATATTGCTAAGAAACCATTTTATTAAAATTAGATAAATGCGGATCTATACCCAGTTCACAGTTTGTATGTCTTAGTATTGTAAAGATGATTCAATTGATGTGCACATTCAATCCAATTTCAGCTGGCAATCTTTCCCACTTCATGTAGAAATTAACAAATTGGCTGTAAAATATATTTGGTAATCTCAAGATACAAAAGGCAATACCAAACCAATTTTCAATAGGTAGGACAAAGTTGTTACTGAGTAGTTGTTATGTACCATCCAGTTGTCTGCAACTCGCAGTGACCCTAGGTCCGATAGCTCTGCTCTGAATCCTGCCCTATTGTAAGTCAGTCTCACTGTCTCCAACAGGTCTACAAGACTACATAGCAATTTAAAAAAAAAAATAAATAAAAGATTATAATTAAGCCAGTGTGGCACAGACGAGAGATAGATAATCAAAGAGAAGTAAAGAACATAGAAAAGATATCTAAATATTGTTTTAACTTATGACGAATGTATCACATTAGTGCAATGAAGGAAAAGATGGTCTTTCAATAATGGTAATGGATCAACCAAGTTGCATGGTCTTTGCAATCACTTGCTATGCATCAAAGAGCTAGACAATGACTAGGGATGATAGGAGAATTGCTGCCGTTGAGCTGTGGTGTTGGGGAAGAGTACTGAATATACCATGTACTGCTAGGCAAACAAACAAGTTCATCATGGAGAGGGTGAGATCAGGCTGCTACTTGGAGGCAAATATTCTGAAGCTCCATCTGACATATTCTGGGTAATTTGCAAGGAGGGATGTCATGATTGGGAGGGTGGAGGGACAGCACAAGAAAGGAAGACCTTTGATGAGATGGATTGATTCAGTGACTGCAGTAATGGGGATATGTGTGTTGGAGACAATGAGATTGGCTCAGGATAGAGCAGAGTTTAGGGCTGTTGTACGTAGGGTCTCTATGAGTTACAGGTGATTCAGCAGCACAAAACAACAATATATATTCCTGGGTAGTACTTCACTTAAAAAGACAGTACACATAATTTTGTAAAGCATTCTCAAGAATAGATTTTATAATTATATAAGATTCAAACTTAAAGATTAACAAGCTGAGTAAGTAAATGGAAGAATGAAACAATGAATCAAACGAACATCCTTGTTTTGTGATTAAATGCATTTTAGGTAAGGACACGTCATTTTGATTGATGACATTTGGTGACTTGCTAGAATACTTACACACATTCACTTCATTACTATTTTGGTCTAATTATTTAAAATAATTCATGCAAAAAAATTGTGATGCACATTTTGTTATTTGGCCACTGGCATGCTATCCTCTTTGATTGCCATTCTTTCCATCCCAAGGAAAATAGCAGGTTAAAGCATACAGACACATACACACTGAGAAACACTTGCAACATTTAACACATGTGACAAGAAAGAGATGGTTAATGTCTAACCTTTATCCACTGGAGATTTGTCTGCTTGAGCTTATTTTCAAGTTTATCTTGCTCTTCTGGGCTTATGGGAGCACTTACAAGCACTGTTCCTCCAGATTCATTTAATTGTTTTAGAATTCCCTGGCGCAGGGGCAACTCTTCAGCCAGTAACTGAAACAGACAAATGCAACAATGTTTAAAATGAATTACAGCACAATCCCAACTACCTTGTCTTCGCTTCTATTGATTAGTGTATCAAAATGGAACAACTTGAACTAGGCTCACTCCCATCTCACATAGGAATAGTTTTGAACTGATTGCAGATATGATGGAGCGAAGCTCCTACTCCAAAGTAAATAAACACATCCTAGAAAGGATATTATTCTTCAGAGATTCTTTTTGAGAGACAAGAATTTAGATGGTATATAGTAAGATCTAAAACAATGTGCTAAACAAACTCAAATCCAGTGCCATTGAGACACCAACTCAAAGCAACCGTGGGGGTGGGGGTTCAGGGGCACAGTCCATAGGATTTCCAAGGTGGTAAAAAAAACAACAAAAAACAAACCAACTTCACTGCATTCCCGATGGTACTTGGCTTGAATTCACCAGCTGCTCCGCAGCCAAAGGATGAGCAATCTCCTCCCAAGTGATTAAAAGCCTCTGAAAATCTGCTGGAGGGTCAGCTATTGGTCAGTTTCTACTCGATAGTAAACAGCAGCAACAACAACCTTTACAGAGACACTCTGCCTTCATCTTTCTCACATGAAGCACCAGGTGGGTTTGAACTGCCAATGTTTTGGTCTGTAGCAGAATGCCCTGAACACTGTACCTACCATCAAGCTTGTTAAGATGTTAATCAACTCAACTAACTGCACTGCCCTCAAGTCAGAACCTACTCACAGTTGACCCTCTAGTGGCTTTTGGAGGCTGTAAATCACACAGGAGACACACACTGTCCCATTTCCTCCTGTGGTGCTGCTGGTGAATCCAACTCATGAGAGATGCGTTGCCCTTGAGAGAGAAGCACAACTCCCTAATGTCGACACCTCCAGTGTTTTATTCATTTCTATCATCTAGAGTTGTTTACTACAGTAGCATTAGCCATGTAAGGTCCTTTCACGTTAAATCAATGAAATCGTAACTCAACTAATGAAAAATGTCAGCTCCTCAATTACATTAGTTGCCTTTCAAGTACCCAAAAGTCAGATATGTTTAAGTGGCTACCAAAACGGACAAGGCAGAACATTCCTATCATTACAGAAAGTTCTATGAGACAGCACTGGTCTGGATCGCCCATGAAGAAAGGAGAATCAATGCATAATGATTAATAAATGAATGCCACCAGATATGTCCTTTAAATGAGTTATCAATTATACTGCTGTACATGACACTCACTGCATTACAGAAAGATGAATTTCCAAGGACTGACTGGGTTGATTTTTACATTTCTTTGAGGCATAAACATTTAGTGAATTGCTCAATATTTTTAATTTCATTAATTAATTTCAAATACTTCCAATTTCTAAAGGTTTTCCCCATAGAGTCTTTGTGAAAGCTTAGAACAGTTGAAATGGTGTAAATGGAGGATGCAACTACCACCATTGTATGTGGGAATATTTTCTTTTCAAACATTCCCAGAGTGAAGAAATGACTGACCAAATTATAACAAGTAAAAAAATAAATGTAAAACTCTTGTGTACAGAACTCACAGCCACAGTTCGAAACTATGGCACCTTAATTCTTAGAGATGCTGAATGTAGTTAAGAGGGAAAGAGCTGGGCAATGCCACTCTTACAGCTCAAAGTGAATACTGCCTCTGAAAAACAAATGTTAAATGCTAGTTTCCCTTTCTGCCTCTCTGATATCCTGGTGAGTAAAGAGTTATGTGACCAACCCAAAGGCAGGTAAGTCAAATTCAACAACTTCTCCATGGGAAATACGTGCAATCTCCTCCTTCAATATTTATAGCCTCTGAATACCTGTTGGAGGGTCAGCTATGAGTGGGTTCACATTCGATGATAATGAGTGGAGTTTTGAGTTATAAAATTCAAAATTTGTTTTCCATTAGTGAAAAAAGGACTAATGTTGGTCTTTTCATAAAAACAAAGTGGTGACAAGAAGCAAACTTTCAGCCTGTTGTAGAATAGTTTACGAGTTACTTGCTTTTCAATGCTGTGTAATATTCCATTGTATGAATGTACTATAGTTTCTGTACATAGTCATTTGCTCATGGACACTTAGGCTGCTTCCATCTCTTGGCATTTGTGAGTAATAAAATTTTTAAAATTATCATTTTTAAAAAGTTTCAGAAAAATAGAGCATACTTGTAGTAGAGGGACTCAATTTTTGTTTACTGAATTTAACACTATTTTTATACCTTTCTCACGGTTCTACTGTTAATTTGTTTCCCATAAATAAAGTGCTTACACTAATTCAGATGTTTAAGCATACTGAATCATTGATAAGAGACCAACTGCATTTTTCTCTTGATGGTGTGACCTTGTAAAATGAAGATAAAAGCAACCACTTCAAAAGTATGATATGAAGATTAAATAATACAGCAGATGGAAATACATCTAATCCTTGGCACATAATGGGCATAATTGAAAGTTAATTTCCTTTCCTCTTTCCCCTTCCTTTCCAAATGTAAAGTGAAATAGATTCAAAAGAGTTGCTTTCCTAAAACTAAACCCTTGAAAATTAATCTTGCCAGAGTATGTCAGTCAGCCATGTGAGGTAATCAGTAATAAACAGACATAGCATTAGGAAGGCATGAACAGCCACTTGTGTAAACTGGGTGTCTATTCAACCAGTATGAAGTGTAAAGCAGCACCACGCCCGCCACCTCCAGATCAAATAAACCAAATGGAAACATTGCTCTAGGTAAATGAATCCCTTTAATTAGAGACTGAAGTAGTGTGAATGATTTAACAATTAAGAATTTCCCTGGTAAATGGTATTCTTTTTTGTACTCTCTCTAAATCTCCAGGACCATGGCCTCAGACACACTGAAAAAGTGACTTCCACTTAAGATTTAGATTTTTATGATGAATTTTTCATTCTGCTCTTGAATATTTAAAAATATTTGGGCCTAAAAAATATTTGGTCCCCAGATTTCTTTAGCAAGGCCCCAAATTAAGCTCATTTTATTCCAAAAAATAACAACCATGCATCTCTCTCTCTCTCTCACACACACACACACACACACACACACATTAAACTAAAGCATACTGGTTGGGAGTCACAGGGTTAAGGCAAAATAAAGTGGTGAGAAAAACACTTCAGTGAGAAACTATAAATAAACTAATGAGCAGAAAATCAATGATTAAATACATTGAAGAAACAGATTCATACCATCTTTAGACAAAAAGGCCCTGGGGACTGCAGAAAAGAAAATTACCTTGACTTGATCAAGCTTTTCTTTTAGCTGCTGCTCATTTCCAGGTTCAAGTGGAATGCTGGTAATATTATGCGCTTCTTCCAACCATAAACCAAATTCATTTAAATCTCTTTGAAATTCTGACAAAATATTCTTTTGTTCTTCTTGCCTGGAGAAAAGGAATAAAATGGTTGTAAACAACATGATCCTCAAACTTCTCTTTCTCCTCTGTCCTTCTATCTCTCTCTCCCTCTGTCCTTTTTTTCTAAAAGCAAACTAATAAAGGGGAAAAAGCAAAACAAAACCAAAATCAACCCAACCCAAAGCCTAAGCAATATGGGCAAACCCATAAAAGAGACCAAGCATTTCTTTTTTAAAAAAAAATATTTTAATGAAAGTTTACAGAGAGTTTGGGTTATCATTCATTCATTGTTGCACACTTCCCTCCTCGCCCACCCCTCTCCCCAGTTCGTTTTTCTCTTTGAAAAATAAAAAAAAAATTATTTCATTGTTATACAATCTGCCCCCTGCCCCAGTTCACTCCACTATGCAGCTTTTATTCTGGACTCTTCTCATGACAATAATACCTAATCATATATTCCTCCTAAACAGTTCTTTCTGTCATCTGTTTCAATGTAGTATACATATTACTTATCCCCTCTAATTCCTCCC
>NW_006399766.1:8917203-8928035 GCF_000299155.1 Elephantulus edwardii | reverse complement strand
GTCTTCTCTTTTGCCTACCCTTCACCTTAACAAGCATGATGTACCATTCCAAGGAATGTTGTTGTTGTTGTTAGATGCTGTCAAGTTGAGCATGACTCATAGAGACCCTATGAACAACAGACTTGAACCCTGTCCTCGCCTGTGCCATCCTCATCATCTTGGTAACACTACCGTAAGTCACTATGTCAAGCCATCCCATGGATTATCTTTCTCTCTTTCTCTGGTCTTTTCAAGGATGATGTTCCTCTTTAAGGACTAACTTGTAGCAACATGCCCAAAATGTGAGATGAAACTTTGTCATCTTTGCTTCCAAGGAGCACTCTGACTTTTTTCAAGACATATCTGTCTGTTTTTTTGGCAGTCCATAGGATATCCAGTACTATTTTCCAACTCTAAGGCATCAATTTTTCTTCTAGCATCTTTCTAATTGTTTAGCTCTCAAATATATAGTAAGTGATTTTAAAAAATCGTGGCATAAATCTGGTATACTTTAGTCTTCAGATTTACATC
Source organism: Elephantulus edwardii (assembly GCF_000299155.1). Lineage (NCBI taxonomy): Eukaryota > Metazoa > Chordata > Mammalia > Macroscelidea > Macroscelididae > Elephantulus > Elephantulus edwardii. The sequence goes on along the minus strand of NW_006399766.1, from coordinate 8,927,525 downwards.
TTTGTTTTCAGTATTTTGGAGAGAACCCTGAAAACGGATTTGTGCAATGTAATACACCTCTTGATCTCCTGACTGCGGTACCAAGGATGTTGATTGTTGATACAAGCAGGATAAAATCACTGACATGTTTAATCTTTCCTTCATCTATCATGATGTTGTCTATCAGTCTAGTGGTGAGTATTTTTACCTTCTTGATGTTGAGATATAATCCATATTGAAGACTGATGTCTTTGATCTTCTGCACCTAGTACTTTAAAACCCCTGTCACTATCAGCAACTGAGGCTGTACCATCTGCATAATGCAAGTTGTTAAAGAATCCTCCTCCAATCCTGATAGCACATTCTTTTTCATAGGGACAAGTTTCTCCAATCATTTGCTCAGCATACAGACTGAACAGGTATGGAAAAATTAAAAACCCTGACACACTCTTTTCTTAATTTTAAACCATGCAGTGCTCCCTTGCTCTGTTCAGACAACAGTCTCTTGGTCTAGGTATAGATTTGGCATAAGCACAATTAACTGTTCTGAAATTCCCATGCTTCTCGAAGTTAGCCATACTCTGTTATGATTGACAAAGGCAAATGCTTTTCCTCAGACAATTAAGAACAAATAGGCATTCTTCTGCTTTCATCCAGGATGAATCTGACATGGTGTCATGACATCTTCTAAATCCAGCTTAAACTTCTGGTAGCTTTGTACTTTTCTAGCTTATTTTTTTAGTAAATGTACTTTTCTAGCTTTTTAAAAAATTAATTATCTTTAGCAATATTTTGCTTGCATGTGATAATAATGCTGTTGTGTGGATAATTCTTTTGGATCACCTTTCTTGGTAATGGGAACAAATACGGATTTATTCCAGATAATTGGCCAGGCAGTTGTCCTCCAAATTTTCTTGCATAGACTAATGAGCATGTCCAGGATGCATCTGTTAGGATAGCAATTGACATCTTTCATCTATCAATTTCTGGGGCCTTCTTTTTTTCAATGCCTGCAGTGCTGTTTCACCCTCTTCCTTCATTAGCATTGTCTTTTGGTCATATAGTACTTCCTGAAGTATTTGTTTCAATCAATTCTTTTTGGTAAAATAACTAAACATATTCCTTCCATCTTCTTTGTATGGTTCCTGATCATTCAAGATTTTGCCCATCACATCACTAGTATTGCAATTTGAGGATTTAATTTGTTTTTTAGTTCTTTGAGCATAAGTGAGTTTCCCTTTCTATTCTCCAATTCCAGCTTTCTGCACATTCCATTATAATACTTTGTTTTGGCTTCTGGAACTTCCCACTGAAATCTTCTGTTCAGTTCTCTTATTTCAGTATCTCTTTCATTTGTTTTGCTTTCTCAGTACCCTAACTGGAATTTTCAGAGACTGTTCTTACATTAATTTTGGGGTTTTTTCTGTCACTTCTGTCTTTGTAATGACCTTTTGCTCTCTTAACTAATGAGGTCATGGATATCATCCCATATCTCATCTAGTCTTCAATCATTGGTATTCAATATCTCAAATCTATTATTAAGAAGATTTTTTTAAATTCAGGTGAGTTAAACTCAAGGTTGAATTTTGGCTCCTTTGTACATGTTTTAAAGTAATTGTGTCAATAAGAAAGATGAAACTATGTTGTGTGTGAGATATATATGCACACACACAAAACTGTCACCAAAGATCTGGGTCTAAAGCCCAAAACCATAATGTTCATCAAAGACAAACTGGGATCAAGCTTAGATGGCCTAGTCTATGGTATAAAGAGACTGCCAAATACAGCTAGAAAGGCACAATCTAGAGAGGATAAAATTGATGAATGGGACCTTCTAAAGATTAAATCTCTGTGTACATCAAGAAATGTTGCCACAAAGCAAAACATAATAAAATGCTCCCAGAGAAGAAAAAGAAAACAAAACCTCTTCCCAGCACAGTGAAAAGAAAACCTACTGAATTGGGCCGGGGCGGGGGACATCTGCCAATGGCATTTCAAAATAAGGGTCTCATATCAACAGTTTGCAGAATCCCACAGGGCCTCCACAAGAAAAAGACACAATTACAAAATTGGCAAATAAAACATGGAAAGAATTTTCACAAACAGACACATGAAGAAATACTCCAAATCACTGGCAATAAGATGCAAATAAAAACCATAATGAGATACCATCTCACTCCAGTGGCAGTGGCAAAATTTAACAGGACAGCAAGTGATAAATGTTGAAGAGCATGTGGCAAGATAGGAACTCTTATACATTGTTGGTTGTACAGCCACTCTGGAAGGCAGTTTGCCATTTCCTCAGAAAACTGAACATAGAACTTCCATGTGACCCAGCTATTCCACTGCATGGAATATATCCTGAGAAAATGAGAACCGAGGCACAAATGAAGACTTGTACACCAATGCTTATAGCAGCATTATTCACCATTGCAAGAACATGGAAACAGCCCAAATGTCCAACCACAATAGAAAGGATTGAGAAACTATGGTACATTGACGCACAATGGAATACTATGCAGCACGCAGGAGCCATGATTTTGAAAATTCCTACCTAACTTGGGAGGGACTGGAGAGCATTATGCTAAGTGAACTCATAAGGACAATTACTGTATAAAACCATTACTGTAGAATGAATATGAAGCTCCAAGAGAGGGAGGGAGCAGAGACGTGAGGATGGGAGGGGTTAGGGGTAGAGGGTGGTTAATCATAGGTTCACACAATTTGATGGTTGGAGGAGGGAGGAGAAGGAAATGGGAAAGAGCTGGTGTGAAAAACAATGTATAAGAACTTTATGGAAAAAAACAGTATTTTTTTTTAAATTGTCTCCTGTATCTGTTGTTTGGTTTTTTTCCCACCAAGGGAGCTATAGTGGCATAATCTGTAGGGAGTTGAGCTGATACCCCCAAGGACATTACTCTAGTGATTAAAATTGATCAGTAGCTCCTCAGGAGGAAGAAGAGCAATCATCTCCTGTCCAACTTAACAGTGGTGGAAACCCAATGAGGGTCAATATGTTCAGACTGGATGTCAAGAAGGTGCTGAGATAAGAATTTTCCTCAGTGTCTTCTTAATTATTTCCAACAGCTCTTTGAAATATATTTATTAAGGAACAATATATTTATTAATGAACATAATATAATGAAAATACATTTATTAAGGAACACTCTCTAAACCTTTCCTATAGATTTTTTTTTCAGAATTGTTTGTTTAGCTACACAAATGAAACCATTATATCTTTATATTTCTTTCACTCCTATTATTCTTAAAATTATGTCCACCTTGCAAGTGATTATTCAGCTTCACTTTATTCTGGATTCTTTCACTATTATTTAAAACTGTTTCATATATTTAAAATATGTTTACTCTTTAAATTTCTGAACTTAGAAGAGTTTTTTGTAAGTTGATATTTACAACTTATTCTCTATTACTTTGGAGAACTTTACAAATTGTATTTCATGTTTTCCCCAAAATGAGGGTTCTTTTTCCTTACCTGTTCCTTACCTAGTAAAAGTGAAAAATGAATGATCTGAAATCAAGGTCAGTACTAACTCATAGCTGATCCCCCACCCCACCCCCCAGTTGATTTTTGTATTTGTGAAGGAGGCTGTCCATCTTTCTCCTGAGGAACTGCTGGTGGATTCAAACCACCAGAGGGGTGTGTCTTTTGTGTTGCCAGCTGAACAGCAGCACATTACTTCAGGACTCTCAGTGGCATAGTGGATAGTGGTTAAAGCACTTGGCTGCTAGGGAGCTCTGGTGGCCTAGTGGCAAGAAGCTGCACTGCAATCCCAGAGGAACACGGTTCAAATCCACCAGATGCTCTGCCAGAGAAGGAGGCGCAATATCCTCCTGTACCAGTCAGATCTAATTTGACGGTACACGCACACAAAGTAATAAAAAATTAAAAAAAAACAAAACACTTGGCTGCTGAGAGGTGAGTGGTTATAACTCATCAGGGGATAGCAATGTGGCAGAATACACCTATAAAGATGAGCCGACGTGGAAACCCAATGTTGTTCTTATTGTTTCTGTCAAGTTGGAATTGACCCATAGTTAACCCTCTAGTGGGTTTTCAAAGGCAGTAAATCACACAGGAGGAGATTGCCCATCCTTTCTTTGTAGAACAGCTAGTGGATTAGAACTGTGTGCCTTTGGGATCGCAACACAGCTTCTTACCAATAGGCCACCTGAGCTGCCTGAAAACTCTATAGGGAAATTCTGTTCTGTTTTATATGGTCAGTATGAGTCAGAATTGACTCAACAACATTGAATTTGGCTGAATGTACTATTTAAATCATTATCATTTTAAAATTCATCTGAATTTTCTAGTAGGTTAAGATTTTTCTTCTCCACTCAAGGTCTTCTAATTTATGTACAATAAGAATCATTTGGTCGATACAAAAAATAAATCTCATTTGGGATTTTGATTTGGATTAATGTAAATTAAATAAATGAGTTTGTGGAGAATTATTGTCTTTCCAATATATGTCTCTAAATTTCCCATGTTTACAGTATATTTAGACACCAAGAGTATCTGGGACTCATTTGTGTACTATAAATAATTAAATACATTTTATAATTAACCTTCAGCATCAATTTGAAAGGCAGGAACTTGCTTGCAATTTTATGGATAGTAACCAAATACCAATTCCAAAAAATTGTAAGAACTCCCTGATACACAAATTCATCATTTACAAAGTAAAAGCTTTTACTATGCTGTTTGTCCTAATATTTCTGGTCATGCAGTGTTTGTGGAAAACTTTTCCTGATTATTTAATTCTTTTAAAAAGCACAGTGCCTACTTTTAAAATATAGAAACATTTGGTAGTTGTTTCTTGTGTAAGTTTTTACTTTATTTTTAACTTTGAAATAGATACATATATTTGAAATAGATAGACAGAGCCCACATCTCAGAAGGACCTTGTTATAATGTGCCTTTCCAAATGCATGTTTTCTGAAATTTCAAAAGCCTCGATTGGAAACCTTAAAAGCTGCAATTTGAATTTATGTATTCAGATGATTGCATGAAAGCCAAGGAACTCAGTTCCCATTTGCAGACTTGTCTCTTGACAGAACAGTTTAAATGTGCTTTATATTGGCATTCATCACATGAAGTGTTATTTCTTTGTTTACCTACTTGCTTAATGCTCATGGTAGGATTTATTGGGGCATGTGGTAGTAATAATAATGAATGGGATCTTTAACATTACCCATCTGCAATTAAGTGCTAAATATTTTACTTTTAGAGGCATTTTGATACATTTATCCATTTTTTTAAATAAAGGAATGGCTTCTGTTTGAAATATTGGCTCTGTTATTGTTTACATTATAAATGCTCATAATGCAAATGAAAGCAGCACATTTCATGATGGTGAGAAATCTGTATAATCACAAAGGAAGAGTTACTAGGGTGTCACTAAATTAAAGGAATTTACTCTTAATGAGTATTTTCTGTGGAGCTGCTTTTATAACAGGAGGAGACTGCCAATTCACCTTGCATGATTTGTGGAGGTGAGGGCAGAACATCTACCAAGCACTTCTGTGGAGTTCTAGATGGTGCCACATTTCTTTTGATATTAGACCTAGCCTCTGTGTTCTTTCTGTAATGTCTCCAGTGATGAAATTGAATCTCAGGAGATTTATAATACCATATACAACCAAGTAAAAGGGTCTTATTTTCCCAATTAAAAAGTTCTTCCTCAAATTTTGTGATCCACTTTAACCTAGGAACTCTGAAGAAAGTAGACAGGCCCATCATCTATGTTTGTGTAGAAAGGCTTCATTTCTTTTTATTATTCTGACTCATTATAACACTGCATCAGGTTTCCAAGATTAGAAATCTTTACTGAATAAAACAAATCATATTTCTCCCCAGGGACAGTGGGTGGCTTCAAGTCACTGACCTTTTGATTAGCAACCTCTAAGCTAGCATTATTTGACTCACATTATGCACTATGCCACCAGGGCTCCTTCTACCCATGCCTAGGACTGATGAATTAATGCATGATATTTCACTGGAAATTTTATTCCAAGTCACAGGCAAACATGTATATTACATAAGTTACATAAGGCAGATTTATGTAGGGACATTTTTTTCCTTACTGTGCCATATGTCCATAAGGAAGCATATGCTACACAATACAACCACTTGCTGAACTGCTTTCTAAATGGATCATATCTGAGATTTCTCACAAATGCAATGCTTTAATAATTTGCCATGCTGAAAAGTGTGACATCATGCCACCAAAGTTAACCACTATACAAAGAGGAATGTATTTTCTTTCAGGTTTTTGTTTTATTTTGCACTGTGGGCAATGATCAGATGATGCCTACAAACGGCAAAAATAAGCATCAAATGACAGTCAACTTTATGCCTCTTTCTCAGTCAGTATAGTTTGGTGCAAAGTAAATAAGGGTGGTTGTTGTGTACTGTCAAGTAAGAACTGAGCCACAGCAGGTTTTCAGAGACAGTAGAACACATGGGAGGTACATCCTTCCGCAGAGATGCGGGTGGATTCCAACTACATGCCTTTAGGATTGCAACACAGTTTCTTACCATTAAGCCACTTGTATCATTTTTTTTTAATTTTTCAAGTGTGTGTGTGTGTGTGTGTGTGTACCATCAAATGAGATCTGCCTGGTACAGGAAGAGATTGCCCCTCCTTCTCCAGCAGAGCATCTGGTGGATTCGAACCATGGACCTCTGGGATTGCAATGCAGCAACTTGCCACTAGGCCAAAGTTCGCCTCTTGTATCTTATAATTCAACAGATTCTAGATGGATTTGCAAACAGTGTGATAGTCAATTGAGAGGATAAAAAAGAAAGGAAAGTAAGAAAAAATGCAACATTTATTTTTAAGCACATATATGAACTTCCCTAGACAATATGCTCTAAGGACAGCATCAGAATCAGAACCCAGGCTTTTTCAGTCTACATGCCTCCCAGAATTGATAACAAAAACTTAGATATTAATTTCTTTAGCTTCAAATGAATGCCTCGTTAAAATGAAACATTCCCAACTGGGACAGCAATAAAAACTTCCCACTTATTTATGCCTCCATATTAAGGAAAGGCTTAGCTACGAGGCCAGATGTGGAAAATAATAAAGAAAAGCATGTCACTTAAACGGACAGAACAACTAAGATTTCTTAGTGAAATCATGAACTTATATAACTTTAGCATGTTTGTCCTGTATGTCTTAAAACTGGGACAATAAGTCCTTTGTATGCTATGATTTTGAGGATTCAACTTATTCTCAGAAACTCAAGTTTTATAGTTGTGGAGTCATTTATGACTTGCAGCAAGCCCCCATGAAAGAGAGACTCTCTTGAAGCATCTGGTGGATTCAAACTGAAGACTTTTCTCTTAGCAGCCTGATAATGCTATTTTGTACACAGCACCATGTGTACACTATGAGGGTAAGGAATACTAAGTATGGAGGGAGGTGGCTGAAATTTTATAGAGGACCATCAAGGAAGTGGGCATTTGACTAAAATCTCCCAGGCAGGGAAACTAGCTGCTCAACGGATAACTTGAGTCTTTGTTTGTTTTTACCTCTAGCACACATTTCCTCTAGCACTGTCATTTCCTTGTCTCCTCTGCAGTTGTTACTGTTGGATGCTATGGAGTTGATTCTGATTCATGGTGACCACATGTAGATATGACTCTATCCTTACCAAGGGAATGGGACCCAAAGTGATACCCTGCTTCTAAGCCTGGGTCATATATTTACTACCTATCCTACACACATATGGTGCTCCTTGATCTTGCTTTTTCTTTATAATTTTAAATATGATTTTAACAAACCTTTACAGAAAAATTCCATTTTCATTCACTCATTGTTGCAGTTTTACCTTTTCCTTCTCTCCCTTCCCCCTCCCTAAGTTAACTTTTTTGGTTTTCTTAAATATTCATTCATTGTTGAACAATTACCTCCCTCCTTACCTCTCCCCAGTCCTCTTTGCAATGTACCTCCTAATCTGGCCTAATCTTGATACTCCCTGTTTTTTCTCCCTTTAATGCACAAATGTGACACTAGTACTCTTTCTACTACTAGTACTCTTCTTCTACAGTGCTCTTCTACTCACTCCTTGCTCTTTCTATTTTAATGCTGCATACTTGTCATACTCCTTGCATTTTTCTCTTTCTAAAGCTTTCAAAAATCACGTTAAAGATGTTGGAGACACAAACAAAAAGTTGCCTTGCACAAAACAACCATTTAGATTCTAACGTAAATGAGAAGGGTAAAGTCACTGGGATTTTGACACTTGCCATAGTAGCTTGAATTAATTCAGGTAACACACAAACGAAGAAGGTGAGGGAGCAAGGTGATACTGCAAGTTATGCAAATATTATAGAAAAGAGTACTCCAAGCAGAAGATACAGCAAGTGTCAAGGTCCTGAGACAGGGTCATGATCAAAATATTAAATAGATAAACATAAATACCTAGACCTGAATAACAGAATAGTTAGCTATCTGTTGGTTCTGACTCGATGGTACAACTTAGATACATAAAAGGGAAGTAAAAGTATGTGAATTTTAATTTAATAAAACTTGTATAATCTTCTTAAAACTCAATTATATGAAAGTGTAAATGATCGTCAAATATACCCCACCCTCAAAAGCCTTTCATGAAGACAGCTAATAGGAAAGGTAGGCATTGCATTTAATTAGAAACACTAATTATATTTAAATTTATTAAAATATGTCTGTAGGAGCTCTGTTTACTTGTCTTAGAATTAAAAAGAGAAGATAATTAGTTAATACACTTCAACCAAGTAAACTTCTGTTCCTCTCTTCTGTTTTTTTATTAGTTTAGTTTTATTTTTCTGTCTTCCTAGCCTCAAATAAACTTTATCACTTTTCCTTTTCATAATTTCATTTTATTGTAGTCTTTGGTCTTTGGAGTTTTTGGTGACTTTTATTACTGTCTCTACATTTTTATTTCCCAACGGCAGATGTAATTTTAATTCTTAGTAAAATGTCATGTGTTTTTCTTCCAGTGGAATATACATATATTATAGAGAGAAGGAAAGTCAAACTTCCTCTAGAGAGAAAAAGGGAATTTTGTTTATTCCTTTCCTGGAGAATAAAAGGCAAAGGGTATTTTAATTGTATTTCTTTCCATCTCCCTTCTCCTTCTCCTTCTTCTTCTTCTTGTATACCACCAAGTTGGATCTGACCGGCACAGGAGAAGATTGTCCCTCCTTCTCCAAAGGAGCATCTGGTGGATTTAAACCATGAGCTTTTGGGATTGCAGCACAATTGTATTTTTTTTTAAATCTGCACACAACCACAGGAAAATTCTTTTCAAGTATAGTTTACTATACTTTAAATGCAGTTCAAACCCACCAGCTGCTCTGTGGGAGAAGGATGGGCCATCTTCTCCAACACAATTTATTGCCTCTGAAATTTCACTGGAGAATCAGCTGGTTCCAAATAGACATCACCCAACAACAACAGCATACTTTAAAAGACTGTAGCTACAGGAGGTATAAAAATAGTTATGAATGCAAATTTAATAATAAATTTTCTTTTAATATTAAGAATTATGTAGGATAACATGAAATCAAACAACATTAAGTGTGATTCTAATTCCAGAACAAGAGAAAAAATAAAAGACACCGAGAAAATGGTAGAAGAGGTACTAGAAGAAAAATTTCCAGGAATCATGAAAATGGAAGAAATATTCATTCAAGAAAATCAACAAACACCAAACAGAAGAGACCCAAAAAGAAAAACATCAAGACATAGCATATTCCAATTCTCCCAAATAAAAGACAAGGATAGAAATCTTAAAAAAAGTAGCACAAGAAAAACAAAGGGTCATCAACAAAGCAGAATCAATTTGATTAAGCTCTGACTTTCAGCAGAAAGCATGTGAGCAAGAAGACAATGGGATAGCATATACTGAAGGCTGAAAGAAAACAACTTCCAGGCAAGGATCCTGTACCCAGCAAAGCCGTCTATTAAATGTGAAAGAGAAAATAAGCTATGTGCAGAAAACCAGGAACTGAAGGAATACATAGACTAATTCTACAAGAAATAATAAAGGAATTCCTTCATACATAGTTTTTTTGTAAAAAAAAAAAGTGGATGGCCCAAAGTAATCAGCAACAATAGAAAGACAGCAAAATTGCAACCATAAAAATTGCCCTGTCTAGCAATTAGCAAACACATCAAAAGGCAGGAAAAATTGACCATTGACTCTCTAACCCAACATCTCCAACAAATTGAAAAAGAACAGCAAGAAAACCCATCAGCTTCTAAAAAAAACTGAAATTATAAAAATTAGAGCAGAGATAAATGAAATAGAAAATCGAAAAACAATTGAAACTA
>NW_006399766.1:8908545-8913203 GCF_000299155.1 Elephantulus edwardii | reverse complement strand
GTGCTGTTCCAGTCGTTTTTGGATAATCTTCAGTAGAATCTTGCTTGCATGTGAAATCAATGAGATTGTTCTATAGTTTCCACACTCTGTTGTGTCACCTTTCTTTGGGATGGGAACAAATATAGATCTTTTCCAGTCATATGTTGTTTCATTAAATTCTTCTGTATTGAAAGGAATTGGCAGACACAGAAGAATTTTATGAAACAACATATGAGCAAGAGCCTATGGTGATGAAAGAAGTAGTTCAGTCTGCTTTGAAGGAAATGGCCAAAAAAAAAGGCCCCAGGAATAGATGGTATACCAATTGACATATTTCAGCTAACAGATGGTGTCCTGGATGTGCTCACCAAGTTGTGTCAAGAAATCTGGAGAACAACCACTTGGCCAACTCTTTCCATAGGACAGGTCAATTAAAAAGAAACTCAACAAAGACTCAGAAGATTTAAACTATACAATTAATATGCAAATTTGGCCTCTTAAATTTATTAAGGGTACTTCACCCAACAGAAATGAAATTAACTTTCTTCTGAGTACACATGGTACATTCTCCAGAATTAACTACATATTAGAACACAAAGTAAGCCTAAACAAATTTAAAAAAACTACTGAAATAAAGTATCTTCTTAAATCACAATGCCATAAAAATGAAACAACAGGAGGATGAAGGGGGGAAGAACACTCAAATGGAAGCTAAATAAGATCTTGGTAGAGCACTATTGGGTTACAGAGGAAATAAAAAATGAAATGGAAAAAGCTCCCCAAAACAAATGAAAATAAACATATCAAAACCTCTGGTAAAGAGCTAAGACAGTCCTCAGGGGTCAGTGCATAGCAATAAGCAAACACATAAAAACGCAGCAGCAAAATACACCACTTATCTCAATATCTCCAGCAAATAGAAAAAGAAAGACAACCTAACTTGACAGCCTTTTTAAAAATAGAAATTATAAAGATAAGGACTAGAATCAATGGGAGCACAGGAAAACAAAACAAGGAGTGGATTCTACAAAAGGGTTAATAAAATAGACAAACCATTGGCAACCTTAATGAAAGAACATGCACAAATAATTTGAATAAGAAATGACAGAACCAGTGGAAACAAAATCAATAGTATTGGAATACTATGAAAAGCTACTAATAATTCAATTGAAAGAATTTTAAAAGCTATTAACATTTCCCTGAAATTGAAAATCTAGTTTCTAACCTTGAGCAGAATTTGTGTATCAAAAACTTTATTTAATTGGGTTAAATGGAAGTCCATAGACAGGAAATCAACATTTAGTAATGACATTTTAGACAAGAGCCTCACAACCGAAATTTACAAAATATTATAGTGTCTCCATAAGAAAAAGACTGATAACCCAATCACAAAATAGGCTAAAGACTTCACAAAGGAGAACATTCAGAGGGCTAACAAACACATGAAGAAATACGAAAAATCACTGGCAATCAGAGAGATGCAAATAAAAACAACAATAAGATACCATCTCACTCCAGCAGCAGTAGCAAAGATTTACTAACACAGCAAACAATAAATATTGGAGAGGATGCGGAGAGATTGGAACTCTTACACACTATTGAAAGGATTGTAACATAGTACAATTACTACCGAAGGCAATTTTAGGCATTTCCTTAAAAAGTTGAATATAGAAATCCCAAGCTGTTCCACCTGTAGGAATATATTCCAAGGAAATCAGAACAGACGTGTGAAGAAAAAAATACACACACACACACACACACACACACACACACACACACACACGTGTATTATTATAGCAGTGTTATTCACAATAGTAAGAAAATGGAAACAACGTGAATACCCAGCAACCAACAAATATATTGGGACATTGGGTTATATTCAAACAATGGAATATTGTGCAGCACTCAGGAGTACTGACTTTGTAGAATACTATACAACACAGGAGAGTCTAGAGAGCATTACCATGAGTGAAATAATTCACTCATAAAGGACAAACAGTGCATAACCCCAGTACTGTGGAAATAGGAAAATGACTGAGCAAGATATGTACATATGTTCAAAAGGGGAAGAAGGGAAGAAGTGGGGACAGGAAGTGAAAAAAAAATCACTAGGATAGCAGAAGTTAGTGGACCTGGGAGTGAAGGAATAGGAAAGATTCAATGGGGACTTGAAAAGACGGACTCATAATAAGCATAGGTCAATATAACTAAATTATATAAATTCAAAACATATGAAAGATTGCATAAAACAATGTACAGGAGTGAAAAATAACATGTCTGAATAACTGTATGCAAACCCTTTAAAATTTTTAAAATGATCCATTTCCTTTTCTTAAGGTACATATTAAAAAAATTTTGGGGAAAAATTATTTTATATCAATCTTCTAACCAAATTTTGTTTTGTTGTTGTTGCTGTTGTTACATACTGTCAAGTCAGAACTTACTCATAGCTGACTCTACAGTGAGTTTTCAGAGGCAGTAAATTGCATGGGAGGCGCCTGTCCATCTTTCTCCTGAGGAACAGCTGGTGAATCCAAGCCTTGTCACTTTTGACTGACAGCACAATTCCTTACCACCAAGCTATCAATAGAGATGTCTCCTAAAGTATTTATTATGGAACACAGAATTAATTTATTGATAATGTTAAATAAATTAATAACTATATTTAAGTTTCCATTTTAAAGCTTAATATGATAATCCACATAAATAAAAACTCTGATTCTTCAGTCATTTGTGTTTAAAGGGGTCATGCTAGACAATGAATAAGGATGACAGAAGAAATTTTGAGTTGTGACGGAGAAGTGCACTTAATATTCTGTGGACTTCCAAAAGAAATAGAAGGAATGTATAATTTAGCACATGGATGACAACAATCTGGGACCAGGGGTGCATTGCAAAGCAGACTGGGGGAAGGAGAAGGCAAGGGAAGTGAGGAAATTGTGCAACAATGAATGGAGGAAAAACTCAAGCTTTCTGTAAATTTTTGTTAAAATCACCATGAAGAAATAAAACAAAATAAACACACCAAAAAATAAGCACATATATCTTGGAAATAAAGTAAATTAGAATGTTCCTTGGAAGTCAAAGATGATAAAGCTTTGTCTCACATATGTAGGGCACGCTGCTAGGAGAGGCTAATCTTTGGCAAGTGATATCATTCTTGGAAAGCTGAATGAATGGTCAGTGAAAGAAAAGGAAGAATGTCAATGAGATAGATTGGCAAAGTATAGCCATGAGCTCAAGTGTGTCACAGATGATGAGGAATGGCACAGGATGCAACAGGGTTCAGATCTGTTGTTCATAAGGTCACTATAAGTCATACTTGACTCAATAGTGCAAAACAAAGGGATATAGAAACCAGAAAGTTCTGAAAGTCACTGAAAAAAAAAAAAAGAGCAAGATATCCAAAGTTTGTTACCACATAGTAAACAGGTAAGTTTACTGAGAAAAGTATCTGTCACTGGACATAAATAAAAGAAGCTTATCATTCACATCAGAAGCTCTGTTGTCCTAGTGGCAAGAAGCTGTGCTGCAATCCTGAAAGCATGTGATTCAAATCTCTGCAGGAAATGATGGATAATCTCCTCCTGTGGTATTAACTGCCTCTGAAAATCTGGTGGAGGGTCAGCTATGACTCTATTTTGACTTGATGGCACACAACAATAACAACATCACTCATATCAAGAGTTCAGTGTCACAAAGACCTCAGAGAAGTAATAAACCAATATAAAATGAATATTAAAACAATGTATCAGGTGTGATTAACTCCATGGCCACCAAAAATTCCACTTGAATGCCAAAATTAGCCAAGGAATTTCTAAGAGTCAAGAAAGTGAGTAATGCAGGCCAGACACCATGAGGGCCAACTTTTAGACTTCAGGAACTACCTAAATACAGTTTATTTGACACTGTAGGCTATATAGGACATTTTCAAAAGACATACACACCACTCACATGGAGATTATAATAAATGTTGGTCTGTCATCGAAGGGTTTTTTGTCATCAACAAATATTTGACTTTCTTATATGACTGTTTGTGCTATGTGATGGTGTAGTTAGCAAATGTAGATAGGAGACACAGTCATGTTCATAAATTACTTTCCAATGTGGTAAGCATTGAAAGGTAAGCTCAACTAATATTTATTACATATCTACTAAAGGTTTGGAAAAAACAGAGGATAAGTAAAAGAGAGGAGGGTCCTCAACAAGCAGTCTTACATGGGGACTGCAACAATGCCCTTAAGCACAGTATTGACTGGGATAGTAGGACTGTGTTTTGTTCTTATTGGTATGAGTACGCATCAATTGCATGGTAATTAACAGCAAAACCAGGTGTTGGACTCTTTGCTAGGTGATGAATATTCAGGGGTGAGCAAAGTAGATGCCATCTCTATAGGTCCTATAGATATTAAACTATTAAGCACACAGAGGAGTATACTTAGACAAATAATAATAAATACAGAGAGAAAAATAATGTATTATGAGGACTTCTTTATTCATAAACTTTTTTGTAACATCTTAAACTTTTAATTCTTCCGAGGATACGGAGACGTGTTTGGATAGCGGGCATTGTCGCGTGGTAGTTGTGTCCCCGGTGGAGGCCAGGCGTTGACGCAGTGAGTTCTGGGGGGAAGAGAGAGAGAGGCGTCCTACTTTGAGGGGTGTGTCTGAGGGACACT
>NW_006399766.1:8898127-8908045 GCF_000299155.1 Elephantulus edwardii | reverse complement strand
TGTTGAGAGACACTTGGGGGGATTGTGGGGGGAGGGGGGTGTCTGAGAGACACTTGGGGGGTGTTCCTGATGGCCAGTTTCGGGGCACGTGGGGGTGTCTCACAGTGGCCTCCGGGCGCAGGTGTGCGTGCTTCGGGGGCGGGTCTCCGCTCTGCGAACATCCTGGTGAAGTCCTCTGCGTTCCTGTAGAACTGCTCGCGGTCCGTCTTGTACTCCTGGGCGAGGTCGGCCCGCAGCGGGTGCTCGGGCTCGGGCTCGCTGATGAGCGCCACGAGCGACAGGATCACCTGCTCGGCCTTGGTGGCCGGCTTCCAGTTCTCCGAGCTGATCACCGGCAGGCACACCTGGCCAGTCTCGTCGATGTTCGGGTGGTAGATCTTCGTCTTGAAGAGGATCTTGGGTGGTTTGAACGGGTACTCGGCGGGAAAGCGGATTTCCACGCGGAAGGCCCCCTTATCATAGGGAGGGCTGTTAGGAACGATGAGACCCTCCCAGCGCAGGAAATTCTCTTCATCGACTTCGATGTCACAGAAGTTTTGGATGCCGCTTTTGTGGATTTCTTCCAGCTCCTTCATCAGCCTCCTCGCCGCCATCTCTCGCCGGCCATAGAACAGTCGCTCTGCGCTTCCAGACAGCTCTGCTCTCCCACAATGCATCGCGCCTACTGTTGCGTGGGAAACACAGGAGCTTCCAAGTCACGACCGGAAAGAACCTTCACAGAGAACTCACGTAGAGACGTAGGGACGTACACAAAATCCCTCTTTACACACAGGAATGGTATACATCTCCAGAACTAGTAATTTTGGTTTTAATTATCCCTATTTGCATTAGTTTATGATATATTTCCTCTGTGTACATTTTTGAAGCATTTTGTGCTATTTTAACCACATTATATGCGATGATTGTAAATGCAGAGAGAAATTATTCAAAGTGCTCAGAAAGCAAAGAAAAGTATGGATTATAATTATTATCATGATCATCATGATCATCATAATCATATTAAAGCAAGCCCCTCAACACTTGGAATTAATTGACTATCTTCTTGTCTGCAGGTATATGGCCAAAGAACAGAAAATTCACTTATAAACAGATGTTCCAAATGTAACCAGTTCCAAAGACAAAGGAAATGAGACCTTATTTAGACTGCAGAGTGGCTGGTGATTGTGAGTGAGTTCCTCTGAGTAAGTGACATTGAGTAAGCGGCGCTGAGTAAGTGTCTGAGAAATATGTAAATACCAGCTAGATGAAGCATGAGAGAAAAGCTTACATGCAAAGGAATCACACTCTTTCAAGGCAGAAAAAATACTTGGAAATTCAAATGAATTAAAAAATAGACCTGTGTGGCTAAAGTGCTTTGCTCAGGGTACAAAGTAGGCTGAAGATGAGCAAGGGCCAAGGAGTCATCATAAGAATCCAGATTTTATCTTAAATTCAATGGATACACCATCTACTAAAGATCCTGTTAAATCAAAGGGAGGCAGGAAAAATGATTAAAAGTCCCATAGGTGAAGGATAAGAATAAGCAATCTAGATAGTCTAGAAAAGTTAACACTGACTAAGGTACAAAGGAGTACAAATATATGTACTGTTCATTTCTTCCACAGCGAAGGTATTCTGGAAGAAGATTCGCAAGAAATCATAGCAGTCATTAGTGATATATAAGAAAAGCACTTAATTAAACCAGTTAAAAACTATATATTATCCTGGATTATGTCTGATAATTAAAAGTTGATCTTGCATGAACTTCATTACTGCATTATTTAGTCTACCTTCCACATCAATGAATAAATTCTTTAAACATTTAATACAGGGTACAGACTAAATAGTGTACCTAATAGATTAGGCAAGGTAAGCTTTGGCCCACAAAGTAGATTATTTAGTGTACCACATGTTTATAAATTAGTACTGGAGAGGGAGAAGCCAGAATGCTCCCTGGAGTAAAGGATTCTGAAGCTTCGTCTGACATATTTTGGACATGTTGCAAGGAGGGACTGGTCCTTGGAAAGGGACATCATGTTTGGCAGAGTGGAGGGGAAGCAAAGGAGAGGAAGACCTTTGGTGAGATGGATCGATTCTGTGACTGGAGCGGTGGGAATAAGTGCGTTTGAGATGGCTAGGTTGGCACAGCATAGAACAGCATTTAGAGCTCTTGTACATAGGGTCGCTATGAGTTGCAAACGACTCGATGGTACATAACAACAACAACATAATCTAAATGACATCTCCAATGATTAAAAAGAGAAGAAACTCAAGAAGTCAAGAACTTTAATATATTTTTTCTCATCCTTAGTTAGATAAGATAGAAAGCAGACTGGCATAAGAATGAAGAGGAAAATTCCTCTGTAGGTTTATGAAGATTTAAAGGAATTTTCCTTCTTCCAATGGGAGCTGACCCTTCCTGCTGAATATAGGAAAATGTTCTATCTCCATTATTCTGAACAACTACTATGCTACATGGGTCAAAAGGCCAATGATAAAACAAAACTGATCACAACAAAACACTAACAAATAATAAATACAAGTTTATGTTGCCTATACAATGAACTTTCATTATCAGGGATGGGGGAAAAAAACTTCACCTACTCAAAATGTAAGCAAAACAATCATAACTCAATTTTTTAGCATAATGAGGGGGCTGATAGAGAGGAAAAAATGTTTTATTTTGAAGAAATTAAAATACATCTAACAGAAAATTAAAAAAGAGTATAAGTACTCAGTATGATCTATCTGCTTCAACATGTATCAATTTATTAGCAAATTTATTTCATCTATACCTCTTTAGTCTCTACTATGTGTTGGGTTTGTTGTTTGTTTGTTTTTTAAAGCAGCTTCCCTGAGGTGTTATTTGCATGTAATTAAATAACTTTATTGTAGGTATATAAGGATGAGCAATCTCTCATGTGATTGCCTCTGAAAGCCTGTTGGAGGGTCAGCTATGGGTCTGTTCCAACCCGATGACACACAGCAACAACATATAAGTCAATATATTTTAGTAAATTTATAGAGTTGTATAGCGATTTCCACAATACAGTTTCAAAGCATTTCTGCCAACTCAACAAATCCCCTGCAGCTGATGGTTAATTTCTATTCTTCTTCTAGGCCAGAAAGCCACTAATGAGATTTCTCTCTCTATGCATTTGCCTTTTATGGCATTCATAAGAATGTAGTAATGTTGCATCCACTTCTTTGCATCTATCTTCTTTTACTTAACAATGCCTTCGAGATTCATTCTTATCATAATATGTACCAGCTGTTAATTATTATTTTTTATGTTATGACTAGCAGTCTATTGAGGAAGCTCTGGTAGCCTAGTAGGCAAGGAGCTATGTTATCAACCCAAAAGCTAGTGCTTTGAATCCATTAGCTACTCTGAGAGGGAAATATGGACAAACTCTTGCTCTATGATTCACAGCATCTAAAAACCTACTGGAGGTTCAGCTATGAGTTGATTTGGACTCAATGAAACAGCAACAAAACCAGTATTTTATTGTAAGGATATTTTATTTATAAATTCAGCAACTAGCAAGCATTTGTCTTATTTTCAATTCCACTATGGTATATAATGTTGACAAATGTTTTCATTTCTTTTAGATAGATACCTAGGATTAGAACTGTTGAGTCGTGTTTTTTAGGTTTTTCTATTAACTCTTTTCCCAGTACCATTGAAATTTTATTACTGGACTTAGATTATACTATAATCTGCTTAATCTCTCAATGATTTCCCATCTCATACACTGTGAAAGTTAAAGACCTCACAATGAATTTAAGGACTTTTATTTCTTCTTTAACTTTTTAAGAAATTGCTAAGCTGTTTTTAAAATTGGCTGCACATCAATATTTTAATAATGTTCTAGATTTTATTTGGGGGGGTTTATTTTTAAATATTCTCACAAACATTTGAATTTTCTTTTATGAGCTGATAACTCATTGGGGTTTTAATTAGAATTCTCCTAATAACTAATGTTTTAGAGTATCATTGCTGATATCAGACAGACCCTCGCTGACAGCAGAGAGTACTGGAAGGATGCCTATTTGTGTTTTATTAACTATGCAAAGGCATTTGACTGTGTAGATCTCAATAAATTGTGGCTAACATTGAGAAGACTGGAAATCCTAGAACACGGTTGTACTTATGCAAAACCTATACCTAAACCAGTAAGCTGATGTCTTAGGAGAGTAAAAGAACAGTGCAAAATCAAGAAAAGTATGCATCAGGGATGTAGCTTTTCTCCATACCTTTTCAATCTATGTGGAACAGACAATTTAGGAGTTTGGAGTTTATGAGAAGGAATGTGGCATCAAAATTGGAAGAAGACACATTAACTACCTGCTTTATGCAGATGATACAAACTTGCTTGCTGAAACTGAGGAAGAGCTGAGGTGTTTGATGTAGAAGGTCAAGGACTGTCGTCTGCAATATGGATTGAAGCTCAACATCAAGAAAACAAAAATTCTCTCCACTTTGCCAAATGACAGCACTATAATAGGTGGAGAAGAGATTTGAGGTTGTCAACAATTTTATCTTACTCAGATCTACAATAAACACTCTTGGCACCAGCAAGCAGTCAGCAAATCACAAGACAAGTTGCTGTAGGAAAGTTTGCTGTCAGGGGCTGCTCCCGAGTGCTAAAGAGAAATGGTGTCAGTTCAGAAACTAGGGTGTGCCTGGATCCAGGCCACTGTCTTCTTAATTAATAGCTATGCATCAGAGAGCTAGACAACTATGAAGAATGTGGTGCTGGAGAAGACTACTGAATTTACTGTGGAATGCCAAGAGAACAAATAGGTCTGTCCTGGAGAGGGTAAAACCAGGTTGCTACTCAACTGCAAGGATTTTGAGACTCTGTCTCACATCATTTGGACACGTTGCAGGAGGGAATCAATCCTTTGGGAAGGACATAATGCTTGGAAAAGTAAAGGGTCAGTATAGGGCAAGAAGACCCTGGATCATATGGATTGACACAATGACTGGGGCAATAGGGGTAGGTTTGGCAGAAACAGTGAGGTTGGCTCAGCATAGGAAAAGGTTCCGAGCTATTGTTCACAGGGTCACTGTAAGGGGTAGTCAGCATGTGGGCACATAACACCACCAACACAATAACTAAGGATGATAAGCATTTTATTTTCATGTACTTAGATAATAAGCATTTTTTTATTACCCCACCCTGATAGAAACACTAAAATAATCAAGCTGGAGATGGGGAGTGGGAGCTCACTGAGGCAAAACCATCTCAGATTCTAATTGTCATTTATCCAATGATCATTATCTGTGAAAAATGGTAATTTTTAAATTTTCTATATGCTTTTTGGGAAGCTTCCAGAATGATAACATATTTTGTCCAGTGTGTTCCATTTTATCTTATTTTTTTTTCTTTCTTTCTTCCTTTCTTCCTTTCTTTCTTTCTTTCTTTCTTTCTTTCTTTCTTTCTTTCTTTCTTTCTTTCTTTCTTACTTGCTTTCTTGCTTGCTTTCTGGAAAAGGCTTTGCACTGCTATGCCTTTTGCAATTGCAGAAATCTTATTCCTACAGATACATTTCCAAGCTCCAACTAATGTGCTCTGAACATGGTTAGGCAATTTACTTAGCTTATTTCTGATACATATACGAACACACTAAGATATGCATCATTATTTTTTAATGAGATGGCAGTGGGTAGTGGATATCTTAAAGAAATAACAAAGTTAAGTAAAACTATAAACACAAAAGCACTAAGATACTTACTTCCAATGGTAACAAATACAATGGGGAACAAAGGTTACTATTATTTAGAATTTAGTTGGCAAATTTATTTAACTGGCCGGCCTCAACTCCAATTAGTTTTCTTTTCTACTGCCTAGTGTAAAGGCTTATTGGCAAGAAAAGACGAAATAAATCAGCAGGAAAAACATGTTATTTTTTTTAAGAGTAGACTCTGATCATTAAAAACAACAACAAGATCTCTATTTGATTATTACGTTTGTCTATGAAATTAGTTTGTTTTTCCAAATGTAACCCTAACAAACTCTATGATCCATATTCCTCACCAAGCTAAGACCACAGCAATCCATTTGCAACTGATTATCATTGAAACATAATTCTCGTCTTAATTCATATTTCTTGATCAATGTAGCAAGAAATTTCATTTCTCATTCCCCTCATTTATTTCTTGTCACCAATGTTTTCAGAACATTCTCACCTCCATATCTATCTACAAAACACATCTACATTCATGTCTTATATTCCTATCTTTATTGTAGGTCAGTTTTCTGTCTCAGTCTTTTCCAGACTTCTATAGATTTTCCACTTTATACATTACTTGAGTTTGTAAATAGTTATCATTCTTCTTACATATTGGATAAAGCAAACAACTGGCTGAGGAAAGACAGGAAGGAGCATTGGAGGCACTTGCTTTTACATGTGTCACTATTGTTGTTGTTGTTGTTGTTATGTGCCGTCGAGTCGCGACTCATAGCGACCCTATGTACAACAGCCCTAAACTCCGCTCTGTCCTGTGCCAATCACACTGTCTCCAACACTCCCATCCCAATTATCCCAGTCACTGAATCAATCCACCTCATAGAGGGCCTTCCTCTCCTGCGCTGTCCCTCCACCCTCCCAAGCATGATGTCCCTCTCCAAGGACCGGTCTCTCCTCACAACATGTCCAAAGTATGTTAGATGGAGCCTCAGAATCCTTGCCTCCAAGGAGCCACCCGGTTTAACCCTTTCCAGGACAAATCTGTTTGTTTTCCTAGCCGTCCATGGTATTCTCAATACTCTTCTCCAGCACCACAGCTCAAAGGCATCAATTCTCCTTCTATCCTCCTTGGTCATTGTCCAACTCTCTGATGCATAACAGGTGATTGCGAAGACCATGGCCTGTATCAGACGCACCTTAGTCTCCAGAGAGACTCCACTGCTCTTCAGCACTTTGGAGAGGTCCCTAACAGCAGACTTTCCCATGGCAATGCACTTTTAATTTCCTGGCTGCTGGTGCCAAGACTGTTGACTATGGAGCCAAGCAAACTAAAGCTGTGTACAATCTCAATCTCTTCACCATCCATCCTGATGCTGCCAATTGGTCCAGTGGTGAGAATCTTTGTCTTCTTGACATTGAGCCTCAATCCATATTGTAGGCTGCAGTCCTTGACACTCTGCAGCAGGCGCTTCAGTTTCAGCAAGCAGGTTGTGTCATCCGCATAACGCAGATTGTTGATATTTGTCATATCATTGTCATTTTTGTTAGCTCTTTTGTTCCCATAAGTAGCTCTGGTCATACAATTGTCAAGGAAAGGCAGAAGGATTTAGGGTCTCAATGACTGACTTTTAGTTCTAGATCCCTGTGTAACTTTGGTTGACCTTGGATTACTTTATGGTAGATTCTTCTAATAGCAATTTATTTATACATAGTTTGAACTTCTCTCTCTCTCTCTCTCAATGCCCCCCTTCTTAAAATACCTTCTTAAACTTGATTCTAATTCATATATTGAGAGCTACAGCTGTAGTTTTGATGACATTGGGTACTTTGTTCACAGTAAGAGGAATAGACTGGAGAAGTCTGTAAGAAACATCAGAATTTCAATGTGCAGACAAAAGGAACCAACAAAAGAGAAAGTAAGTATGCAGGGGGGATGAGAATGAACTCAGATCAGAGTAGTAAAACAAAAAGCAAGGGGCAAAACAACAAACTCAAATTATTCCAAGTAGCCTAAATTAGAACAAAGATGTGTGCATTGGACTTAGCTGTTGGATAGTCTTGGTACCCTTTGTAAGGACGGTTTTGTATCAGTAATGGGGGCTATAAAAAAAGAAATAAAATTAAGACCCTGCAACACAATGGTGACTGAAAAGAACTCTTCAAATAGGATAATTGTTAAGGATAACTCTTCAAATAAGGAGGAAGGGAACTAAGACACACTTTGATTTTCTTTTAATAGCTAGGTCTCTCTCTTGGTTTCTGCCCTTTTTCAAACTTGGTCTGCTGTTTTTCTATTGGAGAGTAAATGCTTCTGTAGCCTTCTCATAAATCCCATTTTTGTTTAAACTAACGAGAGCTGGATTCTATTATTTAGAGCTAAGCAATCTGATGAGCATCGTGGAACACATTTGTGAAGGAATGCTTGCTACGCATTCATCTTTTTTTTTTTTAATCTGGGAACTGAGAACATTAAGCTATTCAGGGACAGGAAGCCAATAAAGACGGTGTGAAGATATGCTCCTGCTCCTACACACACACACAGGAGAGCACATAATTGTTTAGGATAAGATTCCTGTAGAGGAAGAGATAAGGCCTTTTCTGAAAGTAAGAAGGAAATGGCTGTACATTCGCCATGATAAAAGTGGAAAATTATTAGATTTGAAGCTCATGCATGCATGTTGTTGTGTACCTTAGAGTTAGAACTGACCAATACTTGACCCTCCAGAGGGTTTACAGAGGCTGTAATCTCATGGGAGGATATTGTCCTTCCTTCTCCTGTGGATCAGCTCAAACCGTGTGCCTTTGGGATTGCAGTAAAGCTTCTTCCCACTAGGCCACCAGAGCACATTCATGAATGTATGGCGCTTAAGAATTTGTTGTTTTTAAGTGTTATCAAGTTGCTTGCCACTCATAGTGACTCTATGTAGAACAGCTCTGAGCCCTGCTCCATCCTGTGCCAACCTCATCATCTCTGACACACCTACCTCTATTATCCCAATCACTAAATTAATCCATCTCATCCAGGGTCTTCCTCTCTTATGCTGCCCCTCCACAATCCCAATCATGATATCCCTTCTCCAAGGACTGGTTGCTCCTGGCAACATACCCAAAGTATGTCAGAGGAAGCTTCAGAATCCTTGCCTCCAAGGAGCAGCCTGGTTTCACCCTCTCCATGACAAACCTGTTTGTTCAATTAGCAGTCCATAGTATATTCAGTACTCTTCTCCAGCACCACAATTCAAAGGCATCGATTTTTCTTCTGTCATTCTTAGTCATTGTCCAACTCTTCTGAAGCATAACAAGTAATTGCAAAGACCATGGTCTGCATCAGGTGCGTCTTAATCTCAAGACTGACATTGCTGTTCAGTACTCTGGAGAGGTCCCTGACAGCAGATTTCCCCAATGCAATTTGTCTTTTGATTTCCTGGTTCCTGATGTCAAGCGTGTTGACTGTGGAGTCAAGCAAACTAAAACTGTTAACAATCTCAATCTCTTCACCATCTATTGTGGTGCTGCCAATTGGCCCAGTGGTGAGAATCTTTTGTCTTCTTGATGTTGAGCTTCAATCCATAATGAAGGCTGCATTCCTTGACCTTCTGCAGCAAATGCCTCAGGTCCTCCTCAGTTTGGGCAAGCAAGGTTGTATCATCTGCATAAAGCACATTGTTGATGAGCCTTCCTCTAATCTTGATGCCACACTTCTCCTCATAGAGCCCAGCAAAAAACCCTCAAACAATCCACATTTATCATAATAGAAAAATGAAAGAAAACAATATTTTTATTCCAATTAGCCTATATAGGGGAAAGCATGCCATGGTAACTTTAGATTTATATTAGGATATTCTATAGCAATGCATAAAGAATTGTCAAAAGGCACATCAGACTACTGCATAGTCTATCTATCTAGAACATATTTAATTATTTTAAGGTGAATAAAGGAATGGATAAAATGATCAAGACACTTTTGTTCTAGACTCTAGAACTGTGGGTGTCTCTCTGTGTACAATTATGGGACTAATGACCTGTGGATATTAGTTCCCTTTTCAGTGTTGTGTTGTGTTAACAAGAAAAGCCCTTAAGAAATGATTGTAAATAAATGTCTCCTAGGACAGTCTTTGAAGGTTGTTGTTGTTGTTGTTATGTGCCGTTGAGTCATTTGCGACTCACAGCGACCCTATGTACAACAGCCCTAAATGCTGCTCTATCCTGTGCCAATCACACTGCCTGTGACACACCCATCCC
>NW_006399766.1:8878991-8896962 GCF_000299155.1 Elephantulus edwardii | reverse complement strand
GATCTCTTCCAGTCAGTTGGCCAAGTGGTTGTTCTCCAGATTTCTTGGCACAACTTGGTGAGCACATCCAGGGCAGCATCTGTTAGCTGAAATACTTCAATTGGTATACCATCTATTCCTGGGGCCTTATTTTTTGCTATTTCCTTCAAAGCAGCTTGAGCTTCTTCCTTCATCACAATAGGCTCTTGCTCATATGTTATTTCATTAAATTCTTCTGTATCTGCCAATTCCTTTTGATACAATGGCTCAGTATATCCCTTCCATCTTCTTTTAATACTTCCTGGATCATTTAATATTCTGCTGCTCTGTCTTTGAAGGTAGCCAATTAAAATTTCCTCAAAAACAAGGAACATGAAAAAGACTTCAGAACGTCATTTTTCCTGCTTAACGACACAATGTGGTCTTAAGTAGTCAGGCGTGGGTTAAGTTAATGGTAGTATGTTGACTTTCAATAGAAAGACCTTCAAAGGAAGAGGACTTACAGAACCTCATGTGAGGCGTTCTCCTGGTGTTTCACTGTTTACTTTCCTCTACCCACAGCCTCTACACTGAATGCTACATCCATGCTTTAAATATTCTAATGTTGTTAATGTTAGTTGCCATCTAGTTAGCCTTGAGGTGCACAATGAAATTAAGCTGGAGCCTCAGTGGTCATCTACAGGGTTTTTATTGCTGGGATTTGGAAGTCTATCTTTAGGCCTTTCTGCCTTGTCTGGAAGTTTGACTGAAATCTGCTCAGTGTAACAATGCACAAGCTTCTATTGATGCCCGAGTGGTCACTGTGCATGAGGTGCCTTTGCCTGGAATGGAACCCAAGTTTCCACATGCTGTTGTTGCTGTTGTGGGCCATCAAGCAGACTGGGACTTGGAGTGACCCTTTGTACCTCTGAACCCTGTCCTATCTTGAGCCAGTCTCACTGGCTCCGACACACCTAGTTCCATTAACTAACTGTGTTAGTCGATCTCATCAAGGATCTTTCTGTTTTGCACCATCCCTCCACTCTTCCAAGCACAATGTCCTTCTCCAAGGACTGGCTTCTCCTAACATGCCTGAAGTACGGGAGATGGAGCTTCAAAAACCTTGTTTCCAAGGAGCAATTTGATTTCACCCTTCCCAGGAAAAATCTGTTTGTTCTTCTGGCAGTTCAGGGTATGTTTAACACTCTTCTCCAGCATCACAACTCAAAAGAATCAATTCTTTTTTCATCCTTAATCATTTTCCAGCTCTTTGAGACACAGCAAGTAATTGTGAAGACCATGGCTTGGATCAGGCACACCTTAGTAGTTAGACTGACATCGTTGTGCTTCAGCACTCTGGAGAGGTCTCTGACAGCAGATGTTCCATCTATCCATAGAAGGTGAGAATCCTACCACTAAACTACAAGTGCCCCTATGGACATGCGCTTATACTTATCCTGCTTTTATCCAGGATATCCCAAATATAAGGGGATATTCTTATTTTTTTTTAATCCACTGGATGAGAGCTTTGAGCTTCTTTTCCTAGATATAATAATGTGGTTCTCTTCATCTATGTAATCTAAAATTTTCTGTCTAGCATTCCTTCTGACTGATGATCATTCAGGATAGTGATCTGTAGACCTAGGGAGATCCTTTATATTACTTCAATTCATTTGCATGTGTTCTTGCCACCAGTGATCCTTCCTCTACCACAGTGGCACCCCTGGTGGTAAATCTTTACTCTGGGAACTGTTTTGTTTATGAGCTAAGAAGGAATGACATGAAAAATGGATCTCACTGAGAAACAGTTGGTTGAGAACTGTTTGCCACTTCTATAGTGGGGGGGGGGGAAATTGAAAAACATTAACAACAAAACAACACCCAGCTTCTGTCTCTCTTCTGAGGTTCATATTTAAACTTTAAGTTCTTTTCTTTATAAAGCTCTAGTAGCCGATTTGTTTTGGAAGCAGGAGTGGTATCCACTTCCATAAACAGCTTGCCTCCAGAAATCTTATGAACCTGGACAAAGGATGAAAGTCATGTAAGTGTCGAGGACTTTCATTCATAGGGTCACTATGAGTTGCCTACAACTCGACGGCACTGAACAACAACAGCCTGGTCTGTAGGGAGTTGTACTGCTAATCTCAAGGCCCCACATTTTCCTGGTGGTTCAAACCCACCAGTAACTCTGAGGGAGAAAGTTGGGTAAGCTCCTTCCATGTGATTTACAATCTTGGAAACCAATGTGATAGTCCTGATTGGACATCAATGAGAATCCCACTCACCCGCCCAGAAGTGCCACAAGCTCCTCAATCCTGTCACTTGCCAAATCTGTAGTTTCTCACACTCTTTCTTATATTTCTGTCCTAGCCAACAGCATTCCATTCACCATGTTCCTCAAGTCAGAAAGAAACCTGGGAATGGGGTCATTTTAGAATTCTCCCTTCCTCTTCTCTCTACCCAATCTAATCAATTACCAAGTTATTCTACTTTCACCAGTTGAGCATTTCTTGAATCTGTCACTATAAGGATTAGACACTCATTGTCACTAACGTGAAATACCACAAAATTGAGTTAACTTGAGTCATCCTAGTGCCAGACTCACTCTCTTCAGATTATCCTGAATGACAGGGGGCTATAAGAATTCAGATCTAAATCAGTTATAAAAACCTTCCAACATCTCCCGATCTTATCTAAGAAAAAAGTTTCTTAACATATAATCAGAAGCCTAACTAATGAATGGCAGGTGCTCTAGCTGTCACTTGGGATGGAGTGCCACTGAAGAATTTTTATTAACCTGGCATAAAAAATGTTCTGTTGGTACAGGACATATATACATAAAGTACAGTACACATCCAGGGACATGGAAAGTAGAAAAGAGAGAGGACAATTGTCACACCTCCCACCTCCCACCCATGGGCCAATCAAATCTAATTAGGTGTCAGACAAATTACCACAAATGTGAAAGGCTGAGATAAGGAGTTGTACTGCCAACCCAAAGCCACAATCCATGGCAGAAAAATAGGCAATCTCCTCCTGTCTGATTTACAGTCTCTGAAAACCTGCTGGAAGGTCAAGCTATGACTTAGTTCCAACTCCACAGCACATAACAACAACAACATCAAACACAACTTGACTGAGGCCATCAAACAAGAAAGGGGGGAGCATTTTCTTGTTGATGTATCAAATGTCAATATCTATTCCTCTTGCAGTTGGGGGGCAATTTAGAGATTGCCTTTGGGTGATCAAATGGGTATACAATTTATAAATTTCCCTCTCTCAGGGATGTGTCCTGTCCCCATCCCTTTTCAATCTGTATGCAGAACAGGTTATTCAGGAGGCTGGGTTTTATGAAAAGAAATGTGGCATCAGGATTGAAGGAAGACTCATTAACAATCTGCGTAATGCAGATAACACAACCTTGCTTGCTGAAACTAGGAGGACCGGAAGCACTTACCGCAAAAGGTCAAGGACTGCAGCCTTCAATATGGATTAAGGCTCAACATAAAGAAAACAAAGATTCTTACCACTAGATCAATTGGTAGTGCCATGATAGATGGAGAAGAGTTTGAGGATGTTAACAATTTCAGCTTTGTGGCTCCACAAACAATATTCTCGATATCAGCAGTCAGGAAATCAAAAGATGAATTGCATTGGTGAAGACTGCTGTCAGGAACTTCTCCAAAGTGCTAAAGAGTAATCATGTCATTCTAGGGACTAAGGTGTGCCTGATCTAGGCCATGGTCTTCACAATTACTTGTTATGCATCAGAGAGCTGGACAATAACTAAGAATGACAGAAGAAGAATTGATGTCTTTGAGTTGTGATGCTGAAGAAGAGTCTTGAACATACCATGGACTGCCAAGAGAACAAACAGGTCTGTCTTAGAGAGGATGCAACCAAGTTTCTCCTTAGAGGGAAGGATTTTGGAGCTCCATCTCAAATACTTTGAACATGTAGCCAGGAGGTACCAGTCCTTGGAGAAGGATGTTATGCTTGGAAGGTAGAGGGACAGTGTAAGACAAGAAGACCTTGGATGAGATGGATTGACTCAGTGACTTTGGTAATGATGTAAAGTATGTCAGAGCTGGTGAGATTGGCTCAGGATAGGTCAAGGTCCACAGCTGTTGGTCATAGTGTCACTATGAATTGTAATTAGCTTGATGGCATATAACAACAATAGCACTCTCTAGACTTTCCCGTGTTATATAGTATTTTACAAAATCGTTGTTCCTCAACATTCCAATGTGTTGTCAACCCATTCATTTGTTGATTGACATCTGGGCCGTTTCCATTTTCTCACTATTGTGAATACCACTGCTATGACCACAGTTGGACATATCTCTATTCGTGTCTGAGTTCTGTGACATGTATTTTCTTTCTTCATGTCATTCTTCCCATGATTTAAGTTCAGTTATGGAGATAAACCTCCTTGATACACTCTCCCTAACTCTTATTTCCCCTACCCCATAAAAGTTATTGAAGGTCATAAATCAAGTGGATTCCCTGGTGTGAATATAGAGAAAGACTGTCAACAACTGCCAACGCAACAGCATGTTTGGCTCCAGCTAGTCAGTTGCACTAGAGTTTGCCAAGTTTCAAAGAATAAAATATGACATAAAAAGATTAAGTCTGAAGCTAATTTTTCATAGCCTTTTGATGAAGAATTATAAATGTCCTTGAAAGCTTTTCAAGAGTCATCAGAGAACAGATGGGAAGAGACCAGTTTTTCCACAGACACCTGTGGATAATAATATCAGTATGATCTTCTCTGATCAAACCAAAATTAGCTCTGTGGTGATACAGATTGCATGTAAAACATCTTGTGGCTATCTGTTGGATGAGGATAAAATAGTCAATTGATGAACTAATTCTCATTCAGACCATCTAAAATGTATTAGCAAGGATAGAGTAAGACTGAGGAAAATTGTTCAGAATGCACTAATCGGAGAAATTGGTTTGGGAGTACAAAAGCTATGGAAATTGAAGCAATTTATTTATTAAGTATATTAAAATCTAGGGAATATCTAGAATATTAATTATGAAACCAATTTCTTCCATTTGCTTTAGAATTAGAAAGGACCAAATTTCATTTCCTTACAGAAATGTAATAACATAGAAATGTACTTTATAAAACCACTTTCGTGCCTGCTCTGTAAAATTTTTTTAATAACATTTTTACAACAGTGACAAGTGTAAAGAATTTAAAATGCTCACTTTAATTTGGATGTTAATAAATTTTTTACTAGCCAAATTGAGAAAATATTTACTGGGGATGAATGGCATACCAGATTTTTGCTGAGAAATATGGGCTACAGTGACGAGAATATTTTATTATTTGTCCTTTCATTGTAAGCTTCCTGGGGTTCCAAGTTACTAGAAAGCAATGAGAGACCATCAAACAGATAATAAGGAGTTAATAAAACCATGGGGGAGCATAGAGGACATTATGCTAAGTGAAATATCTAAGTCACAAAAGGATAAACACATCATAACACTGCTATTATAAAAAAGGCCAGACATATGGGGGGGTAGCGAGAAAGTGGGGGGGGAGTGAATAGATAATGAACACTGCATTAGAACAGATGAGGGGAAGAACTGTCCAAAAAGAATCAGGCATTCTGTTTTGACAACAATTTTGAACAAGGGGTGCATTGTGGGGTGGCCTGGGGGATGAGGTGGGAGGGCAGAAAATGTACAACAATGGAAAAAACCCCAAAAACATTTTCAATGTTAAAAAAATATTTTATCATAGAAAAGTTAGGTAATTAGGATGTGGTTTATTCAGATGAGGGAGAGAACTATTTAAAAGGGATATATGATTAGATATTATTGTTATGACAGGAGTCCAGAACAAAGCATAGTGGAGTGGGCTTGGGGGGAGGGATTGAATAGCAATGAAATACGTTTTTCTTTTACTTTCCAAAAAGAAAAGGGAATTGGGGGAGGGGTGGGCAGGGGAAAAAAGTACAACAATGAATGAATGGAAATCCAAAGCCTCTTTAAACTTGCAATAAAATAAAATAAAAATGAAGTGGTTTATTATAAGAGAAGTCAGGTAGACAGGATAATGTCTGAAACAGACCTACTATGAAAATAAGTAACTGAGACCATCATAAAATGTGCAAGCACACTGTACTGCAATGCCAGAGGTGCGCGGTTCAAATCCACCAGATGCTCTGCTGGAGAAGGAGGAACAATCGCCTCCTGTACCAGTCAGATCCAATTTGACGGTACACACATAAAAAAAAAAATAAATTAAAAAAAAATGTGCAAGAACAGCTTTCTTACTGTTTTATTCCATAGAGATGCCCTTTTATGCTCATTGTGAAAACTGAGCCATATTCTTCCTTCCCACTGAGGGTGACTAAGCCATCTACAAATGCCTTACACCCGCTCCATAATTCATGCTGTTTTCCATTCAATTGGGAAGAAAATGACAAAGCAAACTTTGTTGTTGTTGTTGTTGTGATGTGCCATTGAGTGGGCTGACTGCCCAAGAGGGTTTTCAGAGATGATAAACCACACTGGAGGAGACTGTCCATCTTTCTTCCACGGAGCAGCTGTTGGATTTGAACTGCCTGCTTCTGGATTGGTAGCACAGCTCCTTACAGAGCAGGCCAACAGGCACTGGTTCAAGCCAGTTTTATCTGGGTCTCTGAACCAGCTGTCTTGATCTTTCTGAACAAGAAGGTTTGAGGTAAAGCTGAGAGGACTTCTTTAACTTTCTCCCTTTAACTGTTCAGTTCTAACTGACAACCTAACATCATGAAGCTTTCAGTAGTTCAGCATTTCTAGGGGAGAAGGAGGAGCAACAACCTATATGTAAAGAGATATGACACATATATAACAGATGTTGTTGTTGTTGTTATGTGCCATCGAATCGTAGACAACTCATAGCAACCCTATGAACAAAAGCCTGAGCACTGTTCAGAGTTTCTGGAGGCAAGCCATTTCAGAAGTGGATGCCACTCCTGCTTCCAAGCTCGTTTTAATCGGGAAGCTCCACCAAACATATAACAGGTGAATAAATATATGAGCACTATAAAAAAGGAGCAAAAGCAACTCAAAGGGAAGAAATTCTTTCTACCCAGGTAACATTCTCTGAAAAGCTAGCATTTAAGTCAGATCTTGAAGAATAGGTAGGCTTTCAGGTGGGAAAAGAAGAATAAGGGGGAGGACAATTTAACACTAAAGTGCATGGTTTTTGCAGAAGCTAAAGGAAAGACAATTTGAGGTCCTTTTATGCTTGAAACACAAGCTGAAAGAGAGGAAATAATGGACAACATGGTTGGAAATATAGGTCAAAAAAGATTTCAAGTCCATTTTTCCCCCCGAGTAAGTGTGACCAGTTGAGAAGATGGGATTGGTAAGGGAAAGTTAGATGAAAAGGAACTAGGAGTATTTCCTATAGAACACTAAAGGTTACTAAAAAATGGGGGAGAAATTAATGTAGAATAAGACTGTGGAATCAGACTGTTTTATTTGCATCTTTGCTCAAGCACTAATTGGTTGAACGTTTGTAAAGAATGTCATCAGTCCACACATAGTGCACATCTATAAAATGAGAATAATAGCACCTGTTTCATAAATTTGTTATAAGGATTACATAAGCTGAGCAAAATAGTTGGAATAGTACTTGGCAACATTAAGGACCACGGTCACCAGTACTACCCCCATTATCATTAGATAAGCAGCTTACATGAGATATTATAAAGTGAAATGTCTGTAGGCAAGACAATAAGAATGAGTGAAGTGGAACTGGGTGGCAAACTGATAAGTAGTTTGCATACGTGCATGAATGACCTGGGAATCTTGTTAAAAATAACTATTCTGATTTGTTTTCATGCTGGTGGTTTAGTGGTAAGAAGCTGTGCTGCAATCCTAAAAGCAAGCAGTCGAATTCACCAGATGTGGGAGAAGGCTGGATAACCTCCTCCTGGGTAATTTATTGCCTCTGAAAACCCACTGGAGGGTCAGCTATGGCTTAGTTCTGACTCAACAGCACACATGACCACCCTGGGGATGTCCATCTTGGTGGCCCTGAAACACTTTTTTGCAACAATATCTGCTACTAACTTGGAGGGTATAGTACCAAAACAATGTGAGAATGAACTGCTAGTATCTACACATAACTTTTGAAGGGAAAAGAAAACATTACATTTTTTTTTCAAATTTCAATCTCCCAATGCTTACATTTTAGAAATTCCGAATAGTGTATAGGTGAAGACTTTACTTTGTATGGCTATAGGTTGGATTCAGCAGGCGGGCCTTCATCATTCAGTTTACAAACTCTGGGCTGAAGACAACGCCAATGTAAAAACTAGTGATGGGACACTAACGAAGACCAAGTATAGAGAACATGGAATCAGCTGGACTTGGGAGGATCTTGAAGGCAGAGTGTGAATGTACAGGAAGACAGAGTTGCATAGATTTAAAAGGGTGTGGCGAGGAACACTTAAAGTTGGCTCACACACTAAAGAATCTTTGGAATAATAAAGTTTTAGAGTCTCATATTGTAGAGAACAAGGCACTTCTGAAAGCTATCAGAGGAGTATGAAGTAGTAAAAAGTCAAAGTTAAGAAGTATTTGAAGAGAAAACAGTTGTCTTACAAGAAGTGCATAAAGTAATATGAATTGCTAATGGAGCTTTTCAAGAAGAGGTCCTAGTAGGCCTCCTTTAAAGAATTAGATAAGGTTTAGTTCTAATTAACAACATCCATTTGCATGCAAACAATGAGCTAAGCTCTTTAAAACACAATTTCTTCCCTTAAGTACTTTTAAGAAGGTCTCAGATTACCTTCTTTATGCCATTAATTTGCTTCAGAAACTAGTACAGATTTTCATACAGGTAGATGTTGGTTCTAAAACCTAGACATCCACATTCCAATGAAGAACTTTGATGTATTTTGAGGAAAGATCCTCAGGACCTTAAGTAACGTGAAAACGATATTTCAACCCAAGCCAGAAAGGGACCAGTTTCTTTAAGAAGGGGCTACTACCCAGACCTTGTTTTCTACATGTCATTCTTCATAGAAAGAAAACACACATCCTTTAGAAAAAAAAATATTATTATTTTAAATGTGCCACAGAAAAAGCACAAGGTGAGCCTGGGTCATTTTACACATGAAAGTAAGACTTCCAAGAGATCTCCCTTTGGCCAAATTTGAAAAATTGAACATCAAACAGAATAATAGCGATAATTCATTATGACACACAAAAGGAAATACTCTTAAGAAACCACCCATTATTTTATGCTGTTATTACATGCTATCAAGTTGGAATTTGCTCATGGATGACCCTCCAGCAGGTTTTCAATGGCTGTAAATTGCTCAAGAGGAAATTGACCATCTTTGACTCACGGAGCAACTAACTGATGGATTCCAACCACCTGCCTTTGGGTTGGCAGGGCAACTCTTTACCGTTAGAACACCAGAGTGCCCTCATTATTCCATACTGATATCAAGAGAGGAAATAAAGGAATTTTGTTTACAGCAATAAGGAAAAAACATACACACCATTTTGTATAGTACAATAGTTAATTTTGGGAAGGATCATTAATAGATATGAAGCCATTAGATGAGTTACTCATTTCAAAGGAGATGGTTATTTAAAGAGTGCAAGATCTAGCAGCCACCAACTTTACTAAATAATCAAACATCCTAGTTAGTGGGTTCCAACCCACAAGACTATTAAGTCGATGTTTGATAACTTTCCTCTCCACCCAGGTCACTGCTCAGTGCTCTCTGTTTCACTCCCACAGTCTTTTGTGGGCACGCTTTATTTTTTTATTTCTGGGCTCACCAGTTGCTAGGAGCTCAGACTAGGTTTTCATTTATTTAGAATTAAGTAGAGAGAGTGGGTACCATATCGTAAATGCATGAAAAATGTCAATGCTAGAAAATAAAGGAAGAGAACTAGAGACCAACATGGCATAATAAACAAACAAGACAAAAAAATCGCAAAGAAATTTTTTGAACCATTGTGGAAATTCAATATGTATTCATAATATTATGGTATTATTTCTTTATGGGTTTTCATTCAATAATTCATATATATTTTTTTCCTCAGGGTTGTGGAGTTTACATTTGATTTTATAACAGCAATTATAATTGATCAGTGACATATGTCACAATTATTTTTAGCTTTTGTGAACATGAGAAACAAGTATAGTTATTATATATTTGTTGTTATATTTAGATGCTGTCAAGTTGAGTATGACCCATAACCACCCTGTGAACAGCTGGCCTGATCCCTGTACCATCCTCATAATTTCTGACACACTAGAACCATTGCTGAAGTCACTGTGTCAGTCTTGTTGGAGGTCTTCCTCTCCTTTACCAAACTTTCCAAGCATGATGTCCCTTTCTAAGGAATAGCCTCACCTAGCTACATGTCCTAAGTATGAAAGAAGCAGCTTTGTCATCTTTGCCTCCAAGAAACAACCTAGCATCACTTTTCCCAAGACATGCCTTGTTCTTTTTGGCAGTCCATGGGATATTCAGTAGTCTTCTTCAGCACCACAACTCAAAGGAATCAATTCCTCTTCTATCACAGCCTTATTCGTTGTTCAGCTCTCTGATATATAGTAGGTCATTGAGAAGATCATGACCTGAATCAGGCACACTTCAGTCTTCAAACTGACATGGTTGCTCTTCATTGTTTTGGCGAGATCTCCGATTTGTGGTTGTTGCTTGCAATTGGGTGTGAGCTGATTGAATTTGGTCTTGTATTTAAAAAAGGCATTTGGTTGCCAGTTTGGGGTTGCTGTCCAGGTTGGGAAGATGAATGGAGCAGCTGGATTCTACAAAGGTGTGTTTTCTGTTTTGGTTCAGGCTTAGGTGTTGTCTGTTGCAATTGGATGTGAGCTGATTTGATTTGGCTTGTATTTAAAAATACATTTTGTTTTAGTTGTTTTCAGTCAAACATTCTTCTAAGTAGTATAACACTGGTCTGTCAATTTGCTGTACAGAGGTAACTTGTGGTTGCTGTGATGGTAAACACGGTAACACTGATGTCTCAAATGCTGTAATGGTTACCTATACTGGACAGTATTTGGTGGAGATCTCAAATTAAAAAGGCCTGGAAGCTGGAGTGGCGTCCACTTCAGAAACAGCTTGCCTCTGGAAACTCTGTGAACTTAGAGAAACAATAAAAGTTATGTGTGTTTAGGACTTTTGTTTATAGGGTTGCTATGAGTCATCTATGACTTGATGGCACTTAACTTAAGCAACAAGAAGTACCAAAGGTATTGATTGTTGATCAAAGGAAGATGAAATCATTGACACCTTCAATCTTTTCTCCATCTATTATAAAGCTGACTGTTGTTCCTGTGGCATGGACTTTTGTTTTCTTGAGGGTGAGAAGTAGTCCATACCAAAGGTTGTAGTACTTGATCTTCTGCAGGAAGCATTTCATTTTCTCTTTACTTTCAGCAAACAAAGCTGTGTCATCTGTATAATACAGTTGTTGATGAGTCTCCCTCCAATTTTAATGTCACATCCTTCTTCATAGAGTTCAGCTCTGCAATTTACTCAGCGTACAGATTGAATAGGTATAGAGAAAGGAGTATGCTTTTATTCTAAGAAAATGTATGGTGAAGTACTTAGTAGAGCATAATGATATTTATAACTTGCTTGAAAACATTACAGAAAACATTTTGTCTACATTACTGTGAGCTCTCATGGCTTACATCAGGTGCATTGATAACTCAAAGGTTGCCTCCCTTTCTTTGGCAGTTCAAATTTACAAGTGACTCTTTAGGAGAAAGATGGGCAGTTTCATCCTGTTGTTACTTATAGCCTGGGAACTCCATGGAAGGTCCCTGTGAATTAGAGTTGACTCAGTGGCAGTGAGTTTGTGTTTGTATTGTATTTTATATTCAACTGTGTGAGAGCAATAGCCAGCATATATGGCAAAATAGTAATGATTATTGAATTGAGGAATATGAGAGGAGGATGGTATATTGGGTAGGTTATTTCTTTTTTCAACTTTCAATTTTCTGTATGTTTAAAATTTTTGACTGAAAATTAAAGTAAACCAAGAACTCTAAGTATTTTCCACTCAAGAATTATATAATTTAAAATCATTCTTCAGTATATGTTAGGACATAATTGTCTTATTTGTGAAATGGGGATGCAATTTCACATTTATTTCAAGAGCAAGGGATAGAGGATTTCTTGTGATCATTTTCTATTGCTTCAGGTTATCGATTTAGGGATTAAACTTCCTGCCATTTTGCTTTTCTCATCTATTCAGTCTTTTGTCAACTGGCATTCTTCAAACTAATATGTCTGCCATTATATTACTAAAAAACACCCCTCTCCATATTCTTTTGACTACTACATCTTCTTTTGTAATACTTCAGGGGGGGAATAGGAAAATATAAAGATGTTGACCACATGTAAAGTGCTGAAACCACAGTAAAAGGAAAATGATATTTTGATTTTGGGCCCATGAATGGGCATCTGGTTAGATACAGTTGACAACTTTTTTTTTCTTTTAATTTCATAGACCCATTTGGAAATCTAGTAAAATCTTGTTCAGATTACTCCTCAGAATGATATTTTTAAGCTCTTAAAATAAAATCCATAAGATACAAAGGAATTCAATTGTACTGAAATTCACTAATTCAGTCAGAGATACAGTATCACCTGTAGTTGGTTATTAACATATTAAATCATAGTTTGTAACAGGCCTAATAGCTACTGTTGTTTTGAAGAAGTGATGTACATGGATGATTCTTTATGATATCTACAGCTGTAATGAAATTTTAAAATACTGATGATTTTTTTAAAAAATATGATAATTTCCCAGATACCAAGAATTAATGCAGTTTGTTGCCTACATTCACAATGAAAGAAAATTATCAAGCCCATGTAGAGATTAATAATAACAGAGGCAAATTTCTCTCCCCTCCCCATTCAAGTTCACTGCACTCCTTGAATTTCAGAATGGATACACTTTTTCCCATAAGCTAAAAATCTTCCGAGGCAGACTCGTTTTGTGTTGGCAGGTTTGCTTTCTTTTAACCTATGCTTTTCCTTAAATTGTAGCTAGTGGGTTTTCATTTGCGTCTCCTTCATTTACAAAGATCATTTTGGTGGCTAAGCCATCATTAAACTCATTATTATTGACCTTAAGTCTATAGATGTTCCTCTGCAGCATAATTGAGGCAACAGTGAATTCTCTATCTTACATTGCACAGCTAATTGACTATATTTTATACTTCATTTGCTTCCACAGAGTAACCATAATGGATGTCCACTGCTATTTATTCTGAGAATTTTCTTTTCATATTTCAGATCTTTTGTATTTTCAAGCAAATGGTTTAAAATGATGTGCATATAGGTCCGTAATTGATTTTCATTAACTTTTTGTTTATATTGTACACTTTTTTCACATATATTCCTGGAATAAGGAATGCCAAATAGTCTCAGCAGCTTTAGTTAAAGCCCAATGAACTTTTAAAATTGCAGGTAACTTGAATAGGTATCTTAGTTTTCAACTATGAACTACCTTCACTTTACTTCTACCTTCTGCTTTGGTTGCACTGAAACCATGCCATTAATTAAAAATGGTTTCATGAGTACAACCCTGCCACAATTGTTAGATTAACATGATGTTTTTATGTCAGTGTTAGGTTCCTTAATTTGAACTATGACATATGGCAACCCTATGAACAAGAGATTGGAAACTTGTCCTATCTTCTATCATTCTCACAAACTCCAACACATTAAAGCCCATTGTTGCAGTCACAGTGTCAATGTATCTCATAGATGATCTAACTCTCTTGACCTTGAGTTGCCGAATGTGGTGGTGGTGGTGTTGTTAGGTGCTGTTGATTCAAGTATGACTCATAGTGACATTTTGAAAAACAAATCTGAACCCTGTCCTATCTTGCATCATTCTCACAAACTCTGACATGCTCAAGGACATTGCTACAGTCACTATACCAATTCATCTTGTTGAGAGTCTTCCTATCTTTCACACAATTCTTTACACACAATGTCTGATTGTCCATTCATTCCACAAGGTCCTTACCTGGACTTATCTCACTAAGTGTTCATTGTCTATCAGTTAATATTCTACTCTCTCTCCTCCCTCTCCCTCCCTGGTAATAATTTCCTCTACTGTTCATAGGATTTTCAGAGATCTGTTATTTAAGAAGTGGATGGTCAATCCTTCTTCCTAGTCTGTTTTAATCTGGGAACTCTACTAAAACCTTTCCACCAAAGGTAACTCTTACGGCATTTGACACACCAGTCTCATCGCTTCCAGTATCACAGAACTCACACGCTAACTCACCGATAAGGGTTCTATCAATTAGAATAACGTTTTTCCTAGACACAACAAACTGCCAATTTAGTTTATAACTCTAATATTAAATATTTCTTCATACCAGGCCCTAGGACCTATAGCCCTTGAGCCCACCTGACTTTTAATCACAACCAAGAAACCCTAGTTTAAACAAGAGGCTTCCAGCCAACAACTGATTGTTAATTAAATAAAAATGACCAAACAGCTTACACCTGATTGTTGATAAAATTAAAAAAGACCAAATAGCTTGCTCTTATTGTAAATTAAATAAAAAAGACCAAATAACTTATGCCTAATTGTTAACTAAATAAAAACAACCTGTCATCCAGAGTCCAATTGCTTCAACCAAGAGGTTCTCAACCAGGCCCCAACTTGATAATGATATGACTTGTCTGTATGTAAACTTTTCTCTAGCTTTTTAGAACAGCGGTCTTACAGATTATTTGTCCTTTTGTAACTGATTTATTTCATTAAGCATAATGTCTTCTAGATTTATCCATGTTATGTAGTGTTTCGTGAATTATTTGTTTTTCCATGTTGAACAGTGTGTATCACAGTTTCTCTCTCCATTAGTTTTTTACGAGCACTTTGGGCTGCTTTAATCAATAATGCTACAATTAATATGGGTGGGCATATATCTGGTCATGGAGAACAGCTCTTATTTCTTTGGGGTATATTCCCAGTAGTGGACTACTGTTGTTGTTATGTGCCATTGAGTTGCCTGAAACTCATAGCAACCCTATGTACAACAGCTCTGAATCTCCCTATCCTAAGCCAATCTCGTTGTCTCCAATAGACCTCATCCTATTTCTCCAATTACTGAGTGAATCCATCTCACCCTGGGCCTTCCTCTCCTGTACCATCTCTCCACACTTCCAAGCATGATGTCCTTCTCCAAGGACTGGTCCCTACTGGTCATGTGCCCAAAGTATGTGAGAGGAACAACCTAATCCTTGGCTTCAGGAAGTAATCTGATTTCATCCTCTCTAGGACTGACCTGTTTGTTCTGGCAGTCCACAATATGTTCAATATGCTTTTCCAGAAACATAATTCAAAGACATCATTTCTGCTTCTATCATCCTTAGTCATTATCCGGATGCATAGCAAATAATTACAAAGATCATGGCCTGTACCAGGGGCACCTTAGTCTCCAAAGTGACATATATGTTCTTCAGTACTCTGGAGAATCCCCTAATATCAGACTTTCCCAATGCAATTGGGAAACTGCAATCTTTTGACTTCCTGACTGCTGGTGCCAAGAGTATTGACTATAGAACTAAGCAAGTGAAAGTTGTTTATAATCTCCATCTTCTCCATCTGTCATGAAGCTGCCAAGTGGCCCAGTGGTGAGAATTTTTGTTTTCTTGATGTTGAGCTTCAATCCTTATCAAAGACTATATTCCTTGGCCTTATGCAGCAAACACCTCATGACCTCCTCAGTTTCAGCAAGCAAGCAGGTTGTTGACGAGTCTTTCTCCAACCAATGTTATTTCTCTTGCCTTTTTTTTTTAGAAAACACCCAACTGCCTTCCATAGTGGTTGTACAATTTTACATTCCCACCAGTGATATACTAGAGTTCCAATCTCTCCACATCCTTGTCACCATTTGTTATTTGTCGCTCCATTGAACTTTGCTATTGTTGCTAGAGTGAGATTACATCTCATTGCTGTTTCGATTTGCATCTCTCAAATAGCTTGAACATTTCTTCCTGAGTTTGTTGGTGATCTGAATATCTTCTGTAGGAAGAGTATTTTCATATCTTCTGCCCATTTTATACATGAGTTGTCTTTTTCTTATTTAGGTGTTAGAACTTGCTATAAATTTTAGATATGAGTCCCTTAGTAATTTCATTGCCAAATATATTTTTTCCCAGTCCATAGGCTCTCTCTTTACACTTTGGAGGATTTTTTTTTTTAGTTATGTAAATACAAGGATTTAATTTTTAGAAGGTCTCATTGATCCATTTTATCATTTTGTGGTTGTGTCTTATCAGTTGTATATTTGATAATCCCTTTATGCCATAGATTAGGGCTCCAAATTTGTTCCTGCTTTTTTCCACAAATGATCCTTTTCCAGTTTTACCCCTATATCCTTGATCTACTTTGAGTTAATTTTTGTATACCATGTGAAATATGAATTTTGTTTCAGTTTTCTGTTGAAAGATTTAATCCTTTAAAAAAACAAACTCTTAGTGTTCTTGAAAGGAGCTCTGGTGGTTTAGTGTTAATGAGTTGTGTTTCTAACCCAAGGGCACAAGGTTGGGATCCACTAGCTGTTCCACAGGAGAAAGATGGGGACTCACTCATGTGCCACTTACTATGTCTGAAAACACTCTAGAGGGTAAGCTAGGAGTT
This sequence comes from Elephantulus edwardii, assembly GCF_000299155.1. Lineage (NCBI taxonomy): Eukaryota > Metazoa > Chordata > Mammalia > Macroscelidea > Macroscelididae > Elephantulus > Elephantulus edwardii. The sequence continues at coordinate 8,880,330 of NW_006399766.1, read as the reverse complement.
AGTTCTGACTCAACAATATATAACAACACATTTCTGCTATTTTTCTATTTCTTTTTGTTTCCTAATTTCTTTCTGCTCAAATCTTTATTTCCTTTCTTCTAGATATTGTTTATCCACTTTGGATTCCATGGTGTATATTCAATACACTGCAGCAACCCCACAATTCAAAGGCATTGATTCTTCTTCAGTCTTCTATAATACTCTATGTAATACACTGACAAGGGCCTTTGTATTTAAAAGTCGGTTGTTATTGTATTTTGGAACAACATTCTTCTAAGTGGTAGAGCACTCTTCTGTCAGTATGCTGTACTGAGGTAACCTGGGATTGCTGTGATGCTGTACCTTGTACCATTGGGGTGTCAAATGGCATAATGGTTACCCATGGTGCACAGTGTTTGGTGGAGCTCCCATTTTAAGACAGGTTTGGAAGCAGGAGTGACATCCACCTCCTAAACAACATGCCTATGGAAACTCTATAAACATTGAGACATGACAAGTTATAGAAATGTTTCAGGCCTTTTGTTCATAGGGTCATTATGAGTTGTGCTTGACTTGATGGCAATCAACAACAACAACAGTATTATTTATCTTTTACTTTAGATGCTACTGGATGTTTGTTAGAGGGAGCACTGGTGGCCTAGAAGATAAAGGATTACAATGCCAATCCAAAGGTGGGGGGTTTTACCAGTTGCTCTGCTAGACAAAGATGGGCAATCTACTCTTGTGTGATTTAGTGCCTCAGGAAACCTGCTGGAAGGTCAGCTATGAGTAAGTTCCAATGCTCCAGCAGTAATTTGGGTTTTAATTAAGATGATTATGAATGCTGATGAACATACTGGTAAAATTAGCACTTAATACTTTATTTGCCCTTTCACATACTACAAAACTTAAACGACAGCAAAAGCATGAAGAGGTGTGCCACTAAACTTCTCTCAGTGGAAATTTAAATATGCTAACAATTATTTTTAAAGTAAAGCATGAAGTAGACAATTTTAAAAGCTGAGTTCAAAAAACAACCTAACTAAAGGAAGCTGATCTTGACACTTTAAAGCACAAAAGTGCAATATTTAATGTAGGTCATAATGCTTAAATGGGAGAAATTTTTCTCAACAATTACAATCAAATCCCTGGTTGTAATTAACCTACAATTTGTATAATATTTTACAATAGACTCAGCAGGTACAGTTTCTCATAGACTTTAAAAGGCTCTAAAAATAAGATACATTACATTAAGAAGTTTATAGCAGATAAAAAATTTCAAAATATCAAGGGGGAAAAAAAGAGGTATCAGAGTAAATATATATCCAAACAGTATATGATTAAGATAGTTAAAATAGAA
>NW_006399766.1:8862364-8878670 GCF_000299155.1 Elephantulus edwardii | reverse complement strand
GGCACATAACCACCACCACCAACAAGGAAAAATTTTAACTTGAAAGTCTGAAACTTTATTTTAGTATAAACGTATAATTAGAATAAAAAGTATTTCGTAAAGCAAATTTTGAAATAAAAATGTTGTTGTTACGTGTTGTCAACTCATAGTGACTCTATGAAAGAAAGACCTGAACACTTGTAGAACTTCAGTCATTTCTCCATGTTCATAGAGTTTTCAGAGGCAAGCTATTTCAGAAGTGGATGCCACTCCTGCTTTCAAGCCTTTTTTAATCGGGGGAAGCTCCACCAAACACTGTCCACCATGGGTAACCATTCTCATGTTTGACACAGTGTTTCACATCACAACAACCGTGAGTTACCTCTGTAAAGCAAATGGGCAGACCAGTGCTATACCACTTAGAAGAATTTGTGATTAAAAACACAAATAAAACCAGGCCTGAGGGCTGCAAGCCTGATGGCCCAAATAGGTTTTAAAATAGGAGGCCTGAATCACATCATCTCATACCCAGCAGCGAATCAACATTCCACCCTAATCCTCACCAGTATCAGCAAACAAGCCTCTGTAGAATCCAGCTCCTGCAGATGACTTCCAAACTGGCTTCCAGCCAAAATAAAAATACTTGTTGATAATGTTTTTTTTTCATTTTGCAACAATATGTGTGTGTGTGTGTGTATGTGCATGCAGCACATGCCCATCACAAATAATGTATCCTTTTTGTACAGGAATAGCAATTATATTGACTTTCTGAATAAAACAGCATGAGCGAAATAGGCAAGAGAAGGTAGGTATAGACAATGGCCATAATTTCAAAATCTTTCTAATATACCCCAACTAAATACATTCATCAATGGGTTGTTTCAACTTCCTGAATATTAAAACCCATCTATTATGCAGATGATGGATAAGAAGCAAAGGTTTGGCAATAGAACTGTGTTTCACTGTTATAACAATAGTCTCATTTGATAACTAAGAGCCAAGTCCACCCTTATGAAACAAGAAATATTAGCATCAACAACTGGAAGCATAATGCAAGCATCCCATCTATAAAAATATCCATGTCTTTCAAGTGCAGTAGAATACATATGGCTTTCTGTGCTTTTAATTCATTCCAAGGGAAATTTAAATGGTAGTTATATTCAACAAACACCTTTTGGGGGTTTGTTTTCCCCTTCAGAATTAAATATTTTTAGTCTCTTGTTAAGAATAGACTAACAAAGAAGCTGCACTGCAATCTCAGAGGTAAGCGGTTCAAATCTACCAGATGCTTTGCTGGAGAAGGAGGGACAATCTCCTCCTGTACCAGTCAGATCTGATTTGATGGTGTACACACACACACACACACACACACACAGAGAAGAATAGACTAATAAATGTAGTGGAACTAGATGTAAATAAAGTTAAGATGTTTTTTAATAGCGTACTAATATTTTACAACTGTTTAAAAAGAGTCATCTTTCCTATGAAATAGCCACTTCTAATTCTTCCTCACCTTTTTAGAATAACTGACTGTGTTAAACTTGAGAAATAATGAAGACATTCATATTTAAACAATCCATCCCAGAGGCTATTGTTTTCTAGCACATTTCCACTCATAGTGACTATAAATATTTATTGCCCTCATTTGTTCCCTGTAGTGGCAGTTGGATTCACCACTTGCTACTACATCACCAGAGCTCCTCTTTAAACACTTACATATGATGAACTTTAAAGCAATGCTGAAAATACAAAACTACAGAAAAATATTGCCTATTAAAGTAGCAACAAATAGCAGCCACTCCATATTTTAAGTATAGGAGAGAAAGAAATAAAATATAATGGGTACTAAATGTCGGTGGGCTCCTTAATTGTAATGCCTTTCACCCTGCTAGACATAAATTTGTTCCTGAAGTCTTTGTAAAAAACGACTTCAAGAACTTGTTTAAATGTTTGGAGGTGCTCTGATTGAGTAGTGTTGCTAACCCAAAGATGATGTCTCTCTGTCAGTTCAAATTCACCAGTGGGTCCAGAGGACAAAGATTTACAATCTACAAAAACATGCTGGAGGGTCAGCTGTGAATTGGTTCTGACTCAACAACATTGAGTTAGTGGACAAAGTTTAGAATGCCTGCTCCATGTGTCACCCTACCTCTTTCTTCGTTCTGCCAGTTGTTTGCAGACCTCCTGCCACCGCAGATTCAGATTTCCCAATTTGTCCTGTAGAATACTGGCATCAGTTTTTGAGGACCGCTGAATTATTTCTTCCCCAGTTGCATTCAATGCTTTGACAACAGTTTGCCGCTGTCCGATGCCATTCTGCAGTTCCTGTAAGACACCAAAAACGCAAAACAGAAATGAAACCCCCTGACCTTTATGTTGGCACAAAAGATTAAACAATGCGCTACCACATGCAGCTCTAGTGGGAGAGAAAGAGCTATTTTTTTAAAAAGCTCCATGTGAAAGTTTCTCCATGAAACTGACATGCCCATATCCAAAGGATACAAGATAGAAAGACACCTTTGATGTGTCAGTAAAAAAAGCCCTCTCACTTCGGCTCCAGTTTTTATTTCTGTAAAGCTTCTCAGCTAGAGGATTTTATAATGTCCTACAAATCAATTAGCTGGAAACCTTCTCAAGAACAAATTCGATTTCTTGTCCCCAGAAGGATGTTCTATGTTTAATAGTCTATGAAGTGTTGTAAAATTTAAAGATGAACCAAGTATTTGAGCTTCTTAGTGACTTTTGATAGAAAAGGTGAAAAAGAACAAATATAGTTTAATGATGACATTGGGGGGGAAAATGAAACAAAAAAGTCCTTATTATCCTTCAGAGTATATTCACTGTAGATCCTATTTGTACCAATGTATTTTTGCAGCACAAACCAACATAAAACTGAGAATATATTACTTTTGGGACAGCCTCTCAAGACATCCCTAAGGTATGGTACTAAATTTTAAATTCATCTATAGCCATCAGAACATTTATACAAGTCATGCTTAAATATGCTCTACTTTCTCGGTTGTTGTTCTAAATGAAAATGTAAAATGAAACAATCAGAGAAATAGTTCCATTTTAACAGAGAGACAAATATAACCAAGTATGCATAAAAATGAAAGTGCTTTTTTAGAGGGAAATAAAACTACCTGATATTCCTCTGTTCCTTATCACCTGTATTCCAAATAATGAATACATCATTGAACGCTTTCTGATACTTGGTTATGACACATTCCATTCAAACTGGCTGGGGTTTGCTGTCAGCATTTACTTGCTGTTTATTCCTTGGGTATAATGTTATTTTTCAATACCAGAGATTTTACGAGTACACAATTAGCAGCACAAAGATGCTGTGAGCCATGAAAAAAGTGATGACAAGGCCATGGTTCCAAGAACCCTGTGCCTCACAATAAGAATCATACTATGCGCAGGTATTAAAGTATTTGCAAGCTGTCCAGACCATACTGTCTTGAATGCTCAAGAGATGTGCTTTAGCAAGCGCAAGATGTTTCCCTGAGACTAGTTGTTTTGGCTCCATTGCTTATATCTCACTCTTGAACCACCTGTTCAGATCAGTGTTGCATGTGGCAGCCATTGCTTATCAACAGATACACCCTGTCAGCACAATGTATTCTCACTACACTGCAAAATCCCTGAGGCCAGAGATTGTGTCTTATTTATCATTGTGTCACTACCTCACAGTATAGTTGTTAGTGCATAAGAGGTTTTCAATAATTATTGAGTGGTCACATGAGGTAGAAACTAACAGAGGAGAAATGAGGGAGCATGGAGAAAGAGGGAAGGAAAGATTGAAGGATGAGGATAGGGAGGAACAGAATGAGGAAAGACATGAGGAGGGGAGAGAGGGAAGAAGTTCAGTCACACAATAATACCACTGCATGGTATTATTAGTATTAAAATTTACTAATACACTTGCTAAAGATTCCAAGAAATGAGCACAAATGTCTCTATCTTAGGCAATAGATAACAGAGTTGAGGAGATTATAGTTGTTGTTGTTGATGATGTTGTTATGTGTTGTCAAGTTGCTTATGACTCATAGCGACCCTATGTACAGCAGCTCTGAACCCTTCCCTATCCTGACCAATCTCACTAAATCTGACACACCCACCCCCATTGCCCCAGTTACTGTATCAATCCATCTCATCTAGGGTCTTGATCTCCTGCACTGTTCCTCCACCCTTCCAAGCATGATGTCCTTCTCCAAGGACTGGTCTCTCCTGGTTACATGCCCAAAGTATGTGAGATGGAACTTCAAAATCCTAGCCTCCAAAAAGAAACATGGTTTCACCCTCCCCAAGAAAAACCTATTTGTTTACTTGGCAGTCCATGGTATATTCAAGACTCTTCGCCAGTACCAGAACTCAAAAGCATTGATTCTTCGTCTGTCATCCTTAGTCACTGTCTAGCTCTCTGAAGCATAACAAGCAATTGCAAAGATGAGCTTCAATCCATATTGAAAACTACGGTTCTTGACCGTCTACAACAAGGGCTTCAGGTCTTCTCCAAGGGATAAATATTTACATAATATTCTGGGTGTTGGATCATTGATCAGACTCAATGTAATCTCATATATTACACAGCTGTACACTGCAGGGGAGAAGATTGCCCATCTTGCTTCCCTGGAGCAGCTGGTATATTCGAACCATGTGCCTTTGGGTTGGCAGCACAATTCCTTACTACTAGGCAGTCATCGATCCGTAGGCTTCTGTATCATTCTGAAGAAGGAATTAGGTGAGCTATATGATGAGGTTAGATTTAGATGAAGGGTTAAAGAACAATCAACAGGACTTGGTAGCAAACTAGATCAGGCAACAAACAGATCAAAGTGACCGTTGAAATAGGGAATGTTTTGTTTAAAACACACAAGTCAAGAAGGCAGTTTCACAAAGAGAAATGGAACAACTCAGATTTTCTTTGACAATGTTTATTTGACAAAGCTTATGTTGTTTGTTGTTGTGCCATCAAATGGCTTTTGGCTCACAGTGATCCTATGCACAAGAGCTATGAAGCCTGCCCTGTCCTGACCCAGTCTGGCTCCAACACACCTATCCCCATTGCCCCAGGAGCTGCGTAAATTCATCTCATCTGTGGTCTTCCTCTCCTGCACTGTCTTCTCCACCCTTCCAAGCATGATGTCCTTCTCAAAAGACTGGTCCCTCCTAAACATGTGTCCCAAGTATGCGAGACTGAGCTTCAAAACACATACTTGTTTGTTCTCTTGGCGGTTCTTTGTATGTCCAATACTCTTCTCCAGCACTACAACTCAAAGGCATTGATTCTTCTTCCATTATCCTTAGTCATTGTCCAGTTCTCTGATGCATAGCAAGTAATTGCGAAGATCATGGCCTGGATTAGGCATACCTTAAATCTCTAGACTGACACTGTTGCTTTTCAGTACTCTAGAGAGGTCTCTGGCCCCAGATTTTCCCAGGGCAATTCATCTTTTGATTTTCTGACTGCTGGTGTTAAGAGTGTTGAGTGTGGGATGAGGAAGCTGAAATTAACAAACCCCTCAATCTCTGCTTCATCTATCATGGTGCTGTCAATTGGCCCAGTGTTGAGAATCTTTGTTTTCTTGATGTTGAATTTCTATCCATATAGAGGATTACATTCCTTGACATCTGCAGCAAGTGCTTCAGGTCCTCCTCAGTTTCAGTGAGCAAGATTGCATCATCTGCATAATTCTAGTTGTTGATGAGTCTTCCTCCAATATTAATATCACATGCTTCCTCATAAAGCCTAGCCTCTTGAATGATTTGTTCTGCAAATAGATTAATAAGGTATGGAGACAGGACACATCCCTGACACACTCTTTTCCTGATCACGAGTGTTGAATCAGGAGTGTTTTCTTGCTCTGTTCTGGGGACTGCTTCCTGGTCCAAATACAGGTTTTGCATGAGCACAAACAAATGTTCTGGGATTCCCATTCTTCTTAAGGTTAGCCACAGTTTGTTGTGATCACACAATCAAATGTCTTTGCACAGTCAATAAAACACAGATAGACATTCCTCTGGTACTGTATCCTCTCGGCCAAGGTCTATCTGACACTGGCAATTATGTCTTTAGTGCCACAACCTTTTCAAAACACAGCTTGTATTTCTGGTAGTTCTCTATTGATGTACTGTTTCAGCTGTTTCTGGATACTCTTAAGCAGAATTTTGCTTGCACATGTTATTAGTGATATTGTACTATAATTCAGGTCACCGTTTTCTGGAATGGGAATAAATATACATGTCTTCCAGACAGTTGGCCAGGCAGTTGTACTCCAGGTTTCTTGGCACAACCTGGTGATCATGTCCTGGGCAACGTCTGTTTGTTGAGATAGGTCAACTGGTATTCCACCAATTCCTGGGGCTTTATTTTTTGCCAGTTCTTTCAGAGCAACCTGAACTTCCTCCTCCATCACCATTGCCTCTTGATTACATGTAGTTTCATGAAATTCTTCTGTGTCAGCCAATTATTTTTAATACAGTGACTCTGTATACTACTTTGATCTTTTTTTAATGCTTTGTGAATCATTAAATACTCTGTCCTTTGCATCCTTAAGTATTGCTACTCAAGGCTTGAATTTGTTCTTTAGTTCCTTTAGTTTAAGAAATGCCAAGTGAGTTCTGCCCTTTTTTATTTTCCAAGTCCAGCTCTTTGCATCTTTCATTATAATACTTTGCTTTGTCTTCCCAAGCTGCTCTTTGAATATACCACTCCTAAGAAATACTTCTAGGGAGCTCTGGTGGTCTCTTGGCAAGAAGCAGTGCTGCAAAAGCGAAGGCATAGGGTTCGAGGCCACCAGATGGCCCATGGGAGAAGGATGAGCAGTCTCCTTCCATATAATTAACTATCTCTGAAACCCTGCTGGAGAGTCAGCTACGAGTCAGTTCATACTCTACAGTACACAATCACAATAATAAATACTTTTATAGGAATGTATGAGACACACATCCAATGTATGCTATAGCAATATGTCTCACACTTTAATATGCATATAAATCTTTTGAAAGTTTGTTAAAACGCAGATTCTGAATCATTAGATTTGTGAGGGGCACCAGAGTCTGCATCCCTAAAAAGCTCCCAGGGTTGATGGCACTGCTAGTCTGGAACAACAACCCTGACTAGTCAGGTGTTGGAATAAATGTCTTTTTAATGCGTGAAGTAATCAAAACATTCTTAGTGCTAGATGTAATGATAGTAATAAAGTCACTTCTTCTTTTTGCTCTCAGTCCCTTTTACTTTAGATTATTCATTTATTTATTTATCTTTTATTTTGGGCCCTCTGTTTCCTGGCTGATGACTAGAATGGCATTTACAACCCAATTGTCGAAACAACAAGAGTTTTATTATTTCCATTTCCCAGATCAGAGATAGACTTGAATAGCTAAGAATGAAGCAATAATTTAAAATTGCAAGATCTAAATCTCATTTATAGAGAGTCTCAAAGCAGAACCTTCATAGATTTACTTATTTATTTCTTTTTCTGTGAAAGAAAAGCTCCTTAAAGAGTCTACCACATTTGTGCGAGGAGTGTTCGTAGCCAGGAGAAATATTTACAGCGTTTGCTATATTTAAGGGGAGCTTTTAGTGCTAACATGCAAGGCAGCAAACTAATGGATCAAAACAGGAAGGGAAAATATATACATGAGGCTTTGCAATTAGCCCCTGAGCCCAAAAAAGATAACATTTGATTTACAGATTTAAATGTAAAATCCCAATCAACTTTATTCACAGAGTGAAACACAGAAATTAATTTTTATACTTTAGCTTTTAAATATTTCAAGCACTAAATTATTCATTAGCAATGAAATTTCTAAGGCTTGATACCATATTAATGTACTATTGTCCCAGGCCTCCTTATCTATTGCTCTGGCAATTAACATCCAGCCTCAAGTTTAGAACAAAAAGAAAATCATAATTAAATCTATTGGATTATTCATCTTAGTAAGAATGCTTATTGTGTTTTGATTCTAATATTAAAACATTTGTTCTTTACCAAGGATGCTTATTGGAATCTTTTGGGGAGCTGTTTCAAAAAATAAAAGCCCAGAGCTACACCGTAAACTTACTGAACCAGAAAGAATGGACAAAAATGCTAAAAAACAAACAAAAAAACACCCACCCTAAACCATATGCTCTTTTAAGAAATAATATTTGTATAAGGCAGGGGACTAGAAGGAAATGTTATACAATTATTACATTATTCTAAATGTCTCTCACACTTTACAGATCAAGAAATATCCTTAAATGATACAAAATGGCACTATTACATATCTATGCCCTTCAAATCTAGTTATTTTAGAGGGAGAAAAGAGGAAATATAGGTGAAAAAGGAGTGACTACATTTTTATGGAGGAATGACTGTTAGAGGAAAAATTTACTAACATTTATATGAAAGCATTGAATGAATTGAGATGCACATTTTCAGAACTTCCCCAAACTCTATGAAAGCAGCTAACAGAATATGAAAATGGACAAGAAAAGAACAAACGAAGAAGTTGTTAGAGAAAATTATACAATAAGAAATTGAATGAGCTAGGCAGGAGATAAATGGCAAATAGGTACAATCCACTTCCTAAACAACATGACTCTGGAAACCCTATGAACTTTGAGGAACAATGATAGTTATAGGAAGCCTTCAGGTCTTTTATTCATAGGGTTGCTATGAGTCGTGCTCAACTCAATGGCCATCAACACCACCATAACAACATGGAATAAGAAGAGATAAAAGTGATTAGGAGAAAAGTTAGAGTTTGAGAGAAATAGAGGAAGGAAAAACTTTCACTGAACAAATAGATGATACTAATAAATTCAATTTAGGGATTTCCTCAGACATATTAATATTTTTCTGATACATGAATATGTAACTCAGATGACTGCTTAGTAAAATGAAAATACAAAATAATATGAACCATGTACCTTTTCAGAAAGTTGGTAAAATGACATGAAGAATCCTTTTTTCATGAGAGATGGAAATTAAAACAACTATGAGATATCATCTCACCCCAGTCAAAATAGCAAAATTTAACAGAACAGCAAGCAACAAATGCTGGCGAGGTTGTGGAGAAACTAGAACCCTTATTCACTCTTGGTGGGAGTGTAAAATGGTGCAACAGCAGTATGGCGCTTTCTCAAAAAGTTGCAAATAGAGATGCCATTTGACCCAGCAATTCCACTACTGGGAATATATCTCGAAGAGACCATAACTGATATCCAAGCAAATATATGCACACCCATTTTTATTGCAGCTTTGTTCACAATAGCAAGGAGTTGGAACAACCTATGTGCCCATCAACAAACGAATGGCTAGAGAAGCTGTGGTATATTCGCACAATGGAATACTATGCTGCATTGAAAAACAAGGAACTCATGCAATATTATTCAAAATGGTTGACTCTGGAGAACATTATGCTGAGCGAAATATCCCAGTCACAAAAGGACAAATATTACATGATGCCACTGTTGTAGAATGGGACTAACCTCGGGGTTGGGGAGAGACTGAGTAAGATGGGTTCAATAATGTATACTGCACTGAAACAGAGGAGGGAGAAAACTGTTTAAAAGAGATATGTGACTAGGTACTTCTGTCATCACAGGAGTCTAGAGCGATGGCTACATGGTGGAGGGGACCTGGGAGAGGGTTTGTAAAACAATGAAAGAATCTTTTCTTTTACTTTTCTATAATTTTTGACTCATGTACTTATAACTTGTTAGTTAAATTTGTGTCTTCTAGGTTGCAACACCCCCATGATACATCTTCAAGGATATGAACATGTACGGCCAAGCACAATCAATAACAGTGCATGTAAATTCCAAAATCAATCTCCATAATAGTCTATGTGTTTCCTACTGCCAAAGGGGCCCTTTAGAGTAGAGAGAGAAGATCTTCACCCTGAAACCCACAGCGTCCCTTTTCAGCAGGAAGTAGCTAAGGGAATACGCCATCCCCTTTTCCTTATGAATCAGGGTGAAGTCTCTCTCAGGGAGGAGTGATAGGGAATGGCAAAGGACACACTGACAAAGGAGATTAATCAGAACTGGCTTTGACAAGCACTGTGGCAATAGGACAATTAAAACAGACATTCGGATGGCGGGGGAAGAAGAACAAACTGGGGAGGAGGGTAGAGAGAATGGTGCAGCAATGAAGGAATGAAAACCCAAAATCCCTGTAAATGTTCATTAAAACTAATAAAATTTAATAACAATTAAAAAAAAGAATCCTATTTTTTTAAAAAAAGAAAGAAACCCAGACTATTTTTCTTTTCATTGTGATTGATTTTCCATTCAACGATTCATACACATTTGATTTTATGCCATTGATTACAATACCCACAATGCAATCACATTCTTCCCACTTCCATCTTGTGATTCTTGTCTCCATTAATCCTTCTATTCTACCACTTCCTGCCTTCTGAAATTTGTTGTTGTTGTTGTGTACTGACTGACCCATAGCTGACCCTCCAGTGGGTTTTCAAAAGCAGTTAATTGCATGGGAGGAGATTGCCCATCCTTCTCCCACAGAGCAGTTGGTGGTCTCAAAACCAAACTTCGGGATTGCAGCACAGCTTCTAGGGCACCAGAGCGTGAACAAATGCTGCTTTTTTGATCTTGTGTGGTTGATTATTCTAAGGAATGAGAACCTCCTGAAAGAGAGCCTTTTCTTAAGGTACAATTCCACCAACATATGGTACATTATCTTTTACCATTTAATCCTTTTTCTGTTCTGATAGACCATCCCAACTGTTTATGGTTCAAATCTAGCAAGAAGTGCCTCAGAAGACATGCCGAGAAATCAGATTCAAAAGGTCACAGCCTTCAAAACAGTGGGATTGTTCTATACTTAAGGGGTCACCATAGGTTCAAATCAAGTTGATGGCAACCAGCATCAACAGAATTCAAGTGTATGCTTGAAAAATCGTTTCTGGTTGTCTTCAAAGATAAGTTTGTCTCATATTAATTTTTAGGCTTTGTAATCACTGAGGTCCTCCAAGATTTCAGTGTGCTTCAGGGAGGGTTTTCCAATGTTTACCAGATGGTTCATTTTTTTAAAAGACACATGGATGGATATCCAAGGCATACAGCAAGCAAGATAAAGACACAATCAAGCCAGACCATCCACAGATGGGGCAATTCTATTCTGGAGAATGGGCTGGTAGCCTTGTGACAGCATCTTGAGGAACACTATGTCTGAAATTTGAGAACTTCAAGAATTATGAAAATAAAGAGACAGTCATGAGTGGAAAATGCAGTATTTAAGAAAAGGGAAACAGTGGGGAAATAAAATTAATATCAGCTTAGAGAATCAGAGATTTGGAGTAAAGAAATGTTTGTTGTTGTTGTTGTTGTCGTGGAGCTGGAAGTAACCTACAGCTGACTCTCCAGCCAGTTTTCAGAGGCAGTAAATCTCATAGAAGGAGACTGCCCATCCTTCTCCTTTAGAGTAGCTGCCACTAGAAAGATATAGGTAGAAAGAACCAAGTGTGTGGGCCAATGAGAGCTTAGAATGAGGAGATCAAGAATGTTGCCTTCTTATTAACTACAAGATGTAGCCTCAGCAAGGAAAGTCTAAAGAATTTCTGTTCTCCCCTTTACCTTTTATCCTGTTTCCTGCTACCCCTTCGCTTAAAGTTTTCCCTTAGCTTCCAGTAAAATGGAATGACTTCTATTTCCTTGACTATCCTGGTAAACTGACACATATTCATCTCTAACACTCAGCTTAAATGTTCTCCTTTGCTGGAGGTTCATCCAGAAACATTCTCCCTTCATATAGTTTTTTTTTTAAATTTTTCGCAGCCAGTGCGTGATCCCCAATTGATAGAGATCCCATGTATAAGAAAACACTTCCCTTCTGCTGGTCCAAAGACATCACCAAAATAGCTTGTGGACAGGATTGTTGTGATCCACAGAGTTTTCACTGGCTGACTTCTAGAAGTAGATCACCAGGTCTTTCTTCCTAGCCACCTTAATTTAGAAGTGTCACTGAAATTTATTCCGTTGCATAGCACCAAACAAACACCCATTGACATATGAGCAGAGTTTACACATGGGGAGAAATGACTTGGAATCAAATCTGAGTCTCCTTCATGGGAAGTAAGAATTCTACCACTAACCAATTAATGTTCCCATCCTTCTCTCTGTGATGTTCTTATGTGTCACTTGGAAGTGACTCATAAATGACCCTTCAGAGGGTTTTCAGAGACTGTAAATAGCATGAGAGGAGCTTGCAAATTTTTCTCCCACAGAGCAGCTGATAGTTTTAAAGTGCCTGCCTTTGGGTTGGTAGCACAACACATTACCCACTACATCACCAGAGCTACCTTCTTTTCTGTATTGTTGTTGTTGTTAGGATCTCTTGAGTTGCGTATGAGTCATAGTGACCCTTTGAACACTGGATCTAAATCTTACCCTATCTATCCTGTGCCAGTATTATCAGCTCTAATTTGCTTGGACTGATTGTTTCAGTTACTGGGTCAATCCATCTCATTGGGAGTCTTCCTCTCTTTCTTTGACCTTTTCGAACATGGTGTCTTTTTCCAAGGAATAGCCTCCTCCTAACATGCCCAAAGTATGTGAGATGAAGTTTCACTATACAAAATATCATTTCTCATTAGTTTCATTCCCTGATAGCATTCATGTCTGCATATATTTAGAATTTCATGAAAATAAAGAGGTCTTTGTTTCTACTCTTACCCAAAACATACTTTTCCAAATTTGAACTTTAGTACAGATTCAAGTTTTCATTAAGGGCTTATAGATCTTTTACTAATAGTTTTAAAACTCCATGAAATCAAAGAGGGCCAGTCTTTGCAAATGAACAATTGAAAAAAAAACAATGTACCGTTTTAGCTGTTGCATTCTTCGGGTCCCTTTTTAATTTTCATTTCTGTAAACATGCCTGATGATTCACCAACAATAAAGCTGGAATCACATGCATGTTTGTGATAGTTTGCTACAGAACTGAACTGAAATAGGAGGTAGTCTTGGGTTTCATCTAAAACCTTCTTTATTTCTATGTCATATTAAGTATACTTGTTAGTGCAATGCCCCAACTGCTTCTGATAATGAATACTATAAAAGAATAATGAGAATTTTTTTCAAAACTAGAATAAGACTGTTCTTTTTCCAAAACAAACATCTTTCCAAAGAATAGAGGGAAATTATGTATATTATCAATTTATTTTAAAGGAATATTTACTTAACACCATATAACAATGAAGTTTCTTTTGGATGTGTTTCTTTTTACATCTGTGATATATACATTCATTATGATTTCTGTTATTAACATGGATCCAAACGAATCCATCATAACATATTTTAACTACTACGTGCTTTGTAAAGTTAGTTTGGGCTTTTTCTTCTCTTTTCTCTAAAAAATTATCTGGGCAATAAAACACCAAAACAAACAAAATGGAAAATCTCATTCCACACTTTCAAACATAGATTCAGCACAGAGAGTTTGGGGTGGGGAAGAATCTGTATCTAGTGGTAAGAATCTGGGCTGCTATCCCAAGGGCAAATGGCTAGAATCTGCCAGCTGCTTTGTAGGAGGAAGATGGGCAATCCCTTTCCCATGTGGTTGTTGTTTCTAAAAATCCGTTATGGGTTGGTTCAGACTTAATGGTAAACAACAGCAACAACATACTTCAAATAGAATTTTAAACAAAGGACTTCAAGTTAATTCTGGCCTCAGGCAGGTATTGGTATTTTGGGCTTTTAAAATAATTTTAATGCACTTTCATGTTCGCATTCTACTCCTCTCCAAAGGCATTTAACTTACTGTGCCCTCCTTCAAAGAAAGTTGCTGTCATAAAGTGCACAAGTTTGCAAAGTTAGGGGACTTTACTTTGTCATAAATCAATGCTAGAACCCACCAAATTCACAGATTTACTCAATCCATCCAGGCTTCTATACCTTTTATTAGAACTTCAGGAGAAATACTCTAGAACATACAAGACTCACATTTCTTTCCATGAATTCAGATATTTTTGAGGAACCTAGCTGGTCTTTCTTTGATCCAAAAACAGCTTGTGTCTATGGCCACGTTTGTTCTCTTACTATAAAATCCTGTTTACAGAATGCATAACTTCAGGCAGAATATTACTAGTGTAGCTTTGAAAATAGTGAGGCATTCCATCATAGAATATATTGCATATAAACAAAAAAACTGGATCTTAAGGGAGAATATTTGAAAGAAGGCATAAAAGTATGCACGTGTCCGCATAAGGGGAGATGGACAGAAAAAGAAACAGAGAAGAAGTTATAATTACGATTATAAAGGCCTTGAAACCCTATATGACGGGGCATGGTGCTAAAATTACTTGAAAATATTTGTTGATACATTGAGGGAAAATGTGAGCAAGATAATATAGTCGTCTTCATTGGTTTCCCATTTGGGAAAAGTTCAAGAGGAACATTTTGTAATAAATAAAACATCCTGATATGGGGGAAACACATTAAAAAGTAATTGGATTTTATTGGAGTCTTATCTCTTGTGACACACAGCAACTTATCCAAGAAAGGTTTTGTTTCTCGGGCTCTTGAGTATAAAAGGGCCAGGAACTAGACAGAATAAAGAGGAATAAAAACAAATCTCTGGCTTTAGCATTAATCAATTGATTGGATACATTTCGCTTTACTTATGGAGCCCTAAAACATCACCTATCAATGCACGTCTGAGCACACGCTGACCATCATGAAGTCTTCTCTCTCAGGTCCTCACAGACTCACTGCCTTTAAATTAGTTCTCATTCATAGGGATCCTCTAAGGGTCCAGAGGTTGTGAGTTGCTATGGGAAAAGACTGCCCATTTTCCTCCCATAGACCTGCTGATGGATGTGAACTGCCAGAAAGACAGAACCTTAGGCTTACCAGCCCAAATCAACACCCTTCCCCCCTTCCGATGTTATTTTCTAAGGTTAGGCTTTCTATTTTCAAACTCATTATCTCTCTTATGGTAATGTTCCTCTCTTTCATGAAATTAGATGAGAAGAAAAGATGATGAAAACAACTGTGCCTTTCTCGTTGACTGGACATATTTCTGGAAATCAGAATAATCAAGCATAAGAATATATTATCTCCATTATTAGCATATTTGTTTAAAAGCCACAATTTGTGCCTTGTTCAACCAGATATAAACTAGAGGAATCAAAGAGTGGAATAGCCAAAAGACAAAGGAGATTGTATTATCTGTTAGAACGTCCATAAATATCCACGTGACTCTCTAAACAATCAGGAATAGTTAGGAAAAGAGATGAAACTCAATGAGAGTGGTTTTTAGTTTCCTTGTAAATCTAATTTGCATATAAGAGAAGATTCAATTATCAAATGCAAATTTTCTCTAATTTTCTTCCTCTCGTGAAGCTTCTCTTTCAAGATACAGCCTCTATTTCGTGATATTTCCATTTGACTGAAACCTCACATAAAGCATTTTCAATCCAAAATTCATGTCCCCTCTGAAATTATTTATTATCTTGACTTCACTTAGATGGCATCTGTCTTTCACTCCTCTTCTGCTTACCAGGTTATCAATTACTTGTTCATCTCTGATTTATGACTTCTTTTCCTCAATCCAAAGCTGCCTGATCCTAAGTGCTATGTCGCGTACCCAGTTCATTTTATTGTTACTTCCCCCATTTCAGGCTGGTCGCTCATTACATTTCACTTTTGCTAGTACTACGTCCTTCGAAAATGTCTCTCAGCTTTCATCGCACTTCAAGGCATCCTACACATTGCTTCCACATTAACCCTTATGACTGACAGTTCTGGCAGCTTTTCTGCTCAAAAACACATACTGAATCCTCAGTGTCAACTCAAAAAAATTTCCAAATAGCTCAGGAACCATTAGGAATCTCATGACAAGCCTCAGAGAAGACTTTCTAGCCTTCTCAGAATGATTCCCTAATGCCTCAGAAATGCTTAAGTACAACACCACAACTCACACTGATTCCTGGTCATCTCCTAGGCCTTTGCCTATTTTCCCTCCTCCCTCATTCATCTCCTCACTCTACCTATGGGATCCATCCATTCATTCTAAGGCACTAGACCATTAGGCCATTAGGTCCATGAGAACAGAAACTACACCATCTTGGTCACCCTCTTACTCACTGTGGTCCAGGTGATTCTGACTCATAGCAACCTCCCCACTGGGTGCTTTAGGCTGTAAGTCCAAAGGAGGAGAATGTTGATATTTGTCCTAAAGAGCCTCTAGTGGATCTGAACTTCCAGGGACACTCAGCCTTTGGCTTAGATGCTCAATCTACTACCCACTAGGCCAGCATAGTTCCCTTTGCTCGCTGTAGTAACTAGCATTCTATTTAAAAAAAA
>NW_006399766.1:8858964-8862264 GCF_000299155.1 Elephantulus edwardii | reverse complement strand
TATAAAATATATTTGTTAAATGAATTAATGAAGATATACTTTAAACACCATTCCTCTTACAAAAAATGCTCAATTAGATGTTATCCACTCACTCTGGAAAATTCTATTGCCATTGGACTGTGTGCACTTGATGGTGCTTTTCAGACTACACCTGATTAAATTGTTCTTCATCTGATTGGGAGTTTATGGATTTCTTTTTGTGACAATATTGGGGTTTTTTTCCCCCTTTGAATTTTCTATCTGGTTAATAAGTGAGTTGGCTGATTAAAGGATTACTGTTGTTGTTAAGTGTCATCAAGTTGTAGGCGACTCATAGCGACCTTATGAACGAAAGTCCTCGACTGCTGCGTGACTTTCATCCTTTCTCCAGGTTCATAGGGTTTCTAGAGGCAAGCTATTTATGTAACTGGCTGCCCCTACTGCTTCCAAGCTTGTTTTAACTGGGGAGCCCCACCCAAAACTGTCCACTATAGGCAACCATTATTGCATTTGACACATTGGTGTCACAATGTTCAGCTTCACAACAACCAGGAGTTACCTCTGTACGGCAAGTGGACACACCAGGGCTATATAGCCTACAAGAATGTTAAAGGATTAGATGAGTAAAAAGTCTCTCTTAATAGTATGTCATGAAACTACAAAATTGATAAGTAAATTGAATGCATATGTAGTAAACATCACAGATAAATCCTATCTCTATGTTTTCAAACACATACCGAGATTTTACTAAGGAATGCGGTGACCTAGGGGTAAGAAAGTGCTCTATCAATCCCAAGGTATACAGTTCAAATCCACCAGCTGCTCCACTGGAGAAAGATGAACAATCTCCTCCAGTGCTACTTACGATCTCCAAAACCCTGCTGAAGGAGAATCAACAATGAGTTGGTTCCGACTCACCAGTACGTAGCAACAATAACAATTAGGCTTCTAACTAACACATTAATGCTAGTGACACTGAAGACACTATTGGTAGCAGTTGTTCAAGGAAAATGAAACGATTTGCCATTTCCTATTAATGACTCGGATGGCAAGGGAGCAATCCTTTTACAAAGCCCACACATTGCTGTCAAAAGAATAGCACTTCCCAACCAACTTTTCAGTAAAAATAAAAATAAAGAAACAACTGTCTAAATTTTCCATGTCTATGTTACACTAATGACTAAAAACAATGCAACTTTTACCTCATAAATGTACAGCCCAGATACCTGAGTGTGAAAAGTCAATACATGTGGATGGAGCACAACTATGGGAATGTATCCAATACTCTTAGTCAGCATAACAATGGAAATGCAAACCACAAGGAGGTACTACTTCTCAGGCAACACAAGACAAAATTAAAATGCCAACCAAGTCCAAATGTTCGTGAAGGTGTAGAACAAACAGAACAAAGCTGTCCATTGTCACCAGGGGAAAAGTCAAGCAGTTTGAATCCACCAGTGACTCCGAAAGTTAAAGAGGAGAAGTATCTCATGTGGAATTCATAGTCTAGGAAACCCAATGGATTGTCAGCTATGAGTCAGATCTAATAATACAGCCAAGAGGTTTGGGGTTTTGTTGTTGTTTGTTTTGTTTTGTTTATGAGTATTACTTTAGAAAACTGTGGGGCAGAATCTTCTTTTTCTAAGCCATTCTGCTTCTAAATGTACACCCAACAGAAATGAGAGTAAATGACTACAAAAGACTTGTACACAAATGTTCATATTAGTGGATTCATAACAGCCTCAAAAACGGCAAATAGATTAAACACCCGGAACAGCAGCCACGGTTAGTGACCTCTCTTAGCTTAGGTCACGTTTCACGGTCATTTTGGCGCCAATTTTATATTTCCCCCCTGACATTTATCTTAACTGTCGAGGAGTGACAACAAGTTCCAAGTCCGAGGCAGCAGCTCCTGCGTTCTGATCATGTCCAGCGTGTCCCAGAGCCCCGGACCTTCCCCAGCGGCCCCAGCAGCCAAATGTCTGGAGCAGCCCTGCTCGCGGTGTCCCCGGACGCGGAGAAAGACATCTGGACCAGACTAAAGGCCCTGTATGAGACGGGACCACCGCCGGAACCCCACCGATCCCGGCCAGGTGACTGGGTGTTCCGTCAAGCGACATCAGCGAGAAAAGCCTGGAACTGCGCTGGAAGGGGCCTTATGTGGTAATCCTTGTGACCCTCACCGCACTCAAAGTGGATGGCATCGCCACTGGATCCACTACATCCGCATACGTCCAGCCGACCTCTTTGCCCTTCAAGAAGAGTACCTCCTGTCAAAATGGACGGTGTCCAAAGATCCCGCCAACCCACTAAAGCTCCGCATCCAAGAGACTTAATCTTGCTGGTCCTTATTATATACATCATTGACTCTGTTAACTGCAGTCAGTGCCCTAGTGACTGCTTAACCCGATACAAGGGGGTGGGGGGCAGGTCTTTTACTGGTGAAACCTTTGTCCATGCCTCCTGCTATACTCATGTTGTCGAGTGTCAATATCAAGGGAAAAGCTATTTCACAGCAACCACAAAGCGGGGGAGTAGCTATACGTCTGGCTGCCCTAGTCGCCAGGTAAACGTTCTGGTTTATCCAACTTACCCACTATGGCATGTCGGACGGTGGGGGAGCTCAGAATCAGGTCAGGCAACAGATTCAAGAAAGAGTAAAGCAAAATCTGCTGACTGGGTAAAATGTTAACCCGTGACCCAGAATACAGGCCCAATCAGCTATTAGAACAAGTCCAGCAAGCCCTTCAGCCCCTAGACTTCTCCCATCAAATCGTTACAAGTCTCAGTGCCACCTATCAGATTTTGAGGGCAGACCTAAATAATACCCCTTGCCTCTGGGACCAAAACTGCTTTTTGCCTGGCCAGGCCCCCTTCTTGGATTAAAACTCAGAACCTCACCTCCAACCTACCTAAGGCTGAAAACTCGACCCTAGCAGTAGGCCCTTTGACAGCCGAGATCATCCTTATTTCTGACAAGACTCCTGTGTAATTACTAACCACACTTTCCTGGTAGAAGTCGCCTGTAATGACTCCTCTGGCAGTCGGGACACAAGTCTTACCTATGGAGGGCCCGGGATATTCTTCATTTGTAACGGCTCTGTCTTAATGCTATGCCTCCCTGCTAACTGGACACAACCCTGTACACCAGTGTTCCTTACCCCACCTCTAACTGTTCTTAGTCCTGCCGCTATGACCTCCACGGCCCTGCCCACGAGGCACCAAAAGCGAGCCCTCCCACTTGGAGCTCTGTTCATAGGAGGAAGCTTGGCGACCGCTGTAGGGCTGGGAGCAGAAGGCCTGGGCATGGCGACCCATTTT
>NW_006399766.1:8818027-8856254 GCF_000299155.1 Elephantulus edwardii | reverse complement strand
AATTTCTTCTTTTGTAATGGGTCTGTTGAGATGTTCAATTTCGGTTTGTGGCGACCCATTTTTATCACAAGCTCTTCATGGGCATCAGTTGGGAGTCAGACAAGGTAACAGATTCTCTCTTAGCCTTACAAACTCAGATAACTTCGCTGGCCGGAGTAACCTTCCAGAACCGTTGAGCCCTCGACTTATTCACAGCAGAGAAAGGAGGTGTGTGCCAGTTTCTAGGGGAAGAATGCTGTTTCTTTGTCAATGCACCGGGCATAGTCCAAAACAAGGTCCAAGAGTTAAGAGAATCCATCAAAAGGCGCCTATCTGAGGTAGAAGCCTATGATCTATTTAGTTGGTGGAAAACATCCTGGGGCAGATGGCTTATGCCACTACTAGGTCCCCTCACTGCCCTGAGGCTTATCCTAACCCTAGGTCCTTGTATAATTAACAGAACAATCAAATTCATTAAAGAAAGAATAGGAACAATCCAGCTCAATACCATTACCTAAAGACTGAAGAAGGAAGCGCTCATGATTGAGCTAGGGTGCACAAGAAGGGGGGTAATGAGAGACTGAAAGGACTTCCTTTTTTGTAACCTGTACTCCATTTTAAAGTGTATAGGCCGCTAGCAAACGGAAAAGCAGGGGAGTAAAACCCCCACCTGAACAGAAGCCAATCACAGGGCAGCTGGGAAGTTCCCAAGCTTCAGCAGTTCCCTTTCCCTCAACCTGTTTCCCTTTTCCTTTGAATCAGCCAATCCTGTAGCACCTTGTTTGCGCGGGCTTTACCCTTTAAATAGGCTTGCTGCGCCAGACTCAGGGCCGTTGCCATCATTGCCATCTTCCCCACTGTATTGGCGTGGTCTGACATGTGACCCGGATTAGAATCCTCAATAAATTACCTCTTGCTCTTGAAGAAAAAAAAATTGGCAAATAATCTGGATGAGGAACAATCAAAGAATTGTTGTGAGGTGTGGTCATAGAGGCCAAGATATTGCAGTCTATTTGTATAGTGGAATATCAATTAACAATAAAAAGGAATTAACTACTTCACATTCAATAACTTGACCAAATCTAAATAGTGGTATAATCAAAAGAGCACATAGACTATTGTTACAAATAATTGAACTCAAGCAAAAGTAACACATGGCAATAGAATCAGAACAATAGAAGCCTAAGGAGTTACAGAACTGACTAAAAGACACCATCAGGAAACTTTATTAGATGATTGAAGTGTTCTACATTTTGATCGAGGGGCTGATATTTATGTGTAAACACTTCACAGGGTTTAACAAATTGTTAAGAGCACTTCAAAACTATTACCTAAATTTTACTTCAGTTAAGAAACCAAAACAGTATTACTGCTCTCCTACTTATCTCTCCTTACACAAGCACTACCCCCACCAAGCTAACAGTAAAAGTATCCAACGAATTTAAATTCTTTCTTTCTCATTTCAGGTAGCATTGTGTGTGTGTATGCATACATATGTGTACACACACACATAAAAATGAATGAATGAGATACAATAAGGAACTATATCCAACATTATTAGTAATCCAATTTATATTTTGTGTGTGTGTGTGTGTGTGTGTGTGTGTGTGTTAAGGAGCTGTGCTGCCAACCCAAAGGCATGCAGTTTGAACCCACCAGCTGCCACTTTCTGACTCTCCTTTTGTGGAATTCACGGCCTCTGAAAACCAGCTGGAGGGTCAGCTGTGAGGCAATTTCCATTTGTTGACACACAACAATGTCAGCAACAGTATTCTGAACCTCTTGACAATGTTCTACAAGCATATATGCTTGTTATGCAAGAAAATTATTAACCAAGACGCATGGTGACTGCCAAACTTCAAGCACTTTCTGGGAGTTAGACAGTGTGCACAGGAAAATCAGAAGACAAGCAGTGAGCTCTGGTGGCTTAGTGGCAAGAAGTGCTGCCAACCCAAAGGCAGGCAGTTTGAATCGACCACCTGCTCAATAGGTTAACGATATACAATTTCTTCCAAAGTAATTTCTTGTCTCTTAAAACCTACTAGAGAGTCAGTTATGGCTGAACAGTGCATAACAACAATAGCAACACAAGTAAACTGCAGTTCATATTTTAAAAAAATATGTGTATGTGCACACACAGAATAAGATGTGGGGAAAATGGAATTGATCAATTGATCCCATGATCTTAGACATTCAAAATTAGAATTTTGAGCACGTGAGAGCAAATGATGGCAGGGAGTCCAAGCCAGTGGGCGATATTTAATGAGAACCATGTCACTGCACATAGGAAATCTTCAAACGAGTGTAGATTTTTAAAGGGTGTGAATCTGGGATAAAATGGACACATCACCAAGGACAAGTACTAAAAGAACAATGTAGAAGTGCATAAACATCATGTCAGCAAAGAACCGGGATTTGCAATAATGGTAAAGACAACACTCAGAGCCTTTTTCACTTCTGTTTAAGAGAACGAAGAACCAGGAAGATGTTGCTTCTCAGAGTTGGGCACAGCACAGATGGTTAGGGATTGAGATGCCACAGGAATTAGAACCGCTCAACTCCAATGCCTGTCTGTTCTGTCAAGGAGAATGTTCATCAGACTGGAAGAGGTAAAACAGCGCAAGAGAAATGAAGCCCAAAATAGGTGAGAGAATTTTAAAAGAGCACCTTGCTATTCTAAATGAGCTGCAAATCTCTGGCCCCAGACCAGTTATATTCAGGGGAAATGAGAAAACTTGCACAATATGGTTCTACCCTGCTGCCAGTGGTCTTTGAGGAACTATGTTAACACCAGAGCTGAGTAAATGTCATTCCAATTGTCAAAAGAATAGAAGAAGTCACTAAAAATACTTTCCATTATTCAGGCTAAAGAGCCTTTCTGGTTGACTGAACAACAAGCAAACAGAGACCTTAACAAAGATCATGAGGAAGCAGTTGATTTGGGTTTGTATGCCAACTTATGATGGCCGTAGTGCCTGAGTGTGTGGTGGAATCTCTTTCATGTTGCGAAATGGGAAATTCACCTTTCTATAAAACTAAGCTGCTCTTTCTACTGCCTAATAAGATTGTCCCAGTTCTAGAAGGGACTATGTAAGTAGTTCCTTGTGCTCTAGCAAGAGCAAAATGGTGTCCAGTTGGTCCAGTTGCACATCACTCGAATAAATGTTAGGAACTCTAATGTGGCCCAGGATCCACTTCTCAATTTGTTGTGCTGTGGTGATTGGTACGTTGCTCTGATGATGGAGGGTATGTTTCTATTATTTAAAATACCTGCAGGTAACTCATAATGGGCCAGTTTCAGGAGGGGTTCTAGACTAAGCCTACACAGAAAGGTCTGCTGAAATGCAGCCAATAAAATATTATTGGTTATATCATCATATTGTTTTGAAATAACTTTGAGTGGTGAGACTTAAAGGTTAGAAGACACTACACCAGCCTCAATAGAGGATGGGAAAACATGCAAATGATTGTGATAGTGATACAAGACTGATGAATGTTTCAATCTGATATACATAAGGTCTCCATGAGTTGATACTGGTGACCTAGTGATAAGGAGTGGAGTTGTACTCTCCATCTAAAGGCAGGCAGTTCAAATCCAACAGTATTTCTCCAATAGGAGAAAGATGGGCAATATCCTCCTGTGTGAATTATTGCCTCTGAAAACCCACTGGAAGGTCAGCTATGAGTCCATTTTGACTTGACAGTGCATAATAGCAACACAACAACCATGAGCTGGAGTCATCTCTAGAGCAATTACAACAACAAACAATGAGACAATGAACTGATAAGAGAACCATTTTGCAAATATGCCATGGCAACAATATCCTGCCCCCCCCAACTGTCATCAAGTCAAAATCAACTCACAGCTCACCCTCGGTCAGGATTGCAAAGCTGTAAAGCACATGAGAGAAGACTCCTCGTCTTTCTCCTAGGTTCTGTCTCCTAGATTCGAATCACCAGAGAGGCATGATGTTTGATTTAACAGCACAACTCCCGATGGATCATTACACTACTTGAGCTCCCTTGTAACAACACAGTTCCTCTATATCACAACAGAACAAGTGGGATTTAGATTACAAGGATATTGAACAACATATACAGGATTTTCTGAAATATCAAGGATTTTCTGAAAAAGAACCACTTTACAAGTAGTATAGACAGACAGAAAACATATGCTTTCTCTGTGATATGAATACTAGTGATTTATATTTTGTTTTTCATTATTTTGAATGTATATTCACAATTGAAAACGTTAATTTAACAATATATAATTTTTTTACAAAGGATATTTCAGATAAATGTTAACATTTTGAAAATTTACTATATGCTTTTCCAGATCCTTTGTGGACTGAAAAAGGGTTCTAAATCAAAAGAACTTAACATTTCCATTCGCTCCTTAAACTATTTAAGTGTTATAATTAATATCGCCTAATAAATAAAGCTAATTTTGTCTTCTGCTTTTCTAGAATGTAAAGGAATTTGTACAAAATTAGAGAATAGGAGTAGTGTGAGATATTTACTATACATTCCACATCAACAACTTAAATTTCTGCTTACTTTTCCATCATTCCTGATATAACTGCTGGCTAAGACCAGCATTGGTATTTTATTGTATAGAAGTTTTGTGTAAAACAAGCCAAATATTATTAGCATTTTCCCAAGAAATTATTATAATTCTTGTTGCAACGATATGCTAATTTTACATACTTTAGAAAGTGTTTTTGAGTGATTATTTCATTTGAAACTCACACACAGGCAAAGAATGTGACAAAGAATGTGTTATTATCTTGATCATTTAGAGCTTAAGTGATTTATCCCAACTCATTAAACTCATTGCTGTCAAGTCAAAACAGACTCTTAACTGACCCTCCATTGATTTTCAGAGGCTGTAAATCACACTGCAGGACACTGCCCATCTCTCTCCTGGGAGCCACTGGTGGATTTGAACCACCAGAGGAGTACCACTTTCGGATTAGCAGCACAACACCATACAGACAGCCACCAGCGCTCTCTGAATTGTCCATGGTGCCCTGCTTTAGGGCTCCCAGGCAAAGGCACAGTTATCACAGCATGTCTGTGAGATTCTCGTTTATCCACACTGTCTCTTTTATGACAAAATACTCAAATATCAGAGAGACAGAGACACGTGAAAAGCAGAAAATACATGGAAGTAGGTAAATTGCATTGACTTTCAAATTATGTCAGAAATAATAAACCAAACGTTTTCATCAATGTTGCTCTTTTTCTCTGGTCTGAAGGAGATTATATGATGCAGACTTTATTATTAAACATCTATTTTAGTGTTGGATTTTAATAACACTGTTATATCCAATTAAATATAATCATTATGAAAAAAAATAATGTGTATCAAAGGAATGAAGAGAGTATCAGCACAAAATATACTTGGAGCTGATTAAGAGAGAACTACAGTGTTCCGAGATTAGATTACACGTTTTTGTAAAGTTGCTATATTAGAATGTCATGCTGACATGATTCCTGATAATGTATTTAATGGTTAAAGTATGCAAAGTGAAGATTTGTGTTGAGTTCATTGCATCTAATTTTGTTTTCTTTGAAACAAGAAGTTGAATGATGCAACTGTGGTATTTTTTTGCTGTTAAACTTAATGAAAATTCTGTCCACTATCAATCAAATCGATGTGTGTGTGTGTGTGTGTGTGTGTGTGTGTGTTCCAAACAAATATGCTCAAAAGTAATTTATTTTTATCGAAAAATCTTGTACTAACATGATGAGAAAACACAAACAAGGCTCTAATTTCTTTCTGATGCACTTGCTAGCAGGATATACACTGTAGTGTAGGGAAAGTTTTCTCTTGATTCTATACTTCAGGTTATATACACACATCAAGTGCAATACAAGCACCTTCCAATAGACAACACTGGTCAATCTTCAAAACTGAATGTATGCATACTATATACTTTCTATTTAAAAAAAACAACAATAATAATCTGGTATGAGTGGTTTGATCAAGTTCCAACAGACATTAGTTATGGCTTAATGTACCACATGATACGCTACATACACACAAAAAAAATCTACAAACAGCAATTTATTTTTCAGTATTTAGCAATCATATTCCAATCTATAGGCCTCTTTAAGCATTAAAAGTATTATGAAAGATAGAGTAAGTTACTATTATTGCTTTCAAAAGGAGAATAATTAAAAAAAATCCACTTCATAAAAACTCAGAAGAGTTAAACATTAAAAAATACATATCCGTTGCCTTTCATAATTTAATCGCATGAAGCCAGTTGGGTGAAACTGTCACTCATAATTGAGAGTGACAGATATAAGTCATTTACAAGATGGCTTCAAGTTCTTTACACAGAGTGACACATCCCACATTAGTCAATTTTGTTATTGTTAAAGAATTTTTTCCTTACATGGATGGTTATATTAATATATTTTAAAAATGTAATTAAAAAGTATGAAAAGAAACTTTTACACGTATTTATTTATTTTATAGTGTATATATATACATGTACATACATATTGCCTCTACATAATAGCCTTTTGGGTAAGTGTGAATTAACATGACAGACTCCTACATGCTTAAACAATAACATTTTAATTTTAAATGACAACCAACATTATCACTTTAGTTATACACATTTAAATGCACAGAAGAAAGAAATAGAGAAAACATTTGTCTACAAAGCTAAGCATGTCAATTTGTCCAATAAATATTTATTGCATTTATCGCATCCTACATAGACAGATTTCAACCTTATGGTATTTCAGCGTGGGCATAGAGAGAGAAACCCTGAAGAAATAAAGGAAGAATGAAATGCACTTACACACATGCATACATATAGAAACGGCGATTTGAAAGAAGGAAAGAAACCAAGGATATTATAAGAGAATAATGAAAGAAATTGCAAATATTTGCAAGACAGATATAACTTTAGCTCAGGGCTGGTTTGGGAAACTTTTGAGATGAGTTAAATGAAATTTGAGATGTGCAGAGAATGATAGAAATAATTACTGATACAGATACAGGAGTTGGGATGTATGACATTTCCTAGTCAGAAAAAGGTTTGATGTGTCTGACTACAGAGAAGCTAAGAGACAACAAGAAAGGTGGGAACCACTTGAGAGCAGGGAGCATAGCATAAAATGAACAAAATACACAAACTGATGGAAAAGGATGGTCATAGACATGACTGCAATTATGGACACAATCCAAATGCTTACATAGAGAATAAGCTTATAATTTATCATCCTGGTGAGATTTTTACGCTATCGCATTAAAAAACAAAATGAAAAACTAAAAATAGGATATAGTTATTAAAGAAACTATATGAAGAGTTTCTAAAGAAGAAAAGTACAATAATTTTGACTCAAAATAGGACATTTTCTCTAACTAAAAAATAATAAAAAGGATGAAATCAAATTTAAAAGCTAATAACAATGGCAATGTGTGTCAGGAGAAATTAGGAGTATTTAAATTTTTTAAATAGTCTTGTGCAACTGCAAATTTTTCTACATTCAAATTTGGAACAGTAAGAATAAAACATTTGTTTAAAACTAAGTTTATATGTAGCTACTATATTCTCTTTCCCCATGTACTAAAAACAAGTTTCCATGGACAGAAAATCTAAATCTAATTTCTGGGTACATGTTAATATGGCCAACAATATTAAAGACAAAATACCTGAATAACATTCACTAGAATAAAACAATGGAATATGTCTATATAAGACTGTGGGTATGCACCAGAAAATTCCCCGTCAGGCTTGTATCCTTTCTCTATTACTATTTAATCAATATGAAGGGAAAATCATTAGAGAAGATAGACGCTATGAAGATGAATGTGGCATCAGGATTAGAAGAAGACTCATCAAAAATCTGCGTCATGCACAACCTTGCTTGCTACAAGCAAGGAGTACTTGAAACTCTTGCCACAGAAAATCTAAATGGATTGCACCTCAACATCAGGAAGATAAAAATCCTCCCCACTAGGAGGACATCTCTCACATCATGAGAGAAAGAGAAAAGTTTGAAGTTGTCAAAGGCTTCATCTTACTTGGATGAACAATCAACACCCTTGGTACCAGCAGTCAGGTGATCAGGGGACATATTGCATCAGGCAAGTCAGCTGTCAGGGAGCTCGCCAAATTACTGAAGAGCAATGATGTCATTATGTAAAACGAAGGTGCACCTGAGTTCTGCCATGATGTTGTCAATCACTTACTATGCATCTGAGAGCTAGGGAGTGAATAAGGATGAAAGGAGAAGAATTGATGCCTTTGAGCTGTGGTGCTGAAGTACTGAATCTCCCATGGACTGCCAAAAGAACAAACAGATATATTGGGAAAAGCGCAGCCTGAGTGCTCCTTGGAGGCAAAAATGACAAAACTTCATCTCACATACTTTGGACACGATGCAATGGGGAAGCTATTCCTTGGAGGGGGACAACATACTTGGAAAGGTCAATGAAAGAGAGGAAGACCCTCAACCAGATGGATTGACACAGTTATTGCAGCAATGGGCCCAAAAGTCTCAGAGATGAGGAGGATAGCACGGAGTAAGACAGGGTTCACATCCATTCACTGGAAGGTCAGCTATGAGTCAGTTTTGACTCAGTGGCAGAGTTATAAAGTTTCATCTAAATTGCAGCATTTTTTCACTTATAAAAACAAACAATTATGACTTCTATTTCTTTTCATATGTGCTGAACAAAAAGGCTTAAATATCTCATTAGGAAAAAGATCATTCACTTGCTATTTTCTCTTGGCATAGACAAAGAAACATCACAATAGTAGTCAAATACACTGATCTTCACATCCAATAGCGCTTTCTCTCCTTTATGTCTGCTTTGCTTTGCAGAAAGATTATGCCATTTAATTTTATGCCAGCAAATACCCTTATTTTAAAAAAGTATAAATGGTAATTTACACACGTGGACCTCAACTGATGGACTACAAAGGAATCATATTGGCTACATCAGTGAGAAAGCTCCAGTATCAACCATTAAAACAGGACCAGGGGCTGAGTGTAGAACAGACCATCAATTACCCATATGAAAGTTCAGACTGCAGCAGAAAAAAATGAAAACAAGTCCATAAAAACCAAAGTATGATGCTGAGTATACCATAAATGAATTTCAAAACCATCTCAAGAATAGCACTGAACACTAATGACCAAAGATCAGATGAGTTGTGGAATAACAACAAGGACATCATCCATGAAGAAAGACAATGGTCATCACAAAGACTCGAGAGAAAGGAAAGACCATAATGCACGTCAGGAGAAACTCTGAAACTTGCATTAGAGCACAGGGAAGCCAAAACAAAGGGAAGTCATGCTGAGATGAGAGATGAACAGACGAATTTCAGAGGGCAGCTCAAGAAGGCAAAAATAAAATGTTAAAACAAATAAGCTGGAGTTCGACAGCCAAAAGGGAAGAATCATGCCTGGAATTTCTCAAGTTGAAAGAACTAAAGCCTTGAGTTGCAATACTGAAGGACTCTAAGAGTAAAATCTTAGCTGGAGCAGGAAGCATCACAAGAAGATAGAAGAAATAGACAATTGTTTTGAGTTGTAGTCAACTCAATGGCACATGACAACAACAGTAATGTACCATTTTTTATAACAGAGTTAAGAGGTGACATCACAGGTATTAATAAAACAGCTCCTAAGCACATGGTTGGAAAAATAGTAATAACTTATTGTCAATAAAGATTTAAGTAAGTCACTTCCTCAATATAGATACTGACAATCCTATTTGAGAATATAATAAACTATAGGTAAAACCAGACTGCTGGCAATTGCCAAATAGCTGATTCCACTAAATGGTGAACTCATGTGTGCTCAGTTAGAACTAGTTCAGAGGTTCTCAAAGCTGTGATGTTTCGGAATCAAATAGGGGGGCCTGCTTTCCAATGTAGCAATAAGTGGATTTGAATCTTTCCATCACTATGCTCGTTCACTGCTTAATTATTTCTGTCACTTTAGGAAACACACTAAATAATATTTAATTATCAAAAAGATTTAAGAGAAATTGATGCTCCAACAGAGTAACAGATGATAGATTTGACATAAAATCCAGAAGCGTAAGTTGTAGAAGACTAAGTAGAATTTTTTTCATTTCTCAGTTATGTAACTTGGAGCAAATACTTTGATTTTTTTTCCATTTCGTTATTTGATTTTTAAAAAGAAAAAAGAAAAAATGAGGAAAAACTACCATCTAAGTTTTCTGTGAGGATAAAATTAGATGATGTAAGTGGGCAATTGGATCTCAAATTTCAATTTCTTTTTATCCTCCTCTGCTCCTCACTGTAGATGAGAATTATCTTTCAAAATTTATTTTTACATGTTTTCCAGAGCCTTTTTATTTTATAGGGTGAAATACTGGTAGAGCTTGGAATAGCAAATCCAGCCTTAAATGACAAGTGATGATTGTCTGTCATCCTTAGTAATTACTCTCATGATTCAAGAACACTACAGCACTGTAAGTTACCTATTTTCTCTTGAGTTTTCGAAATTTTCATTCCAACAAAGGGCAAGAGCTTACATCACAAACACGGAATGCTTGGTTATGATTTTGCCAAGGAACACTCCATCTTGAGTTTGTCCTTCTGACATGTTCATGTCTTCTCAGAAAGTTTGTTCATGCCTCTGGCATAGGTGAGCAGATTTTTTGTCCAAACATCAGGAAAAGTCTCTAGATCTTTTGGGTTCCTCTGTGCAATTGAAAGGTATTTGTGATACTGTGCAAAAAAGAACTGCACTAAGGAAGTCGCTTTGTGTCCTTA
This sequence comes from Elephantulus edwardii, assembly GCF_000299155.1. NCBI lineage: Eukaryota > Metazoa > Chordata > Mammalia > Macroscelidea > Macroscelididae > Elephantulus > Elephantulus edwardii. The sequence goes on along the minus strand of NW_006399766.1, from coordinate 8,845,497 downwards.
ATTTAAAAAAGAAAAAGTAATGGTTACAAGAACTAGGCCAGATGCCAGGGCCTGCTTGTATTAACCCAGCTTCTACTGTAGCCAGTTAGCTACATCTACCATGGGCAACATCCAGTGCATTCAAAGTGGCTTCCTTGTTACTGAGAGTTATTGCCAGGGGATGTTAACTCTCTCCTCATAGGCATTTAACTATGGAGATTCCGAAATCAAGAAATCAATCAAACGCAGACAACAACAAGAAGGGGAAAATGAGAAGATTATTTAATTATGCTTGACTTTGAAGAATCAAGGACTTTATTGTGACAGAACACCATCGGGCCACTCAATCGATCTTTATTACAACTGCACTAAAGCTTTTTAAATGTCATTTTTCAACAGCTTGGTAACTTTAAGGGAAACTGCTAAACGGATATTTACAAAAACACGTAACAGAAAACACATTTGTCTGCTAATAGAGTTTCATGTTTTGTGTAAAGGGCTCAAATTTGATCCTGCTGATCTTTTTCTCCCCAGTGTTCCCATAGGCAGTAGAATCAAATGCTCTTTGTGAGTGGCAGGTGTAGTTCAGTAGTAGATTCCATGCTGTTTAAGGGAAACCTGGATTCAATAGCCAGCACAATGACCACCCATCTGTCAATGGGGAATTGTGAATGATAATGAATACGTTTCGGTGGCACTTCCAGACCATGATCAAGAAGAAAGGGCTGGCAATATGTGAAAACTAGCCAGTGAAAGCACTAAAGATCACAGTGGTTTGATGCCGTTGTGCACTGAATCACCATGAGTCTCAGGATTACTTAAAGTCACCTAGCAGCATTATTAGCAATAATAAGTGACTGGTACTCCCTCTTTGCCATCAAGTCAGAACTGACTCATAGCTGACCTTCCAACGGGTTTCTGTGGTTGTTCTGTTGTATACATTTGAGTCAGAACCAACCTATAGCTGACCCTCAGGTGGGTTATCAGAGGAAGTTAACTGCATGGGAGGAGTTTGTCCATCCTTTTCCCACGGAGCAGCTGGGGGCCTCAGTCCATACGTGTTTGGGATTGCAGTGTAGCTTCTTGCAAACTAAAACTGTTAACAGTCTCAATCTCTTCACCATCTATCATGATACTGCCAATAGGCCGAGTGGTGAAAATCTTTGTTTTCTTGATGTTGAGCTTCAATCCATATTGAAGGCTATACAGTCTTTGACCTTCTGTAGCAAGCGCTTGAGGTCCTCCTCAGGTTCAGCAAGGAGGGTTGTATCATCTGCATAATATAAGTTGTTTATGAATCTTCCTCCAATCATGATGCCACATTTCCTCCTCAGACAGCCCAGCCTCTTGGATGATCTGTTCTGCATATAGATTGAAAGGGTATGGAGACAGAATACATCTTTGGTGTATACCCTTCTGGATTTTGAACCATGCAGTGTTCCCTTGGTCTGTTCTAACGATTGCCTCTTGGTCCAAGTATAGGTTTCGTGTAAGCACAATCAAATGTTATGAGATTCCCATCCTTCTCAGAGTCAGCCACAGTTTTTAGAGAATGTAAATACAATGGGAGAAAATTGTCTACCTTTCTCTTGAGGAGCACTTGGCAGATTTGAACCATCTATCTTTAAGCTCATATATAATTTCTATCTAGTGGGCCACTGAGCTATCTAGGTAGGAAGCAATTGGAGAATTCTATATATCATGCCATCCCATCATTGAGTTTAGTTAAAAGTGTAAGGTTTTTGGTAAGGGTACACATATTAGAGGTAGAAGTAAGGCGTTGTACTGTCAAACCAAAGGCATGAAGTTTGAATCCATCAACTGCTGTGAGAGAAAGGGATGAGTAATCTCCTTCCATGTGATTTACAGCCTCTGGAAACCCCCTGGATGTTTCTAACTGCACAACAATGAGTTGAATCGAGCTGAATTCTTTTGCTCGGCTTCCTAGTGGTCATAAGAGAAGCGCCTTATTAAAACTACAAAAAAAGTTTGTTTTCAAACTATCCAAAGCTGTGTTGTGCGTCTAAAGTTTGGGCTCACATATACATGTTACATCTTAGACTAGGACATTAGCTGGAGTAAAATGACAGCAAAGTATGCGAAAATTAAAAACAACAACAACAACAAAAATAACTCACCAGGACTTTTTAAAATAATGTCATCAAGATGAATTCTGTGTTAAACCCCTATAGTATTTTATAGCCTAAGAAGCATATTAATTAATTCCATAAACTTCTCTATCTTCACCTTGTGAAAGACTGAGGCCATTTCTCTCAACTGTATGACTTTGTGGAGTGACTAATGATGTTAAGAGACATTAGAAAATTTGTTCCCTTTAAAATGGTGACAGTAAGGCCAATATTGCACAGATCATCCACCCTGCAGACCAACTACACACAGGTTCTCAAAACAGAATTGGAAAATTTTGCACTTTTCTTAGGTTAGAGATCCTGTCTTATGCAGTTGATTAGAAAAACGCAAAAGATGTTTGCTGGATTATTTATTTTGGTAAGTTGTTTCAATCTTAGGGACATAGGAAACAACCCCAAAACTGCACCAAGAGTTTCTCTAAGGCTTCCCAAAGATGAAAATAATTTTGAAAGCGTGTTTTTTAGTAGAAGGAAAAAAAAATGTTTTTCAATCAGCTGTTCAGTGCAGAATTTCTTCATTTAAGTGGAAGATATGAAAATATCCTGCAGTAAACAACTTTTAGTATAAAAGGCTTTGCCATTTCTACTTTTTTTTTAACTAGACATTTTTCCTTTCATTCCTTTGGGGTGAAAACTGTACATTATTTAAAACAATCCTTTACTCCATAGTTCATTCAAATAGCTCCTCTAGGAGTCAACCTTGAGACATCATTTTGAAATAACATCCTTTCCCCCGAAAGTGTGCCTATTATTATCCACACCAGTAGAGTAGAAGGTGAATGTGTATTAAGGAAGTATATTCTTTCTACTTGTCAATGTGTATTATTGTAGTCACCATACTGGTTGAGGGACTATACTAGTGTTCAGGTTGCTCTTTTTAATATTATGATATATATTATTGCCCTATCTTGTACACTTTTTTGGCATTTCCCAGACAATAAAACAATACAGACCTTAAGCTGTGAAGATGAGAAAATGGTATTTTCAGTTAAGCCACTGATTTAAAACTAATGGCTCAATTACTCAAAGTCTTGCTGTGCAGATTTAATACTACTGATATTGCTTCAGAGTAAATAGTCAAAAGCATTATAAAATTCAGGTCAGCAAATGTATACTGGATTCCTAGCATGTACAAAGCTCACTGTTAATCTGAATACAAGGAAATAGAAGATTAGTTTCTTGCTCTGAAAAAAAACATAATGTTATATTAGCAAACTAGATGTAAACATAGGAAAAGTTAAGTAATTTTTTAAAAATAAAAGTCCAAGGCAATGCAAAACTTGTCTCCTGGAAGTACCACAGTAATTTCCAAATGGCCTATGCGGGAAAAAAAAATTATTGTGGTTCAAAGGAGAGAGAAATCTTTTCAAGGAGGGCCAATAATGGACCCATAGAGAAGTAGCTTGTGAGCTGTCCTGAACACCAAATATATTCTGAGGTTGGCAGGCCCTGGCTGACAGCATGTATAAGAATTAGTGGTAAGTGGGAGAAACACAAAGTAGAGAGCACAATATTGAAATTATATATCAATGAACCTTGAATTTGAATAGTAGGAAAAATAGATTACACTAGATTCTGTGAATAATGAGGCTCTACTGCTCTGGTGGCATAGGCCTTATGGAGTTGTGCTAACAGGGGAAAGGCCACGTCCCACTGCTAGTTCGAATTCCACAACAGTTCTCCAGCAGACAGACCGGCCATCTGCTCCCATTCTGCTGCAATTTACAACCTCTGAAAATCCACTGGCAGCAGGTGAGCTATGAGTTGGTGCCAACTTGATGGGAATAAGGGTGGTTTTTTTTAATACTGGAAGATTTGACAGACAAGTGATAAATGATTACCTGAGTGCAGGATTACAGATGACTCAAAAAGGAGAATGTGAAGGCAGTGAGATTAGATTGCAATGTATAGCACATTAATACTTTGATCTAAGAAAGAACAAAGGAAATGTACAAAAGGTTTTGAGAAAGAAGAGTGTGGGTTGTAGTGGAGGGGGAAATGGCAACGAATATAAAAAAAAAAGAAAAGAAAATCCTAGACAATCTGGAAGAAACCAGAGAGTCTTTTCAAGGGATGTTGTTGTTATGTGCCGTCGAGTCGCTTGCAACTCATAGCGACCCTATGTACAGCAGCCCTAAACTCTGCTCTATCCTGTGCCAATCGCACTGTCTCTGACACTCCCATCCCGATTAACCCAGTCACTGAATCAATCCACCTCATAGAGGGCCTTCTCCAAGGACCGGTTCCTTCTTACAACATGTCCAAAATATGTTAGACAGAGCCTCAGAATCCTTGCCTCCAAGGAGCAGCCTGGTTTAACCCTCTCCAGGATGAATCTATTTGTTTTCTTGGCAGTCCAGGGTACATTCAATACTCTTCTCCAGCACCACAGCTCCAAAAGCATCAATTCTCCTTCTATTCTCCCTAGTCATTGTCCAACCCTCTGATGCACAACAAGACCATGGCCTGTATCAGACACACCTTAGTCTCCAGAGAGACACCATTGCTCTTCAGACTTGACTGGCGGAGAAGTTGGGCAGCTAAAGGGTCCATAAAACTCCCCACCCATTTCCCAGGTAACAATGAAGATGCCAAAACCGCGCAGAATTCATTCGGGCCCTCGGGCCAAGAAAAACCTATCTAAACACCAGTTCTACAGGACACATCACCTTCTCTCAGGAAACATTACCACTAAACTTCAGAGACACTGGTCCCAACATAAGAAACTACCAGCAGCTGACATGTTTGGAATCACAGAAGCCAAGGAAGCTTCATATATAAACTATTAGATCAAGGGCTGGTCAATGGGAGATGGATGTGAAGGGAGTGGGTAGAAGTGGATGGGTATCCTGGTGGATTGTGGAGCAGGCAAATAAGTGGGTAAAGACACGTGTGGCAAAGGCAGGCACAACACTGATACTAATGGTTAACTCCACAATAAGGGATATACCTTTCACTTTTTCTATAAAATTCTGGTCTGTCCGATACTTCTCTAAATCTGAGCATTCAGATTAAGACAGACTAGGAAGAAGGATTGGCCATCCACTTCTGAAATAGCAGGCCTCTGAAAACCCTATGTATGTTTCAAGGGATGAGGTAAATTATATCATTTAAGGTATATGGAATAACAGCAACAGTTATTGTTGTTGTTGTTGTTGTTGTTAAGTACTGTTGGAACTGACCCATAGCTGACCATCTAGTAGGGTTTTTGAAGCAGTAAATTACATGGGAGAAGACTACCCATCTTTCTCCCATGGAGCAAAATAGATGCATAAATATGATCACATGTAAGCAATCTCTCCTCTCTTTTGCTTGACTCGTTTTTTCTTATTCCATCCATAACAAGCCTAAAATTAACATAACTTTAATTGCCTATTGACTTATTTTTTATAATCAATATGTTCCCCAATGTGTATGATGACATAAAACAGAATTATATTCATATGCAAGGATTCTGAAGCTTTGTCTGACATACTTTGGACATGTTGCAAGGAGGGATCAGTCCTTGGAGAAGGACAACATGCTTGGGAGGGTGAAGGGACAGTGAAGGAGAGGAAGACACTTGATGAAATGGGTTGTTTCAGTCAGTGGGATAACGAGGGTAGGTGTGTCGGAGACAATAAGATGGGCACAGAATAGAGCATGGTTTAGGGCTGTTGTACATAGGCTCGTTATGAGTTGCAGGTGAATCAATGGCACGCAACAACAAAAATGACTTATATCTATAGAGAATAGCCACATAGAATTTAATTTTTAAAGAGCTGATCCTTTCTCATATTCATGTTAGTGCTAGTGACTTGTGTACTTTATAACACTTTTTATTGATGTCTCTTAGTGAGCAAGTGAGCTCTGATGGCCCAGTGGTAAGAAGCTGCACTGCAATGCCAAAACCATGTGGTTGAAATCCACTAGCTGTTCCACAGGAGAAAGACAGGCAGTCTCCTTCCATGAGATTAACTGCATCTGAAAACCCACCAGAGGGTCAGCTATGAGTGGGTTCTGACTTGACGGCACACAATAGTCCACAGGTGAAGCCCCACTGACAAGGGGACATGAATAAAAATATTTTTTTTTAAAAAATGTCTTTAAGAGACTGATTTAGTTCACACAGCATAATGCTCTCTAGTCTCTCTCAAGTTACATAGTATGTTTTGAAATCGTTGCTCCTGAGTGCTGCATAATATTCCATTGTGTGAATGTACCACAGGTTCCGGGACACAAGGGGGAAAGGGGTTGGAGCAGAGAGAGAAGGATGGGTAGGGGCAAAACCACAGAGTTACAGTTTGGTGGGTGGAGGGAGTGAGTGAAGGAAATGGGAAGCATCTGGCAGGGACCTGAAAAGACAGGGTAATGATGGGCAAGGTCCAATGGTGATTCATTTTCTAAAACATAATGCATGGGAATGATTGTATGAAACACAGTATGAATGAAGAATAGTGTGTAACACAACGTATATGAATTTTGTAAGCAAACCACTAAAAATTTTTTTTTTTAAAAGTAGTTCTATGGATAAGTGCTTGGCTGCTTATGAAGGGTTGGCAATTTGAACCCACCTGTCCTTCCATGGGAGAAAGGCAAGCAGTTAGCTACTGTAAAATTTTATAACCTCAAAATTCCTATGGAGCAGTCTATTCCACAAGTAACTTATTCAGTCTTATTAAGTGGCTTATAGCCTAATTTCAAATCCACAGTAATCACTTTGGGTTTTGAAAAGTTCAAGTCCCTACATAAATATCATATACTATATTGTAGCATATACTAAATGCCACTGTGGTTTTATATGATGATTATCTGTGTATTGACCCATACCATCAAGTTGGAACTAACTAATAACAGAACCTCCTGCGAGATTTGAGAGGCAGACCCTCACATGGGATGAGATTGCCCATTTTTCTCCCATTGAGCAGCTGGTAGATTATTTATATATCATATATGATATTAAACTACCATGGACCGCCAAGAAAACAAATAGTTCTGGCTTGGAGAGGGTGAAACCAAATTTCTCCTTGGAGGCTAGGATTTTGAAGTTCCGTCTCACATAATTTAGGCATGTGGCCAGGAGGGACTGGTCCTTGGAGAAGGACACCATACTTGCAAAAGTCAAGGGACAGTACAGGAGAGGAAGACCTAAGATGAGATGGATTGATACAGTGACTGGGGCAATGAGGGTAGGTGTGTTTGAGTCCATGAGGATAGGACAGGCTTCAGAGCTGCTGTACATAGGGTTTCTATGGGTTTCATGTGACTCAACGGCACCTAACAGCAGCATACTGTTTTAGACAACATCTTAAGAGTAGGAAACATACCCAATAAAAGATTTTATCTCATGCACATCCATGTTTATTGCGGCTTTGTTCACAATAGCAAGGAGTTGGAAACAACCTAAGTGCCCATCAACAAACAGGGAGAGAGAGAGAGAGAGAGAGTGAGAGCGCGAGCGCTAGAGCGCGCAAGAGCAAGCTGTGGTATATTCACACAATGGAATACTACGCCGCATTGAAAAACAAGGAACTCATGCAATATTATTCAAAATGGGTTACCCTGGAGGACACTATGCTGAGTGAAGTATCTCAGTCACAAAAGGACAAATACTCCATGGTGCCACTGTTTTAAAACAGGACTGACCTCGGGGTTGGGGGGAGAGTGAGAAACATGAGTTCAATAATGTATACTGCAATGAAACAGATGAGGGAGAAAACTGTTTAAAAGGGATATGTGATTAGGTATTTTTTTCATGACAGGAGTCCAGAGCGAAGGCTGCACAGTGAAGTAGACCTGGGAGAGGGTCTGTAGAACAATGAAAGAATTTTTCTTTTACTTTTCCAAGAGGGTGGTGTACTGGGGGAGAGGGTTGGGAGGGGAGAAAAGTGCAATAAAGAATAAATGGAAACCAAAGTCTCTGTAAATTTTCATTGAAATTAATAATAAATTAAAAAATTTATCTCCTTATATATGCTAAGTAGGGGTCTTTGCATACATGAGAAAAAAAAAATAGAAGTGGAGACCTTGATACTTAAAATATTTTAAACAACTGGTCTTGATCATGTCTTCAGAAAAAATAAAAAGAAGTGCACTTCTCTCTTCATATTTCTGTCTTTAGAGTTTCATTTTTATATACAATTTCATCCATTTAAAAAAATCTGGTAGGGCTTACTAAAAATTTAGTCATTTCAAAAAGTAATTGATGGGTGGAGGGAGGGATCGGTAAAGAAAAAGCGAAAGGTCTGGTGTGAAAAACAATGTATATGAACTGTGATTGTAAACCAGTCTAAAAGAAAATTTAAATTAAAAAAAATAAAGCAACAAAAAAGTAAGACACCAGGAAAACATTCATATCCAAGTATCAATCTTCAGTTGTATAGCTATAAAATGAATTTATAACATTAAGATCTTTATTATTTAAAATCTTATACGGTATCACTAGGCCTTTTACCTACTTCTTTTAGAGACTATATTGTAATTGCATGGCTATCAATAAATGGAAATGAAACTAGAAATAAATAAGCATTCTTTATCAACAGGATAAAGAAATCGTACTGGTGTTCACGATAGGGCACTTCAGGTTCACCAGAAGACTACAATATAAAACCAGGCAATTTCTTGGGAGAAGTGCGAAACTTTGGGGGAAAATCTAATTATAATTTTTTTTTCTGAGGAAATCAATATGGCAATACTTCTCAAGTTCAATTCAGGCACAAACTTGAAGAGCAGATTTGAATTTAAATCTAAGCAAAAGCATGGTGGATTTAAAAAAAAAGTCAATATAATTTAGCAATCTCTTCATAGAAAAATAGGGCATTCAGGGAACATAATGACAGTTAAGGCCATTCTTCCAACAAATTACTCAGTAAGAGTTTCAGAAAAATTTTAATATGGTAGAAATTGGAATATTCTGCAATTAAATAGGTAATTAAATATGTTGCACAGGTAGAAAAAATACCTTGGTAAATGTTTTGTTTGGGTTTTTTTTAAATATAATTAAGACTTGAAAGAATAATTCTAAAAACAATAGATTCCTTGAGGAAAAACTTATCAGTATGGTAATCACTTTAGTTCCTTTATCTTGGGGAATAATCTTAAATAGGTGCTTTGGTCAAAGGTACCCAAGCCCTTGACTTTGTTTTCAGAGGCCAGGGCTTCCATGGCAGCCAGGCTGAAAGCCTTGATTATTTTTCTAATAAGAGCACTGTTGCTTGTCAATCTCCCATCTTTTTAATACACTAATGTCAGATGGAAATAAAATCGACTCCTGGATGGCAAGCAAGCTGCACTGGGATTGAGCAAGCCTGGCAACCATCATCTGCAACACAGAGATAAGGGAGCCTGAATTCGCTGTAGTCTTTGGAGACTACATTATGTGAAATGAAGAATTTACAAGCAGGAACAGTAGCTAAAAATCTCATTATTAATGACTTTCAAGTAGCCGTGGTTGCTAGATTGGGTCCCCCCACCCCCGTGCCCCATGTGATTCTGGAAGAGACTTAACAAAGAAGGGAAAGGGGACACAGAAATTATAGCAAATATACTTTCGCAATTGGGGCCTAAAATGGGAAAATGTAACTGTATCGCAGAAAGTGTGTGTGATACTGGCTGCACGAGTGAACTGGACAGTATTTGTTTAAACAAAAGCTATGTAAATCTTTGCTCAGCTGGTTGCTCAGGGGGAAGAAAAAAATGGAAGCAAACAGACCACAGGCTGCAAGAGTTTGTCAAGAATGGTAATGGGGCCCTAAGCAACAGGATTTCAAATGATAGCCCAGCCTCTGTAAATAATGCAAACTCTTCAGGGTGCACTTGAGGGCCATCTCAGCAGCACAATAATTTCAGCTAAAAACCTGCTATTCCCACCATGAGGCTCCATAAACTAAAGAAGAAAGCTGAGGAATTTTATACACCCAAAGCTACAAGTGTTAGGAAGCATGGGAAAGCTGGCACTTTTAAATCTCTGATTTTATCCATCAGTTACCCCTGGCAGACAGTTCAAACCCAGAGAGAGGAAACAATGAATTAAGTGTCTTAGTTTAGGTCTAACTGGGCCTGCAATGGAAACTATGGGTCATAGTGGGATCGACAAAAGTGGGGAGACAAGAATACATAAATAAAGTGGCTCCACAGGAAATGACCCAAAGTTAGGCAAAACTTCCAAGAATGTGGCTCTCCCTCCCTGAACTAAATATTCCCCCACCCCCACCCCATTGCATCACACTCTGACATCAATAAAATGCGCCTAAGTTCCTCGGACAGGTGAGAAAAATCTTCTTAAAGAGCCAAAACTAATAACCCCATGCATCATCCAGAGAACAGTCTGGCAAGAGGCCTTTTTCTCATTAACCTTCTGTGGGCTCAGCACCTGACAAGCCATCGGGCTGCTCCCCCCAGATGTGGGATTCCTACCTACATGGGTTAACAGGAGGAAAAATTGGTCACAACTTGAACATCAGTCATGTCCACAACCACAATGGAGCATCATTAAGCCTCAGAGAGGGTTTTCTTTCAAGTCACACTGGCACAGCTGCCTGTTTTGTATGCGACCTCACTGTTGCAGATTAACGGCACAGGTACACGGGAGATGCATTTCTTACTGTGGATCTCTTCATTGTAATCCTGTCCCCACCAAATAACTTCAGCAGAATGGACTTCAAGGGTTTGAAAGGCCGAGTCAGAAAACTCACTTGTCAGCTGCCTCGTAAAATGAACTCAAGAGAAGTTAGTGAATTCAAAGAGGCTGGGGCCATCTCTTCAAAGCTCCAAATACTTGCTTAGTGATGATGGTGGACTGTGTGAGAGCTGTACAGGCACTGGGCCTCAGTTCATCTATGCCTTGGGGTGGGGGGAGGGCGATGGGGGGGAGGTGTAGGTGACGGGAATGATGGTACTTAAGGGAGTTCTGGTAGCATAGTCTGTACGGCATTGTGCCAGTGACCCAAAGACCATGACACTTTGGCTATTCAAATCCACCAAAGTCTCTACGGGGGAAAGATGGACAATCTCCTCCCTTGTGATTTACAGCCTCAGAGACTCAATGGAGAGTCAGCTAGGGGTCAGTTCTGAATAGACAGCAATGCTTACTCAAGTTTCACGTTCTGTTTCTCGCTCTCTTGCTCTCTGTTGTGTACGTGTGTGTGTTTGTGATAGTTATTGAATTTCTATTAATCTGTTTAAGCATTTATTCATGTAAACAATTATTCATTCATCTATTGGAAATAGACAAAAGATAGTAAAATAGGGTGAAAAATGAGTAGTGACATTTGAAACACACTAGCGCACACTGTCAACTCTGGTGGCCCCAGCGGTAAGGAGTTGCCCTGCCAACCCACAGGCATGGGGTTTGAATCCACCAGCTGCTCTGTGAGATAAAGATGGGCAATCTCCTCCTCTGTGATTTATAACTGCTGAAAACCTACTGAAGGGTCAGCTATGACCCTTTCCAAATCATGGACACATAAATCAGTGATTACCAACTGAAAAGATGTCCTAGAATAATGAATATATATATTTGAGATAAGAGAGGAAAAATCAATAGGTTGGTAGGCTTCTGACTGTTTTTTTGGATAGAGCAGGGTTTAGGGCTGTTGTACATAGGGTTGCTATGAGTCACAGGCAACTCGACAGCACATAACAACAACATGTGCTTCTCTATGTCTCTCAAATTGTACAATAAGCATGAATCACTTTTTTTTTTAAATAAGAAAACCTAATAGAAATGTGTGGGGAATGGTGTGTTGTTCTTGTTGTTGTTGTTATGTGCCGTCAAGTCGTTTCCGACTCATAGCGACCCTATGCACAACAGCCCTAAACCCTGCTCTATCCTGCGCCAACCGCACCACCTCTGACACACCCATCCCGATTACCCCAGTCACTGAATCAATCCATCTCATAGAGGGTCTTCCCCTCCTGAGTTGTCCCTCAACCCTCCCAAGCATGATGTCCCTCTCCAAGGACCCGTCCCTCCTGGCAACATGTCCAAAGTATGTCAGACGAAGCCCCAGAATCCTTGCCTCCAAGGAGTAGCTTGGTTTAATCCTCTCCAAGATGAATCTGTTTGTTTTCCTGGCAGTCCATGGTACATTCAGTACTCTTCTCCAGAATCATAGCTCAAAGGCATCAACTCTCCTTCTGTCCTCCCTAGTCATTATCCAACTCTCTGATGCATAACAAGCGATTGCAAAGACCATGGCCTGTATCAGGTGCACCTTAGTCTCCAGAGAGACACCGTTGCTCCTGAGTACTTTAGAGAGGTCCCTAACAGCCGACTTTCCCATTGCGATACGCTTTTTGATTTCCTGACTGCTGGTGCCAAGAGTGTTGACTGTGGAGCCGAGCAAACTGAAGCTGTTAACAATCTCAATCTCTTTGCCATCCATCCTGACGCTGCCAATTGGTCCAGTGGTGAGAATCTTTGTCTTCTTGACATTGAGCCTCAGTCCATACTGAAAGCTGCAGTCCTTGACCCTTCACAGCAAGTGCATGAGGTCCTCTTCAGTTTCAGCAAACAGGGTTGTGTCATCTGCACAACGCAGATTGTTAATAGATCTTCCACCAATCCTGATGCCACAATTCTCCTCATAGAGCCCAGCCTCTCGGATAATCTGCTCTGCATACATGTTGAAAAGGTATAGAGACAGGATGCATCCCTGGCGTACACCCTTCCCAATTTTGAACCATGCAGTGTTACCCTGCTGTGTTCTGACTACTGCCTCTTGGTCCAAGTATAGGTTTCGTATTAGCACAATTAAATGTTCTGGGATTCCCATTCTTCTCAGAGTCAGCCACAGTTTGTTATGATCCACACAGTCAAATGCCTTTGCATAATCAATGAAACACAGATAGACATTCTTCTGGTATTCCCTGCTTTCAGCCAAGATCCATCTAACATCAGCAACGATATCCCTAGTACCCCGACCCCTTCTAAACCCAGCCTGGACTTCCGGCAGTTCTCTGCTGATGTGCTGTTCTAATCGTTTTTGGATGATCTTCAGCAGAATCGTGCTTGCATGTGAAATCAATGACACTGTTCTGTAGTTTCCACACTCAGTTGGGTCACCTTTCTTTGGAATGGGAACAAATATAGATCTCTTCCAGTCAGTTGGCCAAGTGGTTGTTCTCCAGATTTCTTGGCACAACTTGGTGAGCACATCCAGGGCAACATCTGTTATCTGAAATACTTCAATTGGTATACCATCTATTCCTGGGGCCTTATTTTTTGCTATTTCCTTCAAAGCAGCTTGAACTTCTTCCTTCATCACCATAGGCTCTTGCTCATATGTTATTTCTTTAAATTCCTCTGTATCTGCCAATTCCTTTCTATATAATGACTCAGTATATTCCTTCTGGTGGCAAATTTCTTACCCATCTCTGGGTATTTGATCTCAGCATCTAATGGTGCCTCCCTCAAAATTGTTGTGTACACTCACTCTTTTTCTCAATGTGTATACTTTTTTAAATGGATGGAAGGAAGAAAAAGAAAGAAGGGGAAGGAGAAGAGAGAAAGGGAGTAATAATAGTGCAAATAACTAGCTCTGTTCAAGAACCAATTATGTCTCTCTTGGGTAGTCACTGAGTAAATGTTAATTGATGGTAATTAAGAAAAATGAGTTTTCTTTTTTGGTGAAATCCAGAAAACAATTCCGTACTTTCACATTAGCTAAAGGTTAAAGCCCAAACCGATACCGTACAACTTGGAGGGTACATTAGTTGCCTCTCCCAGAAGGGGACAGCATCCAGGGTAAATCTGAAGCGTTCCTTTACTGACTAAATGCCCCTTTGCCACTGCTTCCTGAGATCACCAATGGCCCCCACACGCAGTCCACACTGTAATTGATTACCATTTCCTCTCTGCGAATTTCCTTGCTGAGAAGTAGAAGTTCATGAAGGCCAAAAGGAGATTTCTGCCTCCCCACTTAGAAATTTACAAACATGATTGCCAAGTTCCTAAACAAAAGGGAACTGGCCACTATTTTAAAACTACCAAACTGTATGCCATCACCAGAAATAAAGACTGGGAACAGGGAAAACAATATGAATCAAAATTTTCTCATGAGTCTTAGTGCTAATGTAATCAAACACAAAACGTCTATGAACCTTTAATTTATCCAAGCTCTGAGAAGGTTAAACAGTGCCCACCATCATCTTTCTACTTAAGGTAATTATAATGACTATCAGGAAATACTCACAGGGAAAAGAGCCGGTAAAAATTGGGAGAAATCTCCCAGAAACAGTTTGCTCTGCAAACATTCTGTATTTAAATAGCCTTCACTCTAAACTGCAAAGGACAGCAATGAAGTCTAAATGCTATTCAAAGTACAAATTGCTGGGGACATCCCACCCTCTCAGAAGTCTTAAATTGCACAGACTTGTGTAGTGGGAATTAGGAACAAAACCAGCAAAATCAATGGAAACAGAGTTGGTGAACTTTCTCAAGTTGAAATGAAATCCATATTTTAAGAACAGAATTCAGAATCATCGCAAAGAAAGAGAGCATTCAGTTTTATGTCTGTTGTGATCAAAGGCTAGAAATGGAAGCAATGAATCTTTAAACCTTAGGGCTGTCTTGTTTTTACTGCACATGCTTTGTAACCAGTGCATTGCCAGGCACATTACTGATAGCTGCCTGCCAGTCACAGCCTCAGCCCTAGGAGAGGCTCTGCACAAAGGGATGAAATTCTGCCCGGTCCTGTAATATTCCCATCATCACTTGAGGATCAGATTGAGTTTTTATGTCTGGATTAACAGAGATCACCAGGCCTTTCTTCCTTGTTCTTTTTCATAGAGAACTTCTGAAACCTGCTCAGCACTAGATCTCATTTTATCTCATCATTACCTAATTGTCAGCGGCTATAAACACATGGAAGGAGACTGCCCGTCTCTCTCCTGAGGAGCAGCTGGTGGATTAGAACCTTGTGCCTTTGGGTTGGTAGCAGAGCTCCCAGCCACACAGTAACCTGCTAACCTCTACTGACAGATGGGTAGTGGTTGTAGACAAGGTGCAATGGCCAGAAATTAAGCCCTGGTCTCCCACATGCAGTTGCTGTTGTTACGTGCCATCAGTTCGGAAATGACTCAGAGCCGGCAATCCTACAAGCAAGGTGAGGATTCTACCATTGACCCACTAATATGCTACAGGCCATGGAGCAGGTCCAAAGCAATAAAAGCAACGTGTTGAATGAATGAGTGAAGAGTGAATAAATGAATAGGGAAGTAAATTCTGAGTCAGGATAATAAATGATGAACTGTCTCAAAACCAGGAGCAGCTCTCTCAGACACAAGTGACCTAATTATATCAATGCAATGAGATAATTTATCTACTCCAATGGAGAGAAGGGTCACACACGTCCATGGATACGCATCATTTGTAACCTTAAACTCTGTCTCTTCTCTTCCATGGTGTAAGTTCAGTTCTTTTCAATCACTCTATTCCTCCTCTTTGCTCCATATTGGGCCACATAAAAGAATCCCAATGAAGAAGCGCTAGGAAGAGGTGCCTAAATTGAGTTAGCCATAAAGAGAATTCTCATGCCTGCAGAGGCCAGAATCAACAAGCTACCCTTTTTACTGATTCGCCATGTTAACCTCAGATGAGTCAGTTTGTCCTTGTGGATAATATTGTCTCCATGTCGAAAATTACAGCTCATGTTAGGTCTCTTCATGTTCTTCTGTTTGCTCTGACTCCATTAGAGCAAGCCTTGTTCTCAGCAAGCAAGACGAAAGTAGGGGAAAGGCCTTCTCAGTTAGCAGGCATCTACTTCTTGGGTCTGGCCTGAGGATGTTCATTCGTGCCCCTCAAATTCATAGCAATGCCTCACATTCTAAATTGCACCCTAAGATTACAACAGACCTTTTACAGAATTCTCATTCCTGGGCTTCACTTCAGGAAAAACAAAAACCAAAAATCAAATGAAATGAATATTGCTGCAAAGGCCACTGAGACATCAACATCACATTTTCAGAGTTTTAAATCCCAGAACTGTGAAGGGTCCTTGTTCTCAACTGGGTAAATGAAAAACATCTTCATTTCAGAGCAATAAAATAACCCACCTGTCCCACTCCTTGGTCTATGTTTCATGCCTAGAATTACAAATTTATAAAGATTTGTGTATCGATTTTTAAAAGACATATGGCTTGATGTTGGGGTCCCCTCCCCCTTCAGTACTACCAAATACTATAACTGATATTCCAAAACACCACCAATTTTCAGTATTACTTAGTATTTTCACGCTTGGAAGGTTCCATAGTTCAAGATCTCTGCATATTTAAAAGCTGTCGCCTAAAGCATCTTTCCGTCTGTCGGTGGCTGTATATTCTTCCTGCTTTTAATAAGAAAAACTTCATTTTAAGTGGTAATCCCTAAAAAAGGGTTTCCTGGCAGAATAGTTTAGATCATAAGAGCATATGGGAATTAAGAATAATTATTCAGAGAGTATCTTTCACCAAAGAGCTTAAAGCACTTTCTAGAAGTCATCTAATTACGTTCACACTATATCCAAGAGAAGTTTGGTGGACAATGGGGCGTGAAATTCGGAAGTGAACCTCCACTTGATTCAGTGAAAGGCTAAGGAGAAAGCCAGCACCACAAGGCACAGACACAACATTCGTATGGTATGTCCCTGTTCAGTAGTCTGTGACAAAAGTTTCATTTGCTTATCCTAATGTGAAAAGGAAGAACCTTGGTCAGTCAGCTGGTCCATCTCTTCCACATGATATTGACAATTCCAACAATTAAAACCACACAACTCTGCTTCTTTCAAAATCCAATCAGACGCTCTGGCATGATTTAAATACAGGTGGATAGAAATATCCCAGTCTCAAAAGGACAAATATTGCATGATGCCACTCTTGTAGAATGGGACTAACCTCGGGGTTGGGGAGAGACTGAGTAAGATGGGTTC
This sequence comes from Elephantulus edwardii, assembly GCF_000299155.1. Lineage (NCBI taxonomy): Eukaryota > Metazoa > Chordata > Mammalia > Macroscelidea > Macroscelididae > Elephantulus > Elephantulus edwardii. The sequence continues at coordinate 8,828,483 of NW_006399766.1, read as the reverse complement.
AATAATGTATACTGCACTGAAACAGAGGAGGGAGAAAACTGTTTAAAAGAGATATGTGACTAGGTATTTCTGTCATCACAGGAGTCTAGAGCGCTGGCTACATGGTGGAGGGGACCTGGGGGAGGGTTTGTAAAACAATGAAAGAATCTTTTCTTTTACTTTTCCATAATTTTTGACTCATGTACTTATAACATGTTAGTTAAACTTGTGTCTTCTAGGTTGCAACACCCCCATGATACATCTTCAAGGATATGAACATGTACGGCTAAGCACAATTAATAACAGTGCATCTGAATTCCAAAATCAATCTCCATAATAGTCTATGTGTTTCTTACTGCCAAAGGGGCCCTTTAGAGTAGTGAGAGAAGATCTTCACCCTGAAACCCACAGCATCCCTTTTCAGCAGGAAGTAGCTAAGAGAATACGCCATGCCCTTTTCCTTATGAATCAGGGTGAAGTCTCTCTCAGGGAGGAGTGATAGGGAATGGCAAAGGACACACTGACAAAGGAGATTAATCAGTACTGGCTTTGACAAGCACTGTGGCAATTAGACAAAACAGACATTCAGAGGGTGGGGAAGAAGAACAAACTGGGGAGGAGGGTAGAGAGAATGGTGCAGCAATGAAGGAATGAAAACCCAAAATCCCTGTAAATGTTCATTAAAACTAATAAAATTTAATAATAATTTAAAAAAGAAATGGGACTTCCTTTAGAAGACAAACAATATTTACATTACTTTTAACTCACCTGAAAAGAGTAAGCATTGTTAATATGCATATTTTACAGGGACTCAAATATGTCCTCAGAAAATGTCTGTTCTGTGTTGCTATTGTTTACCATCGAGTCGGAACCGACCCATAGCTGAGCCTCCAGTGGGTTTTCAGAGGCAGTTAATCACATGCAAGGACATTAACCATCCTTCTCCCCTGGTGGCCTCGAACTACATGCCTTTGAGATTGCAGCACAGCTTCTTGCCACTAGGCCACCAGAGCTCCATGTCCTTTTATTTCCAACAGCCTCACCAATCTCATGAATATTAATGTAGTTAAAATGTCTCAGGTAAAGTATTAATTTAATATACACCTATAGACATACTTGGAATAGAACGGAGGCACTATTAAAATGGTATGGGCTACTTAATTAAAAATAGGCTGATTTTCCCCAGCAAAACTCTCCCACTGCCCATGTTTTAAAACACAGTCTTTCCCACTGGACTCATATCTTAACCTGACCTGATTTCTTTAACCTGGTCATACTTCCTTCAGAGTATACTTAATAAAAGAGCCTACAGAAGGCTTACAATTTCCTTAAAACAGACCTGGGCAGCGAGGTGAGGGTGGAGAGACAGGAAGTTCCACCTTCATACAATTTCATTGCCAAATTTAGAGGCACAAAAGTAATTAAAAGAGTAATTAGAAGTCCTACCAGCCATAATAGACTTCAAAATCTCATTTGGTTTGAAAAAGAAAAGATTTTTGTAGACAGCATTATTTATCTTTCCACAATATATAAGTACTTGCCACAAAGTATAAAAGGACAGTAGTTGTCCTTTAAAGTCTTCTAATTGCACATCGGAGACAAGCTCCCCTTGCTAGCAGAATTATCACTAAAAGCAGAGAGTTGATGTGGGTGATTATCAAGAAAAAGAAAATGGTCAGGTTTCTTTAGAGAAGGCTAAGCAAAGGCACCAGCAAATCGTTGTTGTTGTAGTCAAGTCAGCTCCACTCACAGTTAACCTATGTAAAACAGAACCAGAAGAAACCTTGTCCAGTCTCTGATCAACCTCACAGTCTCTTATGTGCTTAATCTCATTGTTGTAATCACTGTGTCAATCCATGATCTTGAAGGTCTTTCTCCCTTTGACCAGCCTTTCACTTTTCCAAGCACGATGTCCTTCTCCAGTGGCTGGCTCTTCCCTGTAACTTGCCCAAAATGTGTGAGGAGAAGCCTTACCATGTAAGGAACACTCGGGGTACACATCTTCCAAACCAGATTTGTTCATTGGTTTGGCAGTCTATGGCATATGTAATATTACGCATCCACGCCACAGTTCAAACGCATTCTGTGATCTTGCTTACTCACTGTTCAACTTTCATATGCATATATTGTTGTTGTGTCAGAATCGATTCAGAGCGGAGCCTCTAGCAGGTTTTCAGAGGCAGTTGAATCATGCAAGGGGAGATTGCCCATCTCTCTCCTGCAGAGAGCCAGTGGATTCTAAACCATGTGCTTTGGGGATGGGAGTGTCCATGCATATGAACCACTAGGCCACTAGAGTCCCATGTGTATGATCCAATTGAAAACACCACGGCCTTATGGCAGGCATTATTGTCGTTGTTAAGTGCCGTTGAGTCATAGTGACACTATGAATGAAAGATCTGAACATTTGTATAACTTTTGTCCTTTCTTCAGGTTCATAGGGTTTCCGGAGACAAGCTATTTCAGAAGTGGATGCCACTCCTGCTTCCAAGCTTGTTTGAATAGGGGGCCTCCACCAAACACTGTCCACCATGGGTACCATTAAACCCATGTTTTTGGCAGCAGATGGTAGAAATCCTTAATGCCTTTCTAAGTGCTCCTTAATACTGAATGCTGACCTGACATTAAAAGTACAGTTTTCCTTAATTTTACTATTGAATCTCTTGGAACTTAAAATGACATAAAAGAAACCGATGACCTCTTAAACTTATCACCTTATCAAAAGTAACATCCTAAACCCCAAATCCCCTGTCAATCTCTACCCATAGTAACTATATAGGACAGACTAGAGCTATACTACAGGGTTTCCAAGCCTGCAATCTTTGTGGAAGTATACTGACATTTTGGTTACGCTTTAACTGCCGTGCCACCAGAGGCCCTGCTCTCATACTTTTCAACATGTTTGCCACTCGTCACGTGCCACCGTTTACACGTCAATTGATTTAAGTTAAAAATTGCGTTCTTCACTCATACTAATTCCATTTCAAGTGCTCGACAGTCAAGCCAGAGAGCATTTCTAACATCATTGAAATTCCTTTTGGACAGCATTGGCAAGAGGCAGCCCATTTGTCTCTTTCACTGCATCACTGGATGAGAGGTACAGAGGTACAGGCTGCAGTACATTTAAGCACTGCTCATTGCCAAGGTCTCCGAAGGTGGGAGGAAACAGACTTCTACAGGGTTACAAGAATACTTTTTGAAGTGACAGAAATATCCTACAGCTTGATTCTGGTGGTGGGTGGTTTAAGGGTTTCATACTCTTGCCAACGCTCATCAAACTATGCCCCTTAAAAGAGTGAATGGCATTGTGTGTAAATTGCACCTCAATAAACCTGTCCTACTATTTGGGGGGGGGGTGCCTTTTGATTTGCATTTCAAAATGTGATCTGTGTGCATTTTTGGGTGAACAGAACAGGGACAGTACTGAAGAAACAACAGTCAGCTATATAGGAAAACTAGAGAAGGAATCACAAGATGGGATGTCAAGCCAGAGAGGGGGACAGATTTCTAGAATACAAGGGTCAGAGCGCTACTCTGGGAATCTGCTTTGGGGGGAGGCAGAGCTCAAATTCCTGCCCCCCCCCGGCTCCCATTGTTCCTCTAATCACTTTTGATTTTACCATCTGTTCCCCCTGGCTCAACAAAGACTCAAGAAGAACAGGGACAACCTCAATCAGTTTGTCTTAGGCGACCTTTGTGAAATCACTGGAGGTAAAAATCAATGGTACTGATTCAATCCACCATTTACTAAGAACTTATTCGTGAAGTGTAAATACATGGCCATGTCAGTGGGACACAGCTCCACTGATATGATAAGAATCCTGAAACAGTATTGGCTGGGGGCAATAGGATATGCTATTGTTTTTCCTCACTACACTGCACAGAAGTGAAGATGGCTTGCACCAACGGGTAGAAGCAGACTGCATCATCCTTCTCCCATCGAGAAACTGGGGGATCTGAACCACTGACCTTTCAGTGAGCAGCTGTGTGCTTTAATCACTGTGCCACCAGAGTGCCTGCCGACATGACCAGGATGATTAAAATCTCTTCAAATGGATAAACCAGGATGCAAAACACTTCGAGAAATTATGAAGGCTAATGAACTGATAGAGCTCTGGTGGCGCAGTCCGTAAGGCGTTGAGTTGCCCACACAAAGGCCCCTCTGGCAGTTCGCAGTACCTCTCTGGTGGTTCAAAACACCTGTCAGTATGAGTCTGCTGATGGTTCAAATCCTCCAGTGGCTCTTAGGGAAAAAGCTAGCAAACTCCTACCATGCTATTTACAGCTTCAGACGCCAGCCGAGGGTCAGTTATGAGGTGGTTATGACCCGGAGTCAGTGATTCCTTTTCATTCGTTTTGAGTAATGAGGATTATGATTTCTGGCTCTCATCTGCTGGAAGCAAACCTTTGTTAAGAAGATGGCAAGCAGTTTGGCACACAGAAGGAGAGGAAGCACTTTAAGTTTTATCCCTGTGCAAAAGCTGCTCAGAAGGCAGTGTGGGATTGCAAAGAAAGAGGAATAGAGACCCAAAACACAGGGAGGGAGTGGGGATTGTGGCCAATGTCATAAAATACAATATGCACCGTTGAAAGGGAAGCCATTTCACTTTGGAAACTGCTGCTCAGATCACAGTTAGAAAAAAATAATTTTGTAACAGAGACATAAAAGGGTCTGAAGCAAATAGAAAGAGCAAAACCAAAGAGAAGTAAAATTCCTCTAAATCATTATTTTCGTGCAGCAGCAAGTACCCTTGACTGGGTACTTTCATTCACAGAACGCCTGTTTACTGTCTGGTAATCTTCAATGTAGAAGGCAAGGCAAATCTATTTACACTGTCCGTTTATTTTAATGAATTCTTCTCACTGATGCTTCTTTGGTGTCTTCTGATTCAATGTCATTACTTTGTGTTTGTTCTCTAAGGTGATGTTTATCACAAAAGGAACAATGTATTCACTAAAAGGTATACCTCTGCTTGAGATATAAATTATCCTTGGAAGGGTCCATAAAAAGAATCCCATCAACTTTTCCTTGATGACTACTGAATAAACCATAAAAGGCTGTGAAGAGGCTTGGAGGGACACCTTCAGGGCCACCCACCTCCTAGCGTAGAGAGGAATACAGAATTTCCCCTCACTAAGGTTACATAGGGCAACACATCACCCTTGTATCTAGCAGGTACATTCTAGAGGTGGTTAAGCTTCTTAAGGTTGAAACAGAAAAGCTGTGGATTTTTTCAATTCAAATTCATGATGAATGGCTGTGTCCTGTTATCCCACATTTTGGTCTAGCCATAAGCAGTATTTGTGTCTTTGGGGTCTGATACCTTTGAAGAGAAACGAATAAAAGTTCTGTAGATCTTGCAGAAGGAACTAGGCCTGGGTCCTGTCAATAGCAATAGGCTATAGAGGAGGCATGTTACACCTATATAAAATTTTTAATAAATTTTTATTTCACATTAGTTTGTTTGTTGATAGCACTTAACAACAATAACAACGATGAGAGAGTTCTGTTGGCCTAGTGGATAGAAAGTGATGCTACCAAGCCAAAGGTGGGCAATTTTAATTTGCAGCCCTCAGGCCTGGTTTTAATTGGTTTTTGTCAAATATTCTTCTAAGTGGTATAACACTGGTCTGTTCATTTGCTGTACAGAGGTAACTTGTGGTTGCTGTGATGCTGAACACTGTGACACTAATGCATCAGATGTGTTCATGGGTACCCATGGTGGACAGTGTTTGGTGGAGCTCCCCAATTAAAACACGCTTGGAAGCAGGAGTGGCATCCACTTCCAAAATAGCTTGCCTCTGGAAACCCTATGAACTTGAAGAAATGATGAAAGTTATACACATGTCCAGGTCTTTCATTCATAGGGTCGCTATGAGTCATCTATGACCTGATGACACTTAACAACAACAGCAACAGTTTGCTTACAAAGTTCATATACATTGTGTTTCTTACTATTCTTCATTAACATTTGCGTTTCATACAATCATTATGGGGTTTGGAGGGATTTCCCCCTAATGCATCATGTTTTATAAAATCAATCACCATTGGACCTTGCCCATCATTAATTACCCTGTCTTTCTAGCTCCCTGCCAGATCCTTCCCACTTCCTTTAGCCCCTCCTTCCACCCACCAAATTTTACAACCCTGTGATTTTGCCCCTAGTAGGAGGCATGGCACTCATTCCCTGACCTCAAAACCTACTACATAGCATTGGTAACCAAAACAGCATACTACTGGTACAACGACAGACACATAGAATTGAGAACCCAGAAATGAAACTCTCCACCTATGGACAAGAAAGAAATAAAACCTAAGAACTGGGGAACCAACCAGACGTCTGGTCTTAAGAAAAGGAGCTCAATATTGTTGCCAATGACGCAGAATGGTTGAAGTACATAATAACTGAGCGCATTCTGGTGGCAGAGTTCATAGGGAGTTGCACTAATAACCCAAAGTTTGAGCCACACTGGCAGTTCGAACTCACCAATGACTGCAGGAGAAAGATGGGCATTCACAGCCTCAGAAAATCCACTAGAGCATATGAGTTGATTCTAACTCAGAAGCTCTGAAGTGAGCTGAAGAGGCAGACATGCCCTAGAGAAAAGATTTCGGCAAACTATTTTCATGTCGTAACAGGCAGCTGTGGAAAACATGAGCTCTTTAAGGCAAAATTTTACCTCACTGGGATTTCAAGAGAACAAACCAGTCTATCCTTCATCCTTGGAAGCAAGGATGGCGGAGCTCTGTCTCACATACTTTGGACATGTTGCCAGGGTGGACCAGTCCTTGGAGAAAGACACTACGATTGCAAGGGTGGAGGGTCAACACAGGAGAGGAAGACCCTCAATGAGGTGACACAGTGATAGTAGTCAAGCTGTCTGGTGTGTCAGAGATGGTAAAGGAGCTCAGGATAGGACGAGGTTCAAAGCTGTTGTTTATAAAGTCGCTATGAGTCGCAGTCAACTTGATGGCACTTAACAGTAGCAACAACATCCTAGATGCAGTTTTTCAAGAGCAAAGAATAAGGTTTTCTTTTTCCTAGTCCTTAGGTTTCCTTTACTGCTTTTCTTATAAGAAGATGAAATATCATTGCTGAATAAATGGTAAATCTGAGACTTGGAAAAACAGAATTTTGTATTATCTAGCTTGTATATAAAATTATACTTTAAAATTGTCTACACCATTTCATAAGACAAAAAGATATTAATTCTCTTGCACTCACATTTTCCTACCATTTAAAGTTTTACCTATCGGTGTGTAGATTTCCCCACTTTAATATAGCATCCTCAGATTTCCCCCTTTAATATAGCTGATAAAATTCCTTCCACTCATACTCGATCTTTAAAAACAGAGTATCCTTTTTCAAAACAAATACTTGGATTTTAGTTTACATGTATAACTTAACTAATATCATATATAAAGAGTCTCTAAGGTTACACAAATTTTTTTTATGTGTGAGGCTGCTAATGGAAAGATTAGGAGTTTGAGTCCATCCGGAGACATGTTGGAAAGAAGACTTGAATCCATGTAGTGAAAACAGTTCTACAGTGAAGCACTAGACATGGGGGGATGGGGAGAAGAAGGGTTATTTATTTCACATAGGCACATGCCCTATCACTCTTAAAGCCAAAACTTTTGGGGAGTTAAAGTTGCCACATGTGATAGTTTTATATATAAAGTGACAAGTCTAGGTAGAGAATGAAAATGCTATAAACTTGCCTGGTACTTTTCCATGACAGTAAAAGCAAACCAAGTCCAAAACCATGCTCTTGCAACTCATGGTTATCCATGTGTCAGGGCAGAACAATTTTGCACCCTGGGGTTCTGATTCTGTTCTCATTTTATAGACTACCATAAACAAAGTACAATTCATTAAACTGAGCATCTTATTGACATTCCCATACCATACAGTTTATGACAGAGATTTATCTTCAGAGTCTAAGTTCAAAATCATGTACACTGTACCACAGTTACTCTCCTTTTGTAATTCAGGAAAAAAAATGTCTAGAAATATACAAGCTTAAAGTACTTTTGCTTTGGCTCTTAAAATAGATTCAAGATGTGTGTATATTTATGTGTATGTGTGTGTGCGTATAAATGATGCATTTGAAGTGTGTTGTTGACGAAAATATCACTGATTGCCAGAACAACAAACACATTGGTCGTGGATGAAGTGTGACAGAATGTTCCTTGGAAGCGAGGATGGTGAGGCTTCATGTCATGTACTTTGGACATGTTTTTTCAAGGGTACCAACTCCTAGAGAAGGATATCATGTTTGGCGAAGTCAGCAGGAAAAAAAAAAAGAAAAAGAAAACCTTCAACAAGATGGATTCACCCAGTGACTTCAACAAGTAACTCAGTTGCTGGTTCAGGACAATATTTTGCTCTGTGGTGGGTTGCTATGTGTCAGAACTAGTAGCATCAAAAACATTTATCAACGCTCTCCCCTACTCTACTCCACTCACCTCACGTTTATATATTTAAAACATCCTGAGAATTGAGAGTATCAACTTGTGGCAAAAAGATACAAACCATAATAAGTTTTTTGTTTGCTTGCTTTGGGTTTTTTTAAGACTTGCATCTATTTCAACACATTTAGGGATGAAGAGTTTCTCTAGACAAGCAAAAACCAACAAAACCAAAGCGAACTAACTAAATGAAAAGAAACCCAACATCCCATCAGCCTCTTCCATCAGGTTGCAGCCAGAACGCTGCTGTGTGATCCGTGGAGGTGTGTTTCTTATTGAACTCATGCATGCATTTGTTTTAAAAGAGCAGATGTCCCTGTGGTCAAATCAAACTAACTTTAAGGAGTGAGGCTTTAGGAAAGGAAATCCCTCTGTCAGGTGAAGGATGAAAGTGTTCATGAGAATTCATTCACTTTATTATTTTCCTTTTAAACTTGGACTGGCTAGTTGATGAAACACGTTTCTGTCGCGTTCTGATCCCAGTTTTATTCCTTGTCACACCACTTTGCTGCCAAACAAATGCGGCAGGGTTCAACTGAAAGAGTGCTCCAAATCTTTAATCATTATGAAAAACACAGTACCTTGACCTTGTATCTTAATGTTAAATGGAGTGGCATTATAAAAATTAAATTGGTTCGTGCTCATTTCCATAATATCCTCTAAAAAGCCTTGCCTTGCCTCGAGTGGATGTCCTATTTCTTTATCTTTCTTGATGACCTCTCATGCCTGCAAGTCAGCTCGTTTTTCTTTGCTGAAGACTGCACCCCACTGCTGCATGCACTCTAAAAGTTCCATTAAAATCTAGGGCATCATCACTCATTCTTATCTGCAGCAGGCTGCTGACCAGTGCCACACCAGCAACTGCATGCAAACTAGTCTCAAAGGACAATATTCGTTATATACATTGTCATTCCGTAAGGAGAAGAATCCCACCTGGATCCTCTCTTATCTCACAGAGCACATCTAGCCTTTCAAACATGGCTCCCAGAGCCAGCGCTGTGAAAGGGCCGCTTGCAACAGCAAGCATTACTTAAAAAGCAATTTACCAGCAAGAAATTAGCTTTTTATAGGACACCCTTTATTAAACTCGGTGTGAGATGAGCTAGCATCCTGGATTTCGCCTCGCACCCACTGAGACCACACAGGCCAAAAAGCAGTTTCATTTTAAATACTGTACTATAAAAAATGATCGGTGTTCCCCCTCTGGTCTTTGATGAATTCTTTCTTGGGATGGATGTGTTATTAGGATAATGGGGACGGAGCGGGTAACGGCAGGCTCGGCGCCAGCACTGCTCCGTTTCTCCTGAAATGTGAAAAGACATGAAAAGTACGTATGCCATGAGACCTTCAGAACTATTAAGTCAGAGCAGAGGGACCAAAGAGCTGGGTAATGATCAGATGCAACAAACATTAGCACCTTTGACTTTTCATAATATCCACCATCATCGTTGCAAAGTAATCACAAGCTGTTTCTGTGGAGATGAATACCAAAAATATGAGGGTAATGATAATGCCAAGTATCATTCTTGTCAAACTTGGTGATACATTGTTCCATTATAGATGGTGATATGTAGCACTACCTTCCACTGGTATTGTTGTTGTTGTTATGTGCCGTCGAGTCGCTTGTGACTCATAGCGACCCTATGTACAATAGCCCTAAACCCTGCTCTATCCTGTGTCAACCTCACTGTCTCTGACGCACTCATTCCCACCACCCCAATCACAGAACCGATCCATCTCACGAAGAGTCTTCCTCTCCTGCACTGTCTTTCCACCCTCCCAAACATGATGTCCCTCTCCAAGGACTGGCCTCTCCTTGCAACATACCCAAAATATGTCAGATGAAGCTTCAGAATTCTTGACTCCAAGGAGCAAACCCTTTCTAGGACAAACCTGTTTGTTCTCCTAGCAGTCCATGGTATATTCGACACTCTTCTCCAGCACCACAGCTCAAAGGCATCAATTCTCTTTCTATCATCCCGAGTCACTGTCCAACTCTCCGAT
>NW_006399766.1:8807762-8809037 GCF_000299155.1 Elephantulus edwardii | reverse complement strand
GTCATTGATTTTACAAAATTCAATCATTCTATCTCCAGCCTCATTGGTAGGATCCCAATTTAGCAAATCTGGGCTTTGCAGGTCCGAGTTCTCAGACAACACTACTGGATTTGGGGATCTGTTTCTGAGGACTACTACAATAGATCTTTTGGCTGAAAGTACAGAATAGCAGAGACATGTTTATCTGTGTTTTGAAGACTAGGCAAAGATATTTGTCTGGGTAGATCATAAGAAATCATGGGTAACATTGTGAAAAATAAGAACTACTGAACACAATCCCACACTGTGTTAGAAAGCATTGGAAATAAGATAGACTACAGCAATTTTGATTCCGAAGAGATAACCAAAGGATCTTAGAAAATGAAAAGAAAAAGAATCAATATATTTGCTATGACAGTCACACACACAGTTTATTTCAACAAACATCATGCATGACCACATACTTGGGTCCTAATAACACATTTAATAACATGGTATATACATTCAGTTTATTCTATGTAGTGATCATAGAGGGTCAATGGGTCTCAATATTTTTAAAAATGCTTCCTAAAAAAAAGTTCTACTTTTTTTAAAAAAGAAAATAATTACTGTTGTGTATACCATTGAGCCTGAATCCATCTATCGCTGACATTCCTGCGAGTTTTCAGAGACAGTTAATTGAACAGAAGGAGCTTGCTCATCCTTCTCCTTTGGAGCAGCTAGTGAATTCCAGCTGCGTGTCTTTGGGATTGCAACGCAGCTTTTTTTTTTTTTAAATTTCTTTATTTTTCATTTCAATGAACATCTACAGAGATTTTCGAATTCCATTCATTCATTGTTGCACCCTTCTCCCCGCCCCCCCCCACCGCAACGCAGCTTCTTACTACTCAGCCACAAGAGTTGCCAATATAATTAAAAAATTGTAATTAGAGTAAAAAAAGGAGTGCAGTGCAGCTTCTTACCACTAGGCCACCAGCGCTCCCAATTATAAATTTTAATTAGAGCAAAACCGAAACAAATAAAGCTGTTAAGTCACAAATTTGCATTTGTATTTCATTTCAAAGTATTGCCAGTGGATTTTATTATTTTACCTAACTTCAATAAAAATGGTATCATTTTGTTTTCATTTATACCTCACCCAATGACGATTCAGAATGCTTTCTGATGTTTTCAATTGTACCTCACTTAACTGTACAGTCTTTCAGCCAGTATTTCAGGGGCTGTGTGGCATACACATTTTTTAAAGTATTTTCAAGGGAAATAGAAATGAAATAGAAACAGAAATAGAAATAGAAA
>NW_006399766.1:8806182-8807603 GCF_000299155.1 Elephantulus edwardii | reverse complement strand
AGAAATAGAAATAGAAATAGAAAAAAATATATATATAATTGGAAACTGAACTCTTGGTTCCCTCCAAATCAGGAAACTATGTATGTATCAATGTAAATAAATAGCAGGTTTCTTTTAAACCCAGAACCAGGGCCCATTAGGTGTTATATACTATATCCTGGGGAGAGTTGGCTTAATCTCGCTATGGTACTATTTTCTCACCTGCCAAGCATGGAAGATCCTGTTAAAGTTGATGTATTCAAATCCAGAAAGCATCTGTCATATGGTAACTGTCCAATAAATGGGTAATAGTAATAGTAATAATAATAATTATAATAGTAATACAGAGAATGCTGGGTGAACACATAGATCTCTCCTACTTCTAAGGTATTGAGATTTCAGGCAACAGTTCAGATGTAATGGTTAAGAAAAGAGCAAATTATATTAATAAGAAACCATGGCAGTCACTGGAGAGCTCTGGTGGATTAGAGGTAAGGAGTTGCACTGTCAACCTAAGTGCAAGTAGTTTAAATCCACCCACTGCTCAATGGGAGAAAGATGGGCAATGTCTTCCCATGAGATTTACAACCTCTGAAAACCTGCTGGAGGTTCAGCAAAGAACCAGATCCGACTTGATGGTACCTAACAATAGCAACATGGCAGTCACTGCTTGAGGTAAAAGAATGTGACAAGGTCTCAGTTCCTGAGGAACTCAGAATTGCGATTAGAAGCAAATTTAAACCGTTAGTAAACTGAAGGTCTTTCAGAAGCAGTGACAATTTAAGAAAGCTAAAAAGAATTAACCAATTTCTCAAAGGAAGTACCATTTGAGCTTGCTTAGAGTCATGTTCTCTTACCCACAACTACCTATTAAAACCACCCTGGGAAGATTTTCAAAATCCCCATATCCTCACTTTACCACCAAAAAATCCCAGAACTTCTAGAAGTGGAATGCAGGCATCAGTAGTTTTGCAAGCTCCCTAGGTAATTCCAGTGTGTAGTCAAGGTGGAGAAGTGGTGCCATAAGGCTTGAATAGGCTCTCCCCAGGTAAAGAGGGGGCAAGGAGGATCACTCTCAGGGAGGGAGCCAACTGGAGGAAAAGTTCATGGCATGGGAAGGAACACTTCTATTGGGTAGCACGATCAGCAGTACAACTGAAGGCCAGAAGGTAAAGTGAGGAGTATGAACAGGAATATTTGAAAAGATCCTACTTGGACCAGATGTTTTAAAAAAAAAATATCCAGAGGCCAGGAGAGGGGAAAAACCAGTAAGATCTATTTGTTTGAAAGATAGACTTTAATATGCCAAATGAAATCTATTATTCATAGTAATATTGGTTTTGTAGTAATACTGTTCTTGATAGTTGATTTTCACTCACCCCAACTCCATGTGAAGGAGCAAAACTGCCCCAGAAGGTTTCACTGACTATACTTTTTTTTTT
>NW_006399766.1:8799265-8806082 GCF_000299155.1 Elephantulus edwardii | reverse complement strand
TCTTGGTACCAGCAGCCAGGAAATCAAGAGACGAATTGCATGGGGAAAGTCCATGGTCAGGGACCTCACTCTACTGGTATTAGGGTTTGGGTTTGGTTTTTTTTTAAACAACAAACAAACAAACAAACAAAAAAAACCAAAAAAAACCAACCACCTTATAAACAAGGTAAAATAAAAATTCAAAGAAGCTGTTGCTACAGAATTACTTCCCTAGTGATCCTATATGGCCGAGCAGAACTATGTAGGTTTCCATGGCTGTGGTCAGTGTGGAAGTAGACTGCCACATCTTTTCTTTTGTAGAGCGGCTGGGAGTTTGAACTGTTGATCTTTCAGTTAGTAACTGAGTGCTTAATCCCTATACCACTATTGCTGTTGTTGGTGTGTGCCATAGTGTGAGAACTGACTCACAGCTAACTCTTTAGTGGGTCTTCAGAGACAGTAAATTGCAAAGGAGATTATGCATCTTTCTACCATTGAGCAACTGGTAGACCCAAACCACCTGCATCTGGGATTGCAGAACAGCTTCTTGCCACTAGGCCACCAGGGCTCCCTAATATGCCACTAGGGTTCCTTTATGCATGGTCCTCTCGGTAATTTTTTAACAAGCATTACACTCCCTGTATATTTCAGTAAAATGGTGGATGTGTCAGATTCTGGAACCTTCTGAAGATTTTGACTGCCTGTGCTTCAGGAGTGGCTTAGTGATGGCTTCAGAACAAAGGGTCGCACTGAGCCCAAAGGCATGTGATTCCAAATCCATCAACTACTCTGTGACAGAAAGATGAGCAATCTCCTCCTGTGAGATTAATTGGCCCTCAAAACCTGCTAAGAGTCAGCTATGAGTCAGTTATGATTCTCCGGGAAATAACAACAATCAGCCTTTGGGTAAACCTAAACTTTAGGCAGTGTAGTGCTGGGTGTAGTTAGGTTGTCAATAAAAGAGTATACATCCTGAGCATGTTTACTAGGAATAAAATGGTCAATCAATGCATTAGTATCTTCGCTGCCTATCATTTGCTAGAAGAATTGATGCCTTTGAGCAGTGGTGCTGCAGAAGTGTGTGGAATATACCATGGACTGCTAAGAAAACGAACAGGTTTGTCCTGGAGAGAGTGAAACCAGGCTGCTCCTTGGAGGCAAGGATTCTGAGGCTTTGTCTGACATTGTGGGTATGATGCAAGGAGGGACCAGTCTTTGGAGAGGAAGTATGGAGAGACAGAGAAAGAGAGGAAGACCATCGATGAGATGGATTGATTCAATGACAGGTAATGGGGGTAGGTGTGTTAGGGACAAGATTGGCAAAGGATAGAGCAGGGTTCAGAGCTGTTGTTCATAAGGTCACTATGAGTCTCAAGTGACTTGATAGCACATAATGACAATATATAAAGAAATTCTGAAATATTTTGTATGAGAGGAACCACCTCTAAGAGGAATATGATTCCAAGTTGCTTCTGACAGCTACCACAACAGTGCCAAGGAGAAGGCATTTAAGTTATGTTCCCTCAAATATTGATTGAATAGTATAAAGATAGTATGTTGTTGTTGTGGATTGCCTTCTAATGGAGCACAACTCAAAGTGACCCTATGAACAAAAGGCCTGAAGCCCCTCTACAACTATCAACTATACACACACACACACACACACACACACACACACTGAGTCCTAGGGTTTGGTCTTTAAGAACCCTAATGTGACTGGTGTCCTTAGGAAAAGAGGAGAAGACATAGAGAACAGGGCCATGTGAAGATGGAGGCAGAGACTGCAATAACTACACAGGCAAGCTCCATTTAAAGGCACCAGAAGCCAGAAGAGAAGAGACAGCATTTCTCTGAAGAGCCAGTATAGTCTCATGGCACCTTAATTTCAGATATCTAAATTCTATCATTTTGACCCAAAATTTCTTGCTTTTTAAAGCTATTAGAATTGTGGTACTTTGCTATATGACTGTCCTGCAAGACTGACTGACTAGCTAAGCTAGCTATAATATAGTTACTATTATCCTAAATTGTCCATTATATTGTATAAAAATCAATTCTTTTCAACATTAATTCACTCTCCAAAAGTATACAAAAGATGTCACATCTGTTGGGCTATAAGCCTCCAAAGACTGACTTCAGGTGAAGATTTCTGCCTCATCACAGTAATCATGGGAGACAAATTGGTGTCTAAGTCAATGATCCATTTTCCAGGGACTCTCAAGTCACAGAGGAGGAATGACAATGGTAGTTCTCTTTCGAAATTTTAACATTGCCATGAACTTCCACAGTTGGTTCTCCCCCCCACCTTTCTTAAAACAACAACAACAACAACAAAAACACAAAAAACAAAACCCAAAACACATTAAGAGAAAACCCCCTCAATATTTGGATAGCCATCAAGTCTTCAGTCTCTCTGAATGGTAAATAAATGGGAAAGGGTTGAAAAGGTAGGTAAAAACAAGTCTATGTGTTTTTTCTATCCTTGTTACTTAACACAATGGAGATATACATAGATACTTAAAATACACTCAATGACCTCTTCTAGGCCTTTTGGCCAAGACCAAATGTAGTATCTGTTCCTATCAGTAAAATACAACAAATGAAACCCAAATCATTGTCATCGAACCAATTCTGACCCATCGTAACCCTTCCTTGCGTTTCAGAGGCTTATGGGAAGAAAACTGTCCATTGTTTTCCCCTAGAGCCAGTGGTCTATTTAAGCTGCTGGTGATGCAGACTTTTCATTAATAACACAGCGTGTTACAGAATATACCACCATAAAAACATGAACCCTGATCTGGTGCATTGCTCGTAACACTTGCTATAGCACATTTGAGAGCACACATAGGCCATAGACCATATTGGGCGTGACTATGAATGAAAAACACTCCTTCAATGGGAAGGTGGTACATGCATCTCTAGATAGTAAGCGAACTGAGATGTTCCCTCCTCAAAGGCTTTCCTTTCCACCCCAAAGAGTGGCAAGGTTTGAAACAGAATGTGTGTTTTGTTTTTTTTTTAAAAAAAAGATATAATGAAAGTAATGGCCATAAAGAAATTAGGAACTTTGAAGCAAAATAGAATAAAAACCTCTTGTATTTATTTGTTCAGTACCTACAGTGGGCCAGGGGTCTGTCTCTGAGTGGTGCCAATGGCTAACACTTTGCGCTGCTAAGCAAATGGTTAAAGGTTTAAGTCCACCCAGAAGTTACTCAGAAGAAAGGTCTAAGGTCAGAGAAATCAGAGAAATCACCGACAAGTCCTGACTTTTTGAGTTGAAGTCTGGAGATTGAGAGACCACATGAAAAGGGAGGAGTCAAGGCAATATATGGCATGAGGATGATGGGATCTGCGGCTTCTTCTAGGGAGGCAGAGTTGGGAAAGATGAAAAGGCTGCTGGAATTCAGAATGTGAAAATTCTAATATGCTGGCAAACTTTTCACCTGCAGGTTCTGGAAAGCTATTAATATTTTTTTGAGCTGGTGACTGATTTAATGAGATTGATGTATTTCTTACAAAGATTAATAAAAGAGTGGCATAATGAGACACCAAAAATAGTTAGATGGTAAGTCAGCTAATATAATAATCAAACATGAGATGGCAAATACATAAAGACAGAGAGAAACCATGGAAATGAAAGACAATAATGAATGGTAGAGGGAGGAAAAATGTCAGCAAGACTGCACACGGCTGAAGAAGGAAAGGAAGGGGTCAAAGTTTTCTGAAATAACAATGTGTTAAAGAGAGTTTGTAATATTTTGGCTGATTTTGTCAGAGGTCTACGAAAAACAAATAGCCATCCAGGGCTATGGTTAATTAAGTAAGTACCCTCTATTACACTCAATGCTTTGTTTTACAAAAAAAAATACAGAAAACAAAAGCATACAACTACAGTTTTTTTGCTTTGATGGCACAGTCCATAGAGAGTGCTAACCCAAAGGCTTCTCTGGCGGTTCAAATCCAGCAGAAGTCCTGCAGGAGAAAGATGGATAATCTTTTCCCATTATAGCATTGGAAACACAATTTCAGGTTAGCTGTGAGTCAGTTTGAATTAAGGGCAATGAGTATGAGATTTTGTAAATATAGGCTGAGGAGGCCAGACATATTTTCCAGTTATTGAGATAAATGCATATGTTCCAAAGCATTCTGTCAGAAATGATTTGGAAAAATCCCTTTATAACTGAATTGCATGAATTCTGTTGACTACATATTCAAGTGAGTATTTCTTATTTTGTAGAGACAATTGACAGAACACAATATTTTCCTTTGGTTGAAAGTAAGTCTATGAATGTAAAAGTGTTAATACATTCGAAAGTATATCTTACTAGCAAGTGGTAACTAACTCACAAGAAGAACCTAGTTTAATGTCTTTAAGATTAAATACGAGGATTCTTAAGAGTCCTTCAAAAGAAGGCAACACAGAGTTCTAGAGTATTATAATCATTATTAATTGCGGTATTTTAAAGTTCACTATAGATAAGCTTCCAAGAAAAATGACCCAAATGTATTTGAAAGGTCACAGAAATCTATTTTACTTATCTGACCATATAGTGATAAAACAGAGATGGTCTGAGATAAAATCCAGTTCAGTTGGATGATGTGGTGGTAATCACCTGCCTGACTGAGAATCAGAAGTTCGATTTCCTCTTCCGATTCAGCTCTGTTCTAACCACGACATTTAGTCTTTGCATACTTCAATTTGGAAGCTGCAAAATGCTCCCAGTAATAGTATTTGCTTTAGCTCAATGAGGGCAATGATGTTTATCTGAGTTATGTTTTCTATGCTTTTTAGCCCAGCACCTAGAACCATGTCCAGGACATCTGAGAGGCTCAAATATACTTGTTAAATGGATTCATGAATAAATGTGGTGAGAATTAGGTAAAGTGAAGTTCTTAACACATTTAAATGTATCCATTTCGATGTAGTGCTTGTATCTGTGGAATAGTATGTCTAAATATAGTGTATTGTATTCGTTTGTAGGAAAGTACTAGAGAATGGTGTGATACTTCCTGCCTCTCCCCAATACCATGTTGTGTCACACCATACTGATTGCCTGAAATCAGTCATGCTGAGGTATTGATGCTGCACGCATTTGCAAATGCAGCAAAAGCCAGCAGCGCACATTCCAAGGAGTAGGTAGTAAAATGTTCACGAGACAACTCACCTCTACTTATTCTGATCTCTTCTATGTTTTCTATAATTTTGGTGAAGGTGCCCAAACCACCCCAGGTCAACCAGCACTTTGACTTGAAACATTTCCATCCCAGAAATAGACCTCATAGCTTAGCTAATTCAGATGTTCTGAATTTAGAAACAACCACGGACTCTCCTGAGGTAGGTCTGGGTGTCTCTTCTATGGGTTAGGCTATCACTCAGTGGTTACTATGCTGGTAGCACTTATTCCGATATATTATAATTTGGATGCCGCTCCTAAGATCTCTTTAGAGAATAGGGACTGTCTTAACCAAAGTTATAGTCTCTGAGCCTTGCTCTTACAGGCGGTACTCAATAAATGATAACTCTCTGAGCATCTCTATCAACTCAGTCTGTTTTGTATGATGCTGGCAATACAGAGATGCTAAGGTTGATTATTAGTCCAAGTATAGCAACTAAGGTCCAGGCACCGTTACACAGACACTCATCATGTGCCATCATTTTCTGATGTTGACGGGGGGGAGAATCTACGGCACTAATCTAGAAAAGCAGTCCTAGTGCTGGTGGCAATTTGCTAGCCCTTTACTATGAAGAAAAATGGTTTCAAACACATAGGCAATGCCTGTGACAGATGCACTCAATCTTCATTCTTGTCTTGCATTTTTGTTGTCAATACATGACAATGACATCTGAGATCATCCTTATTTGATTGGGAAAAAAAATACTATTCAAAATAACAAGCACAACTCTCTCGGAAGAAGGGTAACCAGGGTGCTCCTTCAGGGCCAGAATTCAGAAACTTCCTCTCACATATGATGAGCATGTTGTCAAGAGGGGCCAGTCCTTGGAGAAAGACATCAGGAGGTAAGCACAGAAGAAGGAGGCTCTGAAGTGGATGCAATGGCACAATGACTATGTGTGTATAGGCTATGGTAGTGGTACAGGATAAGGCAGCATTCAAAGCTGTGAATTCATAGGATCACTGTGAATTATAGTTGACTCAACAGCATCTAACAACAATAGCATATTTATAAAGAACTCCAGCTAAACAATTTATCTATTAGGTCTATTTCCCTATGTTTTTTGATTCCTCTGCTAGTCTCCATATTCACCTTGAACAGACTTTCTCCGTGTGGAATGCTATTTCTTTCTCCTCAACACTGGCCTGTCACGTGTCATGAGCAAGGTTCAGTAGTGTTTGGTTTACTCCACAGAATTAACACACTGCCGCACACTTTTTAAATTGACGACCGTGCTCAGAAACACATTTGCCATCATTTGCGGCAACGTGTTAACCAATATTTTCTTCACAGTTCATGATCCTTAAATATCCAGTAAATGAATGATTGCGGATTTTTTTTAAACACTATCGGTATTGTTGTCTCATGCTTATTCAATTACTCTGGATTCTGATGCCTATGAAATACAGAAAAGGTAAAACACTGGTCATGTCTAGAGTGGAATACCAACTAAAAATCCCATAGTTGTTGAATTGATTCCAACTCTGTGACCCTCAATTGAATTTCTGAAGCTGTAAATCTTTATGAGAGGAGGCTTCCTATTCCCATGGAGGGACTGGTGGATTTAAACAGCCAGTCTTTCAGTTACAAGTCAGACATGAGTGCTGAGATAACCAAAATAAGAGATGGTTGTTGTTGTTGTTATGTGCCATCGAGTCGTTTC
>NW_006399766.1:8748440-8794260 GCF_000299155.1 Elephantulus edwardii | reverse complement strand
GGTACACTATCCCCCCCCCCGCACCTCCCCAAACTATACTTTTTTATGGAAACAGAATCATCAGAACTTTTTTCTCTGTTGAACAAGCTAGTGGAGTTGAACTGCTGACCTTTGAGGACACAGTCTAGCACTTAAATACTGAACTCTGGAGCACTGGTAGTCTAGCGAGAAGCTGCATTGCAATCTCAAAGGCACCAGCTGCTCCAAGGGAGACGCAGGGGCAACCTCCTCTTGGGCGTATAATTAACTGCCTCCGAAAACTCCCTGGAGGGTCAGCTAGGGGTTGGAGTTGGTTCTGACTCTAAATTACCTAGGGTTCTTCTCCAAATGATTTAAATTGTTCAGTCAAGGGTGTGAACCAATCTGTCAATGACTCTCATGTACAGCTCTTGTCCACTCCCAAAGATAAGCAGGCCAAGGGTCCAGCCTAGGAATTTGCATTTCTAACTAGTGTTCAGATGCTGCTGATAGTACTGGTATATTATGATACATTAAATAATGGCACTTTAGACTGGTGGTTCTCACCCTTCAGCATGCATCAGAATCCTCTGAAGGGCTCTCAAAACACCTATGAATGGGTCCCTTGCACAGCGTTTCCAACTCAACTGATCTGGGTGAGACCACTGCAGTCCTATCACGCTCCTGGACAATGTTTAATGCTGCTGGTTTGGAGGCCTGTCTTTGAGAACCACCACAATGGGCCGTAGCTGAAAACAGTGAATGTCAAAAAGATGCTTACCTATATTTTATTAACGACATAAAGGCATTTGACTGTGAAGATCTTAGGAGTTGGTAGATAAACATCAAGAAGGATGGGAATTCCAGAACACTTAACTGTTCTCATGCAAACCTATACATAGACCAAGAGGGAACCGTTCAAACAGGTTAAGGAATCCAGAGTAGTTTAAAATCAGGAAAGGTGTGTCTTTCAGAGTTGTTTGCTTCTACCATACTTACTCTGCCTGTATGCTGAGTAAACAGAAAACCTGGACTACATGAAGAAGAATGCACATCAGGACTGGCGGAAGACTAAAAGCCTATGATGTGCAGATAACACAACTGTGCTTGCTGCAAAGGACCTGAAGCATTTACTGATGAAGGTCAAAGACTCGAGCCTTCAGTATGGATTGTATCTCAACATAAAAGAAAACCACTCATGATCACATCAATAAGTATTGTACTTGAATCCACAATCAACACCCACAGGAGCAACAAGTGAAGAAAATGAATGGCACACTGCATTGGGGAAAACAAAGTAAATCTTCAGGGTTACAAAAGCAAGTACGTGTATGCTAAACTCAAGCCTGGGTACTGCATGTGAATGATGAACAATGAATAAGGGTGAATGAAGAATTACTGATGCCTTTGAACGGTGGTGTTGGTGATGAATATTTTATATACCATCGAATTCCAACACAGCACGAATATGTTATGGAAGAAGTACAAGAAGAATGTTATTTAGTAGCAGTGGTGAAGAGACTTCACCTCCTGCAGAAGGACATCATACTTGGGAAAACATGTACTCATGCAGAAAGAGAAAAGCCCTCAATGGGATGGAGAGATGCTATCACTGCAGCAATGGGATTAAAAGTCACAACCTAAGTGCAACAATGAATGAATGAAAACCCAAAATCTCTGTAAATGTTCATTAAAACTAATAAAATGTAATAATAATAATTAATAATAATAACAATAAAGTCACAACCTAGTGAGGATAGTCAGTACAAGGCCAAGTAAGAATGTTATTCTGTTGTACCTACGGTCATATGATTCCGAATTTTCTTGATAGCACCTGACAACAAAAATGACTCTGTATTCAGTTGCAATTTTAAATACCTGTACCAGGGAGGGAGTTTTTAGTTTACTTTTCAGACAGAGGAGCGAACTGGGGGGGGGGGCGGGGAGAGAAATGCAGCAATGAATGAATGGAAATCCAAAATCTCTGTAAATGTTCATTACAATATTAAAATAAAAAAAATTACCAAAAAACAAAACAAAACCCAAACCCTTAGCCTGGTGTCCTTGGATTTGAGAAGCAGGGTCACAGGCACGGCACATCAATATTCTCCCTCGATTCTTGGGTGCACAGCTGCCCTGCATTCACAAACCATCTGACAACTTTTGCTGAAGTGATGGATTGCCTGTTGTCCATTCGGCTCCTTACCTAATGGTTCCTTTATTTAACTAATGACCGTAATTCTCATTAGCTGCTGATGAAACATTAAGATTTTGTTTGTGGAGCCTGCAAAAACCTCCATCGCTTCAGGACATCAGTAGGTGAGCATTACTGGGCCAGCAACGCCCAACCTTCCAGCTGGCCTGAGCTGGCGGCCTAGCAATGGTGGCGTAAGGCTGCCATGCTTCCTCTTCCTGTTGGTATACTGTGTGCTTTAAGTCACGAATTCCTTACACTTTGAAATGGCTTTCTGTTTAGTAAGCTGCAGCAGTGACATTTTAGATATAAGAAAGTTCCTCTGTTGTGTCCTAATAAGCTACAACTCAAGGATATGGGGCGAGTCCATGTGATGTCCTTCTGTGTTGGTTCTGAAGGCGTCTCATTTCTGCTCTGCTTCTTACACATCCATGTCAAGAGATAGATGGAAATTAGCACATGTTGTATTCCGTCTACTTTTGCAGTATTTTTTTTTCTTAAGGTTCAGATCAAATGGCCACACCTAAGTGATCTTTTCCAGAGGTCCTGCTTCCAGTGCTGTTTTGTCCTTGGTGTATGTTTTTATTGGGGAATTTATTCCACTGTGTACAAACTGGTTATGATCCACATCCATTCCCCTCACAGCACATACACCCAGGAATTCAGCAGGATCTAGCTCATCTGTTAATTTCTAGCACTTCCAACAGAGTAAAATAGAGAGGGGACTCTAAAATTTTTCAAGAGAATTCTGAAGAAATAATCCAGGGGTACTCTTTCCAAACTGGCGTCCAGATCTCACTATACATTTTCCAAAGGCTGAACTGATGCCTCTGGCTTTTTTTCACATGTCTGGATGCTATTCCTGACCATAAGCACTACTGAGATTTATTCTATTCCAATTTCTATCTCATTTTTTTACAGTGGATGGCACATTTAAAACAATCAAACAAACCAGTCTTTGCTGTTGAGTCAAAACCAACTCACAGTTGACCTTCCAGCAGGATTTCAGGAGGCCTCAAGTTCCAAGGGAGGAGAAGGCTCATCTTTGACATATAGAGCAGCTGCTGGATTTTAACCACCAGAGACATGACCTTGGGGTTACCATCATTAGAGTGCTCTATAGCACATTTAAGGCATGGTAAATAGCCGACAGATTAAACAGCTATGTTTCTGTAAAATGGACTGTTAAATGGGATTGTTATTATGCTACTTTTCTGAAGTTCAAAGGCTATCTGTGTGGTTAAGCAAACTTGCTTATCCTTAAATAGAAAAATAAAATTAAAAATATTTAAATTGGTGATATTTAAGAATGTGGTCTGACTGTATTTTGCAGTATTTACTTTCTTAGATTCACTGTGACATTATGATATGTGAAAAAATGGACCCAGGACATAGTTACAGATGACATATGTCCAAGACATGTAGCACAGAAAGCAGCTCAGTATCAATCAGATTTAGGGTTTCAGAGTTGTAATTCTAGATCTTACAGCATTTTACTGTGTGGCTTTAAACAAATAGTTTTTGACATCTGGACATTCTGCTTCTTTTCTGCCAAAATAATAGGTTGAATAAATTATTCCCCCCTCTCCAAGTTACTTAGACTTTATAGCAATGCCCTCACCTCTATGTAACATGAAGACAAAAAGGAGTTATAAAATGTTTTTACTTATTTTAAGGGTTAAAAGAGCCTAGGGAGATCTTGTAGCCTATTCCGAAGGGAGTTGCACTATTAATCCAAAAGCGGTACGACTTTGGTCATTTGAATCCACCAGCAGCTCCACAGGAGAAAGCCAGACAATCTCCACTCACACAATTTACAGCCTCTCAAAGATCCACTGGAGTGTCCGCTAGGAACTGGTTCTATCTCAATAGCAATAAGATATCACCCCCCACACACACACACACTCCACCAAAAAAAACACCCCAAAAGACACTAAATAACACAATGGTTAAGGACTCAACTGTTAACTAAAAGGTCAATGATCCAAATCTACCATCTGCTAGTTAGTAAAAGACTGGGCCATTTTCTCTCATACAGACTATAGCCTAGGAAACCCCATCAATGTTGATGTGTGCCATCGAGTCAGAACCAACTCAGAGTTGACTCTCCAGCAGATTTTCAGAGGCAGGTGTTAATCACACAGAAAGAGACTGCACATCCTATTCTCAGGGAGCAGCTGGTACACTCGAACTGCATGCCTTTGGGATAAGGCTGTTCTATTCTGTTTCACAGGAGCACTAGGAGTTGGAATCAAGTGTAAAACACACACAACAGTATAGAAAACTGGCAAAGAATTTTGTTTTGTTGATTCAGATATTTAGTCACTTGTGATGGCAGCCATAGGGTGTGAAGTGGCCAAGGAAGGGAGGGGACTGTAACCAAGACATGATAACCAGGAAACGCCCTGTGTTTTCTGAGATCACATGATTCTTTGATTTTGAGGAGTCAGACCTTTCAGGAAAGCTATTTCTAAAAAGCTGTACTCAAAACAAGTCCAGATAACCGAAGTGCCTTTCTAGGGACTGAAATCCAATGAGGATTACTGCAACAAAGCCAGTGAAGATGCTCACAGTGTATATAGTGATTAAAGAAAGGGGGGAGACCACCTGCTAGTGACCCCAAACCAAAACTTGCTGCCATCTACCAGAATCCCAACTCATAGTGGTCTTGTAGGACAAAGCAGAACTGCTCTATGAGTCTCCATGGACACAGACTGCCAGAAAGTTCGCCCAGTGAGTGGCTAGTGACTTTGTACTGCCAACCTTTATGTTAGCAGCACAGGTTTAAGTACAGCGCCATCGGGAATCCTTTGCAAGTAAACAGTGACCATAAATATACAGTCAATCATGACTATAGAAAGTGTGAGGTCCTATAAATGTTCTGTCCATCCTTATCACAACTCAAAGAGAAGTACTGTTCTTCCCCATGTTAAAAATGAGAATCCTTGCGTCTCAGAGAGGTTAGGACTCTTGACTCTCTCATCCTGCTAGTGGGTAATAGAGGCCGAGTTTAACTCTAATATTGTGTGATTCTGATAGTGGGTACTTTTAAAAGAATCAGCCTCCTCTCCCTTTTTCACTCAGTTACAAATATACTGAACTTTATGCAGTTGCCAGTATAAAAAAATAATCCCAAAATATTGTGTGACTTTAAAAATGGGAACTTTCATCAACGTCCATTAGTAATCAGTTGCTCAGTTGCTAATATATACAACTATAACCAGTCCAAAAATAGGAAAGCGCATCCAGATACAGCCGAGAAGAAACACTCTGGAGAAAGCAAGTGAATGGCACAGGAATGCCAATCAAGCTTAATTTGAGCTCAATCAAGGAGCTCTCAGACTTGATCTAGAATAAAAACACATATTCAGAGAAAGTGTTGGTGCAGGGAAGCGCAGTGTAGCAATCTGGAGGACTGCACTTTCCTGTAACCTGCTCTATGTGGTGAGTCCTTGGTTCTGGACACAGTAGAACATCAAATTCATTTTAAAAGCATCATCTTTCAGCGAGCTCTGGTGGCCTAGTGGCAAGAAGCTGCAACTGCAATCTCAGAGATGCACAATTCGAATCCACCAGATGCTCTGCTGGAGAAGGAGGGACAATCTTCAGGAGAAGATTGAAGGTCCTTCAGGAGAAGTACCAGTCAGGTCTGATTTGACGGTACACACAAAAAATAATGAAATAAAATAAATTTTAAAAAAGTGTTAAAAAAAAGCATCATCTTTCAATAAAAGGACATTCATGGCTTAAAGGTGCATGCATAGCTTCAGTAAAGTAAATGGTTGGCATACAAGAATTGGCCAAATAAGTCCACAGAGCAACATCATTGAGTAAAAGGATTGCTAAAAATGAATTGGAGAAGTAATGGGAATACTTCTTTTTAGAGATTATATAGGGTGTCCTTTGGACTCTGCTTGATTTACACCCTCATACCATACATCTACTTTTCCCCAAAGGGTTTGTTTTTGCATCTATTTTCATTCTCCTCCATAATTCTGATCAGTTATTGTTTTGGGCCACTGATTGTAAAAGAGGTGATGAAATTGTCCATTTTCAAAGCATTTGAAAGCATAAGAAAACTGGATAGAAGAGTGTGAAAATTTTTTTTAAAAGAGGGGAGCTGGTAAAGGAAGGGACTCTGGTGGCACAGTCTGTAGGGAACTGTGCTGCCAACTTAAAGGTGCCACCTTTCTGCTGGTTCGAATCCACTAGAGGCTCCTTCAGAGAAAGAAGGGCAATCGCCTATGTGATTATGACCTCTGGAAACTCCCTAGAGGGTCAGCTATAAATTGGGTCTGACTCAACGGCAAGGAGTTTTACATTTTTTTTTTTTTTTAGCAGGTCTGGGAGATGTAGGAGGCGAATACGAGCATGTAGAAGCTCTGCTCTGAGTGTTTTTAATGTTTCATAGCACATTTCAGGTCAACAACCATGTCACTGTCATCATATTTTACAGAAAATAATGGAAACTGAGACGAAAATATAAGGACAAATTGAAATTTTAGAGACATTTGAGGGCGAGCCAGAGGAGAGGGCAAGCAATACCTTATTGAGACATGATTTATGCAACTCTCATCCTTAAAATCTAGACCGCTGAAATTTGTTAACTGCGGCAAAATGATTAACTCGATGAAGCAGGCATCCCTAATTCTGGGCCTCTCACCTCTTTAATGAAGCATATCCACATGTGGTGCCAAGAAGAAAAAAAATAAAAAGATAGTGGGGACAACCTCACACATTTAAAACACTGTGAGATTTCAAAAGAGCCTGCATTTCCACATTAATTGCCGACCACAGCAAAATCCTGACTCTCTGCTTCTCTCAGACACCACAGTTTCCCAGAGAGCTGAGGCCTATCACTGAGTATTACCAGCATTTTAATTTTCACTCTCTTTCTTTTTTTTTTTTTAAGTGGCCATCGCTCAGAAGATGCATCATACAGTATTCTGGGTACTTAAATGAAATACACAGGCCAGTACTAAAACACACTTTTGTGATTTTGAGTTAGCAGCATTCTGAAGCGTTGAGACAATGCTGAAGGTGCTAGCGTGAGAAGTGAATGAAAATTGGACTATCTAGGAATTGGCTCAGATTGTTACAGACCCACCTTCCAAAACAGATGAGATGAAACAAGCGTACATTAACTGCCTTCACAAGGATGGTTTAGAAACCATTTTTCCATTTTCTTTTTACAAAAACTTCTAATACTCACCCCAATGGATGATAAAAGGCAATGTAGAAGCATTATCAGAAAGTAATAGAAAGTTTACTTTTTTGAGTCAGTGATACTATGAACTCTTGATAAGATTTCCTTCTCAATATCATCTGGCATTTCTGTTAGCAAAATATTGTGGATTTTCTTCTTCAAACTCTATGCAATATTTGACTAGGTACAAAACCACTCATCCAACCATTCAACAATTGTGGAGCACAAGTGTATCACAAAAGAAGAGGAAGAACCTCCGCATAGTGATTCCTAGTCTGAAATCTCAATACGAGACACTCAACTACTTTCTCCTGGAGGAGGGCACAACCAGAGCTCTTTTCAAGACTAAATTTTGGACATTAAACTCCTGTTTTATGTCCTTCTTACTGATTGTACATTAGTGGATGTGGCAGATAGTCTATCCTCAAGTAATTTACAGTACAGTAAGAAGTGCAATCTAGTGGTTTCCTTCTTGTCCAATAGTGATTCTTCTCCTTTATTCCACACTTTGAAGGAATACTGAATATTCCATGGATTGCCAAAAGAACAAACAAGTATAGCTTGGAGAAAGTGCAACAAGCTAAGGTTGGAGAACTTTCGTGTCACACACTTCGGGCAAGTAGTCAGGGGGGCCAATCCTTGGGAAAAGACAACATGCTGGAAAAAGTGGAGGGTCAGAGAAACATAAGACGACCTTCAACAACATGGACTGACACAGTAACTGTAACAATGGGCTCTAATATGTCAGAAATGTGAGGATGGCACAGGATAAGGTCACTATGAGTTGTCGTCAACTTGACGGCACATGACAGCGACAACTAAATATGCTATCGTGATTAAAACCATTCAGTTTAAGCCTCCTGAGAGCATCACACTCATCCTATGACACAATTTTTAAAAGTATTCAACAGGAAGCCAGTCCAACATAGCGGTGTATTCAGATGTCATATTACACCCAACTTCAAGAAAGACTCAAGAAAACAAAATTCATCAGATGAAGACAATAGTTACAGAGCTCCAAACACCAAATGGGAGATTGAAGAACTGGACAGAATGTCAAGTGGGGATGGCAACCGCTAGAGCAAATATGGATCAAGTCAACAAAACATCACCAATGTAAGTAAACAAACTATGGGGAAACTTAAGAGAAAAAAGGACAACACTAGATATTTCATATAGAGTTTTAATAGTACATAGGATGAGAAATGTGTAGTAATGTGGGCACATGTGGGTGCATTTATGTGTAGGCAAATACAAGTACATGTGCATGTAACGGTATATCTATTGTGTGTGTGTGTGTGTATGCTTCTTCATTCGTTCAATATACACACACATACACACACATGTATCTCCAAATAGAGGACATACACCAAGAGAGGACACTTCCTGGGCATACACCAACAACTCACAAATTTGGTTAAATGACTCAAGGGTTTGAATACCATAGTCTCAGGGATCTATGATATTAGTCCTATACTACTGCTGGCATAGCATAGCTCACAAAGATAAAATTCTACACCCTAATTCGATTAGTGCCTGGCATCTTAAAAGCTTTTTCATAGTCATCTAAGAGTAACCATTGGTTTCCACTCCTAAAAAGCAAAAACTGTTGAGAGCAATGGAAATAAAAAGATCAAAGGAAAACCTAATCCACAGAAATAATAACTCATAAGGAGTATAATCTCTTTAAGCCCGAGACTAGAAGAACAAGAGACAACCAATACAGACCATTTTGATCAGTGACACAAGCAATGGTCCTGGCTAGAATAGAAGAAAAGCATAGAGGACAACTGAAATTCCTTCAAAAGGCCAGATCTAGTAAGACAAATTGAAAAGATCATTCAGGAGGCTGGGCTTTATGAGGAGGAATGTGGCATCAGGATTGGAGACTCATCAACAAACTACGTTAAGCAGATGACACAACCCTGCTTGCTGAAACTGAGGCGGACCTGAGTGCTTGCTGCAGAAGGTCAAGGACTGTAGTCTTCAATATGGATTGAAGCTCAACATCAAGAAGACAAAGACTCTCACCACTGGGCCGATTGGCAGCATCATGACAGATAAAGATTGAAGTTGTTAACAATCACAGCTTGCTCAGCTCCACAATCAGCACCCTTTGCACCAACAATCAGGAAATTAATAGGCGAATTGCTGTCAAGGACCTTTCCAGAGTACCAAGAAGCAAGGATGTCAGTCTGGAGACTAAGGTGTGCCTGATCCAGACCATGGTCTTTGCAATTACTTGATATGCATCAGAAAGCTGGACAATGACAAAGGATGACAGAAGAAGAATTGATGCCTTTGAGTTGTGGTGCTGGACATACCATAGACCACCAAGAAAACAAATAGGTCTGTCTTGGAGAGGGTGAAACCAAGTTTCTCCTTAGAGGCGAGGATTTGTTTTTTTCATTTTCAGTTATTTTTGGGGTTTTTTTAAATTAAATTTTATTAATTTTAATGAACATTTACAGAGATTTTGGGTTTCCATTCATTCATTGTTGCACTATTTTCTCTAGGATTTTGAAGCTCCATCTCACATACTTTGGGCAGATGACCAGGAGAGACTGATCCTTGGAGAAGGACATCATGCTCAGAAGGGTGAAGGGACAGCACAGGTGAGGAAGACCCCAGAAGAGATGGATTGATACAGTAAGTGGAGCAATGGGGTTTGCTGTGTCTGAGTCAGTGAGACTGGCTCAGAATAGGGCAGACTTGAGAGCTGTTGTACCTAGGGTCCTTTGAGCTGTAGGCACATGACACATAACAACAACAACTAAGACAAAAGAAAGAAGGGGAACCTTTGAGGTTATCACCCTAAAATAAACTTTGACCATAGAATTAAAGCTATTTCTGCATGCCATTCGTCAGCCAAATAATCGATTTGTTTACAAAATAAACAATACCACCCATGAGTAGCGTGTTCTCCAAAACAATGGATTCTTTTTTTAATTGACATTTTAATGAACTATTATAGAGAACTTGGATTTTTTTTATAAAACATAAGCAAATATTTTTAATTCATTATATTGCATTATTAGCTGTGGCTCTTGTTGGAAGAGAACTTGGATTTTAATTCACTCATTGTTGCACATTTTCCTCCCTGCCCACTCCTCCTACCTCCGCAGTTCACTTTTCTCTTTGAGAAGAAAAAAAAATTCTTTCACTGTTTCACAATCCCCTCCCCCCAATCCACTTTACTATGAAGCTCTTATTCTGGACTCTTGCCATGCAAATAATAGCTGATCATATATCCCTTTTAAATAGTTTTCTCTCCCTCATCTGTTTCAATGCAGTGTACATTATTTATCCCCTCTTTTCTTAGTTTCCCCCAAACCCGATGTCAGTCCTGTTTTATAACAATGGCATTATGCAGTATTTGTCCTTTTGTGATTGATATATTTTACTAAATATCATGTCCTCAGGGTCATCCAGTTTGTATGATAATTCATTAATTCTTTGTTTTCCAATACTACATAGTATTCCACTGTGTGAATATACCAGTTTCTCTATCCATTCATTCATTTGTTGATGGGCACTAGTATCTCACCCCAGTAAGAATAGCAAAATTCAACAGAGCAGCAGACAACAAATGCTGACGAGGTTTTGAAGAAACCAGAACTCTTCACTGGTGGTGGGAATGTAAAATGGTGCAACCACTTTGGAAGGCAGTATGGCACTTTCTCAAAAAGTTGGAACTAGAAATACCCTTTTACCCAGCAAGTCCACTACTGGGAATATATTCTAAAGAAACCAGAACTGCCACCCAAGCAGATATATGCACACCTGTGTTTATTGCTGCTTTGTTCACAATAGCAAAGAGTTGGAAACAACCCAAGTAAGTACCCATCAACAGAACAATGAATTCTATAAGATAAAATTAGTCAACATTGTTTCATGAGATGGATTGATTCAGTGGCTGGGGAAATAGGGTAGGTGTGTCAGAGACAGTGAGACTGGCACAAGATAGACAAGGGTTTAGGCCGTTGTACATAGGAACGCTATGAGTTGCAGGTGACTGGACAGCACATAACAACAACAACAACATGCAAACAGCACTCCTGTTAACTACTTGAACCAACCCATAGCTGACCCTCTATTGGGTGAAGTACAGTGAATCACACAGGAGGAGATTGCCCATCTCCCTCCAGCCCCCAAAACAGAGCAACTGGTGCAATCCTTTGGGATTTGCTATTGTATACGCACACACACACGTATGCACGCACATACACACATATATATGGCTCTGCTGGCTTAATGGTAAAGAATTGCACTGTGGACACAAAGGTAGGCAGTTTGTGTCCTTTTGACATTGCTGGGTCAAAACAAAATTGCTGTGTTTGAGCTCGCTGTTGCAGCCCATTGTGCCAGTCCACCATATCAGGGGTGTTTTTATTTTTTACTAACCTTCTCTTTTACTAAGCATGATGTGCTTCTCCAGAGACTGATCCCTCTTGATGTCCAAAATACCTAAGATAAAGTCTCACCACTCTCTTCTCTAAGAATCATTGTCTGTACTTCTGTCAGGACAAATCTGTTCATTTTTCTGGCACTTGAGGGTATCGTCAATAATCTTTGCTAAAGCTGTAAGTCAAATACATCAATTCCTGTTTGATCTTCCTTATCCATTGTCCTGCTTTCATACACTCAGGAGGCAATTGGAAATACCATGGCTTAGGTCAGGTGTAGCTTAGTCCTTATAGGGACATCTTTAGGTTTTAAAATATGTTTTCCCCCAACCATTTGTAAACTTCTAAATCACACTTACTCACTAGAAGGTTTTACCCCTGACAACTTTTGAACTTCTCAATCACACTTAGCATGGCTCTAAGTATATTTTTGTCATCCATTACATACTTAATTTTATTCTACTGGTTTCCTATGAACTTTGTGAGTTGGCAGTTCACTTTTTAAGCCTCCGTAGTAATAATTTCTTAACAGTAGTTAAAATTCAAATGAGTTCATAAGCCCTCAGGGTGACTCTTTTTATCCAAAGAAGGTTGACTTGTTTTTCCAAGATCCAGATCTTCATGTGTCACTTTGGAAATTATTAACTAAATGTGTGAAGATTGTGAAATTTCATTAAGTATGTTTTTGAAGACAAAATTTTGGTTTTTGCATAATTCTCTCTTGTTAAATAAAAATTGTGGAAAATATCACGAGGTTCTCATCTTATTAAAAAGTACATGTATAACAATGTTTGAATTTAAATAGTTTGAACACACATCGAATCACTCTATTTGAACTGCCAACTTTCTGTAAGAATTTGAGCACTGAATCACTCCATCAATCAGTATCCCACATACAGAGAGAGGTTTCTTCACCCCCCCCCCGCCCCAACACCCATTATATTATCAGGCACTGTAACATCATGCATACATTTTTGAAATTAAATGGCCAAAATTCACTCACTCACTTAGTCTCTCTTTGTCTCTGTCTCTGTCTGTATGTGTGTGTGTGGCTATATAAATTCATTTCACCTTCCGTTTTTGTCAGATAACTTTGTTGAGTCTCAATCATCATCTGAAACATGGGTCCAATTTTAGGTACGTCTCAGTCTATAATGTTTATGTTCAATGATAGAAGGTTTTGAAACATCGTGTTGTTTGCAAAGGTTAACTGTTGATCCCCTTCATCAGTGGACAAGGACAGGCCTCGTGGTACCAAGAGTTCCAATAGCTAAGCCACTAGATCTTCTAAAAGATCAAAGTAATAGTGGATTGAGTCCGAGTCAGCTGTATTACTGAATATTAATGCCAGGAACAGTCTTGTTGACACATCAACAAAACCATGTTTACTTTTAATTAGGAGTCCCAATTACCACATGTATCCTTTTAAACTTCCTTTTAAAGTGATTCAACCTATTTGTCTCCAAAGAGCATTTGCTTGAATGTCATGCTGGGTCAGACCAATTTCACACCTAAGAGAAAATCACCCAGCCCTCTCATGTAATTGGCTTATTACTCCATGTAAACCACACTGGCTGTAAAGTGACATTAATTAATTAACTAATTAATCAATTAATCTGACAGACTATATTTAGAATATAGATACTCTTTCCTATCCTGGGGAAAGACATACAATGTAATTGGGGAGGGGGAGGGACTTGACAAGACTAAGCAACAGAAAAAAAATACCTCAGGTTGAATAAAAGATAGGGTTATATAAGAAGCAGGCTGGTTATGAGGGATTGGTCCGGGGGTGATAAAACTGAAACCACTTTCTTTAGTGATCCTCCATTGGGTTTCCGAGGCTGTACACCTTTATCGAAGAAGGAACTACTTCTCTTTCTCTGGAGAATTTGAATAAATGACTTTTTGTTTAGCAATGCAATGCATACTGCACTATGTCCCTCCACAGTCCTTACCCATTAATAGATGTCAACAAGTAAACAAGAGCTGCCTTTTCAAGGAGGTTGTGTGAAAACCAGAGCTACATATTTATCCCATTATCTCATGTAGTTACAGAGCCTTCAAAGAAAGCCACACTTTTACTCAAAGACTTGGCATAGACATGATCTGACACCCAAATGAAATATGGAGCGGAACATGTGATATTAATTTCGTTCCAGAAATTTGAGGACATATGCTCCACCCCTTTACTCTTTATCTTTTCTTATTTCATAAACCCATCAGAGAAACTTTTTATCTCACCAAAGAAATATCACTCTACAACCAAAATTGTAAATTAAGAGAGACTATATTTTCTTCTTGTTGTTAGACACTCTAATGTTATGAACTTCACCCCTAGTGCAAGCAAAAAAGACACTATGGTGCTTCTTCACACACTAGGATAGCTGTAATGAAAAGAAATAAATGACAGGACATTTGCCACACAAAATACCACATATTATATCATTTCATCTACATAAAATGTTTAAGAGAGGCAAATACATATGAATAGTATAGGGATTGGTGTTTGCCTAGGGGCTTTGGAGGCAATATGGAATAACCGTTAATAGGTACAGGCAAAATAATCCTAAAAATCTGACTGCTTAAAAGCTCTCTAGATCTATTTCACATAACATTCACTTTTAATCCAAAGTTAACTGACTGAATCAAGCCAGTTAACATAAAGGATAATGTTCTGTGCCATTGGGGTGTCAAATGGCATAACCATTACCCATGGTGGACAGTGTTTGGTGGAGCTCCCAGTTTAAGACAGGATTGGAATCAGGAGTGGCATCCACTTCCTAAACAACATGTCTCTGGAAACTCTATGAACTTGGAGAAATGACCCTAGTTATAGAAAGGCTTCGGGGTTTTCGTTCATAGGGTTCCTATGAGTCGTGTTTGACTCAATGGCAATCAACAATAGGAACAACAACAACATAGTCACACAACATCAATCTGACTTCTTAACTGGTTCTGCAGGGTTGTCGCACTGTCAGTGCAGTAATACAAGAAAAAACCTGAGATTTTAAAATGTGAATTAACTTGAATGTTAAATACAGAGCAACAGAAAATACAGGCGAAAGTCTGGCAAGAAATTTAATCTACATCTTAAAAAAATAAGGACAGCATATGTGTTGTGTAGCAATCAAATCTCTTGACTGGCTGAGTCAAAACCAACAGTGCCTCTCTCAAAGTTGGTACAACGTTTTGTCACTGTAAATGTACGTTGTTCTTTATGGTTCTAGCAAGAATCAAATGTTACATGTCTGGGTCCTGAGGGGTCTCACTATGACTCTTCAGGGTCTCCTATTCCAGAGCTCTGACTCGTAATTTTCCCCATTCCAGTCATTTCTCACTTAAGTGTTAAAAATTTTCCAACAGTCCTGGTTTTCCTTTACCAGCCAGGACTAAATCTGTTTGAATCTCTCTAATCAACATCATGTTTAGATCTGAGCTTGTGATGGATAGGTTACAAGTTGATTCCATGATGGCCTAGTGGCAAGAAGCTGTATTGCAATCCCAAAGGCACACGGTTCAAATCGGCCAGCTTCTCAGTGGGAGAAGGATGGACAATCTCCCATATGAAAACCTCTGAAAACCTGCCTGCGAGTCCCCTATAGGTTGGTTCCAACTCTATGGTACACAACAACAGCAGCAATATAAAGCGCAAATCTAGATAAAAGAATCTACTGCTTAAATATATGTATGCATATTAATATATATGTGTATATATATATATATATATGTTTGTGTGTATATCTATATGTATATATGTTTGTGTGTGTATATATGTGTATATATGTGTGTGTGTGTGTGTATGTATATAAAAGATAAAGAAAAACACAAGTAGAACTTACAAGAAATTCATGAGAAGAGTTACTTTTTGGCTTGGGATAGAATGGGATGTTCAGAGAGGAAGAACACACAGAATTTCTGAGGCACTGATAATCTCTTTTTTGTCCTCCTCCTCCTCTTCTTCTTAACCCATAGATTGCAACAGAGATGTTTCTCTTAGTCTTTAAACTTGCACTGTCCAACAATGTCTATTATTGCATAAATTCGACACCTGTGTCTATTTACTATATGAAATGTGTCCAGCAAAAATTGAGATGTGTGGTGAGTGTAACAATATAAATGAATTTCAGACTACATAAAAAAGGAACTACCGTGGTGTATTAGGTAAGAAGTTGTGCTGCAAAAGAAAGACAGGTGGTTCAAACCCACCAGCTGCTCCTTGAGAGAAAAATGTACAGCTTCCTCTTACACTATTTACAGCCTCTGAAAACCTGCTGGAAAACCAGCGATGAGTTAGTTCCCACTTGATGGCAGTGAGTGAGGGTGTGAGTAAATACATAGGAACCCTAGAGGTGGTGTAGGGAGCTCAGATGACCTAGTGGTTAAAGGGCTTGTGTCACCAACCCAAAGACTAGTGGCAATCTCCTACAGTGTGATAAACAGCCTCTGAAAACTTACTTAGATGGTCAGCTACAAATCACTTCTGAGTTGATGGCAATGAGGTTTTGAAATCTTGTTTAAGTAGTATAGTGCACTATGTATTACGCCAGAGAGATCATTGATTGATTATACCAATGACATTCCATCAGAAAGATCATTAGTCAGAATTTACATGCTACATCATAGGAGAAAGACATGCAATCTCCTCCTGTTTAGATGTGAAATCTCAGAAACCAAATACAGGGTCAACATGAATCAGAATCAAGTGTAAAGGAACATATTTGGAGTACACAAAGTGTTCTTTTTTTCCCCAATTTTTTTTTATGGACTACACCTTTAAATAACCATATTTTAGATGCTAAATTAAATGAAACATATTGTAAAATTAATTTCTCACTTTTTACTTTTTAAATGTTGTTGTTTGTTGTGTATGGTCAAGTAGCTGGCCCTCCAGAGAGTTTTCAGAGGAAGTTAATTACACAGGAGGAGATGGCCCATACTTTTTCCACTGAGTGGCTTGTAGGTTCAAACTGCATGCCTTTAGGATTGCAGTGCAGTTTCTTGCCACAGGATCTCCGATGGGATAGTTCAAAGGGAGTGGTACCACTAACCCAACAGTGGGCACCTTTTTGACAGCTCAAATACGCCAGTTGTTTCATGGGAGAAAGATAATACCTTCCCATGCAATGTACAGCCTCTGGTTCCTACATGATATACTTTGAGCCTCTGTATATAAAAAAATTTTTAAATTATGCATGTGGCTTATATTATATTCCCATTGAGTTATGTTGCTTTAAACCATATCTATAAATTCAACACTTCTCTTTATTTAATGTGTTTCATAAGGAGCATTTTTAAAATACATATTAATTTTATTAAAAAGCATTTTCAACGTTGTAAGAATACAATTGTTGGTTTTGTTGTTAAGTGCCATCAGGTCAAGTATGACTGATAGCGACCCCAAGAACAAAAGACCTGAACACTGTTCTGTATCTGTCATCGTTTCTCTATGTTGATAGAGTTTCCAGAGGCATGTGGTTTAGGATGTAGATGCCACTCCTGATTCCAACCCTGAAGCAATCTAGGAGCTCTATTAAACACTGTCCACTATGTGTAACCATCATGGCATTTGGCACACATATGGCACAGCGTTCAGCATCACAGCAAGCCCAAGTTACTTCAGTACAGCAATAGAAAGACCACGTTATAAGTGCTGTACCACTTAGAAGAATGTTCATCTCAAAATGGTTTTACTTTGAGAATACAATAAAGAACAGTACTTCAAGGTAATATGTTAAAGTACAGGTGTAGTTGCTATACATTAAATAACACATTATATATATAAAACATTATATATAACATTATATATGTATATAACATATAAAGACAATGGCAAGTGATTTACATAAACTATTTCTTGCTTGTATGAACATGAACACACATAAGCACTTTTGTAAACAGCTATGTTTCGTAATATAAGCTATTACTATGGTTGTAAAATGAATATTTGAAACACATATTGATGAAACTCAAAGATGATAAACTTCAATTTGGATTGCACACTAATAGGACTAACACAATAGGTGGAGAAAAGACTGAAGTTGTCAAGGGTTTAATTTTACTTGGATCCTAATAAATACTCATTGAAGCAGCAGTCAAGAAATCAAAGGATGTACTGCATTGGGCAATGTGCTACTAAGGACCTCTTTAAAGTGCTAACAAGTATACACCTATGTTCATAGCAGTGTTATTCACAACAGTAAGAAAATGAAAATCTCCTAAATACCCATTAACGAATGAAGAGAAATTACAGTACAGCCACATAATGGAAAACTCTGAAGTACAAAGGATCAATAATTTAGTAAAATACTATATCACATTAGACAATCTAGAGAGCATTATGCTGAGTGACAGAACTCCATCTCATGAGGACAAATACTGCATAAGACCATTATTATGAAAATGGAAAGATAACTGAAAACTATGTACATAAATGTTCAAAAGGGAGAGGGGAAAGGGAGAAAGGGCAGAAAAGGGGGAAGGAGGGAAATGATTAGGATAGCAGATGCTAGCCGTTAAATGAGTGAAGGAATAGAAAGACTCAATGGGGACTTGAAAAGATGGAGTGATAATAGGCATGTTCGTGTTGAGGAGTACCAGTGAACTGGAACTTATCCATACCTAACCCTCCAGTGGTTTACAAATGCAGTCAATCTCACAGAAGGAGATCGCCCATCTTTCTCCTATGGAGCAGCTGATGGAGTTCAACCTCATACCATTGCATTGGCAGTGCAATTCCTTACCACTAAGCCACCAGAGCTTAGAGAACATGCATAGTAATTAATTATACAAAATACAGTGTACACGAATGATTGCATAATACATAATGTGCATGAATTGAATAAAATGTAAAAAAAAAGATTGTTGTGCATAGGGTCGCTATGAGTCGCAAACGACTCGATGGCACATAACAACCACAAACAACATTAATCCGATATTTGGGGGAAGCTGCAGATGGCCAATATTAAGAAGTACCTCTGATCTGTGGAGCTCGAAGTGACCACACCAATGGCCGAGCAGAAAGATCCTCTAATTTGGTGTCTAATACAAATACTCCATCAGAACAAATGAGGTGTGAATTTTTCACAGCCTCTCTTTTTTCCTACATTCTTCTAATAGCAGAAAGATATGTGCAAGATTCAAATGATTTTTAAGAAAAGGGAATTTAGATTATAAATCTAAAATATATTGTCATTCGTGGGCACTAAGAAACACATACACACTTTCAAACACACTGTAATCTCTACCTTTACAAACAAGAAAGTACCTGCATGTGTATGTATAGACATATTTTCACCCTCTCTGTATTTAATGGAAAGAAAACTCAAAAT
The DNA here is from genome assembly GCF_000299155.1 of Elephantulus edwardii. Lineage (NCBI taxonomy): Eukaryota > Metazoa > Chordata > Mammalia > Macroscelidea > Macroscelididae > Elephantulus > Elephantulus edwardii. Next base: position 8,775,165 of record NW_006399766.1, on the reverse strand, counting down.
TTGACAGGATTTAAGGGAGCTCTGGTGTCCTAGTTGTAAGCAGCAGCACTGTAATCCCAATGGTGCTTGGTTCAAATTTACCAGATGCTCTGTGGGAAATTTTTAATTCTTTTTGGTGAAATATTCTTCTAGGTTGTATAGCCCTGATGTGTCTACTTGCTGAACTGAGGTAACTCGTGGTTGCCGTGAAGCTGAACACTATGACACTGATGTGTCAAATGTGATAATGGTTACCCATGGTGGACAGTGTTTGGTAGAGCTCCCCAGTTAAAACAAGCTTGGAAGCAGGAGTGGCATCCACTTCCGAAATAGCTTGCCTCTGGAAACCCTATGAACCTGAAGAAAGGACAAAAGTTATACAGGTGTCAAGGTCTTTCATTCATAGGGTTGCTATGAGTCGCCTATGACTCGATGGCACTTAACAACAACAACTGTGGGAGAAGGATGGGCAATCTCCTCCCAACAACAGAGGAAGGTAAGTTCACAATATGACAGGGGATTGTGATCCATCCACAGAACGAAGGGCTGATAAGCTATAAAGAAACCAAACCATTTGTTGTTGAGGCTATTTTGACTCATAAGCCCCCATAGGGTTTCGAAGGCTGTCAATCTTTATGGCAGCATACCGCTCTTTATCTTTCTTTTCTCCTATGAGCACTAGTAGACCCCAACCATTGGTCCTTTCAGTTAGCAGTTGAGTATTAAATATCTACTGTGGTACATTGCAAAATAGGATCTGGTCTTGGAGCCAAAGAGAATTAGGCTTGAATCAGGGCTTCAAACCAGTTTGTTCTTGTTCCATCTCCTGCTGAGAATTTGGATGTCCACCTCAGATATACTGAATCAGAATCTACATTTTAACAAGGTCCCCAGATGATTCCTTTATCATACTACCTGGGGAATATTGTTAAGGAGCACTGGTGATGTAGTAGGTTAAATGCCAGGCTGCTAAGTAAAAGGCTGACAGTTTGAGTCCACAACAAACTACTCAATGGGAAAACGCTGGGCAATCTCTTCTTAAGATGAAAGCCTAGGAACTTAATGGAAGGTCACTAAAAATTGGGATCGAGCCCATAGCAGTGGATTCAGGATAGAATCCTTAACAATTCGGTTTCGGGATCTTGTTAAAATGTCAAGTCTGTGTCAGTATGTCTGTGACAGAAATGCACATTCTCTTTCATTCTTTTCAAGAAGAGTGATGTGGGGTAGGCAGGGAGAAAAGTGCAACAATGAATGATAGGAAATCCTGCGTCTCTGTAAACTTCTATTAAAATTAATAAATAAATGTAAGGGAAACAAAGAAATGCAAATTCTCAGCACAGAGTCAAACCAGAATGCTCTAGTTTGAATCTATCAAATAACTTTCTTTATAACTCTGCATCAATGCCTAATGTGGGATCCACCTTTCTAGTGACAATCCTACTTCAAAGAACTCCTGGCAGCAGAAAACACTGGTTGCCTTGCATACTGTGAGGGTGCAAGACCTTGGTGGTATTAATCACTCCAATGAGTGAACATTTGGAATGAGAGAAACAAGTATCAGTTTGGTTGTTCTGCCCTCATCACTCAACAGCGTACACTAGTCTACATTTGAGTGAGAAGAATGAGTAATAAAAGACTTGCCGCAGCAGTCATCATCATCACCATGTGCAAATGTCTGTAAACGGACTGAAGAAAAGAATCTTAAGGAAGACATTCAGATGGCCAGCAACAAACATACAAAGAAATATTGAAGATCACTAGCTATTACTGTTATGCTATATACTGTCAAGTCAAAATTGACTCCTAGTTGACCCTCCAGGGGGGTTTCAGAAGGTGTAAATCACTTGGAAGTAAATTGCCCATCTTTCTCCTGGGGAGCAGCTGGTGGATTCGAATCCTGTGCCTTTGGTTGACAGTGCAACTACTTATTCGCCAGATGACTAGAGCTCCCCTGAAAAGCCTGTGAACAGAAACTCGGTCTTTGAAAGGCAGCCGTGTCCCATTTATTTAATGGCTATATAAAACAATGCCATGCCTCTCAGAAACATTTTGGTTACAAAATTCCCTTTTCTTTATCCAATAAATGCAATAAGAAATCCCACTACTAAAATTTAATCAGAATTGACTTTTAAAAAACTACATGGAGAGTCTGGAGTGGTAAAACAAACAGAAAGCAGCAATCAATAGTAAGATGACAAAGAATATGTGTAAGGACCCTTGAAGACCGTCTCTGGGTGCACAGTACCATGAACAGAAAGCGTGCACTTGACTTAACCAATATAAGAGAAAAGCCTTTAGAAATTTTTTTCATAAAAAAAAGTAGCATTTGAAAGACTACTTTCACATTTGACGAGGAAAATTCCAATATTCTAGAACTATACGATTCAATAACACTAAGCACTGTTGTTGCTGTACGCATGTTTGTACCATCGAGTTGGAAATGACCCATAGCTGACCATCAGGAGGGTTTTCAGAGGCAGTTAATTGCATGGGAGGAGATTGCCCATCCTTCTCCCACAGAGCAGCTGGTGGCCTTGAACCCTGAGCCTTCAGGATTGCAACGCAGCTTCCTGCCACAAGGCCACAAAAGGGAAAGCTTGTGATTTAAATATTAATTAATATTAATTTTTAAACAAAATTGGTTCTTTAGGCCATATTAGTCAGAAACCATGCAAGAACGGTAAGTTTGGCTTTTGAGTAGTCTCCTTGACCATATTACAATTACTCAATAGCTTTCAATAACAAGTAGCTGTTGTAGCGGGCAGCACACACAACTCTTGCATTATTACAGAAAGTTCTATTGGACAGCATTGATTTAGAACATTTCATTAGGTGGAAAATGATACTTTGGGTATTAGATGTGTGGAACATTACTATAAGCAATAGCAAAATACTATAAGGGTTTGGAAACATTTTTCCTTTCTTTATGTAGGGCAGTTAATGAAACAATTTACATTTAATTCCCTGGAGACATTTATTTTCTTCAGTTCTTCTCTTAAATTGTCTGGAAAATGATCTTTACAGGAGAAATGTGCCAGAGTGGAAAAAGCTGCAGCCCGAGTTAAGCCCTGCATGACCTTCAGAGAGCCGGACAGTCTCTTTAAGCCCCGAGGCTTCAAGGTTGTTGCTATGTGCTACCAAGTATGAACTGACGCACAGCTGACTAGCCAGCGAGTTTTCAGAGGCTGCAATTGCATGGGAACAGATTGTCCATCTTTCCGCCACAGAGAAGTTGGTGGATTCAACCTGCCTGCCTTTGGGGGTGGCAGTGCAACACCTTGCCCACTAGACCCCCAAAGCTCCTTAATTTGCAGCAAAGAAAGTGACAGTTTTTATCTACCTAACCAGGACTGAGTGTGAATATGTAAATAAAAACCTTTTGTGCTCTCCGCAATCCTAAACAAATGTTAGTTATCCTTACAATCATTCCCGCATTTTCCCTTGGACGAATGTGAACAAAGTGTTTCATTTCTGTAGATAGAGTTGTGTTAGCCTGAAAGAAGTTACTATAGTTCAAATAACTGACATAAAACACATCTTTGACCGAAGACTCCAAACCTACTGAGTTGAGGGGAGCAAATCCCATCCTTTAGAAAACCATTTATTTAGAAGGAAATTAGAAAAAGATTGTATTAAAATCAATAAAATGTTGTCTCTTCTCCATTTCATCAATTGAAAGACATTTATTTTGACTTTAGCTTTAGAGATAATAAGCACAGAACTGCCACTTAAAAGTATATTAAAACTTCAGGAAGTTTTACAACACGCTAATTTAATGCTTTATTAGCTTACTTCATTTAAGGTTACCAAGAATCGAAATGATCTTTGTGAAGTGTTCATCTAATCTCATTCCACAATGGAACTTAATTTCTGCCTAGCAGGCAAACGTAGATGCTTAAATTCAGAAATTAAATGAAACAAATAAACTGGTAGATACCAGTGGTAGTAAACCTTGTAGAAGAAGAAAATACATAGAATTGAAAATTACTGTAATTCAGTTGTTCAAGATTTTAAGTCTTTGAAAATATATAATAATATCCATTATACACTATCTTAGATTTGAATAGAGAATTAGAATATCTTTTTTCCCAAAATATGTTTGTCCTCCTTTTCTTTCCACTATAAAATAGCATATTTCTTTTTTGCGCATGTGGATAAAATGTCTAGTGCCACAGAGTAAATAGACTAATAATGTCATGCAAAAGAGAAAGAACAAAGAAAACTGAGGGAAAAGAATTGCTAATTGAATGTCAAGGGCCTCTGGTGGCCTAGAGGTAAGAAGCTGTGGTGTAATCCCAAGGGTACACAGTTCGAACCTATGAGCTGCTCAATGGGAGAAGGATGGGCAATCTCATCCCATATGATTTACTTCCTCCAAAAACCTGCTGGAGGGTCAGCTGTAATTTGTCCCAAATAGATGGCAATCAACAAATGAACTTCAGCCACCTCTATTAATTTATATTTTTAAAAGGTAGATTTGTTAGAAAGAAGAACAAAGTTATGCTACTAAGCCGAAGGTGGGTGATTTTAACCTGTGGCCTGATTCAAATTGTGTTTTTTTGGTCAAACATTCTTCTAGGTGGTATAGCACTGGTCTGTGCATTGCTGTACAGAGGTAACTCGTGGTTTCTGTGATTCTAAACACTGTGACACTGATGTGCCAAATGTGATAATGGTTACCCACGGTGGACAGTGTTTGCTGGAACTCCTTGATTAAAACAAGCTTGGAAGCAGGAGTGGCATCCACTTCCTAAATGGCTTGCCTCCAGAAACTCTATCAACAGTGCTCAGGTCTTTCGTTCATAGGGTCGCTAGGAGTCATCTACGACTCGATGGCACCTAACAACAACAACAAGATTTGTTAGAAAACTATGTACCAAAAGATGGGATGGCCTTTCCTCCCTGGAAAGGAACTACGTACGGAGCAGACTCTCTAGCGCTACATTTTAAAGTGAAAGCAACGAGTACATTTCCTTTGCTATTGTTAGTTTGAGTCTGCTTTTCTCTTATTAGCATTAGATGACATTCTCATTGTCACAATTGCACTGTGTATGCACACATTCTGTGTTGTAGATTTAAGCGCTAGAAAGCAACAAGAACAACGACAATTGACTGAATTCACTGTTTCCAGGTGGGTTGCAACTCATAGAAACCCAGCAGGATTGGGGGAAACCAGCTCTGAGGGAATCTAAGGCTGTAAGTTGGTTTGGTGGCGTGGTTGGTTTTTTTTTTTTTTTGGTTGTTGTTGTTGGGTTTTGTGGGGTTTTCTTTTAACATCTTTTAAAATGAAGACCTGTATGAAAATTCATGGAGCAGATATGTTTTGCATTTAATGTCTGCACATTTTGTTTCGTGACATTAGCTGAAGTCCCCTGAATGCAACAGGACTCTTGTTACTTTTTTCTTTTATTTCCCATTTTCACTCATCCTTCTTCCCTATCCCTTCCTGCCTTGTGAACTATGCTTCCAGGCAAATGTTGCCCTTTTGATTAATTATGGTTCTTTGTTCTAAGGACTACACTACTCCTGAGAGTTACCATTTATTTTATGTTGTTGTTGATTGCCGAGTCAAACACGACTCATAGCGACCCTATGAAGGCCTTCCACAACTATCGACATTTATCAAGTTCACAATGTTTCCAGAGGCATGTTGTTTAGGAAGTGGATGCCTCTCTTGCTTCCAAACCTGTCATAGTATGTTATTGTTGTTATGTGTCGTTGAGTTGCCGGCGATGCATAATGACGCTATGTACATCAGCTCTGAACCTCTTCCTGTCCTGAGCCAGTCTCACTAATTCTGACACACCAACCCCCCCTAAGCCAGTTACTCTATCAATCCATCTCATCCGGGGTCTCCCTCTCCTGCGCTGTCCATCCAACTTTCAGAGGATGATGTCCTTCTCCAAGGGCTGGTCTCTCCTGGCCACGTGCCCAAAGTGAGTGAGGTGGAGCTTCAACATCCTACCCTCCAGGAAAGACTTAGTTTCACCCTCTCCAAGACACTTATTTGTATTCTTGGCGGTCCATGGTATGTTCAAGACTCTTTTCCAGCACCACAACTCAAAGGCATCTATTCTTCTATCATCCTTAGTCACTGTCCCACTCTCTGAAGCACAAGTAATTGAGAAAACCATGCCTCGATTTTTGTATCCTTTGGTTAAAAGGTGAGCACCAGAGGTAGGTTCATGTCCAGACTTGAAAGGTGTTAAGGACAGTAATCTTCTGGAGACTATGTTGTTAAGTACCACTGACTGAGAACTAATCCAGAGGTGACCTTCCAGTGGGTTTTCCAAGGCTGTTAATAGCACAGGCGAAGACTACCCATCCTTCTCCCATGGAGCAGCTGGTGGATTTAAACTAGGATTGCAGTGCAGCTTCTTACCACTAGGCCACCTGAGCTCCCAGGACAGTAGTCTCGATGGAAGCAGACTGCTACCTCTGTTGGCATTGCAGCCCTCTCAGTTAGCAGCCTAACACTTTAACGGCTGTGCCAACATGACTCTTGGGCACAGATTGAATAAAGTGCAGACTCTGCAATGGACCCTTTTAACTCTGCCACTTACCAACTTTGAGGTTACTTAAGTCATTGCCCCCCTCTCCCAGGAGTCCTGGCAGAAAGCAGTTAAGTGCTGGACTGCTAATGGAAGAGGTTAGTGCACTGATCCCCCTCAGTGGCATCATGGGAGAAAGAGCAGATGATCTGTTTCTTAACCCCTATGGGGCAGTGCTGTTCTGTCACAGAGAGTCACTCTGAGTTGAAACAGTCTTGGCTGCAGTGCAGGAGAAAGATGGGCAGTCGCCTTCTGTTCAGATTTACAGCCTGAGGGACCTAATGTAAGGGTCTCTATGAGTCTCAATCTACACAAAGACAATGAGTTTTGAAAGAGCACACAATCACCTTTCTATAATGATGTCTACCTACAACAAGGACAACAATGCTGCCATGAAACACGAACACAATGATGTTAAGCACTCTTTTTAGTAATGGCGTATTTCATTAGCATCTCTTAATTGTGCTGCAAGGTACCATTATCCTCAATTTATGGAAGAGGCAAGGAATTTTGAGTCATTTTTCCCAAGAATCTTCAGCTTTGAAATACTTATGTCAGCTTTCAAGCCCCAAACATCTTCTATTCCACATTCCCTCTGTTTCCCCTTACTTCAAAGGTCAGATTCACTGGGCAGCAGTGCAGTTGACCCTTAGAAAATCTGAGGCTCTAGGGGCACTGACTCCTATGCAGTTCCAAGTTCAAGAATAACTTCAGTCTCCCCCAAAACTTAACTACTACTAATCTGCTGTTGAATGGAAACCTCACTGGTGACGTAGACAGTTAACTCATATTTGCATATGGTGTGTGTTACATAGATTATGTACTGTAGCCGCATACTCCCCAGTACAAGAGTAAAAGGCATTTGACAAAAAAAAGCAAGATTTTCTTTCCTGCTGGCATAGCTGCAGTGATGGCTTCATGGTTTGGTTTTGGTTTTTTCCTCTCTCTCTCTCTCTCTCTCTTTTTTTTCTCTTTAACAATGGTCCTTAAACTGGATTCATTTATCTTGAAATGGCCAGTAACGACAGCTGTGGACCCCAATCAATGGTCCACGTCAAGCAATTCCACTCTACCTTGTGATGTCATGATTTCTTGTGAGCACTCCCAACATCACTAGGGGTACTTTGTAAGGGTCTTATAGTTTTCTTCGAGGCTGATAGTGCTGAACTAAATATGAGAGGGAAATGTATGAGAGCTTTTAGAATTCACTTTTTGCTGGACAGACAAGCTTCTCAGGGAGATCGGTGTCACACAGTTTATCTTTGTTGTTGTTGTTTGCTTTCTAATCCAAGTGTAACTGGACCCACACAATCCACATTGTATGTTGATTAATGGTCACATGTATAAACTGACCACTGGCGACTCTCTAGTATATACAAACAGTCTCCGGTACCTAACTCATCACCGTTATCTTTGCACTGGCCCTCACAGAGTCCACAGTCTGGTCAAGGAGACAGACAGACATGAAAGAAGAATATTTCCACATTTCACAGTTAATTCCATCGTCAATCTATGTATAAGGGATGAGAGAGAAATGACTGAGTCTGCTCCTGTTTTATTAGAACAGAGAGCATAGATCACACAAGGAAAAGCAGTTAGCTAACAGCTGGTTAGAAGTGAGTGCAGATGGGTGTGTGCCAAAAATATTTTTTCAAAGCCCAAAGTCAGGTATATATTTTCCAAACATTCCATGACTGTGATTTTTCTCTGTATTTTAAAAGTCTGAAGCTTTGTCCTCGGACCCATGTTTTATTGTTATGTGCAATTGAGTCACCTGCAACTCATAGTGACACTATGTACAATAGCCCTACACCCTGCTCTGTCCTGTGCCAATCTGTCTCCAACACACCTACCCCGTTACCCCAGTCACTGAATCAATCCATCTCAATGAGGGTCTTCCTCTCCTGCGCTGTCCCGCCAACCTCTCAAGCATGACATCCCTCTCCAAGGATCCTCCTTGCAACATGACCAAAGTATGTCAAAGCTTCAGAATCCTAGCCTCCAAGGAACAGCCTGGTTTCACCCTCTCCAGGATGAATCTGCCTGTTTTCCTAGCAATCCATAGTATATTGAATACTCTTCCAGCACCACAGATCAAAGCCATCCATTCTCCTTTTATCATCCTTAGTCACCCTCCAGCCTTCCAATGGATAGCAAGTAACTGCAAAGACCATGGCCTGGATCAGGCGCACTTTAGTTTCCAGATTGATGTTGTTGCTCCCCAGCACTTGGGAGAGGTCTCTGACAGCAGACTTTCCCCAATGTAATTCGTCCTCTAATTTCCTGGCTGCAGGTACCAAGAGTGCATTTCAATCACATCAATTCCTCTCAGGTAGTAGAGCAAATTCTAAGGCTTGAATTTATTAACAAGTAGTTTCTTCCTGAGATTTATATCTATGCAGCTAAGATCTGGTTATTAACCACACAGGCATGAAAAGTGAATTGCATCAACTGAAGTTCATTCTGGACCACTAAAAGTTTGGACAACAAGCAGGATGAAAATAGTTATTTATAATGGGAGAAAGGTGACCTGACAATATTAGGTTATCATCCACATGGACTAACATTTTCCTCATGGCTAAGTTCACTTAGGAAAACAAATTGAAGAACAGAAGTTGGTTTAGGAGCACAGAATCTAAGGAAGGCAAGCAGATGGTTATAAGGAACATTTATCCAAGCTTTGCCAGAAGCGAAAAAAAAAAAAGAAATTTATTCAATATAAGATTTATCGCCTAGAATAAGAGACTCCACTTTTGTGTCAGCACTACTCCGATTCTTATTTTTTTTTTTTACTCCGATTCTTATTACAAACAGTCTCAGAGTTACTGATGAGATCCATTCCTAAGTGTGTATTTAAGTCAAATTTGTAGGTAAAGCAGAACAGGTGCATAGGTAATATTCTAGACTTACTTAAGTGAAAGACAAGACCCCTTGGTAATATAGTGTGTTAAGTGATGGGCTGTTCATAACCGCTGTGTGCTCTGTAGGAGAAAGCTAGGTAGTTTGCTACTGCAAAGATTTACACCCTTGGAAATGCAACGGAGGGTAAACTTGACATGGAATTGACTCTACTGCAGTGAGTCAGTGCAAGAAAAGGTTCAAAGTCATTCCAATGATTTAAAAGTTTCACTTGAAGCAAGGGAGGGTGATTGCAATGAAGAGTTGCAAGCAGATCTTTCAATGTTTTCAAAACTCACTGCCTTGGGTTCCAACTGATAGTGAACTTCTACTGAGTTTTCAACGCCATAAATCCGTGCAGGATGAGACTACCAATATTTATCTTACAGAGGGCCTGATAGATTTTAATCACTGACCTCTCAGTTAGCAGCACTATGTATAACCACCTATGCCACTAGAGCTCTTTACCTGTTCCAAAGTGAGGGAGCATGTATAAAAAAGAGAAAATTGGAGTTGTCCCAAAATTGGACAGCCTATATGCTACTATGATTGTATTTCAAAATAGCTTATACTCCAAAACCACAGAATGCTGTCTTTGGTCCCGTGAGGACCACTTTCTATTAATTTCCTAAAATCTATTAGAATAATAACTTAGTCTTAAATGGTTGCTTCATATCTGGTCCCTATGTCTTTCTTAAGTAACCCTAGTGGTGCAGTGTTAAAGTGCATATAAGCTATACCTAACAGGTTGGAGGTTGGAATTCATCAGCTATTCTAGGGGACAAATATAGAGCAGTCTGCTTTGGTAAAATTTACAGCCTTGGAAACCCTAGGGGACAATTCTATTCTGTCCTCTAGGGTCATTAAGATTCCAAATTGACATAGTGGAACGCAACCACTACAACAAATGATCCTTGCATCCCAATTCTACTCCTGACAACTGGTGATGAAAGAGGGAGTTTGAATAGACTGTGGCAAAGTGTAACCAGATGAATCCTGGAGATGGAGCCACAGTTACAGGTTTTGCTTGCTGGATCATTGAAGGAAAAGCTGATTTGGAACAGCTCTGAGATAAAGTTTGCTGAATGACTGGGAAAATTAGAGGTTTCTTGCATTTGTGCTGCTGAACCGAACCTAGACCTTCACTAATTTATCCTGTTAATCTAGCTAGGAACTGCTGGACTAAACCTGGATATGCACTGTATGATATTTTTTGCCTCTTTTTCTCCCTAACCTATTTCCCTAATAAATCCCACAACTGTGTGTAAAGTTTGAGTCAAGTTGGAATGATTATTGGACCCAGTGATGGGTAGAATTAGATGCATGAGCATGTGCGGTAGCATGTCTGACCATGTAGCTATTTGTTTGGCACTATGAATGTTATTGATGGGGACAGTACCCCTTTATGAGGCAGGTAGAAGTCAGACTCAGCCTTACCCATTTTACCACTGTTCCTTTTACAATTTATGGGCAAGATGGTGTCTATGTTAATACCTGTGTTACTCATTATTTGTCTTAGAGTCTGTTTCATAAAGTTAGATCTTCACCTAAGCAAGTTACTTTTTAAAACCATTTTTAATTGATTCATTCACTAAATATTCTCTGAGAAGGTTGTATGTGACAGGTCAGGTTTAATCAAACATCACAAACTAATTATAAAAGTCTATAGAGCTGGAGCTTAAGGAAGAAGGAAATGGAATATTAAATGAGGAAGAGCGAGCCTGCAGAACTGGAATAAAATCCACTTTTATCACTTCCTCACCTGTTTGATCTGCAGCATATGAACCTCATGTTTCTCTTCTGAAAAAAAGGTAAGGTTTTGCAGTGAAATAAGGCAATTTCAAGTATCTAGTGTGCTTTTAAAAAATGATCATACATTATTATTGATGTTAGTGTAGTCTGTGAATGGTTTATGCCTCCTTATACTTTTGACAAGGCCTATTTACTGGTACTAACTTTGAAAATATGTTGACTTTTTGAAAGGAAAATGCCTATGTAAATAACTGGAAAAGAAGGCAAAAGGTTCTCCCTTCCTTAATGATATAGCATTATAGCCCTGCACAATATGAAATTAGTATGCACAGTGACTATCATGACTTGCTTATAATGCAGTAATGTGATCTCATTAATAAGAAACTTCCTCACTTTCTTTGTGTTCAATAAATTTTAGTTTCCTACTTTCCTTCAGTTCAAAGAGGCTGTTGGCAGTTTCCATGTTGTCAAACCTGACTGAGATTATTTATTATTATTATAGTTCTAATCTTGAGTATGTATGAGCATTCTGCAGTAGATGCTGCCTTTCTTGAGAGACCCTAGCTTCTGCGGTGCCACATTATCCCATTTGTCCTTGTACCATCTTGGCCTCACAAACGCCTCCTCCAGACTGCATTTGCTGGGGCCCCATCCTTTGTTTATTCCTCAAATGCCGATGCTCCTCAGAGCTTATCTAAGGCTCTTCCCACAACAAACTCTCCTTTGATCATTCTCTGAATTCCGTGATTCAAGTCTAGAGACCTCTGGTGGTCTAGGGTTAAAGAGGTGTGCTGGCATCCCAAAGGCATGTGGTTTGACTCCACCAGTTCTTCCATGGGAAAACGATGAGGAATCTATTCCTGTATGATTAAACTGTCTCCAAAAACCTGCTGGAAGGTCAGATATGAGTTGGTACTGACTCTACAGTATACAACAACAACAGTCTGAAACTTTCTTTTCAGATTTAAATATACAACTGCTCACTGGCAAACAATTTACAAGTCTTTTAAAACCTCCACGTCCAATACCAGTACCCATAGTTCCCTCCTATCCTTAAGCATGTGTCATCTTTTGCTATCTTATTTCAGAGAATAACACCACAGTCCCCAGCAAGGGATAGTCATTCATTCTTTCTCTCTTTGCCATCACAGCAGACTCAACTCATAGCTGACCCATCAGTGGATTCCTGAAGCTGTAAATGTCTCAGGAAGACATTTACATTGTTGTTATGTGCCGTCCAGTCGGAACAGATCCATAGCAGACCCTCCAACAGGTTTTCAGAGGCAGTTAATTGCATGAGAGGAGATTGTTCATCCTTCTCCAGCGGAGCTGCTGGTGGATATGAACTGTGTGCCTTCAGGATTGCAGCATGGTTTCTTACCGCTAGGCTATCGGGGCTCTCTTTAGTCCTACCAAATCTACAACTCAACTGTTTTCTTTCCACTTGAACAATCACTCCTTTATTTAAATAGCATTTACCTTCTATCTACAAAAGTACAGTAACCACAGATACAGTCTGGTCTCCCTGCCATCACTCTTGTCTATTCGGTCTGGGTGCCTCGTCAGTGATGTAATGAATGCAAATACACCTTTGGAGATTCCTTACTTCAAGGCTCTGTTATGTTTAGGGTTGTGTTCAAAATATACAGTCCAGAATCTAGAACCCAGCGAGTGCTCAGTGAGTCTGAGTGGAATGAATGACTGAGTTGTATAAATATTGCTGGGTCTGCTAAGCCATTATTTTTTCATTTTGAGACCAGCAGGGCAACTTGCAGGCAGGTAGAGATACCTTTAGTCCTTTGCTAGGCTTTTGACAGCTACCGTGACTTCCTCAAGAGGTGGTCAATATGTCTCTTTTCAGTTTCAACTGATTCCGTTTTGGTGAAAGAAAGAACTGTCATTGGAGCCCGAAGTGAACTTGGAAGCATAGTGCATAAAAAAAATGGATCTGCTAAATAAAAGGTCTACATTAGGAATAAAGGATGGGCAGTTTCCTCCCATAAAGTTTAACAGCTTTGAAAAACCCAATGAAGGATCACTATGAGTCAAAATCGACATGATGACAGTGATATTTATAAAAGCCCTCATGATGCAATGACTAAGTGCACAGCAGTTAACCCAAAGGTTGACAGTTCAAACCCATCAGTCACTTTTAAGGAGAAAGATGTGGCAATTTGCTTCCACACAGATCACAGCTTTGGGAACCTTATAGGGTAAAATTTCTCCATTCTTAAGGGTTTCTATGATTCATAAGCCATTTGAGAACAATGGATGTAGGATATAGAAATCCAATAAATCTCTCAAACACAAGGAACTACAGTGTTTTCCCAGGGTAACAGGCTAAATAAGTTTGATCTTAAAGTGTCAGGGTTCCTATGGTGAAAGAAACTATAGCCCTGAGTGACATTTACCTCCATTTCACACTGAGAAAAAAAACCACAAAAAAACACCAAACCCAACTACAAGCCAAGAGGGAAGTAAGCCAGGATTGACATAGAGCGAAATTAGAAAAAAAAAGATAAAGATCTCCAATTTCCCCCACCTTAAGTACTTTCTTCCTTCTTTACACCAAACCTCCTTTCTCTGCCAGGATTTAGTCTATTTCCTGCTTGTTTAAGGGAAGGAGGAGGAATGAAGAGGAGAGAAAATATGACATTTGTATTTTCATTTAGATTCTAGACAACTCGATGGAATGTGTGAAAAGTACATGTGTTCCTTTTTTTTTCTTTTAGCCATAATAGGTTACTCTTCACCTATTTTCTCCCCCCTCTCATTCTTAAACTGTAGTAGACAACAATTTGTGCTTTTTATTCTAGAATACAGAGTTGTTGTTGGAAAGCAACTGTTCCACTAGAAACTACATTTCTGGTCCTGTTGGTATGTCATTAGAACCACATGACGACTTCTTGCCAATGGATGGTATGTGTGCTTCACGGTTGCTGCCATGTCTTGTAACTGTTTCCTCATCTAGGGAGCTCTGCTGGCTTCATGGTAAGGAGTTGCACTGCCAACCCAAAGCCATGTCTCCATCAAATCCACCAGCTGCTCTGTGAGAGAAACATGAGCAATCTCCTGCTGTGTCATTTCCTACCTCATAAAACCACCTGGAGGGTCAGCTAGGAGTTGGCTCCAACTCAATGGTATATAACAACATAACATTTCCTCATCCAAGTACTCCAAAGTGTTAACAAGCTTGGGTGCCAAGTGAAATTTGAAGGGTGAAGCCACCCAGACACACCCTGGAAGAAAAACCTGATGACATTCCTCCCCAACAGTAGCCACTGAAAATCCAACGCACTAAGCATGGAATCGCAAAGAGTTGTCAATTAGAAGGCAAATGGTCCCTATGAATCCTCATCTAACGGCATATGAAAAACATTCCAATACCCTAGGACATGAAGTAGACTCAAGATGAAAGGAGTTAGTACCTTATCTCTATCAGTATAGGGAGAAAAGCAGCATGCAGTTATGAGTACCCACTTAGGAGTATGTGTCCTCCTACATACTAAAGCTACTAAAGTCATGAGATCTTTTTGTTATGACCACTAGCATTCCACTAATACATAAACACAAATATGGACACAAAGTCTCCAAGTATCATGACTATATAGCACTTAGCCCACAGCAAGGGGAAACTCATTTCCACAAAGTCCCTACACTACTGTTGTAGTCGTTGTTGTTGTTGAGTACCTTCAACTGAGACCTGACTCATAGCTAACCTTCCAGTAGGTTTTTAGAGGCAAAACTTTTCATAGGAGGAGATTGTCCAACCTTCTCTTGTAGAGCTGGTGGATTCGAACCACATGTCTTTGGGAATGATGCACAGTTTCTTACCACTACATCACCAGAACTCGTAGGCCTAGAGGTAAGAAACTATGCTGCAATTTCAAAGGCATGCCTACAGCAAAGGAATACTCGCTGTTGTTGTTATGTGTCATCAAGTCGCCTGCAAGTCATAGCGACTCTATGTACAACAGCTCTGAAGCCTGCCATGTCCTGAGCCAGTCTCTCTGACCCCAATCCTACTCCCATTGCCCCAGTCACTGTACCAATCTACTTCATCCAGGGTCTACCTCTATTGCACTGTCCCTCCACCCTTCTGAGCATGATGGATGTCCTTCTCCAAGAATCAGTCCTTCCTTACCACATGCCCAAAGTGTGTAAGATAGAGCTTCAAAATCCTAGCCTCCTAGGAGACATTTGGTTTCACCCTCTCCAAGACAGACCTATTTGTTTTCTTGGTGGTGTAAGGTATGTTTAGGACTCTTCTCCAGCACCACATCTCCAAGGCATCAATTCCCCTTCTATCATCCTTCGTCATTATCCAGCTCTCTGATGCATAGCAAGTAACTGAAAAGAGCATGGCCTTGATCAGACGCACCTTAGTCTCCAGACTGACATCATTATGTCTCAGTACTCTGGAGAGGTCCCTGGCAGTAAATTTACCTAACGCAATTCGTCTTTTGATTTCTTGACTGCTGGTGCCAAACCCCTACATTAGGGGTTCTTAAAATCCACTGGCTGCAAATTGGTCATATTCTCTTCCTCCAGTCTGTTACAGTGGATTACACTGTTTTATCTAGGCCTGAGATTACACTATTGTTGTTGTTGTTGTATGCCAATTCAGAACTGACCCATAGCTGATCCTCCAGCAAGTCTGCAGTAATCACACAACAGGAGATTGTCCATCCTTCTCCTGCAGAGCAGCTGGTGGATCTGAACTGTGAATTTTGGGGATTTCAATGCAGCTTCTTACCACTAGGCCACCAGAGCTGCCTACATTGCAGAGTAGGGAAACAAAATTCAACATAGTTAGGAAGGGAATATCTCCAACACTGTTAAATTTTATTCATTTTTTTTTTGTTGAATGCTTGAATGATTTCATGGCTCACAATCAAATTAAACAATTGTCACATATTTGAGGATAATATTTTGTGATTATGAAGTGAAATTTTAAAAATAGTGTAATTAAACTAAATGCCTTTTTAAGCTAAATAACAGATTGCCTTACAAAACAAAGAACATCACCTGTGAATACTCTGCTTCTTTATAAAAAAATATCTATAAAAAGCCAATAGGGACCTCTGGTGGGCTAGTGGCAAGAAGCTGCACTATGATCCTGACGGCATGTAGTTCAAGTTCACCAGCTGCACCGTAAGAGAAGGATGGGCATTCTCCTCCTGTGTGATCAACTGCCTCTGAAAACCCTTCAAAGGGTCAAGTATGGGTTGGTTCTTACTCTACAGTACACAACAAGAGACCAATAAGTTAATGTTGTTGTTGTTAGGTGCCATCGAGTTGTAGACGACTCATAGCGACCCTCTGAATGAAAGGCCTGAGCACTGTTCATACATAGAGTTTCCGGAGACAAGCCATTTCGGAAGTGGAACAAAGGTGAGATGATAAGAGGATGTAGACTGGAAATAGAGCATTCAGATATGAAAAAATAAGAAGATTCATGCATTATAAAGATGAAAATCCCTGTCACTGAACAACATGTTTAAAAATTGTTGAATGGAAGCCTAAACTACTATGTAAATCTTCACCAAAAACAATAAAACACTATTAGTTTTTTTAAAGAGTATATATCTTAAAACAATTTCAAATAGTAACACTCACATAACCATCACTGTTGTATTTCATTTTGAAATTTAGTGATCTACATAGAAACAGAAGAAGGGGAGCTCAGGACAATATGGCATTAATAATTCATATACAATCTGTTTAACACTATATAATTGATTTTATAGATGTATTACTCATCTCCTCTTCCAACCCCCCACAAATCAAATATAGTTTCTGACTTCTTTAGTTTTAGCACTTTAAAATTTATTTTCACTTTGAAATTATTCCCCAAAAGTATTTAGACATCTATTGCTTCAAGGTCAAGCTCATCCAGAATTACTTTATTATTATCTAGTAGGAAGTATTGATATATTTGAATATTCTGTTATTTACCTTGCAAAGTATGCTCAATGCATTATCTTTTAAGCTTAGAATTTGGGGTTTTGTTTTTTTAAATTGGTATTTTAATTTAAGTTTATAGATAACATGGATTTCCATTCATTCATTGTTGCACATTTTCCTCCCTGCCCACGCTCCCCCCCAAGTTCACTTTTCTCTTTAAAAAAAAAACCAAAAAAATCTTTCACTGTTACACAATTCTCCCCCACAGTCCACTTTACTATACAACTCTATTCTGGACTGTTGTCATGCAAATAATACCTAATCATATATTCCATTTATTTGAGGTTTTTTTAGGATTCTGGTTTTTAAATGTATCTACGTGCTATTTCACCAAGCTAAAATGAGATTGAGAATTTTCATGCATAACTTAAATGGAAAGAAATGGACTGAGGATGCATTTAATATTTTATTTTAGTAATTATTCTAAAGGCTAGTTTCACAAACTTTAACTTTTGGATAGGCATTCATTTTAAGAGCATTTTCTTGCAATTTTGTCACTGAATCTTTTCCAAGCATCCTTCATAAAGTCAATCTATATATATAATAGTTACAAGTTATTAGGCATGTTAAAGGCTTGAGTTATTTTATAAGAAAGATCAATGGTTATTGGAAAAGAACAACAAGGTTTGGAATTCTGATTCTAGAAAAAGGTGCACGACTTGCTTTAGAGGAATGAAAGCTACCTTGTTGTTGTTGTTGAGTGCTGTTGAGTCATAGACGACTAATAGTGACCCTATGAACGAAAGACCTGGACACTTGTATAACTTGCATCCTTTCTCCAGGTTCATAGGATTTCTGGAGGCAAGCTGTTTCACAAGTGGATGCCACTCCTGCTTCCAAGCTTGTTTTAATCAGGGAGCTCCAGCAAACACTGTATGTATACCATGGGTAACTATTATCGCATTTGACACATCAGTGTCACAGTGTTTAGCATCACAAGCAACCACAAATTACCTCTGTACAGCAAGCGGCCAGACTAGTGATCTTCTACTTAGAAGAATGTTTGACCAAAACCAACCCTATTATATTTGTAACCTCACAAGGGGCCCTCTACCTTTGGATCTCACACATTTAGAGGCTCCAATTCATCTGAGATTCTTCCCGCTGCAAAGATTCTGTAGTGACAAGCCAGCATGTCCTCCAGAAGCTCATACCCTCATGTTCTCTGCATCCAAGATCATTGAATTTCCTGGCCTAATGGCTCAAAGAGAGTTTCCAGTCATGGCTAAAAGGCTTTTTTTTTTTTTTTTGGTCTGTCTAGGGGTCCCTCCTCCAAGCAGTGAGAAAGCAGAATTTGAATATGTGGATCTGGGATAGGGTTAAGATTCACAGTTCAGGATGGGATAAAAGGGCCAGTTCTCTCCAAGCTTCCATATTCCAGTGCAAAACTTTAAGAAGCCAGGGAATTCTAAATTGAATCCAGACTCCTATGTCATTAAAGATGGTATATTTGACAAGGACGGCAGATAGAACATATTTTATTTAAGAGTCTGTTAGCTTGATTTATACCTTACACATAATAGGCAGATGGCATGCAAGCTTTCACTTATACCCTTACTCTTAAGTCCCACAACTTTTATGGGGTAATCTGTACTCTTATGACTATTATGAGGGCTAAGTTCTGCTGCTGCTGTTGTTGTTGTTGTTTACCCTAGAGTCAGTACTGACCCAAAGCTGACCCTCCAGCAGGTTTTCAGAAGAACTTTATCGCACACGAGGAGACTGCCCATCCTTCTCCTGTGAAGCATCTGGTGGTCTTGAACTGTGGGCCTTCTGGATTGCAGTGCAGCTTCTTGCCACTAGGCACCAGAGCTAACACTAAGTGCTGTTCGGTATCAAAAGATATCTGTTCTTCTGCTTCACAGGCCAAGGCAGTATGGGAGAGGGGAGCAAAGAGCCAGGAATTCCTTAACACAACAGAGTGTAAGTTTCTTTAAGATTCCAACTTAAAGCTCAAAGTTGAAATGATCAGTAAATGACAACTTTAGGGAAACTGTGTCAATATTTAGATAGAGCATTTTAAAAAACACAAGAGGTAGGAGTTATTGAATTGGTGATATTTTCTAAATGAATTCTTTTCAAGGTAAATGAATAATCCCTAGTTCTGTAAACCTATTATGAATTCAACTGTAGGATCATATATGTTTAAACATTGAGTCTCATCATAAATAATCCACTAGGTTATATTTGACCCTGACAAACAAAAAAGAAGATATTTTTTATCTAAAATTTATAATTTGGAAACCTAAAATATAGGCTGCCTTTTTCATGTTCTTGAGATTATTTGTCCTGTGTAAAATGTATATGCTGAAAGTAGCCATTAAAATAATTATGGCTTTGAGCCTCCTAAACATCTTTAATATGTTAAGCTCTTTAAGTTTAAGAGTGTCAAAATAGAATATTTTTAAAAAGCCTTAAAATGGAAATGCAAATAAACATTGAGATAAACTCAACCACGAATTTCACATTTATTTTTCTTTTTATAGCTCAAATCTAATCTCAGTTCCCAGAATGTAAATGTTCTGCTAAGAGAAGATATTCATGTTGTTTTTACAAATGGCTTTTTCAAGTAGATAGGCTATGTAAATGTGACATAAAACTAAATACCTCACATTTTAAAACAAACAAAAATATAACATTCTTCATAAACTGTAACAGAGGGAAAACATAATTATTTTTGTTCTAAAGATAAAAATATTTTCTATTTATCTTTCAAAACTATTCTGTTAATATTGACAGAGATATTCCCATATGACAACCCTGCATTAGAACTTGGTGCAAGAATAAATAAGATATTGAATTTTCTCACAACTTACTTGGTAGTTAGGAGGTTAGGAAAGACTTGACCTTAAGACTAAAGCTCTTTATTTTTAAAGTTCATTTATAAAATTTTAATCACTAAAACAAGATGTAGATACCTTTTAAAAATATATATTTTTTTTTAGTGCTCAGACTTCTATTTGAGATTTGCCTCCCCTTCACAAATTCCATGCCACATGCATCTTCTTGCCTGTAAGCCCAAGGTGCGATGAGGTGTGTTCTGGTGGCCTAGTGGCTGGGCAGGGTGTATGGGGAGGGTCCCTGGTGAGGTTTATGTTTGTGGCAGTGACTGGGAAAGGGCTTTCACACCCTGCATGGGGACACGCCTGAGGTGGCACAGGGCACTTTCCTCTTAGGTGGATGCCCAGAGCTCCGTTGAGGAACCTTCTCCTGGTCCGTCTTAAGTCTTGTCCTTCTGGAACTTCTCTGGATGATGGTCTCCTTGGCTAAGCCAATGACGACTTCTAGCTTTCAGGGTCTCTGGGTCATGGGGGGAATGTGTGCCTTAAGGTGACCAAGTGTCTACTTGGCACTGCCCAGGTACTAGCCCTTACTGCATGGGGAGCTAGGGCCTTATTTCTCAGAATAATGATCCCCTAATTGGGTCTTTTGGAGTCGTGGGCAGAGACATGGCTCAGAGGTGAGTGTGGAGGGGAGGTGCTAGGACAGGGACCTGGGTACAGGGGAGAGGTAGGGGTGGCCTAGTCGTCCTTGTCCTTGGCTCCATGTTTAAGGATGCGGGTGAACTCCACATAGTTGAAGTTGCCTTTTTTTATCGATGGGTGCCTCTCGGTACATTTCGTCCACCTCCTCATCAGTGAACTGGTCTCCCGTGGTGATAAGCAGCTCCCGGAGGTGATCCTCGTGGATGAAGCCTGAGGCTTCCTCATCAAAGCAGGTGAAGGCATTTCGGATCACATCCTCAGGGTCGGTGCCATTCAGCTTCTCCCCAAACATGGTGAGGAACATGGTGAAGTTGATGGGACCCCGGGGCCTCACTCATCATTCCCTCCAGGTACTCGTCTGTAGGGTTGTTCCCCAGCGAGGCCAGCATGTCGTGCAGGTCCTCCTTGTCAATGAAGCCATTGTGGTTCTGGTCAATCATGTTGAAGGCCTCCTTAAACTCCTGGATCTGGGACTGGTCAAACATTGCAAAAACATTGGAAGTGGCCCTCTGTGGCCGTTTCTTGGTGGTCTTGGCCTTGGCCCTTTTCCTTGACATCTTGTCTTCTGGTGTATAGGGCTTCACTGCGAGAAGGACTGCTGCAGAGAAGGCTCTCGGTGTGGCCCAGCGGGCAGCCGTCTGGTCTGGGCGCTGCTCGGCCTTAAAAATATTTTTTAAAGCATCTTTCTAACTCAACTGAGTTTGAGTTCTAAAGAATATTTGGTCTGAAAAACAAGATGCACACTTCATACCACGTATAAAAAAATTAACTCAACATGAATCAAGGACCTAGACATAAAATGGGAAATTATAAAGATCATAAAAAAAAGTTGAGGGCAAAGAATTTCATGGAACAATGTATGAGCAAGAGCTTGTGCTGATGATGAAAGAAGTTCAGGCTGCTCTGAAAGAATTGGCCAAAAACAAGATCCCAGGAATTGATGGCATATTGATTGACATATTTGAACAAACAGATGCTTCCCTGTGTTAGTCAGATGATACAACCTTTCTTGCCAAAACTAAAGAGGACCTGAAGCATTTGCTGCATAAGGTTAAAGACTGTAGTCTTCAGTATGGCTTGAAGCTTAACATCAAGAAGACAAAAGATTCTCACCACTGAGCCAACTGGCAGCACCATGATATGTGGAGAAGAGATTGAGGTTGTTAACAATTTCAGCTTGCTATGTTCCACAATCAATACTCGTGACACCGGCAATCAGGAAATCAAAAGATAAACTGTATTGGGGAATTCTGCTGTCAGGGAACTCTCCAGAGTTCTCAGGAACAATAATGTCACTCTAGATACTAGTGTGTGCCTGATCCAGACCATGGTCTTCTCAATTATTTAATATGCATCAGAGAGCTGGACAATGACCAAGGATCATAGAAGAAGAATGAATGTCTTTGAGTTGTGGTGCTGGAGAAGAGTCTTGAACTGCCGTGGGCTTCCAAGAGAACAAGTTTGTCTTGGAGAGAGTGAAACTGACTTTCTTCTTGGAGGCTAAGATTTTGAAGCTCCATCTCACATACTTTGTAAGGACAGCCAGGAGAACAAATAGGTCTGTCTTGGAGAGCGTGAAAACATATTTCTTCTTGGAGGCCAGGATTCTGAAGCTCTGTCTCACATACTTTGGGTACATGGCCAGGAAGCACAAGTCCTTGGAGAAGGACATCACGCTTGAGAGGGTGGAGGAACAACACAGTAGAGGAAGACTCTGCATGAGATGGACTGACACGATAAATGGAGCAATGGGGGCAAGTGTGTGTGAGAGTCACTGAGACCATGTCAGGACAGGGCAGGGTTCAGACCTGTTGTACAGAGGTTCACTGAGTCACAGATGACTCAACAGCACATGATGACAACAACCCCAACAATGATATTTATGACAAAGGTTGTACTTATAAAATTTATAGAGATCTCCAATATTTCAAAAAGAAAAAAAAGCTCAATTCGATAATAGGCACAAAATACATCACAAAAGACGACATTCAGATAACCAACAAACACATGTACAAATTATCATTAGCTCTCAGAGATACCAACCAAACCAATAATGAGATCGCTCATTCCAGTAACAACACACTTCAATAAGCAAAAAACCACCAAATAAACAAAACCGACCCAAACTCATTGACATGGAGTTAGAACAAACTCATATCTGAACCTACAGGAGATTTTTTTGAGGTTGTAAATTGCACAGATGACTGCCCTTTTCACCCTCATGAAGCAAGTGCTGAGTTTGAACTGCTCACCTTTGGGTTAGCAGCTCAACTCTCTCTCCACCAGGCCACTAGACCAAAAGTGCCAGTCATAGTGTGAAGAGACTGAAACTTTCATACACTGCAAGTGGTGGTGGATAAAATGGTACAACCACTTTGGCAAATAATTTTGTGCTGCTTTAAAAAGTTGAAAATGGAAATACCATTTGATCCATTAATCCCATTACTAGATATATACTGAGTAAATCAAAGCTGTAACACATACTGACATATGCATACACATGTTTACTGCCTCATTACTTAAAATAGCAAAGAGACAGAAATAATCTAAGGGTCTGTTAATAGACGTATGGGGGGATATTATGATACATTCACACAATGGAATACTAGGCAATAGTAAAGAATAAAGAACTCCCAAAACATTATACAATGTGTATTAACCTAGAGAACATTATGCTGCAAGAAATAAGCCAGTTCCACAGGGAAAAATATTGTAGAACACTAGTACTTCTTCTTCTTGTGTTCCATCAAGTCGGAACAAATCCAAAGTTGACCCTTTTGGTGGGTTTTCAGAGGCAGTAAATTGCATAGGAGGAGATTGCTCATTTTTCCCCTGCAGAGTAGCTGGTAGATTCTAACCATGCTGCTTTGCATTGACAACTGAATTTCTTACCACTAAGCCACCATTCTTGGTTATTGAAGATGGGAAAAGAAGAACAAAGGAGCGAATGTTAGTAAATATGTAATGGACATTAAATGGATGAGGAAATGATCAGACATGATGAGTGTTATAATTGCCTCTAGAAACACTTGTGAACGGCGAGCAACGATAATAGTTATAGAAAGGCTTCAGGCCTTTTGTTCACAGAGTCACTATGAGTCGTGCTCAACTGAACAGCAACCAACAATAACAATTAATGAAATGAAATAAAATGGATAGGAATGATTGAATGAAAAATCAATAGGCATTGTAGATTTTCCACTCAAGTCACAATTGAAATGGGAAAGATTTTGAAAAAGAAACATTAGGAGTACAAAACAAAGTGTAACCCATTGTAAAAACTAGTAAATTATAGTCTAACAGAGATGCTTAAATTACTAAAAAATAATTATACATCATGCAGTCTTTAGTTTTTTTAAAAAAATACCTTATTTATAAAAATTATTAATAAAATATGTTATGTGTTGAATATGGTGGTTTTCCCTGGACAAACATGTGAGACATGTTTCCTCACAGAACTTACATTCTAATAAGCAAATTCAAGATTGTGAAGAGCTATGACAGTGGCAATAAAAGTATCTAAGACATATCCCTAATCACTCTTCGAAGTTTGATGTGGTATAATATCATTAGTAAGCCTTTACTAGAAGAAAGAACATATAACTGAGCCTTGGAAAAATCTGTGCAAGATAATCAGATGAAGTGGGTCTGAGAAAGTGGTAATGGTGGGAACAGTGATGGCCATTCTGAATGCCTTCAAGTCTTAGTGAAAAAGCAAGGGGAAAACTTGAGATCACTGGTTATTTAAGATTATGAGGTAATGAGAGGAAGCTCTGTTGGCCTAGTGGTAAGAAGCTATGCCGCAATCCCTAAGGCCTGCTATTTGAATCCACCCACTGCTCTGTGGGAGAAGGAAGGACAATGTCCTCCCTTGAGATTTACTGCCTCTGAAAATCCACTGGAGGGTCAGTTATGGGTTGGTCCCAACTCCAGAGCACACACCTCCACCACCAAGGTAATGAGGTTCTCTGGTGGCACAATCTCTAGGGAGATGTGCTGCAAACCCAAAGGTTGCATGTTTCTAGGAGTTTGAATCTATCAGCAGCTCCTCGGAAGAATGATAGACAATATCCTCTTGTGTGATTTACAGCCTCAGAAACCCAATGGAGGGTCAGTTCCCACTTGATGGCCGTGAGTAAGTGAAGTGGTGAGTTAGAAAATGACTAGATAGAATGAGACTAGAAAAGGAATTATTCAGGAAAAATGAGAAAACTTGAGTCTAACTCTACGTGCAAGGGGGAGAGAGAAATGATAATTCGACAGTCGGAGGAGGTATTGACAAATGAGGAGGCAATTAGAGGTCACATTATAAATGAACTAAGAAATCACACCTTAAGGATTTTCTTCTCAGGAGCAATGGAGAATTACTTTTGGGTTTTAGGCAGAATGTGGACATATTCAGAGTTAAGTTTTAGTACAACTCCTCTTGCTTTTGGGTGGAAATACATTAGTGAACACCAAGACTATAATTCAAGAATCTAGGCTATCGTTCAGAATCAACTCATATCTGACCCTCCAGCAGGTTTTCAGAGATTGTAATTATAAGAGGAGATTGTCTAACTATCTTTGGTGGACTAACTGCTGGTGGTTTCCAACCGCAGGCCTTTGGGTTGGCAGCACAAATCCTTACCACAAAGTTACCAGAGTATAAAGATGACTCTGGGGTCCTGTGTGAATGACTGAAATAGAAAACAAATTTGTTTTGTGAACACAATAAGTAAAAAAAAAAAAAAAAACAAAAGCAAGAGGTCATTAGCATTTGGTACTGGGAATATATAGATATTAATAACGTAAGGCATTCTATAGAGAAAATCCAAAAGAATAAATGATAAAATTTACTGTTTAATTGGATGAATAGTCAATGTCTAGGCTTCTAGTTTTTACAACTGAATGACTGGAGGTACCATTAAATAAATTAGGAAACTGAAGGGGAGAAGGAGAATTTACATGGGAGATTTTGTTGAGCCTAGGTATTTTGAGTTGGAAGCATTTGTTGGCAATCTAAATTTTATCTAATAGATTTGTGAAGCTCTTATTATTAAAAACACAATGAATTAACAAAAAACATCAGTCAAAGCCTACTTCCACTGATTCCAATAAATGATAGCAAAAGTAGAATAGCGAATAATGTCCAGTAGATAGTAGTGGATGCCTCAACATTACTCAGAATAATTATCTGGGCTGTAATACTAGTTCAAGGGCCATCTACCTAAGAATGATAATTTAGTTCATTGAGGGGATTACCAGAGAAATATCAACAAACAAAAAGAAAACAGGTCCTGGAATAAAGCTATGAAGAACAAAAGCACTAAAAAGGAAGGACAGACGAGCATTCACAAACTAGATGAGTGTATGATTTGATGTAAGTTAGGAATAGACTGAGGCACCATAGAGGTGACATTGTTCCCTGATGATATGAAGAAGGGTTTTCACCAAATTTAGCAAGAAGAGGATAAACTGTATTCTTGTTGAAAGCATCTCTCATCAAGCTTTGCTTTTGGAAGTCAATGTACAATGTATTAAAACACAGAAAGGGATATCAAGAGGAGACAGTAAATAGGGACAGGTTGTTCTAGTGGCTTGTCTGTAAAAGATCACCAAGAGGAAAATAGATGGTAGAGGATATAGAATTGAAGATATGTAATTTTTTTAAAGATGGTGGAATGAAAGAGATTTTAAGTTCTTGTAGAATATGAAACCTTTTTTAAAAAGAAAATATTCTGGAAGTGTAGTTTATAGGGAGTTACACAACTCTCTCAAAGGTCACACCTCTCGGGTGTTTGAATCCACCATCAGCTCTGTGGGATAAAGATTCACAGTCTCCTCTCACGTGATTTGAGTCAGCTATGAGTTGATTCCAACTTGAAGGCAATGAGTTGAGAGTATGTGTTTTCAAAATACTGATATGTCACTGTTGCTTGGAGGAATTGAAACAGTACATGTCTTCCTGAACAAGTAATGTGGTGAGAGTATATTTCTATAGGACACAGTCACTGAAATGACCACAGAAAACATTTAAAAAATCAATTTGATGGGGGGGGGGGGGGGGGAAAAATGGATCCAAGACAGGATGGAAGGGGTGAAAGTAGA
>NW_006399766.1:8745420-8748285 GCF_000299155.1 Elephantulus edwardii | reverse complement strand
TGCTTCCAGGCTTGATTTAGTCGGGAAGCTCCAGCCAACACTGTCCACTATGGGTGCCCATTGCCACTAGTAGAAAATAAAAAAAACCCAATCAATTACAATCTCTAAAATTATATTCGGAGGAACTAGGATGATTTACTAAATCTCCATGGGCAAAAGAGATGGAAGAAGACAGAACACCTATTTGTACAAATGTTGAAAATTATGAATTGATGACTAATTTTATCTAATATCAGGTTCTTTAAGTTCTCAGTATTAAAGATATAATGGACTAACCAAAACAATTTGCCTCCCTCCATTGATTCAAACAAATGATACAAAAAGTATGACAGTGAATAAACAATGTCAAGCTTAGAGAAATATTGATCCCTAGAAATGTTCTCTTTTATTGGCATTCTCAGGTTTCTGTAGAAAAATCTCACTAAGCCTCCCCTTTAGTAACTATTCACAATACCGATAATAGTGTCACAAATACAGTCAATAGCTAGCAAATTAGAGTAACTGTAATAGATCCTGTTTACTCATTTTGGCTTCAGTGATGCAATTTTTGCATGTTAGGATTTTTCAACATTCTGTTTATGACTATCATGCATATAGAAAATCAAATACTTAGTATTTATTTTAAATAAGAATCATTTCACAGAGTACCTGATTATCCCATTTCCCCCTTGTTTTGCGGGCCATTTCACAGCTCAACTTCTCAGGTTACAGCTTTATTTTGGTTACTGTTTCTCCAAAGGTAAGCAAAAGTGTAAGAACTATGATTAGACTCATGACCACTCATTCACCTATTTATTCCACAAATATTCCTAACAGTCAGAATTCATGCCAGAATTTGGATAGGACATTACAGATACAAAGATGAATATGCATTGAATATTCCTTTATCTTCAGGTAAAAAGTCTACGGAGGAATTCAGGTATCACTAAATCCTCATATAATAATACTGTAAAACTCAAACAACATGTTTTACTGGGAAAATTTGCTGTCAAAGACTTCCTTAAAAATCTCACAAAGCAAAGGTGTCAGCTTCGTAATTAAAGTAAGCCTAACCTAAACTGTGTGCTCAATCATCTGACAGGCACGCAAAAGGAGGCCAATGAAAAAGGAAGACCAAAGAAGAGCTTACACATTTGAATTATGGTGTTGGTGAAGAGTATTGTACATATGGTAGACTTCCAGAGGAATGAGAAGAATCTGTCTTGGAGGAGGTACAGTAAGCTAGGATGGTGAGTCTTTGCATCACTTATTTTAATATATTATCAGGAGGGATCAATCTTCGGAGTAGAACATCATGGTTCTAATACCAAATTACCATGAAAAAAAGGTAGATTCTGAATGAGAAGTGATACAAAAGCTTCAACAATGGACTCATTCACGTGAACAGTCTTGATATAGATGGTGTGGTCATGAGTCCAAGGTATCTGAACAGCAAGCTGGATGGCAGTAGAGGAATCAAATCGCATGGACTACCAGAACAAACATCTCTCTTTTGGAGAAGTCTCACAAGGGTAGTCCTTGGAGGAGAAGATGGTACAGTACTATCTCATATACTTTGGACATGTTGTTAGGTAGCGCCAGTCCTTGGAGAGGGACATCATGCTTGGAAAGGTGGAGGATCTGAGAAAAGATTCTAAATGAGATGGACTGACACAGGCATTGTAGAACTGGACTCAAGTATGTCAGTGATGGTGAGAATGGCATAGGAAAGAGCAAGGTTCAGAGCTGTTGTTTATAGGGTCACTCTGAGTCATGGTTTACTGATGGTATATAACAACAACAAACAACAATAACAATTTCATATGGAGTAGAAGTTGATCAGGAAAACATAGGCATTAGTTTAGGGTATGAAATAGTATCTCTTACAGAGGGAATACCAGCATGGGCTGTTAACAAAACTTCCAATAGCACAACATGTTCAGATGAAAAACATCTCTGAGAGGGGTGTTACAGGTTAGGGAAAAATCAGCTGGAGAGGTAGACAGAGCTTCAAGGTTCATGCTGGGCAGGTTAAAGAGTAAGGAATATTTAGAAAACAAACAGTTTTCCTTGGAGGAATGAAAGTCTGAGATGATGTAAGTCTTCAATTTTGTATGATGTCTGTAAGAAAACACAGCAAAGAAAGAACTATATTCAATTATTATATGTCTATTTCTCCCATGACTTTGACTATTTCTCCAAGTCAAAGTAACTTCTACTTATTGCACAACATGAATAGGAATACATTTTTTAAAGTTTAAATATGTACTGAAAGATGAATAAAAACTCACAGCCCTCAAGGCAAGAGCAAGATATAGGGATCCTTAGTCACTAAAGACCCATGGACAGCTAAAAGAACAAAGATATATCTTGGAGAAGGTAAGGCCAGAGTGTTCCTTGGAGGCAAAGATTATGAAGTTTCAACTCAGACAGTATGGGCAGGTTGCTAGGAGAGGTTATTCCTTGGAGAGGGACATCATTCTTGGAAAGGCGGACAGCTGACAAAAAAGAGGAAGACCTTCAACCAAGTGTAATAACACAGTGACTGCAGCAATGGGCTTACGTGTGTCAGAGATTGTGAGGATGGTACAGGAAAATACAGGGTTCAGATCTGTTGTTATTAAGGATGCTATGAGTTGTACTTGACTCGATGGCACTTAACAAAAACAACACTGTGCATCCGAGGTTGTAAATTGTTGTGGGAAGAGACTACACATCTTTCTGCAAAGGAATAGGAAGTATTAAAGAGTCTCTACCCTCAGAAGCACTTAAGTCTCCCTGAAATTGGACTGCTTGGATCAGTATATACACATTATAATTAGAAGATTGCAGGTAACTTTGGAATTCAGGAAATTCGTTAAAAATAATGAGAGAGAGAGAAGGAGG
>NW_006399766.1:8735501-8745320 GCF_000299155.1 Elephantulus edwardii | reverse complement strand
GAGAGAGAGAGAATGAATGAATGAATATGCCTCTGGAAACCCTATGAACTTTGAGAGATGATATTTATAGAAAGGCTTCAGGTCTTTTGCCTATAGGGTTGTTATGAGTCATGCTTGACTTGACGGCAATCAACATCACCACCACCATCATATATATGTGTATGTATATGTGTATATATACACATACATACAAATATATACATACATACATACATATACAGAGACAGACAGAGAGAGAAAATTACTGATTTCAGAATTTATGTTTTCGCAACTGAAAATAGAATCTTCCTTGAAGGGTAAAAAAGCAGTCTAGAGGAAAGAACTGAGGAATACCCATGCTAGGCAAAATGAACAAGCAGGCATAGACCTTATGTAATGCATCTGCTAGCACTTTGAAGAGTGAAATTTACATCTTCTAGAAATGGGAGTTTTTATTACAACAAATATTGTTTCCAGTTCCCTGTCAAGATGGCCTAACTCATGGAGACCTGATGGACAACCACACAAGGAAATATTGACTGAATGTGTGTGCTGTTGTCATGACTGTTAGGATTCTTACATCAACTGTTAAAAGAATTTTATACATTAGTGATTTCCATGTAAGGACCTCATCTTTTAGCATTGTACCAGTTACTAATCTGTTTTGATCCACACTGTCTTATTCTGGAATCTGATAAAAGCTGAGCACTCTGAGTGACCCAGCTGGTATTTGGAATACCAGTGCCATGGCCTCCAGCATCACAGCAAAATGCAAGTCACCACTGTACAACTGACAGATGGTTGGCGTGTTTCAGAATACGGCTCAATGAAAATACTTTTATAGCTCACATAGCTAATGCAATGGGACCCCAAGTGCATGATTTTAATCTGCCTTATGATCTTTTGCTCATAAGCCCAAGCACCTTGTGGAGTTTGTCTCTCAATATGGCTTTTGTAGCAGGGATGACTGACTATGTGAAGTGGTGGAACTATGTGAGTGAGACAGCTGGCTTATCCAGTGGCTATTGGCCAGTCTAAACAATTTACAAGAGGATCAGCTAGTCTCACCTAGACTAAAATTCCCGAGAATTTTGTTGGACAACTGTGGGTGGAAAGTCAACATTGGAAGGACTAAGAACTTGGGAAAAAGAGCCACAAAGCTTGAGGCTGAGGTGCCTGTTTGCACATTTTGGGAGATCTCTTCACTGTATTCTATTATTATAATTATAACCCTTTGACATCCCCAATATGGTTCTGTGTCATTTGTAAGCTGTCACATCATATTTTGGACCCACAAAAGAAGATTGGTGTTGAGACGAGTAGAAAAAGGTTTGGGAGAATGGGGGACATGTCTGCACAACAGAACACATATATACATAGGACATATATATTGCATTTTGAAAACAAATGACATTGCAAATAAAATCCAAGACCTTTGAGATGGTCTGGAAGTGCGGCTGTGCCTGTATGAATGCATGTGTGCACATGTACATGCACTTGTGTATATGCCCCTTTCACTAGACTGAAATGTATTACAAAACCACAGCTGCCTTATTCATCTTTGCTCTCCCTCTCTTCTTCCTCCTAGATTCTTCTCAGATGGTACCACTAGACCTTTTGCTCCACATGGGTGCTCACTCTGTGTCAGAAGGACTTAAAATTATCCTATTTTTTGGCTTCTTTCAAAAAAGCCTCAGTTTAATTGTAAGTCTGAAAGTCGGAGAAAGATCTGGAAGAAAGGAGTGGGGGAACCCAGAAGACTTAACAAGTTTTACTAGTCACAGTAGATAAAAGAACTCCCTGGGCAGGAGGAGGGGGGCAAAAAAAAAAAAAGAGTTGAAAAGAAACTAAGAAAGTCAGATGCAAGTAGACTTGTAGGAAACTCTAGTGGCCTAGACTAATGAGTCAATCCAAAGGCAAGCGGTTCGAATTCATTAGTTGCTCTATAAGAGAAAGATGGGTAATCTCCTCCCACACAACGTACTGCCTCAGAAAGTCCACTGGAGGGTCAGCAATGAGTCAGTTTTGACTCAACAGTACATTACAAGAACATAGTGGATTTCTCCCCACTTCCCCTTCCCCATCAAAGAAACAAATAGGTCTTTATTGAGTGATCTGAGAAGGGACATCAACCGACCAAGTGCAAAAAAGTTAAAAATGGTGGGAAGGCAGTCAAGAAGAGTTCCTTTCTATAGGGGGTTTTAGGAAGATGGATAGTATTTTGCTTGGAATTTGGAGGGGACAGGGGAAGGGGAGGCAGAAGGAAGGTCCTGTTAATTAACTTGGGTATGGGCTTTTGTTGTACATAGGGTTTTCAGAGGCCTGCTATTTCAGGAGTGGATGGCCAATCCTTCTTCCTACTCTGTCTCAATGTGACTGTTCAGATTTAGAGAAGTATCAGACAGACCAGCAAGTTAAAGGTATATCCCTTACTGCGGAGTTAACTTCAGTGTCAGCGTTGTCCCTGCCTTTCTCACACGCGTCTTTACCCACTTATTTCCCTGCTCCACCATCCACCAGGATACCCATCCACTTCTACCCCCTCCCTTCACATCTATCTCCCTTTCACCAGCCCTCCATCTAATAACTTATATATGAAGCTTCCATGGCTTCTGTGATTTCAAACACATCAGCTGATGGTAGTTCCTTATGTTGGGATCAGTGTCTCTGAAGTTTAGTCGTCATGTTTCCTGATCCTGTAGAACCAGTGTGTAGATAGGCTTTCCAGATTTGTCCTGGAAAGGGTTAAACCGGGTGGCTCCTTGGAGGCAAGGATTCTGAGGCTCCGTCTAACATACTTTGGGCATGTTGTGAGGAGAGACCAGTCCTTAGAGAGGGACATCATGCTTGGGAGGGTGGAGGGACGGTGCAGGTGAGGAAGGCCCTCTATGAGGTGGATTGATTCAGTGACTGGGATAATTGGGATTGGAGTGTCAGAGGCAGTGCGATTGGCACAGGACAGAGCGGAGTTTAGGGCTGTTGTACATAGGGTCCCTATGAGTCCCAGGCAACTCGATGGCACATAACAACAACAACAACAACATGGGTTTTTGTGATCAGGCCCACAGCCTCATCAGTATCCATTGTCTGGTCTGGTCACCTTAGATGTTATCAGGTTTTTTCAAGGAGTGATTAGGCCTGGAGGCAATGGAGACCTTCTTTCTCCATTCCAGACCTTAAAGGAATATGATAATTAGCGGTTATCTCTAGCTACTTCCTGCTAGGGAGGCAGGGGGCCAGTGATGAAGGAGGGGCTGGTGTGGTTTCCTATAAAGTCTGAAGGAGGAGCATCCTTTTCACATGTTCTTAAGCAATTGCTCAGGAACTGGGTGAGGCTTTCTGCCAAAAATTCCTCAATCAGAAGGATAGTTTTACGAGGCTGAGAACTGAGGCCTGTGTTAGATGTTGTCTGATTTAAATGGCAAATGGACCCTAGTGGATTTCTGAGGAAGGGATCTGTTCTAACAGAAATACCAAAAGCAACCTCATCAAATCCTTTTACAGTCACAAAGTGTAGCAAGTCTGTGGCCAAAGTTTTCCTCATTATTGAACGGGATGAAGGAGTTGGCAGAGAAAGGCCAGTTATAACCAAGGGGTACATCTGTGTAACTTTGGACATGATGTAAGGAGAGACAGGTCCTTAGAGAGGGACATCATGCTTGGGAGGGTGGAGGGACGGCGCAGGAGAGGAAGGCCCTCTATGAGGTGGATTGATTCAGTGACTGGGATAATTGGGATGGGAGTGTCGGAGGCAGTGTGATTGGCACAGGACAGAGCGGAGTTTAGGGCTGTTGTACATAGGGTCACTATGAGTCACAAGTGACTCGGCGGCACATAACAACACATCTGTGTAAAAGGGGCGGGGATCATGTGTTTTAAACTCAAACACAATGTAGACACATCAGCAAATGCCCAAGAATAAGCACTTCCAGACTTAAAATGAAAGTGTTCTCCCATCGGGCAGAAGACAAGGCATACCAACATAATCTCTATGGAACATATTCTTCATGGAATACTTAGGACCCAGTATGCTTATAGTGGAAGGAGAGGAGGAGGCATAATCTTCAAGAGATAGCAGTGGAGAAAACTTGGAAATGACAAGGTTAAGTTTCCTGTCCCCAAAGAAAAAGGAACAGAGGAAATTACATTTGCATTTCCTGGATGCCTTTCCGCCAAATTAGAGTGCATGCCAGTCCTCCGGAGCTTAAGAACTAGGCATAATCTTCTCTTCCTTGTCGACATATGCTCTATTGAACATCTTTGCTCAAAATAGACTGGTTTCGCCCACATTGAAAATCTGTCAAGGCAGGTCTCCCCCTTTCCTAGTGATCACCACAAGTGTTGGAAGGGATGCCCTGGCAGGCATGGACCTCACCACTTACTGCCAGGTGGTGCTGATTCAAATGTGCACAGAGTCGATGAGGCATCTGTGGCTTCAGACCTAAGTGCCATTCTCCAGATTCTTTAACAACTCTCTGTCTTCCCTTATATTAACGCTGGACTAGCATAACTTGAACCACCACTGCATCTCCTTTCCCTTTAGAATAATTGGCTTTTTCATGTTCTCAGCTTTTTCTGTACTCTGCAATGGGGAAGTACAATGTAGGAAACAGTATCAGGAGGGACCAGTCCTTAGAGAAGAATACCATGTTTAGTTGGCACAGGCTCAAGACAGGAGAGAAAGACCCTGGGTGAGATGGCCTGACATAGTAACTGTGGCAACTGTGGCAGGTGAGGTTGGCTCAGATTAGGGCAAGGTTCAGAGGTATTGTTCATATGGGTTGCTATGACTTGTAGTTGGCTTGACCACACATAACAATAATAACAACTCATCATTGCAAGGGAAATATATTCTAGACACATGCAAATGTTCTTGCTTTGTCCTTGGGCATCACTCCCACTGTGAAATGGTGAGCAACAAATGCCAACCGCCACATCATCACTGCCCACCAAAGGCACCCAAGCGTCGAGGACTCTCCTTCATAGGGTCGCTATGAGTCGCCTGCGACTCGACGGCACTTAACAACAACAACATCAACATCTCTTCGGTTACTCATATTCCCAACACTTGCACAGCAACTGCATCAGGTTTGATTATATTAATAATCTTGAGCAAATACAGCATGATTTAAGAAATGACTCATCCATCAATGCAACAATGCAATGCCCACCTGCTAGTATCATCTACAAGGAGTGTGGGAGGAGAAGGCTAAAGAGCCTTTGATGAGAATTAACATTTATCCCTGTGGCCTAGTGGTAAGTAAGAAACTGTGCTGCCATCCCAAAGGCTCGTGATTCAAATCCACCAACTGCTCAGTGGAAGTTGGATGGGCAATCTCCTCCTGTGTGCTTAACTGTCATAAAACACACTGGAAGGTCAGCTATTGGTAGGTTCTGACTTGGCAGTATACAATAACAACAAGGACAAACAGCAACATTAATAATAAGTCAGCTTGCCATAGGCCAGGCAATGTATATACGCTCACATCCATTATCTTGATTGTTCCTTGTAATAATACTGACATACATCCCATCATCTCCATTTTGCAAATTAGAACACATAGCCTTTGGTGTGTACTTTGCTGTGTGTATTGTCAACATCAACAAAATAAGTAAAAGTTAAGTTAGGAAAAAGATAGACATAAAATAAGAGCTGTAGAGTACCAAAGTAAGTTGGTAAAGGATGCAAGAATAGTAGGTATTGTGATGGTGGTGGTGTACCTTAGAGCCAGAATTAAACAGCCAAGTTGATCTACTCTCTTGCCCATGCTCTTAATGACTAGACACAGCTTATTTAAGAATCCTGGTGGTGCACCCATTAAAATTCTGGTGGTTAACTAGGGTTAAAAGTTGGAGATTGAACTCACCAAGAAACTCCACAGAGAAAGACTTAGAGTTTTGTTCCTATAAAGAATGCAATCTAGAAAATTCTAGGGGCAATTCTATGCTACAAAGACTTAAAATTGACTTGACAATAGCCAACAAAAATAGTTAAAAATCCAGTTGTATTTCTACTGTAAAAAATGTTCCTACTTTTGTGGATGGATACAAAGTACACATTTTAATCTACCAGAAAATATTTGTCAATATTTTATTCTTCCATGTTATCTAAATACCTCAAAGTATGTATCTATAGATGTAGATGCTGAGGTATATGGACTAGTTCTTGTGAAGTACAAAAACAGGGAGCTCTGGTGGCCTAGTGGCAAGAAGCTGCACTATAATCCCAGAGATGCGTGGTTCAAATCCACCAGATGCTCTGCTGGAGAAGGAGGGGAAATCTCCTCCTGTACCAGTCAGATCTGATTTGACAGTACAAGCATAAAAAAGAATAATTTTAAAAAAAAAATTAAGCATTACAATTTGATAGGGGGAGAGAAGGGTGGGTAAAGGAAACGGGAAAGATCCAGTGTGGGGAAAAAAATATATACAGACGTTGTAAATAAACCAGTATAAATTAAAAAGATTATTTAAAGAAAAAAGAAAGGGAAAAAAGAGATTAAAGTGTTAGACTACTAGCTGAAAGCCTGAGAGTCAGACGCCCCAGAAAGAAACAGTGGAAGAAATCTGGTTATCTACTTGGGAATGGTCACAGCTGTTCAAAACTCGATGGGATGCAGCTCTACCATGACACATGCCCAGCTGTCATATGCTGGTATCAAATGAACAGCAATTAACAACAATCGTGTGTGTGTGTGTTTTATTTCTTGTAGATTATCACATTTACCAAAACCACCACTCATTCATTCATCGTCAATGAGTCAGAACCCACTCAGCCCAGCTTCCAGTAGGTTTTCAGAGGCTGTAAATCACCTAGGAGGAAATTGTCCATCTTTCTTCCATGGAGTAACTGGTAGTTTCACAATGTCGGCCTTTGTGCTGCCAGTGTAAACCAATTCCAGCATTTAAGAATCACTGAAATGTTTGACTTTTAAGACCTTTATTTATTTTAGAGCTTGCTTTTGGGTATAAAAGTAAATAAATAGAACAAAATCTTTTCAGCATAGAATATATAGGAAGTCATCTCAATGAGATTATTATATTCTTCCATAGATATGGCATGACACATATTATAAAGGAGAAAAGAGGTAATTTCTTCTATGGTAAGTTCTGTTGTGTACCACCGAGTTAGAACTATCTATCTCATAGCTGACCCTCCAGTGGGTTTTCAAAGGCAGTAGATCACGTGGGAGGAGAATGCTCATCATTCTCCCATGAAGTCAATAGTGGATTTGAACCACATGCCTTTGGATTGACAGTGTAGCTCCCTACCACTAAGCCACCAGAGATCTCTCTATGATGCCTAGACCAAGATATATTTAACATGAAGATGATAACTTTTATTGAAACGTCCTGAGAGAAGTAAATGACAGGTTAATATATTTCTTGGTACATTTCTTTGTCAGAGATGGACATGACTGTCAGCCTCTGGACACAGCTCAGTGGATAGTCACTCTGCTTAACACTGAAGAGATTCCATATGTTTAGTACAAAGTCACTGCAGAAAGTTCACTAGACCTGTTACCGAGACTAATGCAACACCAAACTCTCAAAGGTACCTGAGAGATAAACGAAATCCTTATATTCCTTTATGAAATGAAAAAATACAAAACACCCCCATTTCATTTTAGGTGATTTCCTATTACAGTTTTTCTCTTGTGATTTTTATTACACCCATTAACCCAATGCCATTCGGCAGCCCAATGGCTTTTAAGTAGGAATGGCATTCTTTAATTTCTCGTATTCATCGTGGTTTTATTTAATTTTTTAAAAAATAAAAGTATGAGTGATGTGAAAAGGCAGTGATTAGGATGAGATGTTTTGAACATAGGCATGTCGGTGTGTAAATGGGAACAAGCACATTCTCTCCATCCATCTTTGATATTCTTGTTTCTTCAAACTGTTTTCTTCTTACTGAAGCGACTCTGTACTTTACTTTGATGTCGAGAAATAAAAATGATCTTTGCTTCAAAATTCAAATTACCATCCTGTAAGCTCTTTGATATAAATGTTCAGTATAAATTTGAAAGGGAAAAACAAAGACTAGGATAAGGCAATGAAACTATTTTCTCCTCTCCTCTTAGTTATTAGAGTGATGTGGTGGAGCATGTTAAATATTTTCGAAAAATTCAATTTCTAAAGTATAACTGGTACTTATTCCCACAGAGGTGATAAAAGAGATTGGCAACTGATGAAATATTTGGATGAACTGACTGGCAACTAATTTCTAGCCTTGATTCACTTATAGCCTGTTAAAACCTATGAATCTTAACTTGCCTTTGTTCATACTGCCAACCAGGGAAGCAAAGTAAAATGGAAAGTATCTGCGAAAGTCGCATATTCCCTCTCAGATAATGGAAGGCATGCTGGCCTATGGGTCTTTTCCCCCCCCCCCAAAGATAGAATAATTTACCTAAATGGGAATTAAATGAATAGAATGTGTGGCTGATAAATGGTAGCACATTCTGTAGCACATTTACCTACATGTATGCCCTGGGAACCAACATCAGATATAATATTACAGTTGGCTGTTTAAGGACTAATATAATGGAATGGGCAGAGAGCTATCATTTTCTTCTTACTTTAACCCTTGACACCACTGGGAAGGCAGAGATTCCATTAATGTTGTCTCACTTATCCCCTTTCTCCTCACTCAGAAAATTCAACACTGAAAACACTTTTGCAAAGCCTTCTGCTTTGATTTTGGTTCTTGCTCATGTTTCAAGCTAAATGGGGGAAGGTTGAATACAGTTGCATTCTATAGTCTCATCTTTTAAACAAAATTTCCAAAGAGCAATATTTTTTTTTTAAATTAAAGCTGCTAAATTCTCTGGTGGCTCAGAGATAAGGACTTACACTGCCAACACGAAGGGGGTTGTTAGGATCCACCAGCTACTCTGCAGGAGGGAGATAAGCAATCTCCTCCCATGTGATTTAAAGCCTCTGAAAACCTGCTGGCTGGTCAGCTTGGAGTCAGTTCCAACTCCATGGCATGGAAAAACAACAAGCAACAAATTCTCTGACGGCTTTCCTATTTATGATATTATTTTTTTGGGGGGGTCTGTTATATTAATGCAAAAAAAGCCAGTGTTTGAGGTTTGTGTTAACAATTGAATGAGGGGAAATGTAGACAAGAGAGGTAGGGAAAGCAGATTTAGTGGCACAAGTTTTGCTTTTACATAATGTTTGCATGATCAAATAAACATACTAATTACTCTAAACAACTTTTCCAGTGGAAAAACCTTTTTTCCCTTTTCGCAGTCTCTACTTGATATTCTTTGCCACATTACCTGTGGCGAAAATGACTTGAACAGATGTGTTGGCTTCAGATTGAATTTATAAATTATTCCGTATAATTCCCTAGTGCCCACCTATTGCAATTTTCATAATGTGTTGTCTCTTGTTCCTACATACTAGGAATGATGAGTCACAAGACATCAGATACTGCTTGCTAAGGCAATAGTTGCCATTATGAAGTGGGTAGAGATAGCATCGATACACCTGTAATATCATTTAAAAAAGTGTCAGCTTTTCTTTCCATATCATAATGTCTATTAACACTTGAAACTAACTTTTTTTGGATTTATAAGTTAGAAAAAAGTATGAGAAAGAAATGATAGATATTCTACTTTAGAGCACCTTTCTTCCAAGATATCATTCCCTTATAATACTGTTAATAATTCTTCTGCTAGGGACCTCTCTAAAGTACTCAAGAGCAACGGTGTCTCTCTGGAAACTAAGGTCCGCCTGATACAGGCCATGGTTTTTGCAATCACTTGTTATGCATCAGAGAGTTGGACAATGACTAGGGAGGACAGAAGGAGAGTGGATGCTTTTGAG
>NW_006399766.1:8652084-8734526 GCF_000299155.1 Elephantulus edwardii | reverse complement strand
TTACTAAAGCATAGTCTTGGAAATAGTCTAGGTAACATTATACGGAATAAAAAAATTTCATTTAGAATCTATATTATTAATTATTTTGTTTGATACTATA
The DNA here is from genome assembly GCF_000299155.1 of Elephantulus edwardii. Lineage (NCBI taxonomy): Eukaryota > Metazoa > Chordata > Mammalia > Macroscelidea > Macroscelididae > Elephantulus > Elephantulus edwardii. The sequence goes on along the minus strand of NW_006399766.1, from coordinate 8,734,426 downwards.
TTTCTTGTTAAATATATTTTATTCAACTATAAACACCTTTTCCCACTACCTTGTAAGGACAAATGTGAGACAAGTTACTAAGACTGTATTTTTAGCCAGTTCTACAAACTTTAAAGCAGAAATTGGGAGATTAAACATTTCCATGCACTATGTCTATAAGAAATTGGAAAGCTGAGGACTAATTTTACGCATCTATTGTTAACAATGAGTATTCAATTTGCGTATTTCTAGTCTTTATTAGTTCTATTTATAATAATGAGGGAAATTGAATATTGTATCAAAATTTAATGGTATTCTCACATGCTTATGATTATTTAAAAGAAATATATTGGACCCAGTGGTATCAACTCTTAAAAATATTTACGTTTTCTGTTTTTAGCATTATAGTCCAATAAATAGGTCAATCTATTATGGAAATAGTGATGAAATAGTAAAAGATATATTTCCTCTCATTTAACTCTTTTAGCAATTATGTGTCATTATGCCTCTAGTCCAAATGAAAAGATTAGACTTGGAAAATTGAACATCTTTTTCCAATATCACACAGTAAATTAAACAGAATTTGTTACATGTTATCTTAACACTTATCTATTATTACAAGTTTTGTTTGCCTCTCAAAAAGAATGTAAATCCCATGAGAGATATTTTGTCTCACTCATACTTATATAAACCTGCTATAGTCAAGGCAGAGAATAATATAAGTCAAACTATAATTGTGCTCCAAAGGGTTTTCTATAGCTAATTCTTATAGATGGCTAGCTCTTTCCTTCTTTGTTCTTGTATGTGTACTTGAACTTGCAAGGTTAGTTTAAAAGATAAATGCATGTATTCTTTGAATTAACCAGTTCTAACACAAAGGACAGCACAAAGTATGTTCCATAACATATATTGGTTATTAACAAGAATCCTTTTAACTAACATACCCCATATATGTAGTATTCACATTGAGTGTTGGGTTTATCTTTCAATATGACTTTTCCTAGCTGTTTTATGACTTTGCTATATAGATGGGCAGGAATATGCAAATTGGATATGTTAGCCTATCCACAAGGGGACTGGCTATCTAACACTCCACAAGAGGATTTGCCAGTCTCAACAATCTACAAGGGGATTGGCTGGTCTCGCCACTGAATTGAGAAAGCGAGCAGTGAGAGGCAGACATATCTACTGGCACCACTGAACAGGAAGCAAAAGAATGTGGGAATCACTTCTTGTTCCAGCAACACCTAAGGCAGCAACACCTATGGCCAAACTGGAGACCTGATGTGAGATAGGATCCATGGCGGGGGGTGGGGGGTGGAGTGTGTATGTGGGGTGGAGAACCAATATTGGCAGGACTGAGAACTTTGTTGGACAACTGGGCTGTGCAGCCAATATTGGCAGGACTGAAAACTTGGGGGTACTGGCCTGAAGCCATGAAACTTGAGGCTGAGGTGCTGCATGCACATTTTGGGAGTTGTCTTGATTGTATTCCGTTACTAATCTGTATTGTGGCCTTTTGACCTTTCCAATATGGTCTGTGAATAGTGGAATCATAATTTGGACGCAGTGGATCAGTGAGATTTCTGTTGAGATGATAGAAATAGGTATGCGTGTATGGGGGACATGTCTGACTTTACAGGAATTGGTTTTGTGTTATTGATGCTGTTAGATAGGGACAGTTCCCCTTTGCAGTTGGTAAAGGACAGATATGGCTGCCTCCTAGAACCCTTGCTCTTTTTAAAACTGAGGGTGGGAAGCCAATATTGGCAGGACTGCAAACTTGGGAACACTGGTCTGAAACCACAAGGCTTGAGATTGGGGTGCCTGCATACACATTTTAAGAGCTGTCTTGATTGTATTCTGTTATTAAATGGCATTATACTCTTTTAACTTCCCCAGTATGGCTCAGTGTGGTCTGTGAGTTATCACACTGGATTTTGGCTCCATAAAGCACTAAGATGGGTGTTGAGATGAATCGAAAGAGGTATCAGAGCATGGTGGACATATCTGAGCTCACTGGAAATGGTTTTGCATTATTGGTACTGTTAATTGGGACAGTTCCCCTTTGAGAAGTTGGTAAATGGCAGATATGGCCATACCCACATAGCCCTTGCTCTTTTTACACGGAGGCATTCTTCACAAAATATCCCATCACTAATGAAGTTCCATTCCATTATCCTGTGTTAGAACCCTGAATCTTGATAAAAAAAATATGACAATATATCACATTTTTCTCTATCTCCATTAGGCACCTGATTGCTAGCTAGTTAAATGTGTTTACGCAAATTAGATCCTTCAAATTTTGTAACAAACCAGAGTTGTTTTCTTTCTTTTTCTGTTTTAATAAAAATATCCACAGTATAAACAAACAGGAGCACATTATAAAAATTATACTTTAAGGGGAGCTCTGGTGACCTAGTGGCAAGGAGCTGCAACTACAATCTCAGAGGTGCACGGTTTGAATCCACCAGATGCTCTACCAGGGAAGGAGGGACAATCTCCTCCTGTACCAGTCAAATCTGATTTGACGGTACACTCACACAAAAATAATTTTAAAAAAATACTTCAAAAAACTGAATATGCCCACAAATTATTACAGAATCTTGATTATATTGAGTTCATGTGTGATATCAAATATGACAAGTTATTTTCAAACTTGAATATGACATATTGATTTATTTTTTTTTTGTCAGGACCAAATAGGGAGTAAAAAACAGATTTCTAAGAAAATATTTTGTGTTCTACATTAGTCTATTCTTTAAAATTTTTCCACTGCATGCTAAGTGAGAAAATTCTAATAAAAATATATTTTACAAACAATGCTTTATCAAGGAAAAAAAGTCATCATTCTGAGACAATACTCTATACCTAGATAGAAAACTGGTCCTAGAAATATAAATCAAAGAAAATTCAGTATAACTGTCATATGTCATTTACCTAAATCAAAGTCACATAATAAAGATCCCTATAAAATGCTAATAAACAAGAGTTTTGGGTAGGCTGCTGTATCACAATGTACAAATTAAACTACTAATTGTACAGCTACACTATTTATAGTGAATGAGTTAAGAATAGAAATGATTTTTTTTAAGAATGGAAATGATTGGTTATAAATGTACAGCTACAAAGAATAGAGCTCTGTTGGCATAATCTGTGGGGAGTTTTACTATGAACCTAAAAATGGTACCTCTCTGGTGGTTGGAATCCACCAACAGCTTCATGGGACAAAGATGGGCAATCTCCTCCTAAGCCATTTACAACCCCTAAAAACTTTCTCTACAGTGAGTTATGAGTCAACTGTGACTTCACACCAATGACTTTGACTATTAAGGGATAATTTATTGAAAAGCAAATCTTTCTGAATCCATCCTATACCATGCAGACTGAAAAACAATGAACTCACAAAACATTACATACCCTGGGTGACCCTGGAGGACATTATACTCAGTCTCAAAAGGACAAATACCACTGTTTTAAAGAGTGACTAACATGGGGGGGGAGGAGAATAGGAAAATAGTGGATAGATAATAAATACTATATTGGAACAGATGAAAGAAAGAACTGTTTATTTGTTTTCTTTTTTTCCAATTTTTATTTTATTATTTTCTCTGTGCGTGTACCGTCAAATTGGATCTGACTGGTACAGGAGGAGATGGCCCCTCCTTCTCCGGCAGAGCATCTGGTGGATTTGAACCACATATCTCTGGGATTGCAGTGCAGCTTCTTGCCACTAGGCCACCAGAGCTCCCCAGAAAGAACTGTTTAAAAGGAATATATGATTAGGCATTATATATGTAAGACAATAATCTAGAATAAGATGTACATTGCAAAAAAGAATGGAGGAGGAGTGAGAAAGGGGAAAGGAGGATATTGTGCAACAATGAATGAATATATATATATATATATATGAAAGTGAACTGTGAGAGGGCAAAGAGAGGAGGAGGGAGGAAAATGGGCAACAATGAATGAATGAAAATCCAACTTTCCTGTAAACTTGTTAAAATCACAATTAACATTAAAACAAAAGAATTGGCAAAAAATAAGGCCCCAGGAATTGATGGTATAGTAATTGATATATTTCAATTAACAGAAGCTTCCCTAGATGTGCTCACCAAGTTGTGCCAAGAAATCTGCAGGCCAACAACTTGGCCAAATGACTGGAAGAGATCTATGTTTGTTACCATTCCAAGGAAAGGTGATCTGACAGTGTGGAAATTACTGAATAGTATCATTAATATCACATGCAAGCAAGATTCTACTGAATCCAAAAATGACTAGGACAGCACATCAACTGAGAACTGCCAAAAGTGTAGGCTGGGTTTAGAAGGGGTCGTGGTACTAGGGATACTGTAGCTAATGATAGATGGATCTTGGCTGAAAGCAGGGAGCACTAGAGGAATGTCTATCTGTGTTTCTTTGACTATGCAAAGGCATTTGACTGTGTGGATCACAACAAACTGTGGCTGACTCTGAGAAGAATGGGAATCCCAGAGCATTTAATCATGCTAATGTGAAACCTATACTTGGACAAGAAGGAAGTAATCAGAACAGAGCAAGGAAACACTGCACGGCTCAAAATTGGGAAGTGTGTACACCAGGGATGTGTCCTATCTCCATACTTTTTCAATCTATATGCAGAACAGATTATCCAGGAGGCTGGGCTTTATGTGGAGAAATGTGGCATTAGGATTGGAGGAAGATTCATCAACTATCTGTTTTATGCAGATGACACAGCCCTGCTTGCTGAAACTGAGGAGACCTGAAGCACTTACTGCAGGTAAGCACTTACTGCAGCCTTCAATATGGATTGAAGTTCAATATCAAGAAAACAAAGATTCTCACCACTAGGCCAATTGGCAGCATCATGACTGATGGTAAAGAGGTTGAGACTGTTCACAGCTTAAGTTTCCTTGGCTTCACAATCAACACCCTTGGCACCAGCAGCCAGGAAATTAAAAGACACATTGCAATGGGGAAATCTGGTGTTAAAGACCTCTTCAAATTACTGAAGAGCAACGATGGCAGTCTGAAGACTAAGGTGAGCCTAATACAGGCCATGGTCTTTGCAATCACTTAGTATGTGTCAGAGAGCTGGACAATGACTAGGGATGATAGGAGAATCAATGCCTTTGAGCTGTGATGTTGGAGAAGTGTATTGAATATACCCATGGACTATTAAGAAAACGAACAGGTTTGTCCTAGAGAGGGTTAAACCAGGCTGCTCCTTGGAGGAAAGGATTCTGAATCTTTGTCTGACATACTTTGGACATGTTGCAAGTAAAGAACAGTCACTGGAGATGGATGTCATGCTTGGGAGAGCGGAGGGACAGTGCAGGAGAGGAAGCCCTTCGAAGTGATGGATTGATTCAGTGACTGGGGTAATAAGGGTAGGGGTGTCAGAGACAGTGAGATTGGCACAGGATAGAGCAGGGTTGAGGGCTGTTGTACATAGGGTCACTATGAGTCAAAGGCAACTCAACGGCACATAACAACAAACACTAACACTACAAAAAAAGGCATTTTAAAGAGATAGTAAACTACTTTCATCAAATTAAAATGCTTCAAAACATGTCCTTTTTTATCCTTTTAAAAATTATCATGTCTCTTCACTTCAAACCTCGATTCATTACCGTTGAATCACAACCTACTCATAGTTAACTCTCCTGTGAGTTTCAAAGGTTGTATATTGCACTGCAAGAGGATGCCCAGCTTGCTCCTGTGATAGTCTCTGATGGATTTGAACCACAAGAGAAGGGACTTTGGGTTAGCAGTACAACTCCCCAAGGATTATTTTGACCAGAACTCTCCTTTGTTGTTATTGTGAGGTGCAGTCGAGTATGACTCATAGCAACCCTACGAACAAAAGATCTGAACCCTGTTCTCTCCTGTGCCATCCTTACACATCTTGACCCACAAGAGCCCATTGTGGCAGTCACTGCATCAATCCATCTCATCGAGGGTCTTCCTCTCCTTTGCTGACCCTCCACCCTTCCCAGTATCATGTCCTTCTCCAAGGAATAGCCCCTCTTAGCAACATGTTCAAAGTATATGAGGCAAAGCCTCATCATTCTTGTCTCCAAAGAGCACTCTGGCTGCCCTTTCTGGAAGACATCTCTCTTCAAGAAATGCCCTTTAGAATAGGTAAAGAAATCAGGTTAAGTCTTCTAACTTAACTGAATAAAAACTCTCCGAGTTCCCAGAATCCTGGTAAAATAATGTAAATGGACATTTCCATTATCGTCACTGAAACATCTCCATGTGACTTATGTGAATCATGTTGAAACATCCCAGAAATATGGCTTTTGTCTAAACTGCCCTGAACTGTCTTCTTAATCTCACAATTACTGTTACATTTTTGTCAGGTTTTTTTAATGGATAAAGAAACATTGTGTAAGGTGTAAATTAGAAACATACAGGCAGAGAAAAACATCTTAGAGTAGTACTTTAAATTATCTTCTCTGTTTATTATCAACCTCTAAAATCACAAAGAAATGCATACTTGATAATATGAAAGCTGATGGAGAAAAACAAATCTCATAATTTGTAAATGTGCATTCTTCATAGCAAAATGCCTGCTGGGAACCTACATGTACCTTTAATTTATGAATTACAACCATGTCTTTTTCAAACTGGAAAAAAATTAATGTGCCTGCTCTAAGACTGAAATATCAGTGAAATGATATATTTTTATATTCTTTTGAGAGATTTTTAAAAACCATAAAAGCAATGGCTTCTATTCTATAGGATCTGTGGTGGCCTAGCGGGTAGGGAAATGTGATGTCTAATCAAAAGCAAGCAGTTCGAATGTATTAACTGCTCCCAGAAAGGAAGATGGGAAATCTCCTGTTGTGTGATTTACAACTTCTGAAAACTCACAGGAGGGTGTGTGATGAAGCAGTTCTGAATTAAAAGAACCGTTCTGACTTAACAGCAATTGAGTATATTTTATATGTCAAATAGATGAAAAGCTGAAATGAGTAAGCTAGTAATTTTGTCTTGGCCCATGGTAGACCCATAAGTCATGGTTGCAGTGAATGAACATACAGAAAATCAGCTTCTTTAAAACTGTTCAAAATTGTAATAATATTTCTCAAGTGAACTAGATTCTTACCATCCATCCCAAATATTCTCACCAGCTCACGTATATTGTCAAGAAGATGGGAGCGATGGTGCCCTAGTATTCTCACTCTGAAAGTAAAATTCATAGTGTATTCCTGGCTGCATATATGAGGAAAGGATTACATATAGGGGTCTTCTCTCTTGGATTGCTCTGATGACATTGTGAAAGGCAAATAGAAGCATTTCATTGACATCTTACCTTCAGAGCCTCAGGCTGTAATAGATTTTCAAAGCAACGCTGGTTGACAAGCAAAGCTTACATATACAGCAGGAACTTTCGTGAAAAAATGCAAGCTCCCTAATTCTTTAAACATTGTGTCTTTTGATTCATGGGACATAGGACATTCAACATGACCATCTGTACATTATAATGTTGTGCTGTTGTGTACCACTGCATTAGAAGTGACCCATAGCTGACCCTCTAGTGGGATTTAAGAGGAAGATAATCACAGGGGAGGAGATTGCCCTTCTTTGTCCTGTGAAACTGCTGGTGGATTCAAACCACATGCCTTTGGGATTGCAGCACAGATTCTTACTACTAGGCCAGTAGAGCTCCCTGCATTGTAACGATATTAATAAGACATAATAATATTTTTGTAAATGTTAAAGAATGCTGCTGCTGTTGTGGTGTACTGTCATTTGGGAACTGATCTATACCTGACCCTCAAGCAGGTTTGCAGTGGCAGTGACGTATGTAAGAGAAGATTGCTCATCTTTTTCCTATGGAGCAGCTGGTGGATTTGAAGTGCCTGTCTTTGGATTGGCAGTGTGATTCCATACCAGTAAGCCACCAGAGCTCCCTAAAACAGTAATAATAAATACTAATGGAAATTCTATTCTCAAGATGCCCTATCTTATATTTTCAAGTTAGTAGCATGCTTTCTTCTCTGAGATGGCCAACCATTCAAAGTGCTTGGAAGTGGGTAAATTCTCCCAATTTACCTGAGGTTAAACTGTACTCAAGAAAGTGAAACTGTATAAGAAAACACTCTAGCTTTTATGTGAATAAATCAAGATCCACAGGTTTTTCCTAATTGTATGTACATAGGAACCCTACCACCAAACTTATATAATTAGGCTCTTGACCTACTTTAATTATAACAAATGGATGGAACTTTTCACAAATTATTATTTCTCCTTTGTATTACCAACCAATTGCCCAAATCACCTCATCACACTTCAGTCGAAAACTGGACTCTCTGGTGCAGCCACCCAGTGATCACAGATTACTTGCCACATTTCCCCAGCCTGCTCTACTGGTTTTTGTTTTGTTTCATTTACTGTTTAGAGTAGAAGGGCAAAGTGAAGAAAAATGCACTTTGTAGTATTACATGAAAATGTGGCATCAATGTGACTTGTCAAACTACATATAAATAAAAATCTATAGCACTATATACTGCTGTCTAGAGGTATTTGCATCTGGTTTCCATCAGTTTAATCAGGTCATCAAGAAACCTGCTTGAAATTAAGTGGGGAGGTGGGATCAACAGTAATCAAGTTTTATAACACAGCATATTGAAATAAATCTGAGGAAGACATTAATTGGAACTGGATGACAGCAATAGACCCAGATACCTGCAGTATCTTGAACAGCGGTAGATAAACTGTAATTGAAATGGGTTCTTTAATTATGCACTGAAGCACGTCTCCACCAACACAGTATTACTCCAGAATAAAAACGAACCACAAAAGGGAAGTTAAAATGCCTCTTTCTTGATGAAAGACTTGGGGAAGACATAGGCAATAAGGAAGAGTAATAAATTTCAAGTTTGGCTTCCTAAAGAGACTTTCTTTTCCATCCTCACACCAGAGTTATCTACACAAAACAGGTTCCTGAACATATACCTAACTGAAAAAAGTGAAATGGCAAAGACAACTGCTTGAGTACAAATGGGATAATCACCAAAATCTAACCAGCTATTGAGTGCAGAATTATCTAAATGTCCTTGACAGATGACATGTCAGGTTTTTATTTGCCATGTTTCAAATCATTATTTTATTATACTAAAAATGTTGTTGTTGTTGATGATGTGTACCTTCAAGTCAGAATGGACCCATAGCTGATTCTCCAGCAAGTTTTCAGAGGCAGGTAATTGCATCAGAGGAGATTGCCCATCCTTCTCTCGAGGAGCTGCTGGTGGCCTTGAACCACATGCCTTTGGGATTGCAGCGTAGCTTCTTGCCACGAGGCCACCACAGCTCCCTAAAAGCACTGAAGGGAATAACTACGAGGAACTAGTCTATCAAGTGACTGGAGACATTTCAGCTTGTATATTTCCACCATGGGCCTTAGTGTAGGCTCCTGGATCAATGGTGAATAAATTCCTCCATCAAGCAAGTATGTGAAACAAAGAACATGGATCAGAAAATGTCTTCTTCCGTTGACTCCCTTTCATCACTCTTTCACATGGCTAGCAAAACTCTCAACAGCATGCCCTAATATATTAACCTTTTGCAAAGTCATTGTTATTCTTATTGCTGTCTCTCAAAGTCACACAATCTATTGAATATACCCTTGACTTTTGTCACTGGATCTTTGTTCTTTCTGCCAATGTTTCACCCATGTTCGAAACCTCTTTACATCTGTCTTATTCTTCAAATCTTGGTTCTAATGACAGCTCCCCTGTGAAATCCTCCTAATTGCACATTCATTGGTACCTACATTTATTATTTATGCCTCTCTTTTATAGCTTGTGCTTTATTTTGCCTAAAATAGTTTCCCCATGTTCCTGTCTCCAATCTTGTAAAATCCTTGAAAGAAGGATTTATGCTTTATTCTCCCTAATTGTTCCCTTTCTTAAAAAAAAATTAGTTATATGTCCAACCCATTGGGCCAAATTAAATGTACAAAGGGGGGAGGGGAGAAACTTTGCATCAGACTTCTATACCTGTGTATAAAACATTATCATTATAGATCCATATCTATTTTGGATATGTACTTTCACATACATGTAACATATACACACAAAGGGATAAAGAAAATGAAGATCTTTCTTTTATTTCAAACTTTGCCCTATACACAAACTTTTTTTTTTTTCAGTTTTAGGGAAGTAATTTTCTTCTCAAAGAATCCAGGCAAATTGTTTCCTGAAGCTGAAATTAGCTGACTGCTGGCCGATTTGCTTACACATCCCTGAGGTCCCATATAGGACATTGCTGATGCTATGGAAATGGCCTATGGTAGGTTGGACATTTGGTGAGAATCATTTCTCACCTCTGTCAATGACTTTCATTATGTAAGTGGAATGCAACAATGTAATGTATGTTCTAATACCATACTCTCCCTGCAATGCCTTAGAGAAGGTGAGGAGAGAAAAGGAGCATGAACTAGAGACACAAAGAAACACGGTGTTCTTCAACAATCTAGTGCCCTGTGCACAAACACCGAAGGAGCAACTTGCATATGGTGACAATATTGCTTTTTTAAAAACCAGATATAAGACAGCATTGAAAAGTAGAAAAATTCCATCCTGGTAGTCCAGGTGCCTATGTTTTAGCTTCAGATCTATTGTTAGCAAGCTGTTCAGTGAGGTGGGGCGGGGGCGTGGGGGGGGAACTCCTTCATTTACAAGAGGCTTTATGTCATCTGTTTGGATTATATGATCACTAAAATGTTTGTTGTTGTTATGTACCATTGAGTTGTCTGTGATGCATAGTGACCCTAAGTACAACAACTCTGAACCCTGCCCAGTCCTAAGCCAGTCTCAGTAGTTCTGACACACCAACCCCCATTGCCCCAGTTACTGTGTCAATCCATCTCATCTAGGGTCTTCCTGTCCTGCGCTGTCCCTCCACCCTTACAAACATACTATCCTTCTCCAAGGATCGATTTCTTCTGGCCACATGCCTAAAGTATGTTAGATGGAACTTCAAAAATCCTACCTAGCCTCCAAGGAAAAACTTGGTTTCATAAAAGTGCTTATTACTCTAAAAAGTCTTGGTGTCCATGTTCTGGTAGATCAAGAAGAGTAATTTCTTATTTTAATATAGAGTATTATCCTAGGATGACTCACACTGGCATTCATTGAGAATGTTTAGCAAAACTAATGGTATTTCAAATGCAACAATGGCATAGAATTTAACATATCAAGAAAGCATGCATGAGAGGTAAATATTCTAATACAAGATACCTTGAAGCAAGGCACATAAGTCTTACTCATCAGTTATGCAACATCAAAATTACATTTTGAGACAGGGAACTTTTTTAAAATTTTATTTTAATAATTTTAATGAACATTTACATAGATTTTTTATTTCTATTCATTCATTGTTGCACTTTTCTCCCTGCCCAGCCCTCCTCCCCACCGCCCAGTTTGCTCCTCTATTTGAAAAAGTAAAATAAAAATTCTTTCTTTGGTATACAATCCCCCTGCACCCCTGCCAGGTACACTTCACCATTAATTCTGGATGTTTGTGATAACCATAATACCCTATCATATATCGCTTTGAAATTATTCTCTCCCTCATCTGTTTCAATGCAGTATACATAATTTATCGAGTTTTTCTCAGTCTTACCCCAACCCTGATATCAGTCCCATTCTACAACAGTGGCACCATGGTACTGGTACAATGACAGACACACAGATCAATGGAATAGAATTGAGGACGCAGAAATCAGCCCATCTACATATGGTCAACTTATTTTTGACAAGGGGATGAAATCAGTTAAGTGGGAAAACGACAGCCATTTTAACAAATGGTGTTAGCAAAATTAGAAAAATATCTGCAGAAGACTCAAGCAAGATCCACACCTCACTCCATATACAAAAAATAACTCAAGGTGGATCATGGATCTAGGACTAAAACCAAAGACTATAAGCTTCATTAAAGAAAAGCTTGAAAGAACTCTAGTAGTTCTAAGCCACAACATAAACAGTCTTCCAAGTATCCTGAAAAATCTACAACCAGGAGAAGATAAAATAGATGAATGGGACCTTCTAAGAATCAAATCCCTATGCACATCCAAAAGCTTCTCCAACAGGAAAAAGTATTTAGGGATGACATGTCAGATAAGGGACTTATATCTAGAATTTATAAAATACTTGAATACCACAACAAAATAAAGGTAAATAATTCAATTGAAAAATGTGTACAGGATATGAACAGACACTTCACCAAAGACGACATTCAGATGGCCAAAAAGCACATGAAGAAATGTTCAAAATCCCTAGCTCTAAGAGAGATGCAAATCAAAACAACTATGAGATATCATCTCACCCCAGTCAAAATAGCAAAATTTAACAGATCAGCAAGCAACAAATGCTGGCGAGGTTATGGAGAAACTGGAACCCTTATTCTCTGTTGGTGGGAGTGTAAAATAGTGCAACCACTGTGGAAGGCGGTATGGCGCTTTCTCAAAAAGTTGCAAATAGAGATACCGTTTGACCCAGCAATTCCACTCCTGGGAATACACCCCAAAGAGACCATAGCTGACATCCAAGCAGATATATGCACACCCATGTTTATTGCAGCTTCGTCACAATAGCAAGGAGTTGGAAACAACCCAGGTGCCCATCAACAAACAAATGGATAGAGAAGCTGTGGTATATTCACACAATGGAATACTACGCTGCATTGAAAAACAAGGAACTCATGCAATATTATTCAAAATGGGTGAGCCTGGAGGACATTATGCTGAGTGAAATATCTCAGTCACAAAAGAGACAGGGGATTTTTAACTTTCATAAAGTTTCTAAGGCTCCAGGAGACACATTACCTTTCTCCAAAGAGGCATAAAATCACAGGTATGTACACACTTTAAAATCTCTACATAATGAGTTGTAATGTTGTCTGTAATTTTCAAGGAAGTCTTTCCTTCTCTCTGATACTGATCCCTCATCTTAAAAGAAAGTTGAGCACATGAAAAGTGAGAGATTTTATTGGCTTTTAATTATCTGTTGTTACGTGGCCTGTGGATGATTTATCTTCTCTTTGGCTAATGAGGCTGTTTAATGAATTGATAAGTCTACTTTCAGAGAGGAGTTACTCAAAACAGCAAGAAAATGGAAACAGCCCAAATGTCCATCAACAAATGAATAGATTGTATTATGGAACATTCCCACAATGAACTACCAAGCAACACTAAAGAGCAATGATTTTGTAAAATATAACATGGAAGAATCTAGACAGCATTATACTGAGTGAACTAACTCAGTCTCATAAGGACAAATAATCGTAAGAGTATTATTGTAAAAATAAAAGAATAACTAGTAAGATGTGGATACAAGTCCCAAAGGGGAAGGGTGAAGGGGACAAGAGGGCAGAGAGTGAGGAGGGGAGGATATCACTAGGATAATACAGTATGGTGAACAGAGGGGTTGGTGGGGAAGGAATTAAAAAAGATCCAATGAGGACCTGAAAAGACAGGGTAACAGGAGACAGAGACCAATGGTGAATAATTTTTTAATTTTTTTCTTTTTCCCCCACTTTCTTCTTTTTTTGAGATTTTAATAAAAGTTTATAAAGAACTTGAATTTCCAATTGTTCATTGTTGCACATTTTCCTCCATGCCCCTCCCCCTAGTTCCTTTTTTATTTGGGGGGAAAAAGTTTTTTCATTGTTATACAGACTCCCACATCCACCCCAGACCAGTGCAGCTCTTATTCTGCACTCTTGTTATGCCAATAATACCTAATCATATAGTCCTTTTATACAGTTCTCTCCCTTGTCTGTTCCAATGCTGTGTAGATTATTTACCCCCTATTTTCTTAGTTTCCCCCAGGCCTCATGTCAGTCCTGTATTAAAACAATGTTATTAAGCAGTATTTGTCCTTTTGTGACTGAGATACTTCACCCAGCATACTGTCCTCTAGGGTCACACATTTTGTATAATATTTTATGAGTTCTTTGTTTTCAGTGCTATATAATATTCCATTGTGTGAATATACTATAGTTTCTCTATGCATCAGTTTATTGATGGGCACTTGGATTGTTTCCAACTCTTTGCGATTGTGAACAAAGTTGCAATAAACATGGGTGTGCATATATATCTGCTTGAGTGGCAATTATGGTTTCTTTAGGGTATATTTCCAGTAGTGGAGCTGCTGGGCCAAATGGTATTTCTATTTCCAACTTTTTGAGAAAGTGCCATAATGACTTCCATAGTGGTTGCACCACCCTCACCAACAGTGAATAGGGGTTCCAGTTTCTCCACAACCTTGCCAGCATTTGTTGTTTGTTGTTTTGTTAAATTTTGCTTTTAAAATTTTTTGTAAAATTTAATTCTTACTGGGGTGAGATGATATCTCATAGTTGTTTTGATTTGCATCTCTCTAAGAGCTAGGGATTTTGAACATTTCTTCATGTGTGTGTTTGCCATCTGAATGTCTTCTTTGCTGAAGTGTCTGTTCATATCATGTGCCCATTTTTCAATTGGGTTGTTTACCTTTATCTTGTTGTGGTGCTCGAGTATTTTATAAATTCTAGATATAAGTCCCTTGTCTGACATGTCATTACCAAATCTTTTTTCCCAGTCTGTGGCTTCCTTTTTTACCCTGTTGGAGAAGTTTTTGGATGTGCACAGGGATTTGATTCTTAGAAGGTCTCATTCATCTAGTTTATCCTCTCCTGGTTGTAGGAATGGTGTATAATTTTATAAAACACAATGTACATGAGCAATTGTTTGAAACACAATGCGAATGCAGCAATGTGTGAAACACAATGGACATGAACGATACACATTGTAAACAAGTATTATATGCAAGTCAATATAAAACTAAAGTGAAGATAAAGAAGTGAATAAAAATTAAATTCCCACCAAAATGTATGCTTTAGATATCATTGTATTTCTTTGTCACAATGATCAAAATATTCACTTGTCTTTAGTCTTGTCCTTCCAAATATGAAAGAACGGTGGCCAAATCAGTTTTAAAGCTTTTGTGAGATGGCATTTTATAAAGAGAGAGTTGGACATAGAGGAAAAAGTGGAATTTGCTTCTGAAATTGACAATCTTAATTGTTAGAAAGACACAAAGAGATAATTAAGAGAGAATGGAAAAAAGCAAAGCGAGAATGCAAGTGAAGGGTGTATATACGTGTGTATGTGTGTGTATGTAATTTTTCTTTTCAGTTTATTGTACTGGTCTATCAAAAATCAAGTTTGGAGAATGTATTAATTTAAGCAAATTGGAAGTTAAAGAGTCAAATGGTGACTGTGTGGAAAATATTGATTGGTATGATGCTATTTTTTCCCTCTGAGGTAATTAGGCCTTATCATTCCTATCTTTTAATGTATAAATTTGATCCTAGACCAACTATTCTTATTTTCCACATCTGAGCTAAATCAAGGAATTCATGCCTAAAACATACACTCCTAATTTTCTAAATGGATTTGGTAAATGACTTATATTCTCTTTAAAGCTCACTTGATTCTCTTTGACAAACATGAAATGATTGTGCTTTTATTGCAATTTTCTTTTATGTTATTCCATTTTACACCAATGACAAGTATTTGTTTTATGCTGCATTTCTATTCTGCTATGATTATTATAGCTAATCTTTTCACTAACATGATGCCAATTCTCTCAGGTTTGGTGAAGCATCAAGAAACCTTTGCTGTGTTCGTCAATCTTCAGTTCATATGAAAATGGAAACGCCAAAAGGTAAAAAAAAAAAAAAAATCAAAGCATTTTACAGTCTGATAATCATAGAGATTTTTCCAAAGACAACTATGGTATAGATAAATTTTATTTAATATAAGATTTTGTGAAGAGCTCTGGTGACCTAGTGGCAAGGAGGTGTGCTGCCAAGCCAAAGGTTCAGGGTTTGAATCCACCAGCTGCTGCGTGGGAGAAAGATTTGCAATGATTCCCCTTCTGATTGACAGCCACTGCAAGCCTGCTGGAGGGCCAGCTATGGGCTGTTTCCAACTCCATGGCACACAACAACATAATAATTCTAATTCAAATTTGCCTATCAAAATTATGTCCAATTATGCCTCCAATGTTAATTCTGATCCAGTCTACCTCCTCAAACTCACTCACTGTCATCAAATCGGTACAGATTCACAGCCATCCTCCCCTCGGTTAGTAAGGCTATACATTTAAACTGGAAGAAATGATCTCTCTTGGTTCCTAGGACCTTGTGGTAGATTCAAACCACGGGAGATTAACAGTCTCTTGGTTAGCAGTACAGCTCCTAGCTAAGCCCTAGCTAATCAAGTCATCCATCCTTCCGTACTTCCTGTCTCCTTGCATGTTTTTTCTTCTTTCTAAACTTTGGTCTCTCCCACCCTCTTCTTGTCTGCTTCCATGTCTGCTTCCCTCCCTCCCCCTCCTTTAATTTTCTTCCTGCCTTCATTGGTTCTTTCCATTCCACCCTCTCTTCTTTCCATCCCGTCTCTTCCTTTTTCCATGTGCTTAATATGACAATATATTTTTTGTTGTTGCTGTTATGTGCTGTTAAGTCACTTGCGACTCACAGCAACCCTACATACAATAATCCTGAAACCTGTTCTATCCTGTGCCAACTTTACTGTCCCTAACCCTAACCCTAACCCTCATTAC
This sequence comes from Elephantulus edwardii, assembly GCF_000299155.1. Taxonomy (NCBI): domain Eukaryota; kingdom Metazoa; phylum Chordata; class Mammalia; order Macroscelidea; family Macroscelididae; genus Elephantulus; species Elephantulus edwardii. The sequence goes on along the minus strand of NW_006399766.1, from coordinate 8,717,822 downwards.
CCGAGTCACTGAATCAATCCATCTCATTGAAGGTCTTCCTCTCCTGCACTTTCCCTCCAAACTTCTAAGAATGACGTCCCTCTCCAAGGACTGATCCCACCTTGTAACATGTCCAAAGTATGTCAGACGAAGCTTCAGAATCCTTGCCTCCAGGGAGCAGCCTGTTCTCACCCTCTCTAGAATGAACCTGTTTGTTCTCCTGCAAGTCCATGGTATATTCAACACTCTTCTCCAACACCACATCTCAAAGGTGTCAGTTCTCCTTCTATCATCCCTACTCACTGCCCAGCTCTCAGACACATAGCAAGCAATATATTTAGAATATAAATAAATAAGCAGTACCCGATTTCATAGACTTTTAATAAATGATGTTTAAAAGGTTAAAAAGGAGGTGATAATAACTGTAATTACAAAAGGAATAACTATAAACAATGGCGAGTGCTATAAAGAAAACATGGTAGAAAAGAAAACGTCTTAAAAGAGCACAGTCTTTTTAGCAGGAAAATACAGAGTAATCCCTGACTAGAATTGATGTATTATATGTTTATTATTTGGAGACCCTCAAGAATTGCTTTGTTGGATGCGGATTATTTTCATATAAACACAGCCACTCAGGATTTAGAAATATGAGTATAGAAAATGAAGGCTTCCTAGATTTTAAGAAATATATAAGGCTTTAACATTGTTAAAGCATTGATGACCTTAAATGTATTTCTTAGCAACAAGACTGACAGAAATATTTCCCGCAGATGAAACAAAAATGGCAGGGTAGTATGCTAGCAATGCAATTACTGGAAATGTTTTCTGAGTGCTGTTCACTTTTGATATTATCTTTCTTACACTCAAAAAAAATGTAGAGGTTTTCGTGTTCTAGCTTCTAAGTCATTGGAGACTGTCTTTTCCAGGATGTCAAAATCATATCACTTCAGAATGAGTGGAAAACAATATCACAACAACATTTTTCCCCACTTTGAAGGTATTTTTTTTGCACAGATTTAACACCAAATGATTTAAAAATAACAGTTTTCAGAACAGTGTATATTAGAAACCTTCTCACTAAAGATGTTTCTTTTTGTGAAAAGACTCAGACTCTGAAGGTAGATACTTATAAGACATTACAGACCCCAAAATAAGAATTTAACTGTAAAATACTGAAATAAATTGGGACTTTTAGAGAGGCATTGTTGAGGTTGAGTGTCATTTATTTGGAACTGACCCTCCAGTGGGTCCATATACATAGGTGTATATTGCCCACCTTTCTCCTATGGAACAGCGGGTATTAGAAAGATTGTAAAAAAGCTCTTGTCATCAAATAACTCTAATTTATAATGATGTCATGTGTATCATAGGATAACTTTCCATCAGACTCTTTTCTATGGCTGAGAACATTTTTTTAATTGGATTGCATACTACCATTCATATACATTGTTTCCTTCATTTACATTGTGTTTTTATACAATCATTCATACACATTGTGTTTTACATGGTTAATCTATGCCTTTCACCATACCATCTCATCAAGTCCCTTTTCAATGGCTGAGTGAATTTTTTTTGCCATTTAAGTGAATCCCCTAGGGTTTTTTTTCTGGATGAGTTTAGGAAATAAAAAACTAGGGATTTGGGTTTTGTTTATAGTACTTTTGGGTTGCTGTTGGTTGTTTGGGGTTTTTTCTTTCTTTTCTGTGATGCTTCTATGTAGGTTTGAGCCTCCAATCTTTCCGTTAAAAATGGAGCACATTACACAGAATATCTACCAACACACACATTCAATTTGTTGAAATATTCAAGGGATTTTCTAGATTGGGAATGAGAAACCTGGGTGTTGTCCTGATTTTGGACTAATTACTTTTGCATTTATAGCTTCCTTACTTGTAAAATCTAACCACTCTTATGAGTGGGGGGGGGGAGGAGCTCCAGTTAAAATGATAATAAAAATGTCGCTACTAAATCTAAAAAAAAAAAATAGAGCAAATTTACCAAGTTCACCACTCAGGGACTTTACATGCTATCTACTCAAAGTGAACGTAGTTGTCATTAACCCATTGCAGTAAACTAATTCTATTACTTAACGGTAATTAACGTTATAAAACAGAAAGTCTATGAATGATTGGTACATCAAGATTATTTGTAAACTTTATAGACTTACTTGTTAGTAAACTTACAGACCTATTGGTAACATCAAATAAAAAGAAATATATAACAAAGCAAACCAACAACTAAATAAACTAGATCAGTGTAGGCAGTGTGGCTTTTTGGACTAAGGTAGCTCGGGCTAGGCCTTAAACAGTATGCCAAAAATTGTGGCAAGGAAGAGGGAAATGAAGAGGCTATTCAGACAATAGTTGCCACATGAAGTCACCTGCACGAAAGAGTCCTAGATATGATGGGATAAAGTGAGAAGAGCTCAGATTGAGGAGTTTACTCAGAGGAAGAGGAAGATCTTCAACAGGATGGATTATAATGTAACAATGATGGTAAGAGTGGTGCAGGCTAGGACAGGGTTCAGATCTGTTGTTCATACAGTCTATACGAGTTATAACCGACTCGATATTATAGAATAGCAAGGGGGGTTTAAGTGTAGATGCATCTGTAAATTGGTATCAGATGGTGTGCAATCTTAGAGGCAAATCTAATGCTTTAATTTTCTTTCCCTTTTAAAAAATTTTCTACTAATTTACAAATTGAAAGAATTCCTCCTCTAAAACAATGTATTCTAATTTTGTAAATAAACTAGTAGAATTTTGTAAATAATGCTTTATTTAAAAAAAAAAACAAACACCAAACTTCTGGGTTCTTAAAATAGAGATAGAAGAGGGCAGAGATGGTTCATTAGTAGAATTTTCACACTTCATGTGGGGGACCTTTCATGTGTAACACCAACCAGTTGCCTCTCATGTGCAAGCATCCACCCACCTCTCGATGTGCTCACTTGATGCTCTATAGGTGTCAGTGTAACGCCCCACTTCCATCCCTCCAGCACAGTCTAAGAAGAAATGCCTGGGAATCTATTCCTGAAAGCCAGCCTATGAAAACCCTATGGAGCCCGGAGTTGATCTGCAATCGGCCAAGGAAAAGGGTGCAGGGCCAGGGAGCGTTCTGTTCTCATCCTGAGTTGGAGGTTGATTTGAGGAGAGCTGACAACAACAAGTGTCTTAAGTGGTTTCACTTTAAAAGTGGGGCAACAAAGAACTTAAGATGTCATTGCATTATAAATTTATATTATCGTCTGTAAGAAAATGCCAAATGAAACTCATTGTCATCAGTCTGTTGGGACTCACAGCTACCCTGCGGGACACAGGAGAACTGTCCCAAAGAAATTATGTCCCAGGCTATAAATATTTATGGGAGCAGATTGCACCCTCTTTTTTTCCCTCCACAGAGGCCTGTGAACTCAAACCAATAAGCTTTCAGTTAGCAGCCAAGTAAATCACTGCACCACCAAGGCTGCTTTTAAGGATGGTGCCAAAGGGGAAGAAATAACTAGAATTTGTCTTCAAATCATGCTACTTTCTTGTATTAGAAGGAGGTTTTCTGCCTGTTCAGGGCTATAGTCATCAGACCTTTTGATTACCTGCCTGGTGATATAATTTGAGGGTCAATTACCTTTGTAGGCCACTTTCTTTTCATTGCATTGGTTCCTGGCCTGAGAAAATGTAAATTGTTATAAAAATAATTACGGATCCTTCTCTGTGTTATAAAGCTCATTTAAGAAATTAATACATTTAGAGAAAGCATACATTCTGTCCAGTTTCAGCAGGTTTAGGTTGGACATTTTAGCCATTTTGTTTTGGAAAAACTGGAGAATGAGCCCTTAAAATGGTGATTTTTTTATGTACTTATTTTTATGCAAATCAAGGATATCTATGGTTCCTGTAAATTCTATGATCAGCTCAGAGGAGAGTTCATCTACCTATTCTTTCCATCGTCTTTCAAAATGTCATTATTTAGATTACGAGTTAGGTGTCATTGAGTTGAATAAGACTCATAGCAACACTATGCACAAAAGATCTGAACTCTGTCCTATCCTGTGCCATCCTCACACTTCCTGACACACAAGAGCCCATTGTAGCGGTCAACGTATCAACCCACCTGGTTGACGGTCTTCCTCTCCTTCGTTGACCCTCCACTCTTCGCAGCATCATGTCCTTCTCCAAGGAATAGGCCCTCTTAGCAACATGTCCAAAGTATGTGAGGCAAAGCTTCATCATTCTTGCCTCCAAAGACCACTTCGGCTACACCCTCTCCAAGACTTATCTGTTTGTTCTCTTGGCTGTCCATGGGATGTTCAGTGGTGTTCTCCACCACCACATCTCAAAGGCATCAGTTCTTTTCCTGTCATCCTTATTCACTGTTCAGCTTTCAGATGCGTAGCAAGTAATTAGATAGACAATAGGCTGAAACAGATGCACCTTAGTCCTCAAACTGACATGACGACTCTTCAATAATTTGGAAAGGTCCCTAACAGTAGATTTTCCAGTGCAATGTGGCTCCTTATTTCCTGACCGCTGGTACCAAGGGTGTTAATTATGGATCCAAGCAAGCTGAAGCTTTTGACAGTCTCCATCTGATCTCCATCCATCCTGATGCTATTGGTCCAGTGATAAGAAACTTTGAAATTAATATATTTAATCTTTGCAATATATTTCAAAGCTCCATTAAGCTCAAAGAAAGAATGCTGTTCTGACGGCACTCCGTAATCAATGGTGAAGTGAACTGAACTGTTGTTCTGTTGACCATTCTATCTGAGCCCATATGTAGTGGTCAGAGAGAATGATGACTTTCATCAAAGCTTGGAGTATCTGAGCACAAAACAAAGAGCAGGACGAAGAAGAGAATATCCAAAAGGTTCATGTGTAGAGTTTATCCCATTTCAGCTTTCCTTCCCATAGGTTTTAGGCTTGGGGTTGAAACATTCTTTGACAAGGACATCAGGAGAAATGGATGGTGTGGAAGACGCAGCTGGCCTGTAGAGAGGTCCTAACTACAGCAGAGTTATGTTGGGCTTGATTGGCCAAGTTTGTCTCATTGGACTGCAGTGGCTTCTTCTGAAAGATGAAAATATTACTAAACCCCAGTTCAGCAATGAGTCTGGTGCATATAGCCCTCAGTCAAGATACATTGTTGCTTGGTGAGGTGTTGGGGTTTTTTGTTTTTTTTTGGGGGGGACTCACATTTCTCAATTTTCCTTAAAAGATACATTTTATCTTGAAAGATCAAAGAATGAGGACAGAGAAGAGGAATACGGATCATTCCTCACACCTGATTAGCTTGTTTTCAGATACCTCAGACTAAAGAGTGCCTTTCATCACTATGATACCTCAAAGTAGACGCTGGTAAGTCAGGCTGGTCCTGGTCTACATGCTGCAATGGAAGCGTTTTGACCCATGATATCTTGAGAGACCCTTGCAAAATTTAATGTCTCCTGTTTACCAATTTTCCCTGAATCCTCTTTTCCCATTCTTTAGCTCATCTTGTAAAAAAAATAATAATAATAATAAATAACAACTAATGTGGCTCAGTAAAATGACAAGAAACTACTGAGCTGGCCAATTAATACTTTCAAAAAAACAGTGTGAAACAGCTATTATCATGCCTCTATAAATTAAAATGCTATTTCCCTTGTACAGTTGAGCTCTGCCTACCAACACCCCAAGCATGCCCAGTGGGGTCTGATTCATTGTTTCAGCAGAAGTAAATAATTCTTAGTAGAGGTGTTTGAAATTCTCAGATAATTCAGCACACAGAACTGTTAACTTCTCAGATCACAGTTTGCTACCAAAGAATTTGGGAAATGTGGAGAGAACATTATATCCTTCAGGTCATTCCAGTCACTCTCTAGAACCTCTTCTTGGCTTTTGTTTTGCGGGGGTTATTTTAATTGTGATTTTAGTGAAAGTTTATACACAAGTTGGGTCTTCATTCATCCATCTATCTATCTATCTATCTATCTATCTATCTATCTATCTATCTATCTATCTATCGTGCCCCCATTCCCAATTCACTTTGTAATGCTTATCCTGTTCTAAATTGTTGTCATAAACAAAGGTCTGATTGTCCATTTCTTTCAGATAGTCCTTCCTTTTACCTGTTCCAGTGGTGTGTTTATTGTCTATCCATTCTCTTTTTGCACTCACCACTCGTGTATTCATCCCATTATTACAATACTGTAACACAGTATTTGTCCTTTTGTGACTGAGATATTCTACTCAGCATATTGTCTTCCAGCCTCAACCATGTTATGTAGTGTTTTAAAAGTTCATTTTCCCCCCAGTGCTGCATAATATTCCATTGTATGATTGTACCACAGTTGTTCTATCCATTCATTGATGGACACTCCTTTTGCCTTTGGACATGACTGAAAGAATGCACCACAACATCTGAAACTATTCTATAGCTACACCATCACTATAAAGAATATTTTTTCAGGGCCATGATGAACTAGACAGGGACAATAAAAGAAAATCACCTTTGATAGTCCCATTGCTCAGATTCCAAGTGATTGTAGCTAGGAGGATAGCCTGAGTCCTCCAGAGGTGCATTAGCTATTCTGATGAAAAATAAAGTCCATAAATGGAGTCTGTCCAACTGATCATCTAGTGATAGGATCCTTCCTGCTAGATGACACAGACCAGTGTTTCACTGCTGCTTTCTAAGCAATTTACAAATTTGAGGTTTCCATTTAAATATCTCTTCTCAATCTTTAAACCAAAGATATTCCCTGATGTCTACTTACAAACTAAAAAGTAGGTTGGCTTAACTAGTAAAAGAATGTTTGCCTTGAGCATCGGGCTCCTTCAAGACCTGTCTGCATGGGATCAAACTGACAACTCAGCTCAAAAGCTTAGGTAGGAATGTTAGAGGGCAGTGAGTTTATGTTAATGGGGAAGGAACACTTCAGAGAGGGAGGGTGAGGACGACTGAACAATACAAAGAAATTCATCAATGCCACTGAACTGTGTATGGATAGAAAGCAGCTTAACTGATGTCTGTCCTGTTGTTTATATTCTCAACCAAAATAATTTCTACTGAAGCTGCTCTGCAATCCCAGAGGTGTGTGGTTCAAATCCACCAGATGCTCTGCTGAAGAAGGAGGGACAATCTCCTCTTATACCAGTCAGATATGATTTGACGGTACACACACACACAAATAAAATTTTTTTAAAGAAAATTTTCCAGTGAATGAATTCTGACTCTGAGCAACCATGTGGGCCAAAGTAATACTATCCCACTGTGTTTTCTAGGCCCTAATCATTACAGAAGACGACTAGCAACATCTTTCTCCTACAGGAAAGATGGTGAGTCCTTTTTGACTAGAAGTCACATGCTCACTGTGTCACCAGAGTTCCTTAAATTTTAAACAAAATTTATTCAAAATATGGATGAGTGGTAAAAGAATAGGAAAGATCCAACTGGGATTTGAAATAATAATGGATATGGATCAATGTTGTTGTTATGTGCCTGTGATTCATAGCGACCCTATGTTCAATCACCCTAAACCTTGTTTTATCCTGTGCCAATCTCATTGTCTCTGACACACCCACCCCCATTTACCCCTGTCACTGAATCAATCCATCTCACTGAGGGTATTCCTCTATTGTGCTGTCTTTCCACCCTCCCAAGCATGTTGTCTCTCTCCAAGGACTGGTCCCGCCTTGCAACCTGTCCAAAGTATGTCATAAGAATGATATCAAGTACAACGTTTATGAATGATTGTACAAAACACAGGAAGGGAATACAATTTATATTAATGATTGTGTGCAAATGAAATTGTAATAATAAATATATGCATACATCATTTGGAGGATTTAACACAATTGGTAGCTTATTTCAGCATGCTCGTTTCATTGGGACTTAGAAGGACAACTTCAGTACCCTGATAACTGCCTACTAAATTGCCACACTTTAGTGACTTGTCTGTTGTTATCGTGCTAAATGCTACGACTCTGGTATTTCAAAGACCAGCAAGGTCATCCATGGTACAGTGATTTTTGTGGAACCTTCAGACTAAGAAAGAAGAAGAAGGAAGTCTACTTGACAAAACCAATCCATGAAAACTCTATAGATCACAGCAAAAATATTGTCTGATAGGATAGTTCCCAGAATACAGCGGGGAGATTAGCCCCTTGGGTTGGAAGGCATTAAAAATACATAGGGGACACACACACACACACAAATGGACTCAAACAAACCAATGTGAAGATGAGCTACGATCTGGCTACTTTCACTTCTGCTGTGTGTAGGATAGTCAAGAGTCCAAGCTGGCTCTGCAGCAACTTACAGCAGCAACACCACCACCACCATCTTGGTATCTGGCAGTTATTTAAGGTGCCGAAAGGGGATGAGGAAGAATACTCATTATGCATTCTCCACACGATGAATGACAACCGAAAGCATTGTGTAAATGTTAAATGCAAGTGGGAGCAGAGAAGAGATGGATGAAGAGTCATTACAGGATACGGAGGAGCTTAAGTATTAACTCAGGGATGTGTCCTTAAAGAATTGTTATGTGGGTAAAGCTCGATGCAAAGTAAATACGAAAGATAATATCATTTTCATTTTAAAAGCCAAGCACATATGTAGTATATATATATAGTGTGTGTGTATGTGTGTGTGTGTGTGCATGTGTGTATGTGTATGTGTGTTGATAGAATGAATGATACATAATGACAATTGAAAGAAAAAGATGAAAATGGGACACAAAACTATCAGTTCTTTATACAACTGTAAAAAGTGTAAATAAGGAGTATGTGCTCTGGAAAACGTAGAAGTAAAATGGGATGTGAGAATAAATGGCTCCTTTGAAGCAATCCGCCTGCCCCATCAAGAATTCATACAAATCCTTTAGATAAATATTTTAAATAGGTTAACACACCCACTAGAGTTTAACGTGCACAGAAATGGTTCTCTCTTCCAGGGCAGGCTCTAAGGGTAAAACAAGACTCAATACAGTCCAAAAAGTCAAAGAGAACTTGAACGTAGAGCTGTAGCTGCTATTCCACTGCAGAATTGAAGCTAGTCACCCAATTTTAACACCCCCCATAAAACTTAAACAAAAACTCTAAAGCTAGTTCTGTTTTATTAAACCTGAAAGAAACTAGCTCATATGATATATATAAATTTTATATATATATATATATATATATATATATAGAGAGAGAGAGAGAGAGAGAGAGAGAGAGAATTTTAACAAAGGTGGAGATGGTCGTTTTAATAATGTATAATTATTAACGAATTATCTATTATTCTACATTCCAGGAATCCAACTCAGCTTTTGATCTTTCAACTGGGTAACTAATCCAACTCAGCTTTTGATCTTTCAACTGGGTAACTGCCCAGCATGTGTGGTTCCACTTCACATCCTTTACCCCCTGCACCCAGTCGGCGAGAAGGTTTTTCTCATCTAACAGGATTTGAACACAATTCAAAACGATTTCAGCATGTCTAGCTGTGCAAGCAGTTTGCAGTCAGATGTTTGGCAGTTTCTAATGGCTGGCAATTGCAACCAACTCAGGGGCTCCTTGGAAGAAAAGGCCTGGCGACCTACTTCCTTGAAGGTTCCAGCCAAGTAAATGATAAGGAGTGTTACACGGTAGCACATGGGGCCAACCAGAGTTGGAGGCTGGCTCAATGGTAGCTAACAACAACAACAACAACAAAGAGATGGGGCGAGAAGCATGTCCAGCAAAGTACATAAATCCCTGAGTGATGTACAGAGCTTAGTTGCTAAGCAAAAGGTTACAGAGCCAAGTTCACCCTGACTTATATGGAAAGAAAGGCCTAGGGATGTACTTACTAAAAATTGAGCCTCTGACATAGCTACCATACATGCGGTTAAAATGACTTAGAATCAGTTCAGCAGCAACATATTTGTATTTAATGGGTGTGCATATGTAAACAGAAATTCCTTCAGTATCATTTTTCTTGTCAATTTCACACACACACACGAAAATAAAATGTACCTGGCACTGTCATTGCCCTTTAATCAATTCCAGCTCATAAGCATCTTCCACTAGTCGCTTGGGCTGTAAGTCTTTGTGGGAGAAGACTGCCCATCTTTCTCCCACGGAGCAGCTGGATGTTTCAAAACCACTGATCTCTCATTTACCAGCCCAACCATTTGCCCAGTTTGTCACCAGGGCTCCTTAGGAAATAGACATGGGCTGTAGGTTGTTGGGTTTCTGAAGTGCAGGATACTTGCTTAAATCTCTAAATAATTCCACACCACTGAATCTTTTATTTCAGTCATAAAATCTCCAACATTAATTTAAGCCTTGGCTGACATCAAACCAGTAAATCATCTAAGGACGAGCCATCGTGTTCTGTAGGCCCTTCCACTTGAGTTTTTCTCTCACTCTGAAATTCCATTCTTTCTTTTGTGGTATTGTTCAAATACAATCCTTCAAACTATCTCAATTTTCACTGTGATCTTACAGAGAACCCTAACTAGACACATGGTGGCTTATATGAGCGCACAGTGAGCCCACAAGTTCCCTACCCTAATTCGCCCACGTTTTAAGACAATTCATTCTCAAAATGAAGGTTAAGCAACCATTTTCCCCTTCAGAATAAAGAGGGGAAGCTTGAGTTTTGGTGGTTTTTGTTTTTTGGGGTTTTTTAATTTGCTTCTCATAGACAATTAAAATTTTATTATTCATTCTAGCATGCCACTGATGCCTCAGCTCATCCTTTCAACATCTGGTCTACTGTTTATAATGCACAGAGAGCATGAATGTCAACCCATGCTGATAATGAGAGGACCTTCAATTAAGTACCTACAAAGTAACCAATGATCAACGAGAGAAAAGATGGGCCAAGTTTGCCAAAGAACTCTTTCATAGCCTGCTTCTCAAAAGCAATTAGAATCACTCCTTTAGGCCCTAGAATTAATGAATTTTCATTAAAATTTAAATTTCAAATGATTCCAAGGATATCAAACTGGAGAAGTTGAGCTGATTGTCTATATAATAAATCACACCACAGGAACATGTCAAAAAGACTAATGTAAGTTCTTTGCCAACCAAAGTTGTTTCGCCTTGTCAGTGCAATGTGAATGTATATAATTGCTTTCTTTTCCTCAAAGTAGTTAGAGCCAAACACCCACTGTTATTAAACTCTCTATTTTGCTTCACGTAGAATCTGTCAAATTATAATTTCAAGGCTGCAATGGAAACCAGTTCTAGTTGACATAATAAAGTTTGTCCGAGTTACATGTGACAGGAAAGGAAAAAAAAACAAAAAACCACACCAAACCAATGACTACAGTTTACTTCTAAAATGGTTATAGTTACCATAACAGATATGATGAGTGTAATAGAAATAGTTGAGGATGGTGCAGGATAAGACAAGGCTCACATCTTTGTACAGAGGATTGCTATGAGTTGTAGTCAATTCAAAAGTACAAGAAGAAGTGACTTCCTTCACACTCCACCAATTAGCTAAAATGAAGCCATAACATCAGCTTTAAGACTCTGGTACTAGAAGAAGGGGAGGAACGATGAATACTGCATTGCAACAGATGAGGGAGAGAACTGTTTAAAATGGATATATGTTTAGGTATTATTGTCATGACAGGAGCCCAGAATGAAGGCTGCACAGTGCTATGGACCTGCGGGGAGGGATGGCATAGCTATTAGGGTTTTATTTATCGAGGAGAAAGGTGAATTGGAGGGAGGGAGTGGACAGGGAGAAAAGCGCAACAATGAATGACTGGAAACCCTAGTCTCTGTAAACTTTCATGAAAACTAACAATAATAAAAAAAGAATCTGGTACTAGGATTCTTGGGTTTCTTTTTTTAATTTTATATTCATTTGCATACAAAATCTGTACACATTGTATTTCATTCATATACATTGTCTTTCACACACTCCTTCATTCACATTGTGTTTCGTAGGAACACTCCCATATGTCGTGTTTTATAAAATTAACCACCATTGATCTATGCTCACTATTATCCTGTCCTTTTAGGTCTCTACTAGATCTGTCCTAATTCCTCAAGAAAGTAATGTTAATTTGTTAACAAGGACCTTAGCCTTCCCTAGTGAAAATCCAAACATATGGTCATGTGTGCTTCTGTATGTTACATGTATGTGGACATGAAAGGAAAGAAACCTTTTTGTTCATTGAAATAAACATGGATGCTAGAAAATAGTAATAAAAGTAAGACATTTTAGAGAATCTGATAAACTAGTAGTATCCAGATAAAATAATAATTTTAAAATAGTATAGTGTAAAAGTTGGACATTTAAATCTTGAATCAAGACAGAGAAACTGAGTACATGACAAATACCAGGCTGTATTTTTCAAATATTATTTTCCCAAAAAGAACATACTTTTTTTCTATAAGAAATTTCTTAGTTCTTGTTTCTTTCAGTATAGGGAGGGACATTCCTTTGTTTTCTCCTCCTCTTTTTAAAATCCGTGGTCTAAAGAACTTACCTTAAAGTGACAATATATGTCAAGCACCCTTTAAACACCACCCTAATAATTTTCTTGTTGTGTTCCTCTTCACATGCGCAATTAGGATACTAGAAACACTTCTCATTGTTTATTTTCATTGTTCCCCACTTGCGTACAGGATTTGAATACCTTAGGCAAGGCCACGCAGGAGGGGAAGACCCTCTATGAGATGGATTGATTCGGTGACTGGGGTAATCGGGATGGGTGTGTCAGAGGCGGTGTGGTTGGCGCAGGATAGAGCAGGATTTAGGGCTGTTGTGCATAGGGTCGCTATGAGTCGGAAACGACTCGACAGCACATAACAACAACAACAACAGGCAAGGCCACTGTGCAAAGTGTCCTCTTTGTATCTTTCTACACCTAGTATTGCTACAGAACACAGGGTACAGAGGAACAGGCGTATAAATAAATGAATAACGAGAAATAAAAATGGGAGATTGTGGCTTAAGATTTGTTCCGAGACTGGGAGAGAGATCAAAAGTCCCAGATGAGTGATCAAATGGTTCAAACAGCCATTTTGCTTGCCCCCCACAGAGTTTAAATATTTCAACAAATGCCCAGCTTAATACCTATCGCTTGGCCCTCATGGCTGCATACCTGTTACCTGCCTGGCTCACATGCACATCCGAGTTGGCAACACCTGCATCACATGCTGGCATGCTAATTGGGCTCTGTTTTCACATGTACTGCCTGTGCCTAGCCTCATCTTATCTATAGTTTTACAAAAGAGTCCCAGAGCCCAGCTGCAGAAACAGTTTAACCTCTCTAGCTGGGAGCAATCTTTTTTGTCTTTTCCTTCTTTTGTACCCATCACTTCGAATCCCCTTTAAATCTGGGTGCGCAAGAGGAAAACAAACCAAACAGTTACTGTTAAATCCACATGGTGGCAATCCCAGACGTTTCACCGCACAACTGTACCCCATGTAGCTTTCTGAAGTAGAAGCCAGGACTTTCTTCCAAAGACTTTCAAGGCAGATTTGCACACATAAGCTTTTAATTAGTAGCAGAGCATTAAACTATTGGTGCTACCCACGGATGCTGGTGTATAATACACATTCCATAATAAACATACTTAGAGTTAATAAATTAGCTTATGATAGAGTAACAGGAATTACTTTTGCTGGCACAAAGTATACTAACATCTTATTTTCAATTCGTATTATTTATCTACCCATCAGTTGTTTATGAGGTCACTATAAGTCAGAGTTGACTGGACAGCAATTAACAAAAAGAACATTTATTGATCCAGAATTATCTTAGGTAGCTGGCTAGCAGTAGAATCTTTAGAAAGCTTAAGCATAAAAAGCAGTGATTGAGAGAGGGGGAATTCTTGATTTCCACCTGTGATGGAAATTGGAACAAGTAGACATAAAATAAATTAAGTTTCATACTTAGTACCGCTATCAAACACAACAAAATGTCTTTTCCACAGACTGAGGTGATTCTTTAGAGCACCGATATTTACACTGAACAGCGTGAGCATGATTTTCTCACTGAAAAATAAAAAACACAAAAAACCAAACCCAAAAATCACACAAAGAGCAAGTGCACAGTTTATTCCCCCCGTCAGGCAGATGGAGAATTCAGGAGGAATGATTTTATCTTTCTGAAAGATTATCAGCATATATAAATAATGATGCTGAGTGAACTGATTAGGTACTTTGTCTCCAGTCTCAGAATCCCAAGGAATCCATATCATGAACAAACCAGAAATATAGCTGTAGCATGATGTCTAACTTCCAACATATTCAACTACTATTTCTGAGGGGTCTGGGTCATTTTTAATGTGATTTGAGTGAAAGCTTACAAAGCAAATTGGCTTTCTACTCAACCATTCCTACATATTTTGGGTGTTTTTTTTTAAAAAAAAAAACATTAACTGCAATACACACATTATATCATGAGTTACCCATCTCCTCCCAGTGACTCCCATTTCCATTAATCCATCTACCTAACCACTTCTTGCCTTCAGGGCTTTACCTCTAGGCAAAAGCTGCTTTTTGTCCTTATAAATGGTGAGTTATTTTAAGGTATGAGTGCCTCCTTAGTGTTATGGATCATTTCATAATCTTATTATTTTAACCATACATTCTTAGTACTTTCAGTAAATGTGTCAGAGAGCTGGACAATGACTAGGGATGATAGAAGGAGAACTGATGCCTTTGACATATGGTGCTGGAGATGAGTTTTGAATATACCATGGCCTGCCAGAAGAACAAACAGGTTCATCCTAGAGAGAGTGAAGTCAGTCTGCTCCTTGGAGGCAAGGATTCTGAGGCTTTGCCTGACATACTTCAGACATGATGCAAGGAGAAACCAGTCCTTGGAGAGGGACATTGATACTTGGAAGAGTGGAGGAACAGAGAAAGAGATGGAGACCGTCAATGAGATGGATTGACTCAGTGACTGGGGTAATGAGGGTAGGCGTGTTGGAGACAGTAAAGTTGGCACAGGAGAGAGCAGGTCTCAAGGCTGTTGTAAATAGAGGTGCTATGAGTCACAAGCGAAGAGCTCACACAGTGTCTCACTAAGAATTCAGAAGCTGTTTTATGGCTTAATCAAGTATAATTTTTAAGACATTGAAAAAAAATACCTACTACACCTCAAACTAAAAAGTTTTTTCTAGACAACAAGCTCAGCATCAACTGGCAGGGTAATCTCCTTATCAGTGAGGAGTAGGCAAATCCCATTTGAGCACACCAAATATCTATAAAAGGGAAGTCAAGCAGTTAAAATGGGGCCTTGTCCGTTGCGGCCCTCTGCCCAGGGCGGGCTTCCCTCGGCCCTCGGCTTGGGGTGAGCTGTCACGGCCCTCAGGGTGAGCTCCTCAGTCCCCAGTTTGTGCCACTGTCCCCTGATTGACCCCTGGGTGGGGAAGGAGGAAAAAAAAAAAAAGAATGCCTAGGGTATCCAGAGAATGTTACCTAGGCCACCTTCTGCCACCCTCCCATCCAGTAAACCTGAAAGCAACACCCTCAAAGCCCTTCTATTTGTAACTCACAAGTTTGTTCTCTCTAGGTTTGCTCCCTTTCCTATAGGTAACCTTAACACTGAGTTTTACTCCAGAATTGACCCTGAACCCAGTGCCAGTGACAAAAAGGAAATACAACTGACAGCTAAGGAAGCAAAGGAGGATGGAGCCTCTGGGCTTAACCAGCCATCCCCACTGGACCCACCTGGGAAAACACTTTGCAGTCCAGAGGGGAGCAAATGACAGGAAAATATCTTCTAACAGAGCAAGAAGGCAAGCAGCTTTAACCCAAGACATCCACTAAGGTGATAAAGCGTCCTCCCTTCCCCCCTTTATATCTACGTCCCTGTTCAGCATGAAGAAGCCAGAGAGTCGGCATCCAATTCCCAGATCAATAAGACAGTTGGTTTAATTACCATTGGAAAATGCTTGTCATTCCTCTGTAGCATCTGGTCCCCACTGGACCCTCATCATTTCCTTCACCTGCTCCCCCCACCGACCAAACTGTGCAGCTCTGCAACTGCATCCTGCCCCATCCTCACCCTTCTGCCCCCAACCCTCACCTCCTTGTACCCCCAATATGTTTTTCCCAATAAAAAAAAGAAAAAAAAATGGGGCCTTGTGGGAATAGAATTTTGGTTTTATAAACCCCAGCTGGACAGCATACTGCCAATCAGTATTGTCAGGAGTGTAAGTCCTCTGACCTTGTAAAACTTAGGATACATTCAAAATGCATTTCCCACTCAGAGCTTATCCAAGGCTGTAAATCTTATCAGATGAGATTGCTCATCTTTCTCCTGAGGAGCAGCTGATGGATTAAAAGTGCCAGAAAGGTGCCATCCTTGGGTCATCAGCATAGCTCCCTACGGATTGGAGCACCAGCCAGAGTACAGGAAAGATTGGGAGTTTAGAAGGCATGATATTTTGAGGCAACAATGGAAAATAATGACTGTTCATGACTTTAAAATTGCATTTACTTTCTTTGGCAATGATGAGCTAAAATGTCATGCATGAGGTATGTGTAAGGTAGTCTTTTCATAAATAAAGAGTTTCTCCTATACATGACCATGCTATAGTTGACCACTGGACAAATACAATAAGGAAAACATTAATCTCAGAGAATGTTTTACAACTACCTAACCAAATGGCAACTTTTGTATATGGAATACATGAGCTTTGAATGTTTTTATATATGGTATATTTTGATCTTTTTCCTAGTTGAAGCAGTAACTTCAAGAAGGATTTTTAAGCACAACAGTGGATTAATGGGTGAATACAATTTCACTTATTTCATTTTATTTCACCAAAATAAGCTTTCAAATTCTAGAAACCATCTGTGAAAATCTGGATGGCTTGTCAGGGTACATGTTGCCTGTATGCAGCGGAGCCTCGATTTTTTTCACTCCAATTTACATTTAGGACTTCTAAACAGTTTCTCTACATTTGACATCTGATGGCAAGCTTTTGATCAGCAAACAAATTAATTTCTTGCATTTCATAAACTAAACCATCAGTAAAATGTTTCTGCAGTTCCACCCAAAAAATGCCTATCTGGGATTACGCCAAATGTGGAAAATAGGTATTTGAATATGCAAATTAAGTGCTTTTTGTCTAGACTTATCAGTTAATATGAGAAGGGTAGTTAGCCACGGGAAGTTCAGACACAGAAAGTTAAAGGGATGTTGAAGAGTAGATCCAAAGTTAACCTTATAGGACAGACCAGGCATGGTAAAGGAGTCCTGTTCACTATAGTGTTCACTATTTTAGACTTATTAGAAAAAATTTATTATTTCTTTTGTGTGTGTACTGTCAAATCATATCCAACTGGTGCAGGAGGAGATTGCTCCTCCTTCTCCAGCAGAGCATCTGGTGGATTCAAACCGCTTGCCTCTGGGATTTCAGTGCAGCTTCTTGCCACTAGGCCACCAGAGCTCCCTGCTATGTTATACTTTTAATGCAAAGGTTGGCCGTTCAAATCCACCAGCAGGAGAAAGATAAGCAGTCACCTCTTGTAAATATTTATGGCCTGAGAAATCCAATAAAAGGGTCACCATGAGTTGGAATTCTGAAGAGCAGAATTTGTTTCACACATATATTCTTAGGATTACGTAAAGAAGTTAGGTGGCCTAGAGCCAATGAGAATCTAAACATTGCTGAATAATAGTATTTCTTCAGGTGCTCTGAACTGAGATCAACACTAATTTAGAATGCCGTAAGGACATCACAGGACTACAAAATTAAAATTTTTAAAAAAAGATGCTGGCCACTACAAGTATTATTCCAGCCCAGGTAGAATACTCCCTGTTGTTGCTATGTGCTGTCAAGTTGAGTCAATGAATAGCAACCCTATATAAACAACAGATCTAAACTTTGTCATATCCTGCACCTTTCTCATAATCTCTGACTTACTGGAGAGCTCATTGCTACAACCACTGTGTCAATCTATCTGGTTTAGAATCTTCCCTTCTCTTGCTGACCCTCCACCTTTCCACCTGTGATGCTCTTTTCCTCCTGACAACATACCCAAAGTATATGAGAGGAAGCTTTACCATATGCAAATTCTCCAACACTCACACTGTTTCTTATTCCTGTCATAGTAAGGCCAGTAAGGGCTTGAGATCCCTAGGATCCATTGTGAGAACAAATAAATGAAAGCAGTTAAAAAAGAAATAAAACTCCGCTGTTTATAGCAGGCTTGCTAAAATCACCATTTGCTTCGAGGAAGAATAAAACTTAACCTTGCAGACCATAAAAATCCTATGTGAAAGCAATTATATTACCTCATCTTCTTCTTTCTCTACCCTCATTTTCTCTTCAACGATAAATATGAAGAGAAAAATCTTAAAGTTAGAGAGGTAATCCAAAATTTGTTAGTGGTTGCTCTGAAATTGATTTCCCCATTCACTTGGCATTTATTAGTATTATTTAAATTTCACAGCACAGTCTAAGAACTCTACGAGATAAATCACATTGTAAATGAGTTATATTACCATGGTCTTTCCATTATGTGTACAAGTGGCTTGATCTGTCTTGCTTGCTATTAAATATAGTTTATGAACACGTTGGTATTATACTGTCTCTCTGCTTGATTTTTGTAAGGTTCTCTGCATCTTCAGGTGTGGAATCTTAATACATGAGGCATGATATTACAAGACATTACAAACTCCTTGCATTCCAGTGGCATGTTTTTCTTAGTATTTTTTATTATTTTAAATTCTGTGGGTCATATTGATGTCTGTAACATTTAACCATTCTGCCTTTTATTTGAGACTGCAAATTGCTATTTCACATAGCAATACTTCATAGAAATGAATTGTTCCTTTGGAAAGAGGCTATCAAGTGAGCAAAGATTTCTACTTCTTTTATTTTTAATAATATAATTAGAAAAGGATATGTCTCAGAAAAGAGGTGTTACAACACAGAGGAGCTAATCTGCGATGTGATCTTTCTTGATGAAAAATCGCCCCCTGTGCTAATATTTCAAGTGCATTTCTAAGTCATTCTGAGCACGTTACTCCATTTCCCCTAACATTTCAAATATATTTTAATTATTGTAGAACAGTCTGCAGAGCAGTCACTATCCTGCACACTATTTCAGTAACTGTACACTAAAAAATTTGTCATCTATTAGGTATTTTAAAAGTAACCAAAAATTAGGGGAGCTCTGGTGGCCTAGTGGCAAGAAGCTGCACTGCAATCCCAGAGAAACACGGTTCGAATCCACCAGATGCTCTGGCGGAGAAGGAGGCGCAATATCCTCCTGTACCAGTCAGATCTGATTTGACGGTACACGCACACAAAATAATAAAAAATAAAAAAAAATTAAAAAAAAAGTAACCAAAAATGCTTTGCTGTAGCTTTGAGAAAGCATCACTATGGTTTTACTTTCTTGGTAGCCTTATCAGTATATTTAACATCTAGCTTTATCATCTCATCCTTTTATCACTTCTGAATTTTCCTTTTCAGCACCCTAATCAATATTTCTTGCTAGTTCTTTATACTTTTCAAAGTATCCACACAATAAGCTGCTGTTAAACAGGTTGGAGTGCTTTCAGGGATGTTGTTTTACCAACAAAGTCAACCACCAACAACAAAATGCCATAGCTGAATTAACCTGATGATTTTGATAGAAAAGAATAATAACAACAATGAGGATAAGCCCATCCTGCTAAATTCAGAAACTGCAAACTGGGGAGTGCAGTGGGGAAATCTGTAGTACTTCATTCAGCATTTCTTAACAACGATCCAGGCTGGACTGGGATTTGGAAAGTAAGAAATACAAGCAAGCCAGCAATCCTCATCGTGCCTCTGCCCAGAATTCCTGATGCTGAGATGTAGATTGTTTCCTCCTCTAATTGGTAAAAGGCTGGACAGGATTTTAGTCCCTCAGTGAAACTTAGTTAGGAAGAGGCATTCATTCTTTCAGTTCACCAGGGTGTCGTTTGGCAAATTACTATATGTGAGCAGTAAATCACAGAGTTGGGTGATGCTTTGATAAATTCTCTAGGCTTATATACTCCTCCCTTTTTGGTAACTCAGAAATGCACTGCATTTAATAACCAATATATGCACATTTTCACACCATGACTAAAATCAAGGGTGGACTATTGCTATTTCACAAAAAGTCTCTTTTTAAACATTTGCCTAAACATAAATGGCATGGATTTATTGTTCAAAATGGTAAGAATCCTTGATGAAGTATAATGAAGCCACATCTACCTCCGCCCTTGCAAACATACATGATTTATTGCTGTGACATTAGACTCTTAGGTTTTCAAATAGTGATCAAAGTGTTAAATTGATCCAACAATGATACTTTCTTCTGAAATGTAAAGGATAAGAGAATGGAGTCAGTTGTAAAAATGTGTACCAATTGACATGTTGACCAAATATTATTTTTTTAGTAATTTTAATAATTATTTTAATTGATACATATATAAACAGATTTAGACAAGTAGTTGGGTATCTGAAAAGGAAAACCATGACATTAACTAAAAGACTCTAAGACATTAATAAACTAACATGATTATCATATGATCTTATAATGGAAGGTGACAAAATAGGAGAGTATTTATACAACTGTCTCTCTCACTTGCTATCGAGTTGGAAAGTAGTCTTTGTCATGCTTGGGAGGGTGGAGGGACAGTGCAAGAGAGGAAGACCCTCAATGAGATGGATAGATTCATTGATTGGGGTAATGGGAATATGTATGTCGGAGACAGTGAAATTGGTAAGGGATAGAGCAGGGTTTAGGGCTGCTGTACATAGGGTCATTAGGAGTCGCAGGCAACTCGACCGCATGTAACAACAACAATAAACCTGATATGCATGAGTATGATTCTGTGAAGTGTGTGTGGTCAGTGCAATGGATTTTGGATCCAGTTGAGCAGTAAAATTGGTGTTGGAATTAACAGAAGTAGGTACAGGAATGTGGGAGACCATGTCTGACCTTACAGAAATTAGTTTTTTACAGTGGATGTTGTTCACGGTGACATTTCTCCTTTGTGAAATTTGGTAGACATCAGATTCAGCTATCCTCAGGCAGGCAACATTCTTTTATATAGGATAATGCTGCCTATCTATTTCAAGAGGATCTAAACCACTGACTCTTTGGTTAGAAGTCTGATACTTTAAGCACGCTAACATCAGGGTTTCTTAAAAGTCCATGCAGTAGGTGACTATTTTGGTTTTACATGGGGGCTGTGGGGGGGAGACTGAGAAAGAGGGGATAAATAATGTATACTGCATTGGAACAGATGACGGAGAGAATGGTTTCAAAGGGATATGTGATTAGGTATTATTGTCATGACAGGAGTCCAGAAGAAAGGCTGCATAGGGGAGTGGACTTGGGGGTAGGGATTGTATAATAATCAAAGAGTTTTTCT
The DNA here is from genome assembly GCF_000299155.1 of Elephantulus edwardii. Taxonomy (NCBI): domain Eukaryota; kingdom Metazoa; phylum Chordata; class Mammalia; order Macroscelidea; family Macroscelididae; genus Elephantulus; species Elephantulus edwardii. The sequence goes on along the minus strand of NW_006399766.1, from coordinate 8,696,509 downwards.
TTTACTTTTCAAAGAGAAGAGCGAATTGGGGGGCGAGGGGTGGGTAAGGAGAAAAGTGCAACAATGAATGCATGAATAAAACAAAAAATGAAGTCAATAAGCAGATGTAAATATATTAACATTTTTCTATTTAAAAAGTAGGCAAAATTATTTAATTATATATATATATATACACACACACACACACACACACATATATATAATCTAAAGAGTTTTACTTCTAAAGACTAGTGATAAAACAGTATATTACTTTAGACACCTATTTGTATATAGGCTCTGCTTCCCCAGTACACTTTTGGAGCAAGTGGAAGAGTTGATCGTATAATTTTTTTTGCCTTCTCAGCACCTAGTAGAAAGTATAACATGTGTAGATTCTAAAAAACCCCCCATCATCTTTAAAATGATAAAAACTATCACATTCAAAACTGAAAGACTGAACAAAAAGGGAGATCAGTGGAATGTTTGAATTGCTATTTTTGTAGGATATAAGTTCTGCAAACCATGACCCTCAAGGCAAACCTACCTCACACTCTGGATCAATATGTCATGCAAACTAAGAATGGATTTTTCCATTTTAAATCATTGAAGGGGATCAAAAGAAGAATTTGAATCACTGAGAAGGATCACAAAATGAATTGTGTAACACAAGAAAAAAAAATATGGGAAATTGTCATTTTTATGGCTACAAATAAATTTATATTTCTTTCCTCACTATAATAGTGATGTATGGCTAATATGCCTAAATACCCTGACAAATGGAGAAAAGATTGACGTGATCAAATATTTTTCACTTAATTTTCACTTGAATACACAATCCACACTCACTCACGGAAGTAGCAGTCCAGAAATCAAGCTATACTAGGCAAATATACTACCAAGGATCTCTTTACAAGTCTAAAGAGCAAAGATGCTACTATAGGGACTAAGGTACACCAGATTGAATTCACTGTATTTTCAAGTACTTCATATGCATGCAAAAACTGGACAATGAATAAGGGAGACTGAACAAGTCCTGCTGGCTTTGGATTATAGTGTTGACAAAGAATATTGAATATACTATGGACTGCCAAAAGAACAAACTGCCTGTGATAAATTTTAGCCAGAGTGTTCCTTAGAGGCAAGGATGATAAGACTTTATTTCCCACACTTTGGAAAATAGTATGGGAAACAGGAGGGGTCAGAACTTGGAGAACTATATCAATCTTAAAAAAGTAGAGGATTGCTGGAGCGGGGGTGGGTGGAGGGAATAACCCCTCAATGAAATTAATTAAGCCCAGTCACAGCAATAATAGATCAAAGCACAGGAGAGATTAGTATGGAACGAGGATTTTTTTGTTCTGTTGTACTTAAGGCCCGCCTGTATTGTTTATTATGGGGCTGTTTGCAGAAAGCACCTACTGGCTCTTGCTTCGGGAAAAATATGTGCAGTAAAACGAGTTTGGACTCTACAAGTTAAATTATGGAAAGTGACGTAAATAGCCAGAAAAGGAGCTAAGTGGAAAAGGTCTTTGGAAAGACGGACATTAAATTCGTATGTATATCTCAGTGCTGTTGTGAAAACAACAGTCATGCGAAGTTTTGTGTAAGTGGTTTTTGGAGTAAGACGGTTGTTATGTGAGAAGTGACCCATAGCTCATGCGCCAGCTGGTTTCCAGAAGCAGCAAGCAGCATGGAGTGGAATGGAGATAGAAAAATGCAATACAAAAAGATGTAAAACAGGGGGAAAGAATCCCTCAAAGAAAGCTGAAATATATTTGCAATGTAGGCAGAGAACTCAAAGTCTCCTTGTTTTTCCTCCTGATAAAACCCACTGTTATTGAGTCAATTCTGATTCACAGTGACGCTCCTTTGGGATCCTAAGGCCACAAAAATCTTTATGGGAGGACACTGACTATTTTTCTGAAGCAGGCCTGCTGGATTCAAACCCTGTTTTGGTTAACAGAGCGACATTTCAGGAACTATGCCACGCTACAGCCTTTTCTTCTTCTTCTGCATTTATTAAAAATTCCAAGCATGAGTTAATTTTAACGATAAAGGAACCCTTAGACTGTCACTCAAAAAAAGCATAGAAGGCAAACATTCGTAATCAATAACGGAATTTTCTAGTTTCTCAGAAGAAACCACCCACGATTGGAGGGTAACTGCTAAATCTATACAATAATAATGGAATAGAAATATTCACAACCCCCCACACACATATACACATACCACACCCCAAAATATTTTCATGTTAAAACTCATTAAACTCATTCTTGTGAACAAAGTATATTAAAACATTGGTGAGTAAACAAAACATGCAAATACTTATTTTTTTTAACTGATGCTTGTTTATTTTGTGGTGGTAAATTTACCTGTAAAATTACATATCCAACAAGAAGTTTGGTCTTGGGAAGCCACTGTTTAATCTCCTCCATTCCTACTGATACTTAATCTCCACCTATATTGTCTTATCTTTCTAACCAAAGTCAAGTTTCATCAGGGGAAATAATGGCTCCCTTGGGATTTTACATTTAGTGGTTCAATTATTCTAGGGAAATGGTGCCTCTGCAGTGTTCATGGATTCTGTTCAACAATCAGTTGTTTAATTGATGCAAGGCTCGGTGCTAGGTGCTCATGGAGAGACAAAGGGATGCAAAGTGATGGCCCCTCAGAGGACCTTAAGTTGAGTAGGGAACCAGACAGGTATGCAAAGAACTATGATACAAGGCAGAAGCAAAGAGATGCATTAACAGCACTAGATAAGGAAGGAGGTAATTTACCTCTGGTGAGAAGTTTCCAATGGACTAATTAAATACTGGTTTAGAGCCTTACTTCCTTAAGAAGCATTATAACATGGAGCATTCTCTTTGTTGTTGTAAGGTGCCCTTGGGTGACCTCTGACCCACGTTCACAATCTTTGCTGTGCGTAAACCTATTCCAGCCACTGCCTGAATCAACCCATCTACTTAGGGGCCTTCATCTCCTTCACTGAGCCTCTGTATTTCCAAGCCTGATGTCCTTTTCCAGGGACTGGTTCCTTTTGATAACACTGCCAACACATTCTAGGAAGATCTCAAAAGCATGAAAGGGTATGATGCTTTATGAGTCATCTTTAGATTCTAACTTACACACTATCATCACTCACACCCACCAATTGTCGACTGGGACGTGACTCAATAGGTGACCATCCAATACATTTTCAGAGGCTGTAAATTGCACAGGAGGAGATTGTCCCCCTTTCTCCCTCAGAGCCACTGGTGGGTTTGAACCAAGAGGGGCCCCCTTTGGGCAAGCAGTCCAAGCCCTAACAAATGAAGCCACCAGAGCTCCCTACCAACTCTATTTGTTTTTGTTGTTGTTTTGTGTTGTCGAGTCAGAACCAATTCACCACAGCTGACTCCCCAGCAGGTTGTGAGAGGCAGCAAATCACATGGGAGGAGACTGTCCATCCTTTTCCCAGGGAACAACTGGTGGATTCAAACCACACACCTTTGGGATTGCAGCATAGCTTCTTAGTACTAGGCCACCCCCTAGGTGATCAGCTTGAGTAGTTGTGCCAGGTGAACATTAAGAAAGACGGCAACAAACTAACTATATTAGGAAAGCTATTGGTTTTACAATCATGAAGTGAGAAAGCAAATGGGAACTTGTACTGTGGGGGAAGGAGGCAAAGGAGTAATGTAATCATTGATGTAAGACAGTTAAGTGCCTCACAATATCAATTGTATATATTTCAATTTAGGCTAAACTGGCTTCATGAATACAGATTTGGTAAAACTAAGCAATGCTATTAGATGTTATGAAAGCACTTAACCATATAGGAAGCATATAAGAAGGGGAAGGGTGTTGAGATGGTCTCTAGGGTTCTATTAAGGTCCTATTTTCAAGGTGGGTGTTGGTTACGAAGGTACGTTCAACTTCTGAAAGTTTGTCAAGCTGTGCAATTTATACTAGGCACTATGTCTGGCTCTTTAAGTGTATTATAATTCAAGGAGAAGTTTTAAAAATTAGTCTGAGTGGGTGTATTTAAACCAAAGGAAAACAGCCTATAATTATATCTCCTTAATCTCATAAAGTTTAATAACTTAATATCTCTCTCAAGTTTCTGAAGAACTCTGTTACATAATAGTTGATAGGGGAGGTATGTTCAAAAACATTTCTGGATCACTTAGTGGGGAGAAAGAAGTTTCAGAACCACATTGGGTTCGAGGTTTGTCGGTCTTTATTTTCTCATCTTCAAGGCTACGAACCATCATTGTCTCCTCTCACTGTGCTTTGTCACAGGAAAACTTCTCAAAAAGTTTGTCCACAATCTTTGTATCTTGTCCCCCACTTCTTATTATCTACTCAATCCACTATTCTGAAACTACCAATCCCATCTATTCACTATAACTGCTCCTGTCTAGATTAGTAAAAACCATGTTACCAAATCTAATGATGGCTTCTCTTTTTATTGTACTGAATTCCCAGGAGCAATTTTACACTGTTGAACAATTTCTTCTTGTGCCTTTGTAGACATTCTCTCTCCTGAATATCCTGATTCACAGTATTCTATCCTGGAATTATCTCTCCTAATAGACTTTAAAGTGTTTGAGTGCCTGAAGGGTTCCTTTGTCTTGCTGTACACTTTACACTTGAATATTCCTATTGCCATGGCTTTAAAGAATGTCTTACTACATATCTACAGCTGCAAGCTCTTCCTGATATCCAAATGGATATCCAGCTGCCTAATTCAATATCTGCTATTGGCTGTTTCCTATATGCTCATATTCAAGTATTCCCCATTTCAGTGAATGACACCACCATCATCGTACAATCTTCAAGTTCACAAATCTCAATTTGTCACTTCAGTTTTTCTACTCCCACCATCCTTCCCCATGACATCACTTCTCAAACAGACTACTAAACACAATGATTCATCTTCTACGTGTTCACTTTGAAAACTCAAAATCCTTGCTGCTAATTTGTGGAGTCAACTCATAGTTGACCTCGACTAGGTCTCCCCAGGGCTGTAAGTTAGATGAGAAGAGACTGCTCATCTTTCTCTCTCAGAGATGCTAGTGGATTCAGACCACCAAAGAGGTACAGCCTCTAGGTAAGCAATGCACCATTCTATGGACTACATCATCAGAGAGCCCCAAGATTCACTTTCTCTAAACCAGTCAGTACTACCAATACACTCTCATCACTCGCTATCCTATTTACGATAAAAAAGAAGACTGTTTCACAGTATGACCTAGCCATTGTCTATTTCTCGGATCCATCCAGCTTCCATGCTGCACGGGCTGTAGCTGTTCCTATTCTACGAATATGCCACCGTATCACCCCTTTTGGGAATTCCATTTCCTTTGTTGTATAGCTGGCCCCTCCTTGTCATTCAGTTCTGCTTCAAAATGTCCATGCTTGAAATTTTGTTTTCCTGGATAATCCAAACAAAAATAGCTCCCCAGTCATTCTCTATTACCGTACTCTATTTTAAAGTTTCTTCAAATGTTTCTGGTCTATTTCTGTTCCTCCCTCCTACAGGAGAACACAAATTCACTAATGCACAAATCTTCTTGGTTGTTAACTACTATCTGTCTAGTGCCTCTAACACAGTTCAAGGTTTCACATAGGTATTTGAGAAACATTCTAGAACGGTGAATGTCCATCCCTTAAATGAAGGACATAACATGTTAAGTGGGGGGGGGGCAAATCAGAGGCTGAAGATAAAGAATATATCCTTATGAAATAATGTACTTAGTTTGCAAAGGCCACGTCTTGTTAGTGGTTACACAAGTCAGTAGAGTCTACTGAACTATTTTTCCGATCTCACAGTATAATAGTCTGTATGTGTCATTAACTGGCCACCACACTGTTTTTATTCTCAAACTCCCTTTTTCTCTCTAACATTTTACAGTTTAAAAATAACTCATACCCAGCAAGGAGATGAGTAATGCCTGATGCGAAGTATAACTTTGGTATGGCTAATAATGGACTTTGTTCCTTATAGTCAGATGGAATTAGAGGGCTGCAAACAACAAGGAGAAGTACCTCCTTCTGTAATCACAGTGTTGCTATAATTACAGATAAAGGTTTGTCAGCATTTCCATTAAAAGAACTTAACTCAGCTGTTAAATGTCCATTAGCCTAATATATGGCTTATAATATCTTAGCTTAACTGCCTATTAAAAACGGCTAATTAAAAATGGATGTATTTTTTATGAAATTATGTAAATACCCAGAAGATATCAGAACCTTCAAGTGCATGCACTTCTAAAATAAAGTGCAAGTACCGTTTCAAGATTGGAATTTGCTATTTATATGCATTCTTTTTTCAAACTTAATCTAGACACTTCTAAAACTTCATGACTTAGCAATAAAAATAGTGTTGTTGTAACGAGGAACAATGATATACTACTGTCTTAGACACTAGTGTGCTCTTCTGTGACAGCCGTCAATCATTTCATAGTTTGCCTCAATGGCAGAGAAACATCTTGTCCAAGGTCATAGGTCTTCTAATGGTTTATTAGGGGATTTGTGCAAGAGTATCAAAGCCCCATCACAACAAGATAAAGGTAAACAACTCAGTCACAAACTGGGGACAGGATATGAACAGACACTTCACCAAAGAAGACATATGGATGGCAAACAAATACATGAAGAAAAGTTCAAAATCCTTAGGTCTAGGAGAGATGCAAATCAAAACAACTATGAGATATCATAAGAATAAGAATAGCAAAATTCAACAGAGCAGCAAACAACAAATGCTGGCAAGGTTGGGGAGAAACTGGAACCCTTATTCACTGTTGATGGGAGTGTAAAATGGTGCAGCCACTATGGAAGGCAGTATGGCGCTTTCTCAAAAAGTTGGAAATAGAAAGAACCACCATTGGACACAACAATTCCACTACTGGGAATATATGTTACAGAAACCAGAACTTCCACCCAAGCAGATATATGCACCTCCATGTTTATTGCTGCTTTGTTCACAATAGCAAAGAGTTGGAACCCCAGTGCCCATCAACAAATGAATGGATAGAGCAGCTCTGGTATATTCATACATGGAATACTTTGCTGCATTGAAAAACAAGGAACTCATGAAATATTATACAAAATTGGTGACCCAGGAGGACATTAGGCTGAGTGAAATATCTCAGTCACAAAAGGACAAATACTACATAGTGCCACTGCTGTAAAACAGGACTGACATCAGAGTTGGGGGGAAACTAAGAAAAGAGGGGATAAATAATGTACACTGCATTGAAACATGCAGGCCCAGTCATCTTGACACAATTCACGTCACTCAGAGGGGTCATCCTATTTCTATCGTTCCTGACATGATTAGGTAAGTGCTGGGAAACAGAGATGTGCTACAGAGATGTGCCCAATGGCCTTTCCAGTCTGTACACAGATCATGTAGGCAAGTTCCACCTGCAGATCCATGCAAGTCTTGTGAAAGCCCTGGGATCCTCCCAGAATTAAGGAAGGTAAGAAATCTTGGTAGGTCCTGTCTCAAGGCCACATCACATCCATATCTTTTTCTTGAGGGAAGACACATACATAGGAAGAGGCTGCCCTGGGAAAATTCTGGTCAGACATAGGTCTTTCCACTTCACTTCCTCTTAGAAAACAGTTGTAGACTTTTAAACTGCTTAGTTGCAGTAAATCACTGGGTCACTAAAAACAAAAACCAAAACAAACAAAAAACCAAAACCAATCCACTGGTACAGTCTGTAATTTAATCTGCTTCCTTTTTGGTGTCACCCTGGAGGGGCTACTCATACAAGGAGCTGGTACCGTGCTCACTATGCTTTTATTGCCCACAAATTTCCAAGCTTGCTGTTTCTTTACTGAATGAACCTGTCACCTGGCTGGTCACCAACATTTCTGATGGTGCTGCACTGCAGTACAATTGCCCTGTCTGCCTTCTCTTGCATCCTACGACCTTCCACATTAGTTGACCCAAAGCCACTTACATATTAAACTCTATTTGAGAGACTCCTTTCCAGAGAATCCAACCTGTCACATCAATTTACTATTTCCAAGAAATCAAGGAGCACAGGGATATGCTGCCTTAATTTTCCTTCTTTTTGGTTTTTGTTATGCTGGTAAAAAAGAGTAATATTTAGGCCTCCACCTTAACACCTCACAGAGGCAACTCATGTGCAGAATCTCTCTCTGCAGTGACAGGACCTGCTGCCTGATACTGCAGGAGATGGATGGTCAAGAGTCTCTCAGTGGCACAAATGATTAAGCACTGGGTTACTAACTGCAAGAGTGGTGGCTTGAGCCCACCAGAGGTTTCTTGGAAGAAAAGGCCTGATGGGCTGTATTTGAAAGATAACACTTGCAAAGACCTTCGGGAGCTCGTTCTACTCTAAAGCACATGAGGCTGCCATGAGTCAGAATCGACTCCATGGCAACTGGTGTTTCATTTTGTTCTGAGTAGATGATAACTGAGCAGGTACCTTGCACCATCCATCCCCTTCCAAAACGACTCCAGCAGTCTGCCAGTTTTAGAAGCAATCGAATCAATCCATCCAAATAAAGAACCTGGCTCCTTCAATCATGTGCACCCATTTGCTTTACTTCTCCGTTTCTGGTCAAAGATTAGGCCTTAATCATGGTTTTTTATCTAGTTTTGTTTTGGGGTGTTTTGTTTTGCTTTGTTTTGTTTTTAAATCTCTTGTGGGGAGCAGGTCTCTATTTTACACCCTTCCTCCAACTAGCTCCTTTTACCCTATGGAAAAACCTTCTAAATTTCCCAGTAATCCCGGATCAACAGTTTTCAGGCTATTTTGCTTTTCAAAAGCCCCACAGGACCTCAAGACATAAGCAAAGAAAAGATTCCCTCCTAGCTATCACTTGTGTGATTAAAGCTTCAAATGAGGAAGCTAGTCTCTTTATAATGGTGGTTTTAATTTATATTAGGTATTAATAGTAGGGGAAATAAAGCAGCTTTTCAAAGGAATCTAGGCATGGGAGACAATTTCAGATCCAAGCAGGCACCATTCTATTCATATATTCCTAAGGGCATCCTCAATCTAACATTTATTAAGCACCTTTATTGTATGAGCTACCACTGCAGATGAAATGTGCAGAAAGCACTACGGGTATTGGACTTCAAAAATAATTTAAGAAGCATCTTCTAGTTTTTAAAATAACTATTTAAAAGGCCTGCCTCATTTTTTTCTATTATTTTATAAACATAATCCATGGTGGCTTCTGACTGGAATTTAAAGTAACAGCCCATTTAATGAGTCAGCTGGTCAACTGAATGAAATCAAAATGCCAATATTTTTTTCCCAGAGATAAGAGAAGTCCCCAGTGTTATGGAGTAGGACCCAGAGCTGTCTCTTGGATTGGAGAAACTTACAAATAAAAGAGCAGTGACTATCCCTAAATCAAGTCTGTGATGGACTGTATTATTTCAACCAATTCCTTGAAATCATTTCATACTAGATGTTGTTGTTAGGTTCCCATACTAGGCACTGTTTTTCATGTGCCATCAGGTTGAAACTGACTCATAGCTGACCATCAAACAGGTTTTCTGAGGCTGTAAATCGCATGGAAGAAGACTGCCCATGTTTTCCCCTATGGAGCAACTGATGGATTCAAACTGTTTGCCTTTGGGTGGGCAAAACAACTCCTCACCACTAGGCCACCAGAGCTCTCTAGACCATCTAATACCAAAATTCCATTTATGGCAGCCACACCCGTAATTTTACATGTTCAGATTGTCCAGAAAGCTTTGGGTATGGCATAGATCAAAACTTTTCTTCTAAGAATTTCCCATCAGACATAAAAAAACTTGGCTTTCCTTCTTTCCCAAATACCCTTGAACATAGGAACATTCAAGGGCTGCAACTTCTTCTTTACTTGGAAATAGCGTACATTTTCTAGAAGGTATTCTTGTCTATCACCATACCTTAGGGCAGTAAAAAGGCTCTAGAACTTGATTTAATCAATAACAAGAAAGATCTAATGAAAAGAAAGAATATATGCTACGCATGTGTATGTATACATGTACCTATGTGCACACGTGTGTATGTTTGTGTGTATGTGTGGTTTCTTTCTTTTACAAGCCACGCTGTCACCTAGTTTGGCCTATGCGTACACAACAATATAGGCACTCAGCTCAAGTATCAATGCTGAGGCAGGTATGGGTGGATAAAATCTAGGCCATGTAACCAGGTTCAGGGCCTCCCTCCCTCTCACTACAGCTCCCAAGTTACGGTATGTTTTCCAAAACTGTTTGCCAAAAGGGAGGAACATCTCTCAGAAGAGCTAACTTTGAAAAATTAAACAAAGAACATCTTTTGTTGTTGTAACACCATCGAATTAAAACCAAACCATAGCTGACTCTCCAGTGGGTTTTTAGAGGCAGTAAATCACACAGGAGGAGATTGCCTATCTTTCGCCCATGAAGCAGCTGGCGGACTTGAATTACATACACACCGTTGCATTGGCAGAACAATTCCTTACTACTAAGACACCAGAGCTCCCTACAAAGAGTATGTTGTTGTTGTTGCTAGGTGCCATTGAGTCGAGTACACCTCATAGTGACCTTAGGAACAACAGTTCCTAACCCTGCCCTATCCTGTGCCATCCTCATCATCTCTGACACACTAGAGCCTATAGCTGACATCACTGTATCAATATGCTAAAAGCAGACCTGATTATTTCTTTTCAAAGGTTATTATTGAGATGTTTGTTTGAAATTAAAGTTAAGCAGCACAGCAGTATCTGCCTTATAAACAGGGTATGATCCCAAATTGAATTTGAATATGAGTTGTTTGCAATAGGGAACATATTTTCCACATAAACAAAGAATAAATAGTAGATCAGTTGCCAGCTAGCCAACCGAAGTTAAATTAAGCGATTTAATGAGCAAAGTAGATTGCTACTGAGATTGTGGATTGAAAAGAGAAACAAATTCACTCCGACAGTGACTGAGAGATTCTGAAAAGGGGGCTTACAAATAGGGGAAGTACTAACAGGGCAACTAAGTATGATGGCACAAGCTGTGAACCACGTCTAGAGGAACAATTGAAGGGAAAGTTCACTCACTCTCACGCTCATCACACTGCAGTCAACTGAAAGGTCAGTTCTGACGTGGGTTTTCAGGGACTGTAAATTGCCCTGGAGAAGACTGTCCATCTTTCTCTCTACGAGTCACTCACTGGTGGATTCGAACCACTAGAGAAGCACCGCCTTTGGGTCAGCATCGCAATTCCCTGTGCCCTGTGTCAACCACAGAGCTGAAAAAGTCATGCTTTGAAACCTAGCTTAAGGCTCAATCTTCCCAGAGGAAGAAATGCAATTTTCTTATTCTCAAGAGATTCAAATGGGCTGGCGGGACTCGTGATTGTTTACACATGGAAGACACACTATAAAGGTGAGATAAATTCTTCTTTTGTGTGGTTTTCTGCAGGAAAGACAAAGAGAGGAAAACAACGCAAGAGAAGAAATACTTGCTACACTTCAACTGGATAGCTATATGTAAACTGATTATTAATAGTAGAATCCATGCTTCTCTTCTTTCAGACTAAGTTTTCTGGATATTTTTATTTATTTTATTCTGTTTATTTAAATAGCCACAAGTGCACCCCAGCATTCCATACTTGCCTCTCTTCAAGACTCAAGAGGCCACATCCATGCAGCTGACACTGAGATTCACGAGACACTTGCCCTCATCCTGCAGGCGTGGTGAGACATTTCCCGGCACACCCAAACACTGGCGAACTCTGTGCCAGAGACCCCCAATTCATCTAGCAAGTCCACTCTGTGGACACCTACTTGGGGCAAAAAGAAAGCCATAATCACCCCAAAGTTCCATACTTGCCTCTCTTCAAGACACAGGAGGCCACATCCATCCAACTGACATTTATTTAAATATAATCTAAGTATAGATAAACATTCAAAACCAAAACCCACCCCAACCCATTGCTGTAGAGTCAGTTCCGACCCATGGAGATCCTATAGGACAGAGAACAAGTGTCCGTACATTTCCCAAGATTGATAATTTATTTTTTTTATGGAAGCAGGGCCTCATTTCTCTCTCACAGAACAGCTGTTGGATTTCAACCACTGACCTTTTGTTTAACATAGCCCAACATTAATGGACTATACCGCCAGAACTTTTTCTTCTAAACATAGCCACTTAAAATGGCGACCTTTCTCTAACAAAGTCCACATCTTTAAATTTGTCAGGCTGTTCATTATATACAGTTCCTCGGGTCGCACAAATATTTTGAAACCTTGGTGGTTTAAACCCACCCAGTAGTGCTGAAAGAAAAGGTTCTAGGGATGAACAGTTATAAGAACACAGCCATTAAAACCCCTGTGAACTGAAATTTTACTCTGAAAACCATAGGTCACTGATAGTTAGAGTTGACTGAACATCATTAAGTTTCTATTCATGCCTAGAGATATCTACTAAATCTTTACAATGAACCCTAAGACCTAGTCTATCCCTTTCAGCTCAACTTGATGGTAACTATATGGTTGGTGGATGATAGAGCCAGCTGAAATATAAAGAGGCTGTTCTGGCCAACAGTCATATTTTAGGATGGCCATAGCAATACTATTCATAACACTCAAATGAACAATAGTTCTGTCATACAATGAAATACTACATGACCCTGAAAATGAAATTTTAACAACTTGATACAAGAGAATGGATGAATTTCACCAACACAGTAAGTTACAAAGCTAGTCTTCAAAGAGTGTACAAAACAACCAATGTATGCCATTATGACTAAGGGGTGTGGGGGTGTGTGTGTGTGTGTGTATATATATATATATATATATATATATATATATATATATATATATATATATATGTATATTCTCTCTTGGGGAGATTAATGGTTAGGAGGGGCTATTAGGAATATGTTTTTAGATGTAATTTCTGGTTTGTTTCTTAAAATGAATACTGTTTACATGGTTACGTTCATTTGATGAAAAAAGCATACAATTATATATTTATCATGAATACACATGTCTGTATTTATCATTCCCTTCAAAAAAATGTTGAAAAATGTAGATCTCAAAAATACTACAAAATCATATGTCTTCTCTTTCCAGGATAATTATGAAATTTATCCTGATTTAGGTATTTCAGGTGTTGTTGCTGTTGTTATGTGCCATCGAATTGTTTGTGACTCATAGCGACCCTATGTACAATAGCCCTAAAAAACGTTCTATCCTTTGCCTACCTCACTGCCTCAAACACATTCATTCCCACCACTCCACTCACAGAATCGATCCATCTCATCGTGGGTCTTCCTCTCCTGTGCCATCCCCTCCACTCTCCCAAACATGATGTCCCTCTCCAAGGTCCAGTCCCTCCTTGTAACATGCCCAAAGTATGTCAGCTGAAGCTTCAGAATTCTTGACTCCAGGGAACATTCTGTCTTCATCCTCTCCAGGACAAACCTGTTTGTTCTCCTAGCAGTCCATGGTATATTCAACACTCTTCTCCAGCACCACAGCTCAAAGGCATCAATTCTCTTTCTACCATCCCTATTCACTGTCCAACTCTCTGATGCATAGCATGTAACTGCAAAGACTATAGCCTGGATCAGGCACACCTTAGTCTCCAGCCTGATATTGTTGCACTTCAGTACTCTTGAGAGGTCCCTCACAGCTGACTTTCCCAATGCAATTCGTCTCCTGATTTCCTGGCTGCTGTTACCAAGAGTGTTGACTGTGGAGCCAAGCAAACTAAAACCGTTATCGCAATCTCTTCACCATCCATAATGATGCTGCCAATTGGCCGGCAGGGTTGTGTCATCTGCATAACGCAGGTTGTTGACGATTCTTCCACCAACCCTGATGCCACATTCCTCCTCATACAGCCCAGCATCTCGGATGATCTGTTCTGCATACATATTGAAAAGGGATAGAGACAAAATACATCCCTGATGGACCCCTTTCTTGATTTTGAACCATGTAGTATCTCCCTGCTCTGTTCTGAGGACTGCCTCTTGGTCCAAGTATAGGTTTCGCATTTGCACAATCAAATGTTCTGGGATTCTCATTCTTCTCAGAGTCAACCATAGTTTGTTGTTATCCACACAGTCAAAAGCCTTTGCATAGTCAATGAAGCACAGATAGACATTCTTCTGGTATTCTCTGCTTTCTGCCAATATCCATCTTACATTAGCTAGTACCTAGTACCACGATCTCTTCTAAATCCAGCTTGCACATCTGGCAGTTCTCTGTTGACATATTGTTCCAAACGTCTTTGGATCATTTTCAGCAGAATCTTGCTTGCATGTGATATCAATGATATTGTTGAATAATTTCCACACTCTGTTAGGTCACCTTTCTTTGGAATGGGAACAAATATCAATCTCTTCCAGTCAGTTGGCCAGCTGGCTGTCTTCCAGATTTCCTAGCACAACTTAGTGAGCACATCCAGGGTAGCGTCTGTTTGTTGAAATAAATCAATTGGTATGCAGTCAACTCCTGGAGCCTTGTTTATTGCCAATTCCTTCATAGCAACTTGAACTTCCTCCTTCATCACCATAGGCTCTTGCTCATATGTTCTTTCATGAAATTCCTCTGTGTCAGCCAATTCCTTCTGATGCAGTGACTTTGTGTACTCTTTCCTTCTTCTTTTTATACTTCCTGGATCATTCCATATTCTACCCAAACTATCTTTAAGTATTGCCACCCATGGTTTGAATTTGTTTTTCAACTCCTTCAGCTTAAGAAAACCTGGGCGAGTCTGGCCCTTTTCATTTTCTGACTCCAGTTCTCTGCACATTTCACTGTAGTATCTTGCTTTGTCCTCCCGAGCTGCCTTTTGAAATTTTCTTTTCAGCTCTTTGATTTCTTGATTTCTTCCTTTAGCTTTGGCTTCTTGTTGCTCTAATGCAATACTCAGAGTCTCATCTGACATCCATCTTGGTCTTTTCTTCTTCATCAGCCTTTGTAATGATCTTTTGCATTCTTCATGGACGATTTTCTTGATGTCCTCCCAGAGTTCATTTGGTTTACGCTCATTGGTGCTCAAAGCCTCAAACCTGTTCCTGAGATGGTTTTGAAATTCATTCAGGTAACCCACGGAAAGACGGGAGAGGGGCCCCCCCGAGGACGCCATTTGCCAGAGAATTAGTTTTGGGATTCCGGGACGGGGACAGAGGCAGAGCTTTCCTCATCTCCACGCCTCATTCAGGTACCCCACGAAAAGACGGGAGAGGGGGCCCCCGAGGACGTCATTTGCCATTTCAGGTGTATTTTCTTTAATCTGGGCTACAGGCCTATCCTCATTACATAGGTGAGCCAGATTGTACTTAAAAACAAAAGAAAACAAAACAAACCAGCAAACACTAGCCAAAAAAAGTCCTGCATGCATTCATTCATTGCCATTCACACTTGGTAAAAGTCCAAAACAAGCAGAGTATCACCAGTGTGGAACCTGTTAACATGATGAATGGTCACTGCAGTTTCCCTGATGCATTAAAAGGAAAGAGACGCTGTCTCTTCTTGAAACTGGTTTTCCTAGAAACAGCCTGGAAGAGGATGTGAGGAATGACAGCAGACTCTGGCAGACGTGGTTACTTATGTATGTCAACATTCTAATTTCAATCTTTTTTCCCCCTCCTGTCTACTAAATTGGTCGGATTTCAATACATAATGCCCCAAACAAA
This sequence comes from Elephantulus edwardii, assembly GCF_000299155.1. NCBI lineage: Eukaryota > Metazoa > Chordata > Mammalia > Macroscelidea > Macroscelididae > Elephantulus > Elephantulus edwardii. The sequence continues at coordinate 8,680,886 of NW_006399766.1, read as the reverse complement.
CAACAAAAGAGCCTTTAGTAAGCAGAATAAAAGGTAGCTTAAAGTGGGGGAAACAAACACCAAGAAATGTAGGTGCTTAAACAGCTGTATCTGACGCTTCGATCATACTTGATTAATGGGGGCTATTCTGTGCACATTGTAGAGATAATCAACCAAAATGACTCAAATTCATCAAAAGTCTCTCCGTCTTAGATACTTTATGCCATAGCCTACTCATTTAGGGGACCTTGTATTTTTAAGAATTCATGGAGGACGAGGAATGTTATTATGAAGTATTCTTACCTGCAATGGTTACAATGCCCTTCCTAGTAAGCAGGGAAAAGGTCATAGGAAATGACTCAGGATTTGAGAGCGTGAGAAAACTCAAATTAGGATCCCAACCCCCCCACCCCCCTTACCTTATCCACAGACATAGGATCCCACAATAATTGGAAACATAATAAAATAGATATTGGCAGTATTTCTCAGAAAATGAATTACAAATTATTTTCTGAAAGCTACATTAGCAAAGGTTTCACTGAGTCATTATTTCAGAGTATCTTTTCAAAGAAACAAAAATGTGAATTACTTTTAGAAAAATTGTTTTGTACACTCATCAGTAACTCTTGTTAACTAAGTTCTCAGTCTAGAACTCAAGATCCCCTAAGATCACTAAAGAATCCTCACGGAAGCACCATTATATGATACATAAAAAGACATCACAAAATACAAATGTAATCTTGAATTTGAAAATACTACAAAGCTTGTGTTTGTAGATATTTTGCCTTGGGACACTGTAGTGTCACCTGAACATTACCTCCTTCTCTCTGTGGTGCTGTTGTTAGGTGCTGTCAAGTCTAGTATGACTCACAGTGTTTTTTTTGCAACCCTCATCATCTATCTCTGCTACAGTTGAGCCCACTGCTCCAGTCACTGTGTCAATCCATGCCATTGACAGTCTTCTCCTCCTTCACTGACCTTCTATTTCTTGACTTTTTTTGAGCATGGCACCCTTTTTCAAGTACTAGCACCACCTAAATATGTGTCCAAAGTATGTATTCCCTATAGCGTAAGTCAATTAGACTTGGAATTACTCTGGTGTTAACCAGATTAAAACTGGTCTCACACTTAAAATGAGTCCATTGAGATTAAAGAGGAAATCTTTATTTTAAAGATATGAGTAAGAGGTCTCTCTTTTTAACTTGTACTCAAATGTCAGTCTGTGACCATGAGAGTAGTAAACCTTAAGAATTAATTGGGGGGAGCTCTGGTGGCCTAGTGGCAAGGAGCTGCAACTACAATCCCAGAGGCGCACGGTTCGAACCCACCAGATGCTCTGCCGGGGAAGGAGGGACAATCTCCTCCTGTACCAGTCAGATCTGATTTGACGGTACACGCACGCACACACACACACACACACACAAAAAAAGTTTAAAGAAAAAGAATTCATTGGAATAAAGAGTAGAGCCAGGAATTAAAGCACCTCTATATTTTGTCAGCATGTAAAGATTAATAAATAAGAGTCATCTATGACTCAACAGCACTTAAAAACAATAACAACAACATGGAGAGAGCTCTGTTGGCCTAGTAGATAGAAAAGTTATGCTACCTCTCTATAAATGTTCATTAAAATTAATAAAGTTTAATAAAAATTTAAAAAAATAAACAATTTAAACTGATGAAGACTTAAAAGTAAAAAAAGAAAGTTATGCTACCAAGCGAAAAGTGGGCGATTTTAATCCACAGCCCTCAGGCCTGGCTTTAATTGTTTTTGGTCAAACATTCTTCTAAGTGGTATAGCACTGGTCTATCCATTTGTTGTACAGAGGTAACTCGTGGTTACTGTGATGCTGAAGACTGTGACACTGAGGTATCAAGTGCGATAATAGTTACCCATGGTGGACAGTGTTTGGTGGAGCTTCCTGATTAAAAGAAGCTTGGAAGCAAGAGTGGCATCCACGTCCAAAATAACACTATGAACTTGGACAAATGATGAAAGTTATACAAGTGTTCAGGTCTTTCGTTCATAGGGTCACTGTGAGTCGTCTATGACTCAACGACACTTACCACTACCACCACCACAACCATTATTCGACACATAATAAATAAATGACAAAAAAATTTAAAATGTAAATAAAGAGGACTGAAGAAAAAAAAATAAAGCCTTAAATTGGATATTAAATATACAGCCAAAAGAAGGAATAGGTCTGTCTTGGAGGAAATACAACCAAAGTGCCCCTTAGAAGCTAGGATGATTCTACTTCATTTCATGTACTTTAGGCGTGGTATCAGGGGGATCAGCCCTGGCATTACGTATGGAAAAGTAAAAGATTAGAAAAAATAAAAAAGAACACTTTTAAGGAGATGGGTTGACACAATAACTGCAAATGGACTTTAGCGTAGCAGAGGTCGCGAAGATGATGCAAGATTAGGCAGGGTTTTGCTCTACTTATCAAGGTCTCTATGAGTGGGATCTGATTCACTAGCTTATAACAACGTTGTACTTCATCAACCTGGGCATTCTGAGCTTTGTCTCTGGAGGGTTCTGTTCATTTGGATCAGTGGCTCAGAGAGAACTGTGGATATGGCAAATGTTAATGGGAATAGATGAATCAGACAAGAATTGCTTGATGAGGTTTCTAAAGAGAACAATGGAGTCTGTAACCGTAAACAATAGTGTAGAAATTGACTACATACAATTCACTACTACTAGAGCTATCAACTTCAGGCAAAACATTTTATTTAAAAGGGCCTCCACAACAAAAAAGCCTGATAGTAAAATTAAAAAATGGGCAAACAACATGAAAAGATTCTTCACAAAGAAGGACATTCAGATGGCCAACAAAAACATGAGAAAATAGTCAAAATAACTGGCAATTAGAAAGATAAACAAAATAACAGTGAGATGCCTACTATCTCACCTGAGACACAGTATCAAAATTTAACAACACAACAGGTAATATTGGTGAGGATGACGAGAAACTGGAACTCTCATGCACTGCTGGTGGGATTGTAACATGGTACAACCTCTACCAAAGGCAGTTTGGTATTTCCTTAAAAAGGTGAGCACAGAAATCCTGCATGACTCACCTATTCCACTAGGAGGAAATAAGAGCTTAGACATGAACAGAGATTTGCATAGCTATGTTCATCAGTGTTATTTGCAAGATCAAGAAAATGCAAACAACTGGTGTCTATCAACAAATGAATAGGTAGAGACACTGGCATATTCACACAATGGAATACTATGTAGCACTAAAGAACAATGAATTATTTGTGAAATACAGCACAACACGGGACCATTTGGAGGTCATTATATAGAGTAAAATAACTCGCTCACAAAAGGACAGATGCTGCATAAGACTGCAACCATGAAAATAGGAGGATAACAGGGGTTGGTGGTGGGATGAGTGGAGAACAAAAATAGAATACACAATGAACACTATAAAGGACTAGGACAAGGGAGGATAAAGCGGGGGGAAATGATACAAAGACAATGATAAATGATACAAAGACAACTGACAAGTATTGGGGTGGTGTTGTGTACCATCGAGTCAGAACCAACCAATAACTGAGCCTCGGACGGGTTTTCAGAGCCAGTAAATCGCACAGGAGGAGACTGCCCATCCTACTTCCAAGAAGCAGCTGGTGGCCTAGAACCCAGTGCCTTCGAGATTGCAGTGCAGTGTGTTGCCACTAGGCCACCAAAGCTCCCTAATTAGCAAATAGCAACAAGATACATACAACTGTTCGACAGGGGAAGAAGAGAAAGGTAGAAGAAGGGAGACGAAATCAGTAGGACAGCGGAGATTAGTAGGAGAATGGGGGCATGTGAAGGAACAGGCAATGTGCAATGCAGACACGATGAGCTGAAGGGATATCAATATAAATAGTAAATAATTATAAATAAAGATAAATAGTAATTATATATAAAACCCTATGTAACGATTGTATAAAACAAAATGATTATGAATGAAATAATGTATACAAATCATTGTATAAATATGAATGATCATATAAAACAAAAGTGCAAGAAACATAACGTATATGAACAACTGTATGCATATAAATTTTAAAAAGTCATTTCATCACCTGTTAGATTACGCTAACACAGGATAAAATACTAGGACATATTGGAACCAAGCACCTTTGCAATTGCAGGGTAGCTTCTTACCACTAGGCCACCGGAGGTCCCTAAGAGGCTTCTTTGAAGAAATCACAGTAATAGGTAAGGTTGCTCAAGACCTTTGCATGTACCAGCAGAGTGGTAAGCACCAAACAACCAAACTCTCACTTAATCTTTCTAAAGACCTTATGGGGTTCGTCCAGTTACTTGCATGTATTACAGTTGAGACAAGTGACTTGCTGCAAGAGAGATGGCTGCTTTAGATATTCATTACAGTTGAGAGATTTCAACTATTTGTCATGGTCTTGCAGGTGAAAGGTGGTAGAGTCTAAAAAGTAACATCAGTTAGTTTTCAAAATTCAAGCTCTCATTAGGTCGAAATGGTATATACAAAGGCTGTTTTATGAAGCAAAGGCTAAAGAAAGGAACATGGACGTTATCAATCTTACCTTTCACAAGACTAGAAAGATTTGGACTTAACAGAAGTAGTTGGATAATGGGAGAGAAGTTGCTCACAAATGGGAATGGAAGGTAGTAGTCTGTACTTAAATGAAAGGGTCTGGGAAAGAAATTCTTTCCTAAAAAACAGAAGCCCCTCAGTTAAACAACTACTAGTTTCCAAATAGCACTTGCTTGAGCCAAAAGAAATGATTCATTTATATGTGGTTTTCTCTCTAATTGAAGGGCAAGGTTGGGGCCATTCACTTTTCACTGATTGAGCTTAGCACTAAGATTGTGCTTTGTGCAGTTCAATCAGAACCCTGAAGAGAAGACTTTCTGTAAAGGGGTGCAGCCAATCACCTTTCCCAATCTATTCATGTGCACTGGGTTGAAAACAAGAGAGGTCAACCCTCTCGAGAATGGTAAATTTAATACAGATGGAATGATCTTCTTACAATTAACCTGAAAAAAAAAATTCTAATAACATTTTGCACGGAATTAGAAAGTTCTACAAATTCCTCACAAGAGAGATCAGATTAGCCTCAGAAAAGAGCGGAACAGGAAGAGTAGGATTTGGATTTAGAAATCTAATGAAAATAGTGGAAAGGTGTGCTCAAGTCCATGGCATTGGTAAAGTTGACTGGATCATTCTCAGAGTCATTTTAATTTACAGGCAGGAAAATACAGAAACTGAGCAAAGGGAGAGCTCAGATTTACCATTCTCAGTAAGAAAGCCTCTTGTTTGACAGTAGCTAGAGTGCTGACTTCATCTTTGGGGCAGACACGACTCTTCAGAACGTCCACAATCCTAGGCAAATACTCACTGGAGCCACCACATTCTGTGTTGTCTCTTCTATTGTCTCAAGGGTGGTGAATCAAAGGAAAGTATAGGTACGTGTGCTCTAGTATAGATATAAGTTTTGATTTTATTCTAACCCTCTTGGAAGAATCCAACCTAGGTGAGACCAAAGTTGAAAAAGAGACCCTGATCAATAGAGGTGATGTGACAAAGGAGCTTACAGCCTGGAAGAGTTGACCTAGACACGTCCAGTCAGTCACTTATTTCAATCCCTCTGGTCACCTGTTTCTTTTCCTGTAACAGACTACTCTAGAGCAAAGCACGCTCTTCCATTTACCTATCTTCAGACAATCTTTAATAGCAGCTCTTCTAACCTAGATCCATGCCCATTCTTGATGCCACTCATGCCCTTACTTTCAGTAAGAATATACCTACTGATTCAGAATTGGGGAAAGATTTGTTCAATGTAAGAAAATAAAGTGCTCTTGAGAAAACCTGCCCAGAATAACAAATGTGCAGATTACAAAGAAGCTAATTTCCTTCCAAAGCAAAGTCAAAGCCACTGTAGTCAAGTGGAATCTGACCCTTGGAGACTCTCCATCGAGTTCTTGAGGCTGTAAATCTTCATGGAAGGAGATGGCTTATCTTTTCCTAGAAAAGCAACTAGTAGATTCGAGCCACGGACTTCTCAGTTATTGCTCAATACGTAACACACTATGTATTACCACCAGAGCTCCTTGCTAATTTTCTTGTTTGTTTGTGTTTGGGGTTTGTTTGGGTTTGGTTTTTTTTTTAATGGCAATATCTCTGTTTTCTTCTCATTGCTTACATCAAAGATAGGCTGAGGAGAATTATTGCAGTGTCACGAAGCAAAGATATTGTTCAGTGACAAAACTTTTGGTTATGAGAAGTACAAAAATATGACTGATAACAGTAGTTATCCTTGTGGGACTGAGTAAGTTCACTCAGCATAATGCTCTCCATTCCCTTCCAAGTTAGGTAATAATTTACAAGATCATTGCTCCTGTGTGCTGCATAGTATTCCACTGTGTGGATGTACCATAATTTCTCCATTTGTCATTTGGACTGTGTCCATGTTCTTGAGATAGTGAATAATGCTACTATAAGCATTGGGGTCCCACAAGGATAAGCATTGTATAAAACCATTCTTGTAGAATGAGTATAAGGATCCAAGAGGGGTGGGAGAGGGTGGAAGCAGAGGGATGACGATGTGCAGGGGGAGGGGTGGAAATTATCATGGGGTTGTACTATTTGATGGAGGGGGCTGAGGGAAATCGAAGAATTGTTTCTTGAGAACGATGTATCTGAATCTTGTAAATAAACTAGTAGAAATTTTAAAAAAATTATGACTGATAAAAAATGTGTGTAAATGTTGTGTCAACATTGTAGCTAAATCCAGATAGCTCAGTATCAGCTACTAATGGAAGTTCTAGAAACGAATACTCTGGAAAATGGCCCAATTTTTGAATACTCTAAAGACTGTTTAAGCTATTTTTTGGCATTTCCAGTCTCTGCAGGTAATCTACAGCCTGAACTAAACTAAATCCATCCGATCTCCTGCATGGCAAACATTTCCAACTGGCCATATCCACAGATTGTTAAAGCGATAGTTAATCATGTTACTAAAACAGATTCAAACACACAAAAAAAAACAAAACAAAACATTGCCCATACATCACTGATCACATGTATTGATTAAAGATAAAAATGAGAAAATAAAAGCATGATTAGAAAACCTGTCATGAATCTCTCTAACAGCTAGTAGTGAACATATTGATGTGTAGAAGGATGTGGGGGTTTTTGTTCAATATTATTTTCCTGAATAGCAATTGCCCTCGGATTTAAAACAGTTTTTAATTTAAAGTTGTTAAGTTTGCTGCTTATCTGAGGGAAAAAAATAATATGTATCATCTATAAATAGCTAGCTTTGATTTATAGAATTTTCAAGAAAATATGATTCATCATTTCAACATCGAAGGTTTGCCTGGGGAGCCACAGCTTCCTTGACAGACTGACACCTGCCACGATTCAATGTCAAGATGAAAAGGCTAGTTCAGAGCTGTGCTCTGGGTTCAATTTCCAGGGTTTAGAAGATTTCTCCTTATTAGATTGTACATGATAATGTGCTGCAGTCTATCCCTGGATTGGGCACCTGGCAACATGCCAGCAGTGCTCCTAGCTAGCAAGTAAAACTACCCACCTATATCACAATCCATTGGTTTATTCCACCTTTTTTTTGAAACATCTATTTCATCCTTCCCCATTCTACCCAAGCAGCAACAGTATAAACGAGGGACACTTCAGACAAGGTCCTATCTATGCCTAGTAATTTCTCTTTCAGTGTCACATTGAATACATATACAATAGCAGCAGCAGCAACAGCAATGAACAAAATGTGTTTCTATTTGAGGGACCACAAAATAGCTTTCTGATGAGGAATGCACTTCTTTTGCTATTTCTGTTTTAAATAGCTTCAAAGGCTGGGCTATGAGCTTTGCAGGAGTTATCTCCTTGATTTCATTTAACTATAAAAGTTCCATTTAGAGAAATCATGTAGCATTAGATACATATGCAGACTACAGGGCTGTAAACACACATACACACACACTATATATATATATATATATATATATATATATATATATATATATATACACATACACACATTATTATATACATACATAATGGATATATGTATTAGTCAAATACCAGCAGATGAATCTAAGTGGGTTTTTTATGGTGAAGAATTGTGATGATATAGTTTCTCAAAATCTTTCATCACATTCGTTTCCTTCCTGAAAACATTGCATGGTTCAAAATCAAGAAAGGAGTGGTTCAGGGATGCATCCTGTCTCCATAACTTTTCAATAAATATTTGAAACAGATCATTCAAGAGGCTGGACTTTATGAGGAAGAATGTGTCATCAGGACTGGAGGAAGACTCAACAACCTGCATTATGCAGATGACACAACCTTGCTTGATAAAACTGAAGAGAATGTGAAGTGAAGGTCATGGACGGTAGTCTTCAACATATATTGAAGCTCAACAATAACAAAAAAACACACAATTAAGATTCTCAGCACTGGGCCAGTTGGCAACACTATGATAGAGAAGATATTGAGGTTGTTGACCATTTCAGCTTGCTTGGTCCACAATCAGAACTCTTGGCACCAGCAGTCAGGGAATCAAAAGATAAATTACATTAGGAAAAGATGCCATGGAGGGACCTCTCCAGAGTGCTAAAGAGCAATGATGTCACTCCAGGGTCAAAGAAGCACTTGATACGGGCCATGGTCTTTGCAATTACTTGCTATGCATCAGAGAGCTTGACAATGATTCAGGGTGACAGAAGACAAATCGATGCTTTAAAATTGTAGTGCTGGAGAAGAGTACTGGATATACCATGGGCTGCCAATAGAACAAACTAGTTTGTCCTGGAAAGGGAGAAACCAAATTTCTCCTTGGAGGCAAGGATTTTGAAGCTCCATCTCACACACTTTGGGCATGCGGTCACAGAGATCAGGCCTTGGAGAAGATTATCATGCTTGGAAGAGTGGAAAGACAGTACAGGACAGAAAGACCCCAAAGAAATGGACTGACAATAACTAGGGTAATGGCGGTAGGTGTGCAAAGTCAGTGAGACTGGCTCAGGACAGAGAAGGATCCAGACCTACTGTGAACGGGGTCAATATGAGTCATAGTCGACTGGATGACACACAACAACAACAACAACAAGACATTCTGTGCTCATGCACTGTGTTCCTAGTGTACAGTTTTTAATTCCTTTACAGAATATTTCCTCTAAATGCTGTAAGCTCCCACCACTGCTTTAGTATTTTCAATCAACAGACTCACACTTTAGAATTAGCTATAAAGTATGCTAAAAAGTTAAGTCTAATAGAAAATACAGTTTCTTCTTTCAATATTTACTTTAGTCTTCACAATGGAATTATTTAATTCTATGACTCAATAGCGAACCACTGAGAATAATGGGTATATATTTACAATAACTTAAAGTACCAATTTCTGTTGTATTTAAAAAAGCACTTACATTGTGAATGTTAAAGAACAATATGCTAGCTCCATTCGGAGGCATTAAAAATATTAGATGACTGTAGATAATGCGAACTATTATATTAAAAAATCCTTTTTTTACAAAAAGCAAAGCAAGTTAAAATGTCAAAGAAAATTCCAATTAATTAAAGTTATAAAACATATTGAAATCTCTTGAATATACTTTAACACAAGATTTATGTATTATCAATAGGCACATTATATTTTATACCACTTTTGTGTTCAGAGCAAGCTACATATTTCATTATATTATTTTAATGGAATGAAAATAATGTGTGCCTTTAGACTTAAGATGAAGGAGTAAGAGAACAATAATATTGCATGAACTTTTTTATGCCAGAAAATAACTAACAAAACTTTACACTATGAATACAGAAAGAAGGCACAGATATTTCAACTGTGGATGACTACCAAAACAAACCTAAGTTCAAAATGCCACTATTAGGGAGCTCTGGTGGCCTAGTGGCAAGAAGCTGCACTGCAATCCTGAAGGCGTGCAGTTCAAATCCACCAGTTGCTCCTCTGGAGAAGGAGGTGGCAATCTCCTCCTGTACCAGTCAGATCGAACCCAATGATACACAACAAGAAAAAACAAACAAACACCACTGTTAACCCTCTTTTTAAAAGGTTCATCTAAGTTTATGGGTGATCCCAAAAGAGTTATGAAGAATGTATTTCAAGGAATGTGATAAACACAATGGGTTTGTGACTACTAAAATAATTCTGCATAATTACAAGTGATAAGAGTGATTGTACCTTACAAGATACAATATTTACTCTCTTAAGAAACAATTTCAAGAGTCTTATTGATTGTTAACAGAAATCTCAATGTGTGCCATCAGATTAAAAAGAAGATATGTGCTTTGCCATTATCATAGTGATTAAAATCAGCCAATTTTTAATCAGTTTTGAGGAAATTCGAAATGGTAATTGGAAAGCCAGAAATATTACTCCCTCTCATTGCTGTCAAGTCAGAACTGATTCACAGCTGACCCTCAAGCAGGTTTCGAAGACTATAAATCACCTGGCTGGAAATTGCCTATCTTTCTGCTCAGGAACCACAGGTGAATTCAAACCCCCAGCATGGGGTGACCTCTGGGTCGGCAACACATTCTTCTACAGATTCAGCCACCAGTAATAGTAAAGAAAATATCTGCAGGTCTACTATGTGTGAGCTGAACCCACGCCGGAGTTTTACTCATCAAAACTTTGTGCAATTGAATAATTTGCCAAGATAATGAATTACCATATCATAGGTATATTTTTATAATATTCTTCATGAATATACAATATTGGTAACCACAAAAGTGTTTGCTTACTTGTGAAATATCTCAACATACAAAAAATGGAAATATGAAAAAATCTATTATAGTTATTTTTATTAGTTTAGAGCTCTTCTTTTAACAAAATAATATTGAAAGTACTTTTTCACTATTCTGACACAGACAAGAATCAAGAGTTATTATGCGCCTATTTTACTAAATTATAAACATTAGGGATTACCGAAAACAGAGAGGAAGAAGAGATGATCTTCACTTATAAGCTCTTGACTCAAGTTCAGACTAATATCATGTATAAACAGAAGATGCCTAATCGCTTCTGGAAGATGATCTTCCTTGGGTCAGCAATCAATACCCTTGGTACCAGGAGTCAAGAAATCATGAAAGGTATTGTACTGGGCAAATCTGCTGTCAGGAACTTCTCCCAAATGCTGAAGAGTAATGATGTCAGTGTGCCTGATGTAAGCCAGTGTCTTTCCAACCACCTGCTACACATCAGAGGGCTGGACAGTGAATAAGGATGACAGAAGAATTATTGATGCCTTTGAGTTGTGGTGCTAGAAAGAGAGTACTGAATATTCCATGGCCAAAAGAACCAATATATGGCTTGGAAAAAGTCCAGCCAGGCTGCTCCATGGAGGCAAGGATGGCCAAGCTTTGTCTTTCATGGTTTGGGCATGTATGAAACACACATTTGGACAGGTGAGGCTATTCCTTGGAAAAGGATGTCATTCTTGGAAAAGTGGAAGATCATCAAAAGAGAGGAAGACCACCAATGAGACGGATTGTCCCAGTGACTTCAGCAAGGGGCTCGAGTGTGTTGGAGAGGATGAGGATGGCACAGGATAGGACGATTTCAGAACTGTATTTAACAGACTGGCAGAAATATAGGGGTCAGAATATCAGATTCTTCTAGTGAAACAAAGTTTTCATCAATAAAATAAAATTATCAGGAAGTAATCAAGGACATCATCCAAGCTTGTTTTAGTCGGGGAGCTCCACCAAACACTGTCCACCAAGGGTAACTGTTATCGCATTTTTTTTTTATGCACACTCATGTTTATTATTGTATTATTTACAACAGCAAAGGGATTGAAGCAAACGAAGTGTCGCTCAATAAATGAATGGGGGTGGGGGGAAAGGATGATTAGGAAAACTATGGTACCTCCACACAATAGAATACTACACAGCACTGGAAAACAACAAAATAGTAAAACATTACACAACATGGGGGAGCCTTGAGGACATTATGCTAAGTGAAATAGCTCAGTAATAAAAGGATAAATACTGCATAACACTGCTGCTGTAAAATAGGACAGATATGAGCAGGTTGGGAGGGAATGAACACTGAATTAGGACGGATAAGGGGAAGAACTGTCTGAAAGGAATATATGATTATGCATTATATGCATGACAACAAACTGGTAAAATGTGTGCATTGTGAGGTGGAAGTGGGGGGACAGAAGGGGGAGAAAATGTGCAACAGTGAATAATAAAAGAGAAACAAACAAAAAAGATCAGGCTAACTGATCTGATAGAGACTGATAGAACTCCCAAGACTTTGACCTTTAGTCATCTTTCAAGCCTGGAACTGAACCCACTCCCAGGGATCAAATGTGAGGGGGAAAAATAGACCTATACGGTGAATAATAACACCAGGGATATAGACATTCCTTAGAACAGTCAACCACCTGAGGTCATCAAGGCAGGAGTGCCCAGGAATAAAGCTCAGAAAACAGGAAAGGTGATAAGGATAAATGGAAATAAACACCAAGGCAAAGTAGGAAGAATGCTGTTACATTTTGGAGTTAATGTTGTAGAATGAAATGTGTATGAATTGCTGAATTAAAAAATAACTTTATAAAATTTAACCCAAATCGGCGAGCTCTGGTGGCCTAGTGGCAAGAAGGGGTACTGCAATCCCAGAGGTGCACAGTTCAAATCCACCAGATGCTCTGCTGGAGAAGGAGGAACAATCTCCTCCTGTACCAGTCAGATCTGGTTTGACGGTACACACAAAAATTAATAAACTAAAAAAAAAAAAAGAAAAGAAAAAAATTTAACCCAAATCATAAGAAATGAAACAATTACGAGAAATACCATAGTTTGGGTCATAAACATCTTAGTCCTCAAAGTCTTTAGTTCTTTTTTGCTTTTTAACATGTTAGGTCTTTTGCAGCAGATTCACCCAATGCAATACACTGATTTCTTGACTATTACTTCCATGGATGTTGATGAAAATGAAATTAAAAATAAAATTAAAATGAAGTCCTTGACAACATCAATATTTTTCTCTATTATATTGCATCTGTGTCCAGTTGTGAGGATTTCTGTTTTCTTTATGTTCTTTGGACTTGAGCCAACAGCCTGTCAAATTGCCCACCAGTTCCATAGGAGGAGCTTGCGTCTCTCCCTCCCAAGGATCCTCTGAACCACCCGAAAGACATGATCTTTGGATTAGCAGTGCAATTCCTCATGGGGCACATCACAAAAGCTTTTATATTTATAAACTCCACTTGTTTTGTGTCTCTAGAGAACCTAACCTAAAACAAAGGTCCATGTGTGTTGCCACTATTTATATTGTTTGTTGTTGTTTGCCTTCAAGTCTGAACCGGTTCATAGCTGAATCTCCAAAGGATTTTCAGAGACAGTAAATCATATGGGAAGAGGGAGGATATTGTCCGTCCTTTAGAAAAAGTATTTGCAATGAATGATTTGTTAATCTTCCAACACACTATCATGAGATACCCAGGATCATTTCTATCACCAAAGTAATATTTCTTTTCTTCTTTTATTTCCAACTTTCACATTCCAATAACCACTAATTATCAGTGCTTCCTAATTTCATATGTGATCAATTTCAGACTACAGAAGGTGGTAAAATCTTCAGTTTTTTCATCTTTAAGGTGAAGAGATTGAGATTGTACACAGCTTTAGTTTGCTTGGCTCCATAGTCAACAGTCTTGGCACCAGCAGCCAGGAAATTAAAAGGCGCATTGCCATGGGAAAGTCTGCTGTTAGGGACCTCTCCAAAGTGCTAAAGAGCAGTGGTGTCTCTCTGGAGACTAAGGTGCGTCTGATACTGTTATCGCATTTGACACTTCAGTGTCACAGTGTTCAGCTTCACAGCGACCACGAGTTACCGCTATACGGCAAGTGGACACACCAGGGCTATACGACCTAGAAGAATGTTTGACCAAAAACAATGAAAAACAGGCCTGAGGGCCGCCGATTAGAGTCACCTACCTTTGACTTGGTGGCATCCTGCTCTACATCATACAAAAAGAATTTCCTATAAATTAAAAAATGTGAAAGAAAAGGTAGCTAATTTAGACATTAAGTGTCAATTCTTCATTTTAATGCTAACTTTGCCCAATATTTTTTTTAAAAACCCTTGCATTTTTACGTGCTTTTTCTACAGATTAAAAATACTTCTATATTATCACAAGAGTCCACAATTAAGGTTGCATAGTGGAATGTACTTGAGGTGGTGGGAGGGGTGCGGGGGGTATTGTGTATCAGGGAAGGAGTGTTTCTTTTACTTTTGAAAGAGAGGAGCGAATTGGGGGGGGAGGGATGGCTGGGGAGAGAAGTGCAGCAATGAATGAATGGAAATCCAAAATCTCTGTAAATGCTCATTAAAATTATTTTAAAAAAATAAAAAATACTTCTATAGACTTGGCAGCTCATTAATAATTATAACAGGTAGTTTGTATACTATGTGTGTAGTAAAACCACAAGCTGTTTACATGCCTGTCAACCACAATTCATGCCACACTGAGGATTTCCTCTTTAAATTTGACCCTCAATTTACGAAGCACAGTATCCGTCTATGAAGACTGGCCTTTCTTGATAACATATCCAAAGTATATGAGAAAGTTTTCTTTACCCTCACTTCCAAAGAGCCTCATGGCTGCACTTATTCCAAGGCAGAATTGCTTATTCTTTTGATAGCCGATGACATATCCAACATTCTTAGCACAAGACATCAATTGGTTTTCTTTGTTCACTGTTCAACTTTCACATGCATACAAAAGAGGTGAAAATATATCACAGCTTGGGTCAGACACGTCAGGCACACCTTAGTCCTCAAGGTGACATTTTGGAGTTTTAATACTCTAAAGATGAGTTTTCCAACAGATTTCCCCAGTGTGATAATGTTATTTCATTTCTTGACTTTCTATGAATGTTCTTTGTGGATCCAAGTCAAATGAGGTTCTTGACAACATCCGTTTCCCCCCTCGTTTATTAGGACGTTGCTTATTGTTCCAGCTATGAGCATTTTTATTTACTTTATGTTGAAGTGTAATAAATACTAAAGACTGATGACTTTGAGTCATCTTCACCTTCTGCAATCAAGGCTGTATCACATGCATATCACAGGTTAGTGGGTCTTCCAGGATCCAGGCTCTGTATATTGTCTTCACAAGGGCCAGCAGCTAGCTTCATGGAAGACACACCAATAGCCAACAATAACACTTGAACAGGATGACTATTTTTAAAAAACTGATTGGTTTATATAATTCTAGCTAGCTAGTATATATTTATGTATGTATGTGTGTATGTATTTTGCATGGTGAGATACGTAGTCTCACTTCTCCCTCCCAACCCCAAACCCCCATCAGTTGTTGAGTTTAATAGGGAAATAGTTGGTGAAGCGGTGGAAGAAACAAAGGATATTACATAGTGAAAGTCCAGGTTTAGTGAACAGCTGTCCAGAGCCAGACTAACAGCAAGACACAATTCCTCAAGTAGTTAGCCAGCTTCTCCTTCAACAAGTGAAAGTCTAGGTTCAGTTCAGCAGCACAAATAAGCCTCTGGGGTTCTCAAACATTCTCACAGAATGTTTTTTAAAGGGAAAGCACCATAAGGAGGTTTTGAAGATTGTAAGGATTTCTAAGGAAAAAGACAACAATCCTTGTGGTGCGATGGTTAAGATTTTGGGTGCTAAATGAAAGGTCAATGGTTCAAGTCCACCAGCCAATCTTTAGGAGAACCTACATGACAATCTCCCTTTACAAATATAATGACCCAAGAAACCCTATAGGGATTACAATGAGTCAGAATTAACCTGACAGTACACAGTCACAATAATAAGGGGGGAAATGAAACCTTATTTCTTTTTTTTTTCAAATGCATAATTCCTTAATTAAAAGAAAAGGTGTGGTTTTAATAATGTCATTCTATTCTACAGAAAACCATTATTTGACCAACCTTGAATCTTACTGCCTTTAAAGTGAAAGACAAAAGGATTAAAATTGTCTCTTCAGTGGGAGCCGCCATATTGGTGACAGCATGGCAACTCTGCCTTGCTAACAATAGTGAGAGTAACAATACCGTTTTCTACAAACTATCTGGACTGACTTGCAGTATTTTCCTGTGAAGCCAGATCTTGAGAAAAAGCACTGCATTTACTAATTAACTGTACATCTATTCAGGTTCTTTTGCAACCACATGGAAAATATCCATCAGGGAATTTTGGCAACATGTGCACCTAGCCCACTATCTGCCAGCAAGCTTAAAAGAAGTTTGTTAAAAGGAACAATACAACCGCTTTGAGTGCATTCACTGCCATATCCTCTCCCATTCGGCCTGGTCTAAACAGAACCACTTCAATCAGCCCACTTGTAAAACAGAATCATTTGATTAATTTCACTTATTTCTTCATGAAGTTTGAATCGGCATCACTTTGTTTGCTTCATCTCTGCAGTTTAAAACCCCGTTAGACTACATTAGTCCACTTTATTGCTTTGGTAAATATAGAATGTTGAGTATCATTTTCATCGCTGCTAATGATGGGGCCCATTAAAAAAAATTTCAGAATCATCAGCTTCACACTTCTTCCTCTCTGAGTAAGTTGCTGTGTATAAGGTTTAGACTTCTGAATTCACAAGGCATGTATAAAACCTGTAATGTGTCCTATGAAAATTGTTTGTAGGAAAACAAATTGACACTAAGAATGTATCCTACCATGATGTGCCTTTTTCCTGTATTGCTATATACTGCCACTGAGTCACAACCGGCTCATAGCTGACCCTCTGGCAGGTTTTTTGGAAGCTGTGAATCACAGGACAGAAGACTGCCCATCTTTCTTCAGTGAAGCAGCTGATGGATTCGAATTGCCTGCCTTTGGTTTGGCACCATGACTCTACTACCCAAGTCACCAGAGTTCCCCTTTCTCCTATAGGAATTGCATAAAAGACTATTTCAGCTAATACGTTTTTTTTTTCAGCATGGGGCCTCATGCATAACGAAATATGATCAAATTTTCCATTGCTTCCAAATTCTTCTCTCTGGAATATATTTCTAATCAAATTGGTGAGTTAATCCCATTCTGAAAATGAGAAGTAAAAAAAAAAAGTAGGGGGGGGAAATTAATATCTTCTAACATTCCATCTTTAAATCACTTCCCCTCAGGAGAAACCCTGCTATTAAAGGCACATTTTGCAAGCCAGACAAGGGGCATACATTATCACCTGGCACAGCAAATCAGTTATAAGACTGTATAACTTTCTTCCCTCATTTAATTGAAAACGGTCGTTTTCTTAACCAAATAGATGAGAAGGAGAATCTCATTGTCTATTATTTCCAAGGTATTTTTCGTTGGCTACCTTACAAAGAGTGAAGGCATTTAGCTTGAAAGGAAACTTGAGGCCCTGCCTTTCTTGTATTAATACATATTCTAGAGTTTTCTCTTTATGCTTTTCAAAAGCATAAATAACCCTGGTTTGTGTTCGGCTGCAACAAGAAAAAAAGACCATGCTATACATATGTTTTCTTACCTGTCAATTTGCTTATTGAAATCTTTTTCATCCTTGTTTTTTGAAGAGCTTTCCTTTGCCTCCTCCTCTCTTGACTAACAACTCCTGCCTCCTATGCATCCTTCAAAATCCCAGCTCTTCTGTATTGTTTGTTCAATTTCTATCTTTCAGGTGCTTGGACTCCTGTCTTTGTTTCCCTCCTGCTATCAGCTCCTTCTGAGGTTTCTCTGCTTAGACTCAGGTTACCTTTAACCTCATTCATTTTGCCTACAACAATAACCCAGCAGCAAGCACTTCAATCACTTTAGCAAGACTTGACATTGTAGCCAGTTCCATGTTTTTATTCATCCATTTGTCTTGAACTTTTTTTCTTTTTTAAGATTCTGTTTTCTGTCTATACCTGCAAATTGATGTGTGGCTGATATAATTTATTGAGCATATACTCAGGACTATGTTACTGTTATGTGCCATCAAGTCACATGCAACTCATAGCAACCCAATGTACATTAACACTGAACTGTCCTGAGCCAATCTCATCATGCCTAACAGACTTAATTCCATTTCTCCAGTCACTGTGTCAATCCATGTTATCTAGAGTCTTCCTCTCCTGTGCTGTCCCTCCACTCTTCCAAGCATGATGTCTCTCTCCAAGGACTGGTTCCTTCTGGCCCCATGTCCAAAGTATGTGAGATAGAGTTTCAAAATCCTTACCCTTAAGAGAGCAACTTGGTTTCACTCTCTCTAGGACAAACTTGTTTAGTCTCCTGGCAGTCCATGGTATATTCAGTACTCTTCTCCAGCAACAAAGCTCAAAGGCATCACATTTCCTTCTATCATACCTAGTCATTGTCCAGCTCTCTGATGCATAGCAAGTAATTGCAAAGGCTATGGCCTGGATCAGATGCACCTCAGTCTCCAGATTGACATAATTGCTTTTCAATGCTTTGGAGAGGTCTCTGACAGAAGACTTTTCCAGTGTAATTTGTCTTGATTTCCTAACTGCTGGTGCCAAGAGTGTTGACTGTGGAACCTAACAAGCTGAAGTTTTTAAGAATCTCAATCTCTTCTCCATCTATGAGGAAGCTGCCAGTTGGCCTGGTGAGAATCTTTAGA
This sequence comes from Elephantulus edwardii, assembly GCF_000299155.1. Classification (NCBI taxonomy): domain Eukaryota; kingdom Metazoa; phylum Chordata; class Mammalia; order Macroscelidea; family Macroscelididae; genus Elephantulus; species Elephantulus edwardii. Next base: position 8,662,291 of record NW_006399766.1, on the reverse strand, counting down.
TAATGTGATTAATATTCTGTGGAATGTTTCTTTTATTTCATATTTAAGACTTTGTTTCCCAGGGCAGATATAGAGGCATTATGTTTACATACCTTCATATTTTGTTACATGCTTTTTTGTTCAATTTTAAAGATGATTTTTTTTAGTGGTAATTATTACAAAGTCAAAATCCCACCTCACCATTTCATCTTCTTTTTTTGGTCCATATTTTCTTTTCAAATAGATTTTGTGTTTTACTATGGAAGAGCATGGTTAGGTTAAAACTTAAAAACTCGCTGCTGTCTAGGCAGTTCGGACTCATAGTGAACTTCCACCATGTTTTCAAGGCTAAAGACCATGGCAAGAGGAGGCTGATCACCTTTTTCCTGCAGAAAACCTGGCGGATTTCAACCAACAATTTTTCAATTAGGTGCACAGTATGCCATCACTGTGCTACTGGAGTTCCTTAGAGAGGACACAAGTTCCTTGGACAGCATACAAGTCTGACTACTCTAGGATATATAGCAAAGTGTTTTTATTTCCAGCTTTTAAACGAAATGGCAAGGAGCTTTCAATAGTGCTGGTGGTGAGGGAGCTCTGGTGGCCTAGCAGCAAGAAGCTGCACTGTAATCCCGGCGGTGCTCTGTTTGAATCCATCAGATGCTCTGTTGGAGAAGGAGGGGCAATCTCCTCCTGTACCAGTCAGATCCAATTTGATAGTACACATGTACAAAATAACAAAATACAATTTTTTAAAATTATTTTATTTTCTTATTTTTCTGTGCGTGTACCGTCAAATCAGATCTGACTGGTACAGGAGGAGATTGTCCCTCCTTCCCCGGCAGAGCATCTGGTGGATTCGAACCATGCGCCTCTGGAATTGTAGTTGCAGCTCCTTGCCACTAGGCCACCAGAGCTCCCCAACAAAATAAAATTTGAAAATAAAAATAATGCTGGTGGTGATATGCACTGTCAAGGAGTCAGAATCTAATCATAATGAACCCTCTGCAGACAGGAAATAGCACAGGAGGCGACTGCCCATCCTTCTCCAGCAGAGCATTTGGTGGATTCAAATTGCGTACCTCTGGGATTACAGTGCAGCTTCTTGCCACTAGATGTACTATTTTGTGTAATCATTGATGTTGTTAGGTGCCACTGATTATGACCCAGAGCGACACTATGAACAACAGATCTGAACCCAGTCCTATCCTGTGCCACCTTCATACTTCCTGACACACTAGATCGCATTGAGGCAATCACTATGTCAGTCTGTTTGGTCGTGGGCCATCCTCTTTATGCCAACCATCCACCATTCCAAGCATCATGTCCCTCTCCAAGCAATAGCCCCTCCTAGCAACATACACAGAGTAATTCCATTAGCAGTATAGAAAAGTCTAATCTCCCTACAGCTTTACTGTTTGCTATTTTTTGTTTATTCGTTGTCAGTTGTGAGTCAGTTCTGACTTGATGGCCAGAAGTAATAAATATCATAGCTGAAGTGAGATGCTGTTTTCTATTGTAATTGAAGTTCAATATAAAACACGCGCGCGCACGCACACACACACATACAGATTCTCATCACTAGGCCAATTGGCAGCATGATGATAGAAGGAGAAGAGTTTAACATTGTTAATTAATTTCAGCTTGCTCGGTTCCACAGTCAACATTCTAGGGACTAACACTCAGGAAATCAGCATTAGAGAAATCGGCTGTAAAGAACCTCTCTAGAGTGCTGAAGAGCAATGATGTCAGTCTAGAGAATAAGGTACACATGATGCAGGCCATGGATTTTGCAATTACCTGCTATGCATCAGAGAGCTGGACAATGACTAAGGATGACGAAGAAAAGTAGATATCTCTGAGTTGTGGTGCTGGAGAAGAAAATCGGACTTCCAAGAGAACAAATAAATCTGTCCTAGACACAAGGATTTTGAGACTCACATACTCTTTCGAGTCTCACATACTTTGGGCATGTGGCCAGGCCAGTCCTTGGAGAATGACATCATGTTTGGAAGGGTGGAGAGACAGCACAGAAGAGGAAGACCTTTGATAAGACGTATTGACCCTATATCTGGGGGTAGGTGTGTCCAAGACAGTGAAAATGGATCAGGATAGGGCAGGGTTCAGTGTTATCATAGATAGGATATCTTTTGGTAGCTCTGGTAGCCTGGTGGTAAGAAGCTGCACTGCAATCCCAGAGGTATGCGGTTCAAATCCACCAGATGCTCTGCTGGAGAAGGAGGGACACACTCCTTCTGTACCAGTCCGATCTGATTTGACGGTACACACACAAAACAAACAAAAACAACAACAAATGTCTTCATTGAGAAATGTCTGCTCACATCCTTTTTTCATTTTTAAACTGGATTGTTTATCTTTTTATGGTAGCATTATTGTTATTTGGTTGTGCCTTTTCTTAATGTTTTAGAGATAAGCACCTAGTCAGTTATGTTATTGCAATTTCTATAGGGTTTTATTTTCTCTTTTTCTGAAGCTTTTGGAGCATAACCTTTTCATTTTGGGGATGTTCCTTCTTTCCTATATTTAGATGAATTACTATTTTTCACAAATCAATAATAACAATAGTTAATGAAAACACAGCACTGTGTTGTATGTCTGTTACACAACACAGTTCTATTTTATGGGCACAAGAAAATATCAACAAGTAGACTGAATGATAGCATGATTTCATTTGTTTATCAAAAGTATGATGATACTAGGGAGCTTTGGCAGCCTAGTGGCAAGAAGCTGAATTAAAAACCTGAAGACATGCTGTTCAAGGTCACCACCTGCTCCGCAGAAGGATGGGCAATCTCCTCCCATGTAATTAACTGCCTCTGAAAACCCTCTGGAGAGTCAGCTATGGATTGGTTCCAACTCTGGTGCACAACAAAAACAAATAACATGATTATGCTAGTTTTCTAAACATTCTTAACTAATTACAAACGAGAGAGAAGAGTCAGGACATTTAAACTCCATAAACATAGAGGAATGATGTTAATTCTAGAACAGAGTTCAGGTCTTTTGTTCATAGAGTCACTATGAATTTGACTTCACAACAATTAAATCACTGCTAAGTGAGACTAGTGTTGCTATATTTTGGAGGAACATTTTTCTGCTTTGTGCATCACTGCTTGTCAATTTGCTGCACTTGGGTAATCTGGGTTTGCTGTGATGCTGAACCTGTGCCATTGGGGTATCAAATATATAGTGGTTTACTAACGTGGACAGTGTTTGGTGGAGCTCACAGTTGTAGGACAGGTTTGGAAGCAGGAGTGGCATCCACTTCCTAAACCACACGCCTTTGGAAACTATGAACTTGGAGAAACTTATAGAAAGCCATTAGGTGTTTTGTTCATGGAGTTCATAGACTATGAGTTGTGCTCAACTCAACAGCAATCAACGGCAACAACAATATTAGAAGGCTACATTTAAGTGGATAATTAGATAGTAAGGCAACATGTTTGGAAAGGTGGAGTGTTGGTAAAAGAGAGGAAGACCTTCACCCATGTGACATGGTGACTGTTGCTATGGGCTCAAGTGTGTCAGGAAGCATGCGGATGGCACTGGACAGGACACAGTTCATATCTGTTGTCATGAGTCATACTTGACCTGAAGGCATCTAACAGCAACAACAAAACATAATTTAAAACTGAGCAAATAGACATACTTAACTACAATAGATCAATATAACAATTTCATGCACGTGTGAAATTTAAATGACAAATAGTTGGAATTTATACACATGCCATAGCCACCACCAGCTGTTCTGTGGGAGAAGGATGGGGAAATCTCCTCCTGTGTGATTAACGGCCTCTGAAAACCCACTGGAGGGTCAACAATGGGTCAGTTCCAACTCGATGGTACACAAGAAAAATAACATCCTTACTTACTTCAAAGGAAAGTCTCACTTGAGAAAAACTGATAGGAATATGATATATCCCTCTTAAAACGAGGGGGGGGGAATACCATAGAACACCCCATATGACTGATTTGCAATGGAACTGAGAATACACTGATTAAAATAAAACTTTATTCTGACTTATATTAATCTTCTCCTGAATTGGGCAATTGCTTATTTTTTTATTAATATCTAGTTATCCTCAGATTTGTAAACAAGACAGAATCTGCTTATTTTGCCTGGAGATTTAAATATGCTAAGATGTCTGGGGGGAGGAAAATAGGGGCCTGAAGCTCATAAATTATCACCAAGAATTTTACAAAGTACTTCACCTTCTGCCTGTAATTGAACTCCAACTCGTGGAACGTATAATTTAGAGAAACTCATTTGACTCCAACTAAGCCACAGTTAGGTTAATCCCTGTCATTATTTTTAACTTGCTACCACTCCGCTATGGTGCCACGGTTGTGTTGAGACAATTTCCCATGAGGCTGAGCTTGTTGGCCATGTCCAATAATTCTCTTTACAATGTTCAGATAATTAACGGTTAACAATAACAGCTCTAGCAAATGCATTATTGTGTATGTAGGAAAAAAACTTAAACATACTTATTTTAACACTAAATGAGAAATAACTTCATGTAGCTCTTATGAGAACAAAGGTGTAGAACAAAGTGTTTCATAGCTACCCTCACTCATCAGCAGCATGTGATTGACCGTGGATTTAAAGGGCCTTAGGAAGAGAGGAAATCTCTACTGTTAATCCACCATTAAGAGATTTCCACTGTGAGGGGGAGCCTTTCTTCACGTGCTGATGCTATAAATTGGCTGCAATTAAAAGCATCTAAATGGCCTCTCTTGAAGGTCTGTCTTGTATTTCTTGTGATGACATTTCAATTATAACTTGAAGTTTTGCAGGACAACTGATTCCTGCACTCGAAAACACCTCTAATAACTACTACTTATAAATGTTTGGTGTCCAAAAAGAAACAATACTAAGAAACAGTTTTACAATGCATGAGAATGATTGTATGAAACACAATGTGAATACAGTGTGAAACAGAATGTGTACAAACTTTGTAAACGAACCAACAACAACAAAAAAATTAAAAATCGGATTTGCCTCAGCAGAACATTCATTACTTTGCAAAATATTTATCAAGCAGTTACTCCTCTTAATACAAACTGGCCACAAAAAATATGCAACACAGAGAGTCCCATTAAATTCCTCACCACTGCAAGGTGGAGTGCGGTGAATTTGTCTGAGTTTCAGTAAATGTTTATGAGAAACACAGGTAGCTGATCTGACTGCAACAGTATCTCAGAGTTTACAGTCATGTATAACAATTGAATAATTTCCCCCTGGTGGCTGTTCATTTAGGTCATGCTTTACAAGAAAAGAACTGAGTGTTGTTTATATTGCTAGCAGAGATACAGGGGCTAAGCTGGCAGGCACCATGTTCTAATTATGTATTTTATGTTGCCATCATTACACAGCGATTACTACAGGTGCAGTCATGGCAGCATCCTGAGGGTGAGGAGGGTTGGATGTCAATGAAGGAGGTAAATCGAGAGCTGTAATTAGCAAAGTTGTGGTGGTGGTGTACCCTCAACTCAAAGCCAACTCATTGCTGACCCTCAGGCGGGTTCTCAGAGGCAGCTAGCTAGTCGCATGGGAGGAGATTGCTAAGTCTCCCACAGAGCTTCTGGATGATTCAAACCACATCCCTTTGGGATTGCAGCCCAGCTTCTTACCACTAAGCCACCAGAGCTCCGCAGTTAGCAAAGAGGGAGGCAGTATTAATAATGTTCATCCTCTCTTATTGTCTTACTGTTCTCACTCATTGAGTTGGAATCAACTCCTGGTTGACCCTCCAGTACAGTTTTTGAGAAGCTGTAAATCACAAACGAGGAAGTAGCTCATCTTCCCCCACCCCCCCAGGAGCTGCTGGGGGATTCAAACCCCTAGAGAGGTGCAACCTTTGTGTTAGCTATAAAAGCCACTAAGGACAATTCCACCAGACCTGCCACTGCCTTACTGCAGTTATGAAATAAACACTCTTGATCCATTTGAGGAGTGAGATGACATAATACTGGCAAATACTATTTATACGTCCTTTTAATTTGGCTTAGCGATGAGGAATTGCACCTGTAACCCAAAGGTGTACAGTTCGAATCCAACAGCTGATCTGCAAGAGAATGATATGCAATCTCCTACCATACAATTAACTGCCTCTGAAAACCCTCTGGAGTTAGATTCTAAGAAAATTTAATTATAATCAGGGAGCATCTGGAGTTATTGTTCCAATCAATGCTAAGAGCGCCTACCTTTTCTTAACAGTGATCGACATGTTTTTAAGGTTCAAGTCAGAGAAACCGTATTTAAACAATAAACAGAAAGACCTCAAGTAATAAGATGTAGTGAGATGTATATACTAAAGATCATTAAAATTACCATTACAGAAAAGAATTTGTTATAGCTTCATCTTTCAGAAAAACTGCGAGAAATGTAAAATAATCCACCCAATAACAAATATATAGCTAAATGTACAAAGGAAAAAAGTGCAGTACTTGGGCACACAATAGGCTTAAATAGGTAATTAGTATTACTGTTGTTATATGCTATCAAACCCGAACAAACTCTCAAGCATGTTTTAGAAGCTATAAATTGCACAGGAGGAGACTACACATCAAACTGGTTGACTTAAAGTTGGCAGCACAACTCCTTACCAATAGGCCAGCAGAGCCAGTATTATTGTTGTTGTTATGTACCAACTTATAGCTGACCCTCAAATGAGTCTTCAGAGGCAGTAAATTGCAAGGGAGGAGATTGCCCATCCTTCTTCCACAGAGGAGCTGGTGGATTTGAACCACATGCCTTTGGGATTGCTGCACACCTTCTTGTCACTTGGCTACAAGAGCTCTCTCACAACTAATATTAGATAATAAAAATTCAACATTTAAACAGAATTATTCTTAGAGAGCTTATATTAACTGTTTAAATACAAGATTATAACATTCATAACTTAAAATTAATATGCCTATTTTCAACACTTTAAATGAGGTAGATTGGGGGGGGAAAGAACCATAAGAATTCAAGTGGAAAATTACTTTTCATTTTAACCATCTCATATGATACAAACTATTGCATTTATATCATGGCTACATGATAGGTGTGGATTTTCTTCTAAATTCTGTTAATGATTTAGCTAAAACTTGATTCCAGATTTTTCAAATGCTCCAATTTTCATGTTTCATAATTCTCACCTTGGCTATTAAAATTTAACTGTCACTCAAACGAAGTCCTTTTTTATGGTTATAAATTGCATTTTAGAAATTTGCATCTTTATACTGCCAATAAGTCATATTTTATAATCTGACATGAATGGATCATGTACAACATTAATTACAAGGTCAGTTGAGGGAGTCAAAGCAGAAACTCTTTGAACAGTATTTTCATGGAAGTTGCTATACTCTATTATGTTTAACTTCACCATAATGAATATCTGTATCAGATGCAATTCATGAGAGAAAAAAAAAATATAAACTCTGTGGCAAAGTGACTTTTCCCCCCCTGAACTAATGTTAATAATTGAAGGCAATAGAAACAGTATCTGGAAAATTTCAGAGATTATTAGATGTTGACTTTGTGAAGGCTGGAAATGTTAAATATTTTAAAGTAAAAATATTTTTTCATCATATTTTAAAGATGGAAGACATAACTGATTTTGTCTGTTAGATCCAACCAGGATTTTCTAGTCCATCTGATTTTTCTACCAGAAAAATCACTCAAATTTACAACGGAAAATATGTAAAGGAATATTCTGTAATTCTTAAATGACATTTCTTCAGAATAATTACAATACCATTTTACAAATAAAGTTCTCTTAATTTTTTTTAATCAATAAGCTACCAGATAATTACCAGCTTTCATATTAACCTCTATCCGTAACTAAGCTGGAGAAGGATGGGCAAGCTCCTCCCATGCGAGTAACTTCCTCTAAACACCCATGGGGGGGGGGTCAGCTATGAGTTGGTTCCAAATCGAAGGTACTCAACAACAACAACAATAATATCTATAATTGTAATTCCATCGTCCTTAATGAGCTCAAGTTAAGAAAAAGATATGTATTTAATTATGAAAAGGGTACATAGTAATGTAAAGTAAAAGTTTAAAATGAAATTATTTCCCTCCTTTTTAGTAGCAGACTTTAAAAGTAGACTAAATGAGGTTTTTCCAGTTGAAAAGATTAGGTGTATTATTTTTGTCTCTCTGTGCCTGAGTTTCCTCTTTCTCACTTGAAGAATAGTTTCAGGATCAAAGTAACCCTCCATTAGGTTTGAGAATCTGCAAATCTTTAAGGAGAGGTTGTAAATCTTTAAGATGATTACTCTTGTTCCCCTGGTAGAGTAGCTGGTAGATTTGAACTGCTGACCTTTGGCTTAACAGCAAACCATATAACATGCTGCACTTTCAAAGCCACATCATTTGCAGGAAAAGGCACTTGAAGAGAGGACCCTGAGGATCATTTCTAGCTTTATATCTGCATTTCCATTGATGACTTTGGTCATAAGACCAATCCAGGTGGATATGCTCTATTTTCTTCCGCAGGAGAAACAGGCAGTCTACATTTGCTAGCGTCTCCAGATGAACTGTCCTTCCTTAAAGAGCAGCCATTTTTCTGATACTTGTACACGTCCTCATATTCGGAAATTCTCCCTCTCCATTCATCTCAATTCCTCTACTTGACCAGTACCATTGATTGGCAAGAAAAATATCTGGAAACAGGAGCAAGTCTCTCCTCAAAATACAGAGCTGGTTTCTTTCCTTTTGTGCTAGCCCTTCTATCTACTGTTTGACCAAAATGGATCTGCATAGGTAAAGACAGGAGCCATCTGTCCCCAGCTCTGCAGATCCTTGAGAAAGCATAGTTCACAGTGTGGTGCACTGTTAATCAGATGACTATGCATTCTGGTGGTTGAAATCGTTAAGTCTGACAACCTCAGAAACTGGAAGGAGAATCGCTGTGAGTTGGAAATGAATTGTCAGCAGTGCATTTGGTTTATGAACGCTACAATGACACGTGTCCCATTTGGGTTTGAAATATCATCTGGAGATAACATACAAGCTCTTCAGTGGATAGGACTGTAAAACATACTGAGCAACATTCATTTTAGGATCATAAAAAAGAGGAAGACCCTCAGTGAGAAGGGCCGACACAGTGGCTACAGCAAGGGATACAAATCCAGCAGCACAGTGAGGATGGTACAAGGTAATGCACTGTTTTGTTCTGTTTTACACAGGATTGCCATGAGTCAAAATACTCAATGGAACTTAAAATAACAATAATATTTTTCCTTTTTGTGATTAAATAGGTGCAATTCTTCTGGGTTTTTTTTTCTTAAATAAAATTTGTGTAACGGTTTGTTTACAAAGCTCGTATACATAGCTTTTTTAAAACTTTTTTTAATTTTATTTTTTGTGTGTGTGTGCGTGTACTGTCAAATTAGATCTGACTGGTACAGGAGGAGATTGTCCCGCCTTCTCCAGTAGAGCATCTGGTGGATTCAAATCGCATACCTCTGGGATTTCAGTCAGCTTCTTGCCACTAGGCCATCAGAGCTCCCTATACATAGCTTTTTCACACTAGATTTTTCCCATTTTATTTGGCCACCCCTCCCCTCAAGCCATCAAATTATGTGACCCTATGATTACCCCAACTCGAAGGCAATCAACAACAAGATTATCCTTGCCACCCATTCTGATCCCTCTGTTCCTACCCTCTTCCCTTTGGATCCTCATATACCTTTGTGCCATGGAGGCAGAAGTGCCTTGTTCTTGTTAGGTGCCATCGAGTCATAGGTGACTCATAGCGACCCTATGAAGGAAAATCCTCAACACTTGTGTGCCTTTCATCCTCTCTTCAGATTCACAGGGATTCCAGAGGCAAGCTACTATGGAAGTGGATGCCACTCCTGCCTCCAAGCTTGTTTGAATTGGGGAGCTCCACCCCACTCTCTGTCCACCATGGGTAACCAACCATTAACACGTTTGACATGTCAGTGTCACGGTGTTCAGCTTCACAGCAACCACAAGTTACCGCTGTAAGGCAAGTGGACACACCAGGGCTATACGACCTAGAAGAATGCAGAATTGCCTTGTTGTTTGTTGTTGTTGTTGTTGTTGTTGTTGTTATGTGCCATCGAATTGCTTGCGACTCATAGCGACCCTATGTACGACAGCCCTAAACCCTGCTCTATCCTGTGCCAATTGCACTGCCTCTGACACATGCATCCCGATTACCCCAGTCACTGAATCAATCCACCT
>NW_006399766.1:8637186-8646434 GCF_000299155.1 Elephantulus edwardii | reverse complement strand
CTATTATTATGGTGATTCTGGACTTTTTCCTCTTACCTGCTAGTACTCACTGGAGATGAGTGCACATCCTTTCTGAGGGCACATCATGCTTCCCTGTTGTGGGCTCTGCAGCCTCTTGGAGCGATTCTTGGGCTGGATTTAGGATAAGACTCTTCTTCACTTATATTCTTTTTGGTTTTTTTTTTTTTAGATAAAATTTTTCTTTTATACTGGCTTACTTAACAAAACTCATATACATTGGTTTTCCTTTTTTCAATAGCTTTTACTTTTGTGGCTATAAAATTTCAGTTATACTGGTTTACTTAACAAAACTCATATACATTGGTTTTCCTTTTTTCAATAGCTTTTACTTTTGTGGCTATAAAATTTCAGATCTGATCCTGTTTCCTTTATTGTGAGATGCAGTCTTACATATGTTCAAAGATCATTTTGCAAATCAGAATTTCATTTCTTCTTTCCTAAACCTGTTAAATACAGCCTTCCGCACCTCCTGAGGCTGCCCAGGGACTCAAATAGCAGCCTGCCACTGACTGATGGGGAGCTCCGGTGGCACAGTCCACAGGGAGCTGTGCTGCTAAACCAAACATGTTGTCTCTCAGGCAGTTCAAATCCAACCATCTGCTTCACCAGAGAAAGATGGGCCATTTCCTTCCATTCAGTTTATAGGTGCCAGGAAAACCACTGGACAGTCGGCTGGACAACTGACTTGACCGCAATGAGTTTTTCAGTTTGCTGAATGAAATGCAGTTTTTTTAACACTACAAACTAAAGACTTCCTACATCTATTACGTTAAGTTTCCTGACGTGATGCAAACAGAACCAAACTTAACTGGTTACACATGGGAGCTAAAGCTGATTCTGGAATTAACGGCTCTAATCTCAAAAAAGAATACAGATAAACTATCTACTGAAACCCAAGAGATTTTCTTTTTTTCCACCCCATCATCACAAAGACAGTGTGTGTTGATGGCTCATGTTGTAGTTATTTAACCGAGGTATTTAGGTTTATAATTCAAAGTACAGAATTCCACCAGTTCACACTGAACAGAGCTAGTCATTGTTGTTTTCCATCCCTATTCCCTAACTGGTAGAGTTCATTTTCTGCCTCTTTTCCCAAGTGATAGCATTTATCCACTGAAGAACTGGTTAATGGCTTCAGTTCTACATGGCTTACTCCCCCAGGAGAAAAAAACATAATGTTACACACAGAATTCCTGTTTGGTCACGGGAAGACCATTCTATTTTTGGGGGGGAAAAGAATGTCTCTCAAATTCCCGGGTTAATCTGGTGGTAGAATATTTTGTACCCATAATTCTGTAAAGCAACTGCATTTCATGAAATTGCTATTGCTTATCCATGGAAGCAAAAGGGAGCTAGTCAGAGAGAGGTGACACACAGAAGAGAAATGATCGTACAGAAGAAGGGAAACGAACATCGTGTAAAAAGTGTCCCAGGGGAAGAATGCAAAGTCACCAGGCAGACCACTTGCATTCAACTTTGGAAATAAATGACTTGGACAGTCTATAGGCAATGACCGACTAAATCCCAGGATGAGCCAGATTTTTCTGTTTGTGTGAGATATTATATTGATTACATTTCATCTCCAGTACATATTTCATTGCCATAAATACATTTTAGAGATCCACCAAACAGCTCAATTAAGATTCCCACTTCTGCATACCCATGCCTCATTTTATCATAAAATTACAGTACATTTATATACAGAGGAGCAGAGGTAAAACACTGTTTAAAACGGAGAAACTCACTTTATATTTTACTGCTATCTGGGAAGAAGCATATGATCACATATTTTCTTTTTTTCCTGTCCTTTTCTAAAGAAAAATGTGACTGTTTTATAAACAAGCTCTCTTAAAAGAGCTGTAGATTTTGGGGAGTTGAATAAAGCCTAATGACATTTCAGTTTTAATAAACAATGTTATAATAATATATAATGATAATATACATTATTGGGCAATAAATTATTCTCTCATTTATCTATGTTGTTGTTGTTGTGTACTCTGGAGTCATAATAGACCCATAGCCGACCCTTTAGAAGGTTTTCAGAGGCAGTTAATCATATGAGAGGAGAACGCCCATGCTTCGTCAGTGGAGCAGCTAATGGCCTTGAACCAAATGCCTTCTGGATTGCAGTATGGCTTCTTGCCACTAGGCTACTAAAGCTCCACTAATCTATAGGGTTATATTTATTTCCCTACAAACAAATTTCAAAGTGTCCCTCTTTCTCAAAGGAGCAGCTGGTGGATTAGAACTGTGTGCCTTTAGGTTGGCAGTGCAGCTCCTTCTCATTAGGCCACCCAGAGAGTCTGCTAAAACCCATATTGCTTGGCTCTATCCCCAACTTTTTTCATTCTCCAGATCTTACATGGGATCTGAGGACCTTTATTTCTAAGATATTACTAGAGGATGTTGACACTGTGGGCCAGGGAACCGTGTGGGGGGGGGCGGGGGGGAGGTTGTTGTATGGCAGAGGTGAATGAAGCAGAGACCACAGAAAGATACAGCGACTACTAATCTATCATTCTTTAGCACTATGGGGACTTGGCTGCTGCTGCTATGATGTTGAAAGCTATGTTGTTATTGAGTGCCTTTGGGTTGCCAGTTTTAACTCTTTACCAACAAGTCACCAGCAAATGAAGGCATGTCAGTTAGTTAAAAGCAGAGTCAAAGCTAGAATTCAGCCCTCTAATTTTTTTCCTTAAGATGCATGTACATTTCACTCACATAATAATAAAAAAGTTTTAAAAAGACACATGCACACAACTTCTCATCGCAACACTTATTCACAAGAGCCAAAAGTTGGAAACAATCAAAATGTCCATCAGTGGGTGAATGGATAAATAATACGAAGTGCATAAATGGAAAGAAATACCACTCAATCATAAAGAAAAATGAAGTCCTGATACACTCTACAACATAGGCAGACCTTGAAAATGTTCTGAGTGGAATAAATCAATCACAAAAGGACAAATATTGAACATATCTCAGATACGAAATAATGAGAACAGGCAAATAGAGAGAGAACAAAGCTTAACAGTGGCTAACAGGCGCTAGAGGGAGGGAGGGAGGGAGGAAAAAGTGAGTCACTGTTTCGGAAGCACTGCGTTTCTGATGATGGTGATGGAAAAAATTGGCAGCAATTTAATGCGTGATGGCTGTATAACATGGCTAATACTAGTGAGATCGTCTACAATGCATACCTGAAGAAGGTCAGCTTGGTCAATGTTGTGTGGTTTTGACAACGACAAAATAAACATTTTGTTTATCACCACAGTAATGTACATAAATCAGCCTAACTGTAATTGGCTACATTATGAAGAGCTACGATTCAGTTTGCTCATGCGTAATCAAAACGCGCTAGCTCACAGTTGCTACCGTAAGACACCATCACCTATAAACCAGATCCTTTTACTAGAGATGCTCAAAGCAATGATGTGCATCTTAGGATAAATGAAATACAGTAAAAGATGAACGGCTTTCCAGGCCTTTACTGAAGGCAATATGAATGGCAGCAGCGGAAGGTGAGATGGCTTTCCTAAGCCACTTTTCTCTCTGTCCTATTTCCAAGTGGTGTGGCACTTTAAGAAATCACCTTGGTATCTTTCTGGAAATCACAGTGTGGCTCAGCCACAAAGGAGAACGCTATTCTAAGAGCCAGACTTCTCTGCGGATTTTGATTGTTCTTTGTTTAGGTACATATACTTTCTTTCATCAATTCCACAAACAAGTCCAAGAAAGCTTAAGGAATTGTTTTTCAGTCTAATTTGAATTTCCTGACCAGAGTTAGGGCTTTCAGGCTCATTAACACACTCTGACTTCATACTTTCAATCCTGCTGCTCAGAAACAAATCATTTTACCACAGGGGTATATTTTTCAACAGTTTTTTTTTTATCTTGCCATATCCAAATAAAACTACTTCGTTATTAGCACCATTATTATTATTATATATAATAAATTATTCTCTTACTTGTGTATGGCAGAAAATGTGTATATTTAATAAAAACCCCTGTCTAGTTTTGATTATCCAAGCATCAGTGTCAATATTTTTCTGGTACACTATGTTGTTGTTAGGTATTGTTGAGTCCTATGAACAACAGATCTGAACCCTGTCCTATCCTATCCCCACAACCCTGACTAGAGCCCATTGCTGCAGTCACTGTGTCAATCCACCTGCTTGAGAGTCTTCCTCTCCATCGTTATTCTTTCACCTCTCCAAGCATGTGATGTCCCTCTCAAAGGAATAACCTTTCCGAGCAACACGTCCAAAGTATTTGACCTGTGGTGTTGGAGAAGAATGCAGACTATCCCATAAACAGTTAAAAAGAACAAACAGATATGTCTTGGAGAAAGCACAACCAGAGTGCTGCTTAGAGGCAAAGATGATGATGCTTCTGTTAAACTATAATTAATATTCAAATCAATAGACCTAGTATTACCATTTAGTTGGGGAACAGTTTCAATTTTCAGTCACGTCATTTTATCACAGAACGTAACTCACTAACTCATTGCTATTGAGGCACAATGCGCTCATCCTGCCCTTCCTTGAGGTTTTCGGGGCCATAAATCACAGAGGAGAAGGTTGCTCAACCTTCTCTCAAGCACCAGCTGGTAGATTTGAACCACCAGAGAGTGAGACCGAAGCTTGGCCTTTGGGTTAGCAGCACCACTTCTGACAGACCATGCCACCAGAGCCTTATTTTGATTTCTTTTTACCCTAGATATTACAGGTTTTCAGGAGGTTAACATCATGGGCAAAAGTAAAAATATGCTTACTAGTTCAACCTGATGGGGTAGGTAATATGCATCTGATTTCTATGGGTTTTTCATATCTCTGAATTATTAGTAGAATTTCCTTAATTGCACCCCATGGCTTTCATCTCTCTCTCCTTTTATCCATTCTTCGTACTGCCTTTTAGCCTCCTACTTCCTCCAAATTGCTTCTATTTGACCTCATCACTGCCTCTACCTTAGGCTGCCCCCCTGATGTTCTGATGTCCAACTATGAAAAACCCCTTTTAAAAAAGAAAAATCACATTTTTTTAAGACCTTACCCTTAACAAGACTTACTCCTTGTTTATGTTGGGCATTGTTTTCCAAAAAGTGGTTATAAAATGAAATCAATTTCATTATAGCAATAGCTATGTGTTTTTAGCAGCTGAAAGTAATTTTGTCTTTTCACACAAAATATATACAACATGACCCTATGAATTGAACGTAGACTCAACTAGTGTCAAAGATTAGCTTCAAGGCCCAAGATTTTGTCATCATGTAAAATTGGTTGCTATACCTAGGAGAAGTCATGAGATGTTGTGCCTTCATAGTTACTCAAACTATTCTTACTTCTCATCATCCTCTCCCTCAATGTTGAAATTCTTCTCAGCCTCTCAGACCAGCTCACCTCTCAATTCCTCAGTAAGGGTGAGTTCTGTAGTCTGTCATAGCAAAGGCTTCTTCTTGATTCTCTGACAGTTTGTGTGTGATCTATCTCAGAAAATTATAATTATTTTGGTGTTGTTCCCCTTCCTACTAGATTCAGCTTCTACCAGTGAGCAATTAATAAAATATAGCAGATAAGGAATAGGGAGCCCTGGAGGCTTAATTGGCAATGAGTTCTAGAATCCATGATCCTAACAATTGATGCAGAAAAGGCCTTTGACAAAATCCAACACCCTTTCCTCATTAAAACACTCACAAAATAGTAACAGAGGGGAATTTCCTCGACATAGTAAAAAGGCCATATGTAAAAACACGAGCCAACACCATTCTCAATGGAGAGAGATGAAAGGCATTCACTTTGAGAACAGGAACTAGGCAATGATGTCCACTATCACCTCTCCTATTCAATGACTTGTATTTTGAAAATAAACTGTCCTTTCTTGTGAGGTACTTTGGGGGTGATCTGAACCACCAACTCTATAGTAAGCAGGCAAGTGAATTAACCATCTCTATCACCAAGAATATAAGAATATATAATGACAATCCCTATCATTAATTCCTTTCCTTCCACTTTGTTTTTAATCCACTTCGTAGAGAAAATAGAAAATAGTTTTTCAAAGTCAGTTATGAGTTAGTTCCACATGGCCAACTCCAATGGTTGATTATTTTAGCTTTGTTAATTGAAATTTTCAGTTGCACCTGCAATCAAAACATCATTCCCTTGATCCTGAAACATTTTCTTCATTTGTTTTCTTTTTTTTAGAATATCATGTTTTTCATGTTCACATGATTTTCTTCTACTTTATAGCTATAGCTTCATAGGCTCCATTGAATTTCTAGTGTTACTCTGATGTGGCCTCAATTCTCAGTTCCTTTTCCAAAACGCTCCTCCTAGCAGACATCATCCAGTCCTGTTTTTAAAACCATGTTGCAAACCTTTGACTCTCAAATGAATTTCTTTATTTTCAATTCCTATCTTGAGCTTCAGACTCAAAAATCCAACTTTCTTTTAAGCATCTCCACCTGGAGTCCTGGACATCCTTGAAACTGAACATAATGACTACAAAACTCTTGGTTTATCTCTTCGTTGATCTCAACCTATTCCATGTCAACTTTTCCCGTTTGCTAGGCAAGAATTTAGGAATATTTCCCAATTTCTAAGTTTCCCTCATAAGGTATTTATGCTCCATCAGACCAAATTCTATCAGCTATTAGGGACCTCTGAAAGTTTAGTGATAAGGAATTGTGCTGCCATTCCAAAGGTATGTGGTTCGAATCCATCAGCTGCACAACAGAAGAAAGATGGATAATCTGTTCTGGGCAATTTTACTTGTCTCTGAAAACCCACTGGAGGGGCAGCTGTGGGTTGGTTACCACTCAGGAGTGCACCACCACAACAACATTACTGAAGTATCTCTAAATCTAAGCATTCACTGATCCTGCTATTGTACCCTAATCTGAAATCCTACCACCTCTTGCCCATTTCAGTTCAGTTTTTACTCAATAACAAGACCAAACTTTAAAAGAAAATGAATCTAATTACTTTATATCCCTGCTTTAAAGTCTCCCGTAATGTCACCTCAAACTTGGAGAAAGAGTACACTTTTGATCATAGCCTTGGAGATCTTTGCTTTGGGTCCTGTTTCAATGTACTCTGTCCCCATTCTTTCCTTGCGCCTGCTTGCTGTGCCACGTGCCGGATAGGCCAAGTCTCTTCTTATTGAAAGGTCTTTGAGCTTGCTCTCTCCTGTACCTAGGATGTTTTTCTACCAAATATTTACTAAGTCAGCTAACTCTTGCCTCCGCTTAAATAAATACTGCCTTGCCAAAGAAACCACCCTTACCTAATCTAAACTGGGCCCGTGTCGACAACATGTTTTATCTCCTGCTTTTATGTCAAAAATGTGGAACCGTTACACATCATTACTTATTATGAATGTGTGTGTCCCTGGAGATGAGCTACCACGCAGCTAAGACAACCCTTTGGAGAACCTACTCTGTCACATAGTGTCACTATGTGTAGGCATTGACTCAGAAGCACCTGACAATAACAAAAACAACTTGAGCACCTATCCTTTTAATTCTAATCCTTAATTCAGTACTCTTCTTGCCCCGCCCCTACATAGGGCCAAGACAACACACCAGGAGGCCTCTTGCCTCGCTGCTTCTCAAGCCAACAAGCTTTCCCTCCTCATCTACACATCTCGGTGGACAGTGCTGAAGGAATATGTCCATGCTCAGCCTGCTTCTCCATTGTCGTGTTCCTCCCACTTCCACTCCAGTGGAGTCCAGTGTTCACCAAGCTCCTCAGCTCCCTCCAACCTCAAGTCCTAGAAACTGGGCTCTGCTTGGCACTAACTTCACCCTGCCACAGAAGCCGAACGCGTGTTTAGAAAGAGAGTCTCTTCTGTTCCCTTTGTCCTGTTCCTTCTCTCCTTTCCTGCCTGCCCTTCTTTCAAATGTAAATCTCTTCAAACAAAAGTCCAAGGCAGGACTACAAATCCATTAAAATGCAACTGTCCTCACAGTACTGTATGGAACTTAATCTACCACCTCTACCACACCTCAGCACTCACTACCAGAATCTACTTATCTCCAGGGCAGATCTTCCCTTTTAGCATTTCCACTTCACAATATGCATGAATAAAATACAATGTACATGAAAGACTATACAACACAATGTGTATGAATGATAAAAACATTTAAAAATTTAAAAAATCAGTACCAAAATAATAAAGTGTACTACAGTACACTTTACTAGAGGACACATTAAGAAATAATTGACAGGATCTTCATTTTCTCACAGCTCTATGGGCAAAGTGCTCCTTAGAAGCAAAGATGATAGGGGAGCTCTGATGGCCTAGTGGCAAGAAGCTGCATTGCAATCCCAGAGGCACATGGTTCAAATCCACTAGATGCTCTGCCAGGGAGGGAGGGACAATCTTCTCCTGTAGCAGTCAGATCTGATTTGAAAGTACACACACACACAAATAATAATTATTTTAAAAAAAAGAAGCAAAGATGATGCATCTTTGTCTCTCAACCTTTGAGGGACCAGCCCTTAAAAGAAGGATATTATGGGACCTTCTAAGAATCAAATCCCTGTATACATCCAAAAACTTCTCCAACAGGGTAAAAATGGAAGCCACAGACTGAGGAAAAATATTTGGTAATGACATGTCAGACAAGGAACTTATATCTAGAACTTATAAAATACTTGAGTACTACAACAAGATAAAGGTAAATAACCCAGTTGGAAAATGGGCACAGGATATGAATAGATACTTCACCAGAGAAGACATTCAGATGGCCAATAAAAACATGAAAAAATGTTCAAAATCCCTAGTTCTAAGAGAGAGGAAAATCAAAACAACTATAGGATATCATCTCACCCCAGTAAGAATAGCAAAATTTAACAGAACAGCAAACATCAAATGCTGGCAAGGTTGTGGAGAAACTGGAATCCTTATTCACTGCTGGTAGGAGTGTAAAATGGTGCAACCACTATGGAAGGCTGTATGGCGCTTTCTCAAAAAGTTGCAAATACCATTTGACTCAGCAATTCCACTACTGAGACTAAACTCTAAAGAAACCAGAACTGTCACTCAAGCAGATATATGCACACAGATATATATGTTTATAGCAGCTTTGTTCACAATAGCAAAGAGCTGGAAACAACCTAAGTGCCCATCAACAAATGAATGGATAGAGAAGCTGTCGTATATTCACACAATGGAATACTCTGTTGCATTGAAAACCAAAGAACTCATCAAATATTATACAAAATGGATGA
>NW_006399766.1:8634583-8637086 GCF_000299155.1 Elephantulus edwardii | reverse complement strand
CTGTCTCTCCTTACAACATGTCCAAAGTATGTCAGACGAAGCCCCAGAATCCTTGCCTCCAAGGAGTAGCCTGGTTTAACCCTCTCCAGGATGAATCTGTCTGTTTTATTGGCAGTCCATGGTACATCCAATACTCTTCTTCAGCACCACAGCTCAAAGATTGCCTTAGATCTTGAAAAAAATCACTATGTAACTTGGGAGGGATTGGAGAGCATTATGCCAAGTGAACTAACATAGATCCATAAAAACAAATCCTACATAAGAGCATTATTGTAGAAATAGAAAGAGAACTACCATATTTTTTTTAAAGTGATTAAATGTTGTGGTGGGGTTTTTTTGTTTGGGTTTTTTTTTTCTCTCTTCTTCTTTAAAAAATTTAATTTTATTAATAATAATTAACATTTACAGAGATTTTGGATTTCTATTCATTAATTGTTGCACTTTTCTCCCTGCCCAGCCCTGCCCCCACTCCCCAGTTCACTCCTCTCTTTGAAAAGTAAAAGAAAAATTCCTTCTTTGGTATACAATGCCCCTGCACTCCTCCCACCTACCCGAGTACACTCCACTATGCAACCTTCATTCTGGACTCTTGTGATAACCATAATACCCCATCATATATCACTTTTAAATTACTCTCTCCCTCATCTGTACTACTTCACTATATTTCCTAGGAATTCAACACTCAATGACACTGTCATGGAGTCAATCCTGATCCACAGCAAACCTCCAAAAAGTTTCCGAGGCTGTAAATCCACAATGGAAGGAGATTGCCAATTTTCCCTTAAGAGCCTCAGTTGGACTAGCTCTGTGTAGCCATTTGGTTACCAGAACAATATCCTATGAACTACATCATCCAAGTTCCTTTGTAAATGAGAATAATGTTCATATTCTGAAGAAAAGTACTGTACTTTTAACTGGTTTGTTAAAGTTTCAGGGTATTTGATTCAACCTATTTCTTTTCTCTCATGCCATTTCCTATCCAAACTGTTTCTTTCTCTGAAGAATCAATGCATTTTTACATACAGAGACCATAAGCACCCTGTGATAGCCTAAGATATGTATTTCTTTTTTCTGTGAACATTTATACAGACAAAGGCGATGTGGTGTTCTACCATCACCACCAGTAGGCTAAAAAAGGACTTAGAGCAATGTAAAACTAGTATAAAAATATGGTATGAAAATAACTCATGTAATGAAAATTGTATAAATGGAAATGTGATTGCAGAAAATATCATATCCTAGCATATTAGAACTGGAAGGGAGTCACTGTGTGGATTCAAACATTGCAAAGAAATATCAGAGAGATCAAATGATTTGCCTACTGTCACAGGGATAAGCAAGCCACATGGAAATGCCTTTTTCCTTTCTCTGAATCTTTCTCTTTTCTGCCTTTAAGCATTTTGAAAGAGCTCAGTCTGTGCCAGGCACCATGAATACGCTAGTGATAGAGAGGTGTATAATAACCTTCACCTTCCTATGGTCTAGAAGACTAGCTCATAGGAATATAAACCAGATATAAACCAGAAGGTATTCATTGGATTTTTAGTTAAAGACTAAGTAGAAATCAGAGAAGATGTGAAATATCTAACAAGTAGATGTTGTTCGGTGCCATCAAGGCAGCTCCGAATCATAAGGACTCTACTTACAAAAGAAAGAAACACTACTTTGTTGTCTGCCAATCTCAGAATCTATTTGGGCTCATTGTTGTAGCCATGAGTTATTTCATCCAATTCACAGTTCTCATTTTCACTGAACTTCTACTTTAAGAACCGTAAAATCCTTTGCCGACAGACTGGTCCCTCCTGATAACATGTCCAAAGTACATAAGGCAAAGTCTCACCATTTTCCATTTCTGTTGTGAGAGCTTGACTTTTGCCTTGGAGTCCCAAAAGAAAGCAACTACTCAAGTAGTGGGCTTCTAACCAAAAGTTTGCAGGTTCACTTCTACCCAGAGCAGGTTAAGAGCTGAATCTGCTAATTTGCTTCAGTAAGCTCATAGTTAAGAAAATCCTATGCAGCAATTCAACTCTGCATACATGGATGGGCATGAAAAGGAATATATTTGGTGCCAAATATTTTTTTATTGCTATTGTTTGTTTGGCGTGTCAAACAAACAAACACGCCAAACAAACAATAGCAATTAAAAAAAATTTTTTTGGAAGCTCTGACAAGCGTGGTCTTGGGCGGAAGTGAGGCTTGAGGGCTGCAGCGACCGCAGATAAGCAACGGACAGGCGTTTTTCACAGGTACCCGGGATTTCCGGCGGGAGCAAGCCCTTGGAAGCTCTGACAAGCGTGGTCTTGGGTCATAATCTACACAGAAGTTCTACAGGACACGTCACCTTCCCTTGGAGACAGCACAACTAAACTTAAGAGACACTGGTGAAAAGAAAAATGTCAGCAGTCAACACTTTTGGAATCACAGAAGCCAAGAAAGCTTAAGATACAAACTGTCAGATCATGGGTTGGACAATGGAAGATATTTTCTGAAGGGACTAGGTAGA
>NW_006399766.1:8601594-8632275 GCF_000299155.1 Elephantulus edwardii | reverse complement strand
TGGTAATGACATGTCAGACAAGGAACTTATATCTAGAACTTATAAAATACTTGAGTACTACAACAAGATAAAGGTAAATAACCCAGTTGGAAAATGGGCACAGGATATGAATAGATACTTCACCAGAGAAGACATTCAGATGGCCAATAAAAACATGAAAAAATGTTCAAAATCCCTAGTTCTAAGAGAGAGGAAAATCAAAACAACTATAGGATATCATCTCACCCCAGTAAGAATAGCAAAATTTAACAGAACAGCAAACATCAAATGCTGGCAAGGTTGTGGAGAAACTGGAATCCTTATTCACTGCTGGTAGGAGTGTAAAATGGTGCAACCACTATGGAAGGCTGTATGGCGCTTTCTCAAAAAGTTGCAAATACCATTTGACTCAGCAATTCCACTACTGAGACTAAACTCTAAAGAAACCAGAACTGTCACTCAAGCAGATATATGCACACAGATATATATGTTTATAGCAGCTTTGTTCACAATAGCAAAGAGCTGGAAACAACCTAAGTGCCCATCAACAAATGAATGGATAGAGAAGCTGTCGTATATTCACACAATGGAATACTCTGTTGCATTGAAAACCAAAGAACTCATCAAATATTATACAAAATGGATGATCCTGGAGGACATTATGCTGAGTGAAATACCTCAGTCACAAAAGGACAAATATTGCATAGTGCCACTGTTGTAAAATGGGACTGACATCGGGGTTGAGGAGAGAGTGAGAAAGATGGGATAAATTATGTATACTGCATTGAAACAGATGAGGGAGAGAACTGTTTAAAAGGGATATGTGATCAGGTATTATTGTCATGACAGGAGTCCAGAATGAAGGCTGCATAGTGGAGTGGACTTGGGAGGGATTATATGAGAGGATTTTTCCTTAACTTTTCAAGGAGAAGAGTGAATTGGGGGGCGAGGGGGGCAGGAAAAAAAGTGCAACAATGAATGAATGGAAATCCAAAGTCTTTGTAAACTTCTCTTAAAATTAATTTTTAAAAAGGATATTATGCTCAGAAAAGCAGAGAAACAGTGAAAAGGGAGAGGATTATCATTGAGATGGATGAAATACAGTGAATGCAACAATAAGCTTAAGAACAAACAGCATTGTGACAATGATGCCGAATCAGACAAGGTTTCATTCTTTTGCAGGGAGTTGGAGTAGACTTGAGGACACCTAACAAAACGATGCTAAAGCCTTTCCTAGAATTAGAATCCCTTTGTCCTAATGCTAAGACTGGGTAAAGAAAAAAAATTATATTTTTTTGCAAGGTTTCTTTTATTCAAGATTTCTGAGGAAGAACATTATTATTCAGACTTAATCACATGGCAGGAGACTGCCTGTTTCTCCCATGGGGCCACTGGTGGATTCAAACTTCCAGAGGTGCGGCCTTTAAGTTAGCAGTGCAAATTCCTAAGGACTATGGCACCAGTTTGTATTCACTTTTATCTATGGCCCTTTATATAAACTTCTCCTCCTTCTTATATGACCTTTCTTTCTCTGATTGCTCTTTTCTCTGGTTCCAGAGCTATGGCTGCTATCACAATCAGAGTTCAATCCTCTCATAGCCCAGTACTAAAGTTATTTGATGCCTCGGTCATCTCCAGTCAATTAGAAACAACTCTAAGGCAGGACTTAAGCCATCCATCTATGTACGAATAGTACATTGCTTGAGACCTGCCTACGGTGGACAATCAATAAAAATTTGATGACTAAAAGAGACTGACATTGGATTTTAAGGTGAGAAAAGAAAAAAAAGAATCTATGCTGAAAGAAATGCATCTTTTGTGCCTCCACATTTTGTGAGCACACTGGCCAAGGGCCAAAATATAAATTTACTTGGATCTTTGTGACATTTTCCACTCCTGATTTGATTTTTTGTAACCAAGGTCCTAGGCAGCTTGTTTCCACTTAACCTCACTAAACTCATACAAATTCCCCAGCAATGTCTACAACTGCCAGGGTTACTTGGAATTGTATACTAATCCTCCAAGGTGCTTAATGAGCCACCCTGGCTGGTTAACAACCACCTACAAGATTGATGGGCATGCAATGCATTTTAATAGCAAGCAAACCCTTGCCTTATAGATTTATAGACACTTTCAAAAATGGGTTGCTCAGCAAGGCAGGTGAGTATGGGCTTTCTTATGCTATGTTAATACTCAGTCCTTATTAGGGAGTAGCAATTTGAGAAAAGGCTTTGATGTTGCAGGAAGGTGCTGTTGGTGTTGGGAAGGAGACAAATGCCAGCCATGCCTTGAAGTTAAAACTATGATGGGGTGAACAAAATGTGTATTATTCACTGCAGATTAGTAAGTAAGCACAAACAAACCCGTTCTTAACTTGCTTATTAGGAAATCTGACACTGGGCCACCTAGCACAATCATGAATCAAATCAAATGGCTGAGAGTCCAGATTGTTAGAGGCAACCTGATGTTTGATGATTATGTAATATTGGAATTGAGGTCAATATTTAAAATGCATCCAGCCAGTCTGAGAGTAAAAACACTGTTGTTGTTGTTGTCAAAGCCCAAAGTCAGGTGTATATTTTCCAAATATTCCATGACTGTGACTTTTCTCTGTGTTTTATAAGTCTGAAGCTTGTCCTAAGACATATGTTTTGTTGTTGTTATGTGCCACCGAGTCACCCTCTGTATCCTGTGTCAATCTCACTGTCTCTGACACACCTACCCACATTACTCCAGTCACTGAGTCAATCCATCTCATAGAGGGTCTTCCTCTCCTGAGCCGTCTGTCCCGCCTCCCAAGCATGACGTCCCTCTCCAAGAACTGGTTCCTCCTTGTAACACGTCCAAAGTATGTCAGATGAAGCTTCAGAATCCCTGCCTCCAAGGAGCAGCCTGGCTTCACCCTCTCCAGGATGAACTTGTTTGTTCTCCTAGCAGTCCATGGTATATTCAACACTCTTCTCCAGCACCACAGCTCAAAGGCGTCAATTCTCCTTTTGTCATCCCTAGTCATTGTCCAGCTTTCTGATGCATAGCAAGTAATGGCAAAGACCATGACCTGGATCAGCCTCACTTGAGTCTCTAGACTGAAATCGTTATAAATCAGTAAGTATTTGTGTAGAATAGGGCTTGGGCAATCCATTCTTTTTGCCAAGTGGAGAATACAAACCACCTGCTCCACCTCTTGGCTTGCAATTGGCATCAATGGCAGTTATGTGTAAGTCATTTGAAAAGAAGAACTTGTGATAGAGAGAGCTAGAATACCTTTTCATGTTCTTATTGATACGCTGCCTACATTCTTGGGAGAAATTTCTATTAACTCACTTGTCTATTTTTGAGTTAAGTTCAAACTCACTCAAATTCATGGATGTCATATTGGAAACAACTCGTAGCTACTCCTCCAGCAGGTTTTGCAAGGTTGTAAAAGGCACAGGAGGAAACTTCTCATCTTCTTCCCCCATAGAGTCACTGGGAGATTTGAACAGGCAGAGAGCTGCGGCCTTTGGGATAGCAGCTCAACTTCCTCAAACTATGCTAGTCTTACTCAGTTCAAAGTTCTTTTTGCAATTTCCAAATCTGTTCTGTCACCCGTGGTTTCATTTCACCTTATAAATAATGTCCTTTGATTAAGAATGCCTTATTTTTAATAAGAGATCATTTTGTCTCTCTATTCATTTGCTTCTTGATTGTGCTTGAGATGTCATACCTACGACACATTTATATAATTCAAAGTCAGTGCCATTTATTTGCTCAGACATTTTTATGTTTCTAAAAGTTTGCCCATTTGTATGAGAGCATGAGTATGAATTTCCAAGAAATAAAACCACTTCCCCCCCCCCAATGCTATATGGGAAAAATAATGAATAAGCCAAATAAAGGGTAACGTTCACAATTGGAACGTTTTTTACCTGATGGTTCTTAATCAAGGCAAAACGAAATATTCAGTTAGAGCTCCAAAGCAGAAAGGGAGGGAAGGAATTTTAAAAGCTCTTCATCCTAGCTGGACTCTTCAGGGTGTTGCCCTGCAGCTGAGGGGGCTCCTACCTGTTTCTGCTGTCTCACCCTGTACTTAGTGGTGCTGGCCCCTGACCTTTTGAAATAAACCTCTCTGGCTTCCCCCACAGTATCCTAGCTGCCTGTAAACTGTGGATAGGAATTTAGGGGATGACAAAAGGTCTCTCAGTAAAAGACTTAATTAATATCAGCTGGAAAAATGCTTGCTCCAAGGGTCTTCTTTTTCAAATAAGGTTTTCAAGAAATTCACTAATACTTCTCTTCGATTTTCTCAAAATCCAGGAGAAATATATCAGTGTCAGGGGCAAGGCACTAGGAGGAGTCTAAAAAGAAAATGAAAATAAAAGTCCTTTGCAGAGGGAAAGGACTAAATCAGGGGCAAAGATGTACTGAAATCCTGAGAGGGCACAGAAAGCAGCACGACTCTGGAAAAGGGGGATTCTTTAGAATCTCTCAAACTCAGTCAAATCCAAAGGAAGAAAGTTGCTGGTGATGTAAATTGTCTTGCCTCCACTCCCAGTTGAACTGTTGGAAGTCTAAATCTGCATACAGGAAGCTAGGAAGGATATCTTGGCCATCTCCTTCCCACAAACTCAACCACTGAAAACCCCATGGAGCACAATTCTTTTTTGTTGCCTGTGGAATTGTGACAAGTCAGAATGAACACAATAGCAACTAGTTAAGGAGCTGTGGTGTGTGCTTTTTCACCTCTCCTGAGAAACCGTGTGTGTCACAGTAAACCCAGGCCCCATAGGGGATTTAATGGCTGGTTTTTCCAAAGAAGGTCTTCTGGTCTGTCTTTTGAGGTGCCTCTGAGTGGCTAATCTTTGGAGAAGTATATCCTGCTGCAAAAGTAGAGGGTCAGAGAAAGAGAGGAAGTCCCCCCCAACAAGATGCACAGGTATAGTGACTGGAGCTTAGCTGACGTCATGAGGCTGGTAGGGCAAGGTTCCAACCTGTCATTCATTGGGTCATGATGAGTTGTGGTCAACTCAGAACCAATAGCACTTGGCAACTGGGTGAACAGAACACTCTCAGATTTAGCAGCCAAGAGACTCCTAGCCTAAAGCTGTGATTCTCGAAGTTCTATCACCATGGGGAATGATTTAGAAATGTCAAACACAGCTCCAGCCCATAGTAACTGAGTGGGAGATTCTTGGGAGAGGGTTTCACAAATACCCTAGGGATTCTGATTCTTATTCAAGCGTTGAGAACCAGGAGTTTAAAGGGTCTGCCCTGGAGGATGGTGGGCTCAACAGAGGACAGCGTTTAAAACAAAGAAATAGCAGAGATTGTTTCTTATTTATAACACCTTGGAGTTTTGTTGTTTTGACCTTTAAAAAAAAACAACACCCAAAATATTTGGGTAATACATACTATACACATTGTAGTACAGTTGCTGACATTACCATTCTCAGATGGAAAATTTCCAAGTCTCCAAGACAAAGAGCAAGTATATAAAGACACTGACAATAAAAGGCCGAAATAATGCAAACTTAATAACAACAACAAAAAGACATATTCGATTTATGTCGAAACAGATCTATGAGGGAGTTGTCCGTGGAACTAAATCCTGCAGTAAATCGAGCAGTACTTGCACTAATAAGGATTCACATTTTCTGGAGGAAAGCAGAGAGTCTCCAGTTCTTAACAAACCATCTAGCAGATTCTCAATGGTTGCACTTAGGGAAATACTGATCCCAGGCTTGCTGATACATGAAGCGCCAAAGATAACACATAAAGGCCTACCCTTCTCCCCTTTCCCCTACCACCATCATAACTTGCCTAATCTCAGTTGACAGTGTCCTCTTCCTGCTTTGTCACTTTTTCTTACCCCTCCAACTTGTATTCCTCTGTTATTTATGACCAGATCTTCTTAGTTCCCCCAGGCCAAGTGTATCCTTACTCTTTGGTTAACATTTCTTTTTTTTTTTTATTATTATTTTTGTGTGCGTGTACCGTCAAATCAGATCTGACTGGTACAGGAGGAGATTGCCCCTCCTTCCCCGGCAGAGCATCTGGTGGATTTGAACTGTGCGCCTCTGGGATTGTAGTTGCAGCTTCTTGCCACTAGGCCACCAGAGCTCTCCTTCGGTTAACATTTCTGTCATGAATTGAATTGTGCACTCCATAGGAGACATGTATATAGTGAGATGATGAGCCAAACAGAAAATGATTAATGGTAGAATGAAAAATCCCTAATCCCTCACAGTAAGCTTCTGTACAGTGTGACACACACACACACACACACACACACACACACACTTACTTAAAAAAATAGTAAAGCAAATTGAGAGTGAATAGGAAAGCTTAGTAACCAAAAGGGAGCAATATGGGTAAGCTCTTCTTGTGCAATTTACAGCCTTGGGAAAACTGGTGGAGGGTCCGCTTTGATTCGGTTCCGACTCAATGGCACACACTAACAGCAAAGTACAAGAGGATAAATTTTTGTTTATTAAAGATATCCACTTGTGGTATCTCTACAACATTACTAGACATCAAAGGGACTTTAGAATACACTGTTCAGAGTTGCTGTTGTTGTTGTGTACTGTAGAGTCAGAACCTACCCCAAGCTGACCCTCCAGCAGGTTTTCAGAAGCAGTTAATCACAGGGGAGGAGACTTTCCATTCTTCTGTCCCGTGGAGCATCTCGTAGCCATGTGCTTTTGGGATTGCAGCACAGCTTCTTACCACTAGGCTACCAGAGCTCCCTGGTTCATTGTTGTTGTTATGTGCCATCGAGTTGCTTGCAACTCATAGCGACCCTATGTACAACAGCCCTAAACTCTACTCTATCCTATGCCAATCGTACTGTCTCCGACACACCCATCCCGATTACCCCAGTCACTGATTCAATTCACTTCATAGAGGGTCTTCCTTTCCTGCACTGTCCTTCCACCCTCCCAAGCATGATGTCCCTCTCCAAGGACCAGTCCCTCCTTACAACATGTCCAAAGTATGTAGTTTATTTAAATGAGGGAGGTCTTTGCAAGGAACTAAGTTTATGTAGGTGTTCTTTCAGTTTTTGGGTTTTTTTTCCCCATCTATTTTGTTCACAGCACTGTTAGGCTTTGGAGATATAATGCTAAACAAAAAAAGAGTTCCTATCTTAAAAGGGATTAAGTATATATTGAAATCATAACTGTACCATTCATTATCTTTATGACATTGTGCAGATTACTCATTGGGCAACAGTGCCATTGGGTGTAAACAGATGATAATTCCAACCTTACAGAGCTTGCAGAGACTAAATAATGAGACTAAACAGGATATGCTAGAATGGCTCTTACACTCTAGGCCTTCAATAAATGGTGGTTATCCTATTATTTTAGAGTCCTGGGAGGCAAGATGGGCTTAAGCACTGTACTATTAGCTCAACGGTTGGTGGTTCGAACCTGCCCTGAGGTACCTCAGAAGTGGAGCTTCAAATGGATTCATTTTCTGTTTTACTCCCAACCATCATCACTGATGAGTTGTGTTTCCAGCCCAGATCCACTGAATCAGAATCTACAATTTAATAAGAACCCTAGGTTTGTGAGGGGTATGGGGTAGCACAGTCCACAGCAACATACACTGCTCACCTAAACACAATGTCTCCAGTGTTTTGCATTTCCTAGCGGCTTCACAGGATAAAGATATGCAATCTCTTTTCACATGATTTATAGTCGCAGAAATGCAATCAAGTGTTGGTTGCTATGAATCCACTCAATAGAACTGAAGGGGGGAGAGAGGGAGAGGGAGGGGGAGAGGGAGGGAGAGAGAGAGAGAGAGAGAGAGAGAGAGAGAGAGAGAGAGAGAGAGAGAGAGTGAGTGAGTTTCTACCCCCTCCTTAGATTTAGGATAGAATCACCTGAGAGTCTTGTTAAAATATGGATTAGGATTTAGTCTACCTTGACTGAAAAGGCAAATTCTTGGCAGGAGATCTCTGGGTGTCTAAGATGTCTCATTTGGACGACTTTTCTAGTTTATTTTTCCTATTTATTTTTGTGCTGAAGTAATTATCGTATTAAGTAGAGAGGATTAGAATGGAATACAAGCCTCACACTACTAGGCGCTTTTCTCTTGTGGAACACGCTCCTGGGACCTGGCATCCAGCTGCACCACAACTGACAGTCGACAGGGTCCTGGCTCATCGCTCACCAGTCTCCACACCACCAACTGGCATCACCCACAGGTGCCATCCAGATGCACCATGACCAACAGTCTATAGGAATTGGACTCATCACTTACCGGTTTTTGCAAAACCACCCTGCATATCTACAGTCATAAGAGCCATTCCCTTGTTGGGGCTGAGTCTTTGGTAGACTTTCTAGTGAATTACTGACCCTAAGAGTCATAGAAGGACTGGAAAACTGAGTCATGGATGGAGCTGTTAATCTCAGAAATTATGAATTTATACAGCTGGTTAAGCATTCTGGATTATGTCAACCTGATACTTCTTATAAATACTCTGCTATTAATCTTTGTTGTAGTTGTTGTTGTTATGTGCCATTGAGTCACCTGTGACTCATACTGACCCTATGTACTACAGCCCTAAACCCTGCTCTATCTTGTGCCAATCTTATTCTCTCCAACACACCTGCCCCATTACCCCAGTCACTGAATCCATCCATCTCATCTAGGATCTTTCTCTCTTGCCCTGTCTCTTCACCCTCCCAAACATGATGTTCTTCTCCAAGGACTGGTCTTTCCTTGCAACATGCTCAAAGTATGTCAGATGGAGCTTCAGAATCCTTGCCTCCAAGAAGCAGCCTGGCTTCAACCTCACCACGATGAACTTGTTTGTTCTCCTAGCAGTCAATGATATATTCAATACTCTTCTCGAGCACCACAGCTCAAAGGTATCAATTCTCCTTCTATCATCCCTAGTTATTGTCCAGCTTTCTGATGCATTGCACAAAATTGTGAAGACCATGGCTTGGATCAGGCACACCTTAGTCTCCACCACGACACTGTTGCTCTTGAGTATTCTGGAAATGCAGACTTTTCCTGTGCAATTCATCTTTTGATTTTCTGGCTCCTGATAGCAAAAGTGTTGATTGTGGAGCCAAGCAAACTATTAATCTTAGCAGGATGAAATATAAAAACAGGATCAGAAGCTCTTCTCAGAAGGAAAGCCTGATGGTCTCCTTATGAAAAAACAGCTACTGAAAACCTTAGGGAACATAGTTACACAGACAGTCACATCAACCGATGTTCCCATGAGTTGGAATCAACTTTCTAACAACTGACTCAGGTTTTGGTATTATGTTACATATCTCACTTAACTGAAATTATTTAAAGTATCTATTTCTCCCCATTGGTCTGTGAAGTTCCTTGAAAGCTTATTAGTCTTTGAATTTCTAAGCATTATTACAGTGCCTAGGACATAACTGACAGATTATAATTCCCCTCAAAATGTTTCTGAATAAATAAATTGCACTTTGGCAGGAAAATTGCATTCCCTAATGTAAACCATTGTGCTCTAATCTACAAAACAATAAGGCAAAAGTAATCACATGAACTCCAGTAGTGATTTTTTTGGTTGCTGTTATTTTATATTAAGTACGTGTCCTGTCACTAAATTTAACCAGATTTTACCTCTCCGAATATTCTTTAAAACACTAAAGGAAATGAAGATAGCCAGTTTAAATGTTCCTTTCAGAAGCAGTGAAAGCAATGTTGATGCCTTAACTTTAAGAATATTACTACCTAGCTTCAAATGGGACATGCCTAATCTTACACTGACTCCATCATCATCTTCTTGTCCATTGACACTCATGAGGACCCTCTCTGGGGTTTCTGAGGTAGAAGAAGTATTGGGACAGTTCATCTTTCTCCTCAAGAGTGGTTGGTAGAGTTGAACTGTAGAGGGAGGGACAAACTAAATGCTCAAACTCAACTCAACATCTATTACTTGCCCCACATTGTTCACTGCTCCATGAATTTGGCGTAATAAGCAAACACCACCCATTGTTTAGTGGCAGAGCCAGATAATGATCAGATACTCACCCAAATATACCTAACTAGACACAATCAAGTGATATGAGAAGAAAGCTTTGGGAGGAGCTCTGGTGGCCTAGTGGTAAGAAGTTGTGCTCCTAACCCAAAGGCATGCAGTTTGAATCCACCAGCTGCTCCTTGGGAGAAAGATGGGAAATCTCCTGTGCAAAAACTCATTAAAATAATTATATGCGTACACCCCCCCCACACACAACCAAAACCACCCCATTAAAAAAAAACACAACCAAATAGAGGGTCAGCTATGAGTAGGTTCCAAGCTGATGGTACATAAAAAATGAAACGAAAATAAAGGGTGCCATGAAATAATGTAGCAAGTGGATCTAACATAATTGAGGAGGAGGAGGAGGATGACCAGGAAATGTTCCTAGGGTGCTAACCATCACATGATACTTGTAATATGAGTAGACAGTAGTAAGTATATGAATGAGCGTGGGGGCCACCCTAAGGACAGAGTTCTAAGGACAGAGGACAGAGTTCCTGGCAGAGGGAAAATAATGTGCAAAGGCAAAAGAGGTCATGGTTCTGGAATTAAACCAAACCTAACCCACAGTTCAATCCCATTCGGACTCTAAGTGGCACTGTAGGCCAGAGTAGAACAACTCATTGACGTTCTAAGAGTTATGACCTTGGAAACCCAATGGAGTTGTTGACTCAATGGTAGTGGATACAGGAAGTTAGTATGGTCGAAGCACAAAGTATGACACAAGAGAAGGAGTCGTAAAAGAAAATGCTAAAAGTATAGCTAAGGCTAGACCATACTGTTCCATGTAGTCTGTCTTAGTGCTCTTGTAGCAAAATTATCAGAAGTGGGTAACTCTAAGGAACTTTTTTTTTCCTTTTTCACATGTGAGAGGCTAGAACTACAAAATCAGTTCTTTTTGTTTTTTCTAGCATCTAACATTAAGAAATCTTTGAAATTCTTGAGTTAATAGATTCAACTGCCTCTGTAGTCATCAGATAGTCTGTTTTTACTTCGTGTGCTGCTTCTCAATCTAATAGGCTCTTACGATAACTCAGAAATGGGTAGTCGGAAAAGAATGGATAGACCATGCATACTTTATTGGAATAAATGAAGGGAAGGACAATTTAAAATGAATGGATAAGCAGATATTGTGTGTATTGTAATTAATAATATGGAAATGGATATGCATGACTGGTTGACTTTTTAAAAAGCAAAGCAAAGGTTTACACAAAGAAACTATCTTGGAGGATTGGCAAAGGTGGGAAGGAAAGGAGAGGGGAGCAAAGATTAGTGGGTGGATGGGTAGGGGCAAGGGAAATGCAAGGTACACTGGGGATCTGATATGATGTTATAATAAATAGCATGAATAAAATGTTATCAATGTTGTAAAACAAAATGTCTCCAGCCAACTGAATATAAATTCAATGGTGAAAAAAAGGAAAAAAGAGAAGTTATTAGGTTTAGGACACCAACTATACTGCTACAGGCACATTAACATAACAAAGAAGATCATATTCTCAAATGATAATGCATCCAACACATATTCTGTTGGGGACACAACTCATTTTATAAGAAAGACTATGAGAAATAGGATCCTTTGACATATAAAAGTAACAAGGCTAGATATATATTTTGGAAAGATCATTCTGGCAGTAGGAAAAAAACAGTATTTTGGGTAGAGATTGTAATTTACAACTTAAATTTCTTTGTAGCCAATGCATGACTTGCACTAAAGAATATAGCAAAAGATAGAGAGGAAAATTGCAGTAAGGTGTTACAATGACTAGAGATGATAAAAGAAGAACTGCTGCTGGAGAAGGAGGGACAATCTCCTCCTGTGCAGGCAGATGCAATTT
The DNA here is from genome assembly GCF_000299155.1 of Elephantulus edwardii. Taxonomy (NCBI): domain Eukaryota; kingdom Metazoa; phylum Chordata; class Mammalia; order Macroscelidea; family Macroscelididae; genus Elephantulus; species Elephantulus edwardii. The sequence continues at coordinate 8,620,461 of NW_006399766.1, read as the reverse complement.
GACGGAAAATGCACGCGCGCGCGCACACACACACACATAAAAGAAAAAGGGGGCAAAAAGAACTGATGTCTTTGAATTGCGGTGCTGGAGAAAAGTCTTGAACATAATATAGGCCACCAAGAAAACAATTACGTCTGTCTTGGAGAGAGTAAAACCATTTCTCCTTCAAGACAAGGATTTTGAAGCTCCGTCTGACACACACTGGGCATATTGCAAGCAGGCACCAGTACTTGGAGAGGCACATTATGCTTGGGAGGGTGGAGAGACAGTGCAAGAGAGGAAGACCCTTGATAGGATGGAATGTCTCAGTGACTGGGGTAATTGGGGTGGGTGTACAGAATAGAGCAAGGTTCAGAACTGTTGTACATAGGGTCACTATGAGTCGTAAGTGACTTGAGGGCACTTAAAAATAACAGCAGAGAAAATGAAATAAGTTGTATTTAATGTTGGATTTGATATAGATGATAAAGAACACTGAGTATTTAAAAAGATGAATTTCAGAGTTTTTAACTGTTCACATCAGCAGTACCATTCATTGGGGTTGAACCGACTGAAAGTGAATCAAATTTGTACAGAAAGATTAAAACAACATTGGGTTATACTTGACTTGGATGTCTTTGACTTCCTATTCAAATGGAGATACCTATTAGGCAGATAAGCAAACAGGACCTGTAACAGGGAAGAATTCAGGGCTAAAGATGTAAATCTGAGAGGCCTTATACGGAAGTTAAGAACTGAAACCACAAAAACAGGTGAAAGGATCTATGAACACAGTGAAAAATAAGAAAATAAACAACAATAACAAACAACACAGTGCAATTCCTTACCCATTAGATCACCAGAGCTCCCTGAGAAAATAAAGGGATATGAAAGTTTTGTGGAGTATAAAGATTGGGGGAACTCTGGTAGTATATTCCAAACCAAGGCTTCACATGTCTGGTGGTTTGAACTGACTAGCGGCTCAGAGGGAGAAAGACGGACAGTCGCTTGTTGCAATTCAAAGCCCTGGAAACCGGGCTCCAGTGAAGGGTCATTATGAGCTGGAACTCACTGGGCAGTAATGAGTCTGATAAAGACTGACTAAAAAAGGGTTTTACTATTTAAGACAAAGGTCTCGGTTTCCTGTATTCTATATCGTCATTCTTGCTTGGACAATGAGTAGTGAATCCTACTTAATTCCTAATCAGATAGTCTATCTACCTACCTCAGGTGTCAATGAAGGCCTAAGTGTGTACTCTAACTTAAAAAGTAGAGCGAAGCCTTTTAAACTATAATTTAATTCTCTGTCTTCTATGTCAATGCTTCTCCGGATGTGGTACTGGGACAAAGAGCGTCAACATCACCTGCACACTCATTAAAGATGCCCAAGTTTTCCACCCCCATCCTGGACCTGCTGACTCAAGCTCTAGAAGAGCTCAGCCCTGCTAGGAAGTGTGGCACATGCGCAGGTATGACAGCGTTCCCTTCCCTTTGTCAAATCCCATCCGGAGGAGTGGTACTGCTCAGATTTAGAGTCAGAGAGGAAGTGGCAGCAAAGGGAGACTGATCTACATTCTGAGCCAGAGGACATTAAGAAAGTAGACCCTCTTGAACTGTACAGACACTGGAGAGAGCAGCCCTTTCCACACCAACAAATAGGTGTGCCATTCTCTGTGCTTTGTAAAAGGGACAGAAAGTGGTGTCAGGGGGAAAATCCCGTTAACAATTGAGGGTGAAGAGGTAAAATGATCTAAGACACAAGGAGACACGCGTTGATTTGGTAGAACTTGACAGAGAAGGCACTTTTAAGCATCAATCTCAGTCTGAGAGATATAAACAGCTATTTTCAAGGCTCAGACAGACACCCACACTCCCAGCTTTAGAACAATGCTAGCAATTCTGTATGCCTGACAGATAAACCTCTGTCTCGAATTATCCTGCAGCCTTAAGATTTAAAACAAGCGTTCCTGGCGATTTCTTTTTTGATTGTTGTTTCTGTTTTGTTTGGCATTGAGATATGCAACCTCAACCAGATGTTTAAACCCTGGATCTTAAAATCTAATTGAATAGCTCACCTTACGGGTTAGCATAATTAAGAATGTCATCTTTACTAGGGAAAGGGAGCAAGGAAGTATGTTTAATTTTCGAAACACAATGAGTTCTCCACTTTGCAATCTTCTAGAAGCACGGTAATTTTCTGTTACCTTTCTCCTCTCTCTCTACTTCATCAGTACTAGGTTGCATTTTGGTTTTAATGATTGTTTTGGAACTTCCAGAGACCTTGAGAGAGATGCTTAGAGGAAGAATGTTTGAGATATATTTGGAATGGTTTTAGCTTTAGGTTATACTTATTTTCACCTTACTTTAAAATTTAATTGTTTAATGAGAGTTATTAATTAGTATGTCATTAGTAAGCACATAACCATTTCCACTGTACACACCCCTATGTATATACCCTTTATTTCTTTTTGAGGATGAGATTCATGTATACTGTATACTGTTTCATGTATACTGATTTAGAGGCTGGAAGCAGAGGGATGTGGATGTACAGGGGGAGGAGGGATTAATCATTGGGTTGTACAATTTGATGGGGGGTGAGAAAATGGAAAGAATTTGTTCTAATTTGTATTTGAGTTTTGTAAATAAACTAGTGGAGAAAAAATAGTATCAGTGATGTCAATTTAGTGACTTAAATTCTTAGTTTGTAACACAAATGGTCTCAATAATACTTCAATAACATAGATTTTATAAATCTACAAATAGATTGTTTTAAATAAATGTGGCCTCAACAATACTCTGATGAATAGATTTTCTCTCAAAATCAAAGAGAATAAAATATATCAGCTCTGTGAAATCACCTCTTTTCTTCAGTATTTACTGAAAACAACATCATCATTAGTATTTGGAGTAGCTTTCAAAGTGTTTGATTTCTCTTCTTCTTCCAACATGCTAGTCAAAGGACATTTACTTCAACCATCTAGTACATGTTTTCATGGTGAAAAGATGGTTGGGCTAAAATTGAAAAGACTTGTATTCTCAATTTCATTGCTCAAGAGTTCTAGTTATGTACATTATATACCCCTTCAGCGAAAACAAAGGATGTCCATTTTCTTTAGATGTAATCACTACTATCTAATTCAAAATACACACAAAAATAGGAAATTCACACATATAATACCTACACAGTATTTTATTCGTAACTTTCTGCAGGAACACTCTTTTCTAAATACATTACCGTCACTAGAAAATAAAGTTGTATGGTCATCAAGTAACAAAGTTGCGTAGATGCTGAAATTGTGAAGATGATTGCATACTCATGGCCACAGTAAAGAAATTGCTTAGAAGGGGGAAAAAAACCCCTCCACACTCATTTGTTTATAAAGTTAGGAGAATCCTTGTTTGAAATCTTACAAGCATTTAGAGATGGGCCAAAAAGAAATAGATTGAAAAGGACATTTAAAAAATATATGTTTTTCCTCTACACTGTTCTAATTTCAAACAAACAGCCAATGTTTCTAGCAGATTCCATTTGCTGCAGAAAATCATGTAATGAGGAGAAATCGAATTTTTAAAAAGAAGGTATATTCCAAATAACAATCCAATCAACTTTTATTTTCTTCTGATGAATGCAAAGTCCTAATTCTCTGAGCATAGCTTTTTATGGTTCTTTCAAAATACCTACAGTAGTCAAAACTACTAAGTTACCTGTAAAATTATGTTGTTTAAACATTATTTCAGGGGGTGGGGATCATGATGTCTTTAAACTCTTGAGTGTCAAATTCAGCATCTTGGCTCTAAAGCTTAAGGGTAGCATTTCCCACCCTTCAACTCTCACATTAATAATTTAGGGAAAATATGTTTAGGAAAGGGGAAAAAAACAAACCTGGGAATTGAGGCTCACCAAAATATTTCTTTTAACCTGTATGATTCCTCTCTATGATTTTTTCAATGGCAAAACACATGGCACAGAAAAGATTTTAAAAGATCTTACTTACAAGATTTCCATGCCATGGAAGGTGCCCTGGATGGAGCATGTAAAGTGTCAGGCTGCTAATCAAAAGATCAGAAGTTTGAATCTATAAGGCAGTCCTTAGGAGGAAGATGGGCAGTCTGTCCTGGCTACAAGTTAGAATCAACTGAAAGAGGGGTTTAATTATACTCACAGTTAATCATGTCTGAGGCTCTCAATCTTACCAGTTTAGCAAAAACTTGAATACCAAGGTGAATTTCAGTTTGATATGGATATCCCAAAATAGAACTTCCTCTTTCACTTTTGCGCATAATAAAAATTATATATATATTCCTCCTTTAAAATTAATGTACTGACTATAAAAGCATTTAAATTATAATATGTTTAGCTCAGTAAAAAGCTTTGCACTAGAAATAAAAATATACATATTAATGAGTCTCAAAAGACATTCATTTTAAAACTCTGTTTAATAGAGATTTTAATAAAAGTTTACAGAAAAGTTGAATTTTCATTCATTCGTTGTTGCACATTTTCCTACCTGTCCCACAGTTCAATTAAAGAAAAAATTCATTAATTGTTGCATAATTTCCTCCCTCCCCCAGTCCACTTTGCTATGCACCTCTTATTCTGGACCGTTGTCATAGAAATAATGCCTACTCTTATGTTCCTTTTAAAACGTTCTCACCTAAATCTGTTCCAATGCAATGTTCATTATTTATCCCCTCTTTTGTAAGACCCTAATGTCAGTCCTATTTTATAACAGTGGTGTTATGTCAAAAGACATTCTTAAAAATGTTTGTCTAAGTTAGTAGAGGAAAAAATGTCATTTTTTTTCATTCAACAAAAACTCAGTCACTTAACAAAAGCACATTTTATGATAAATCTTAACTCAAAACTTAAACTTGTTGTCATCTAGTCATAATGCACTCATAACTGACTCTCCAGTGGGTTTTCAGAGGCTATGAATTGCACAGAAGACAACTGCCCACCTTTCTTCCCTGGACCATCTGGTGGGTCTGAACTGGCTACCTTTAGATAGGCTGCACAGCTCCCTATCTACTAGTCCAACAGAGGTCCCTAAATTATTATCACCACTTGATACACATTTTGTCAAAATATTAGTGGTCAATTTCACAAATAGAAAATTACAAATTATTCATTTACTAAATACTTCATTAATTTAAACAATCATAATCTGGACATCTAACATCAGCTTCTTCCTCACTTAAATTGGGTCCTAACTATTGACTCATGATTGAACTGAAAAGTACCAATGAAAATCTGTAAATTGATCATCATATTGGTAACAATGTTGGCATCTTGACACGAACTTTTGAAATCCTTGAAAGGAAGTCCTGAATCCAATCTTCTTGTTGAATGCAGGGTGAAACGAAACCATTTCCTTCTCGGAGCTATCGAAGGGAAATTGAGACTTCTGGTGCATAGTTAGTATGGAGTTGTGCTACCATCCCGAAGGTTGTCCACCTCTCTGGTGGTTCGAATCCAACAGTGGATCAAAGGGAGAAAAAAAGGCAATCTCTTCCCAGAAAATGTACAACCTCCTGAAAACACACTGAAGGGTCAGCTATGAGTCAGTTTCAATTTGTCAGCAATAAGAGTTTGGAATGATAGGAAATTGGTAGTTTCTATTGTAATTGTGGTGTTGGAATACTAAATATCCCATGGGCTGCCAAAAGAATTTGTCTTCAATAGAGTGCAACCAGGGTGCTTCTTGGAGGCAAGCATGGTGGAGTCTTCTCTCACATACTTTGGATGTGTTGTCAAGAGTGGCCAGTCCTTGGAAAGAACATCATGCTTAGAAAGATGGAGGGTTAGAACAAGAGTAGACGATCCTCAACAAGATGAACTGACACCAGACCTGTAACAATGGGCTCAGGTATGTCAGTGATACCTGGGCCCATTTTTGACATGAGGTTGACACAGGTTAGGACAGAGTTCAGATCCATTATTAATAGGATCATTATGAGTCATCGTCAACTTTATAGCACTTAAAAGTATCAATACAGGATGGGTTGAATATAAGTTTATTTCCTTGAAACTAATTTTGGGATCAGTGGGTTTGGGCTACTTTAAAGGGAAGACATCAGCAAGTGACTGTAGTTGCACATAGTTACTAACTGCTGTTGTTGTTGTTAAGTGTCACTGAGTCACCTGTGACTCATAGCGACCCTATGTGCAATAACCCTCAAGCCTGCTCTTTCCTTCGTCAATCTCATTGTCTCCGACACTACTACCCCCATTACCCCATCTCATCAAAGGTCTTCTTCTCCTGCGCTGTCCCTCCACCCTCTCAAGCATGAGGTCCTGCTCCAAGGACTGGTTCCTCTTTGCAACATGTCCAAAGTATGTCAGATGAAGCTTCAGAATGTGCTTACAAGGAACAACCTGGCTTCACCTCTCCAGGACAAACTTGTTTGTTCTCCTAGCAGTCCATGGTATATTCAATACTCTTCTCCATCACCACAACTCAAAGGTATCAATTCTCCTTCTATCCTCCCTAGTCGTTGTTCAGCTCTCTGATGCACAGCAAGTAATTGCAAAGACTATGACCTGGATCTGGCGCACCTTAGTCTCCAGACTGCCATTGCTGTTCTTCAGTACTTTCGGAAGGTCTCTGACAGCAGACTGTTTCAAAGCGATCTATCTTTTCATTTCCTGACTGCTGGTACCAAGAGTGTTGATTGTGGAGCCAAGCAAACTAAAGCTGTTAACAATCTCCATCTCTTCACCATCTATCATGGTGCTGCCAATTGGCCCAGTGGTGAGAACTTTGTTTTCTTGATGCTGAGCTTCAATCCATATTGAAGGTTGTAGTCCTTGATCTTCTGCTGCAAGCACTTAAGATCTTTCTCAGTTTCAGCAAGCAGGGCTGTGTCATCTGCACAAGGCAGATTGTTGATGAGTCTTCTTTCAATCTTGATGCCACATTTCTCCTCACATAAAGCCTGAAAAGGTATAGAGGTAGGACACATCCCTGGTATACACCATTCCCAATTTTGAACCTTGCAGTGTTTCCTTGCTCTGTTCTGACGACTGCCTCCTGGTCAAAGTATAGGCTTCGCATAAGCAAAATCAAGTGTTCTGGGATTCCCATTCTTCTCAATGTCGTCCACACTTTTTTGTGATCCACACAGTCAAATGTTTGCTGTAGCATAATAATTCCACACACACCCCTGCCAGAGGTTAACAGCTTTGTAAAAAAGAACATCCTTTCTTCTGTGCTTTTTCCCTCTTTTTTTTCCCCCAGAAAATTCTTTACTTTGTATTTTAAATTGGTTTCCAATCTCACTCCCTATAGTTCAGTTTTGCTCTTCAATTTCAGGGGTTGGCGACATTCAGGTCAAAGAAATCTTTACCAATGTAATCTCACTGGAGAATTTGAACGAGAGAATGAGGACAGGGAAAGCTGGTGGAGCTACCTGAGCACTTTGTGTTGCTGCTATTCTACACTGGACCAAAGTGTTCAGAATGAGTAGAAGATCATAAATTTTGCTATGTCAGATTTTGGTTTAACGAGTCAAATGTAGGTTTTCAGAAGTTTGTTATTTTATGTACAGAGTCAGAACCAATGGGATATAACATATAGATAGCCTTTCTTTACGTTTTCAGAGGCAATACAATCTAATGGGAGGAGACTGTTTACCTTTCTCCCTTGGAGTACCTGGTGGATTCAATTCCCATGTCTCTGGGTGGGCAGGGTAGTCCTTCCCACCAGTGTAGTTCCCCAGAACCCCCTAGGGGGTTAAACATAATCCCCACTATCCTCACATCTTCCCTAATGCCACAGGCATTTCTTTTATACCAAGTGATCCCCACAATGAAACCTTCAACTCAAATGTTTTAAACATCAATCATATCACACAACTCTTTTTTAAAAATTTTCTTACAGGGGAAAGCACGATGCAGTCCTTGACTACCACAAATTATGCAGTCATGTTTCCCACATTTGGGGAAACCACAGGGGTCAGCCCATGCAGAGAGCAATGGATAAGCTGGGAAAACCACCTTCGTGATCATGGTATCTCCCCTGCCAGGGAAGTATCACATAACTCTTAAAAAAAAAATTTAAAAAAAAAAACAACATAAAACACAACCTAATGGTTTCCCATTTAACATTAAAAAAGAAAAATGGCCCAGATAACTGTACTTGACCCATCTGGTTCCTGCTAGATTTTTCTACTCATTTCCTGGCATTCATGCCCTTGATCACTACATTCCACGCTAGCTAGTCCTTGACTAGGCCAACGTAAACCCTGAAATGGGCCATTCTAGGTTTGCTTCCTTTATCTTCAGTGTCATATTTCGCACTCCTTTTAGTACCATTCCATTGTTGGTGTGGTTTGTTACCATCATGGGAATTCCAACTCATGGTGCCCTCATCTGTTACCTGCTAGAAAGAGCTGTGTACTGTGGGGTTTCCTTGAGTGGAACTTTGTTTATTCTTATTTGGGTGTAAGTTTACAGTTAACTGGAACATTTACAGACCAGGCCTATTCTTCATCCACATGCCAATTTCTGAATAGTTCTTTATTTGACTCCTCTATCTCCTGTTATGATGTTGAGAAGGGCGGAGGGTTGACGAAGGAGAGGAAGACCGTCAACCAGGTGAATTGATAGTGTGACTGCTACAATGGGCTCTTGTGTGTCAGAGATGATGACAATTGCGCAGGACAGAACAAGGTTCAGATCTTTTATTCACAGGGTCATTCGTTCATGACTCATTCATGAGCAAATCGACAGCACCTCACAACAGTAACAACATATTTCCTGTTAACCCATAATTGCGTTCCACACACTTTCTATAGCACATCACCGGATTTAACTCTTTAAAACACTTCAGTATCAACAATGATATTGGTGGTTTCTTCCACTAGAATGTAAACTCTTTGAGAATAAGAACTTTGTGGAGTGTCTGTTCAAATATCCTTTTGAAACCGGTACTAGTTCCATTTTCAGAAATAGTTAAAGATTAAGACACTCAAATTTAGTAGAAAGGTTAAGTCAGAGACTCAAGGCAATATAGTAATAAGATTTAAAAATTTAGGTTAAGCGTATGCTGATCACTGTGACACACTGATGTGTCAAATATGGTAATGGTGACCCATGGTGGACAGTATTTGCTGGAGCTTCCTGACTAAAATAAGCCTGGAAGCAGGAGCGGCATCCACTTCCAAAAACGGCTTGCTTCTGGAAACCCTATGAACAATGCTCAGGCCTTTCGTTCATAGGGTTGCTATGAGTCGTCTACATCTCGACAGCACCAAACAACAACAAATGAAAGTGAAGTGGCCTACACCACGATGGTGGTAGGAGTTTCTAAGATGATGAGGAGGGTATCCTAACTTCATTGCCACACTGGAAAACATAGTAGATGTCATCATGTTTTCCTAGAAATATTTCTGACTAAAAGGTGGTCTAGGGACCTCTGGTGGCCGAATGGTAAGAAGCCGTGCTGCAGTACCAAAGGCATGCAATGTGGTTCGAATCTACTAGGTGCTCTGTGGGCGAAGGATGGGCAGTCTCCTCCCATGTGGTTAACTGCCTCTGAAAACCCATTGAGGGTCAGCTATGGGTCGGTTCCAACTAGATGGTACTCAACAACAAACAAAAAGAGGTGGTCTACACTGATAGTGAGGGAACTTTAAAAATAAGACAGTATCAAGAAAGTTGGCCACTTTACTATCTTTTTCTCTTGCTTCCTTTTTAGACTATATTCTCTTGTTTAAACGCTATTCTTCTATCACGTTCCCTGTGAAAATACCTTATGTTCATAGTTAAGAAAAACAAAAGATATTTTTACTCAGCCCTGTATCACATACTGGTGTCAGACCCCCTTGGCTCCAGACACTTATTTTCTGCACATTAGTAGGAGGTCCTGGGTATGTGGGAGACAAAATCCTCTCATTTGAAAATATAAAAATGCAGATCTGTTAAGATCAACCTTAAGGCATTGCTAGATCAATGGATAGCATGGCTATAAAAACACATTTTCAGTGCCAAAGAACATAAAAATGGAAGGTTCTGTCCTGACACTTAGAAATTGAGGCTTTACCCAGAGATGTTCAAGAAACACTTACTGAACGAGTCAATGTATGAATGGTGACTAAAATGAAATAATTCAAAGTATTATTTGATTTGTGATGATGAAAGCTTTGTTGGCTTTACATTTTTTATTAGGTAACATGCCACACAAGTGGGTGGGTCAGTAACAGAAATGCCATTTAAAAAACATTTTTTTTTTCACAAGGAAGCAACTTTCCATCATGGTCAAATTACTTCAGATGCCTTGAATTCATGAATAAAAAAAACTCCATCAAATTTTATGCATCTCAAGCACTTCTCACACATTTAAATTCACAACATCCAAGTGAGGTAGGAAAGGAGGAATATTTCATTTTTCTTATTTGGTAAAATGAGGATAATGAGGCACAAGGAGGTTAATGATAGATTTGAAGTTAATGCAATCAGGCAGCAGCAGAACCACGCTTAGAATTCAGGTTCCCTGAATCTCACTTAGGGTTCTTTTCAAGATACCATGTTAACTAAATTCCGTTTTTGTGGAGGGATTTAGTTCAGCCATGTAGATACAAATACTCCCAATAAAGGCTTTTTTTCCTCTTAGTTTTTTCCCTACCAAGGAATCCTTCCTGCTTGTTCATCCATGGAGCCTTAGAATATGTAGGCTTTTGGTAGACAGGTAACATTATTAGTTCACGTCATTTCCTAAGCTAAGCTTCCATTCCTTCCCTGTGAATTTTATTTCTTTTTTCATATAACACTAATTAATTACTCAGATTCACTAAATACTCTTTGGTATTATTAATGTGATAGATATAAAAATGTACCATTTCTTCCTTTTTGTCATATAGGTAGACAGTAAAGAGACAGGAATTAGAAGAGGAAGGAAAGACGAATGAGCACCATAAATTTAGGTTGTATATGGGGAAAACATCAGGGTTTCAGGCTTTAACTTCTTTTTCTGCGTTCCTCCTTAATCTTTTCTTCTTTTTTTGGCACATGTTAAAATTGAAGCCTTTAATCCTCTCCACTTTACTACTGGCATTCTTTTCCTTGATGAGATTATTCAATCCATGTTAGCACTACTTGTGCCAGAGTAGAAATGTACTTCATAGTGTTTTCAAAGGCTGATTTTTGGAAGTAGATCTATAGGTCTTTCCAATTCCCTACCTCTAGGCATCTCTCACTCTCAGGTCTCTCAGTTTATACTGAGTCTTAAGAAACTCATAGCTGACCCTACAGTCTGTTGTCAGGGACCTCTCCAGATTGTTAAAGAGCAATGATATCAGGCTAGAGACTAAGGTGCACCAGATCTAGGCCATGGTTTTCTCAATTGTTTGCTCTGTATCTGGGAAGTGGACAATGATTGACTATGACAGAAGAATTGATTCATTTTGTGGTGCTGGAGAAGAGCATTGAACATACCATGGACTGACTGACAAGAGAACAAACAGATCTCCCCTGGAGAGGGTGAAACCCGGCTGTTCCGTGGAGGCAAAGAGTTTGAAACTCCATTTAATATACTTTGGACATGTTTCCTGGAGAGACCAGTCCATGGAGAAGGATGTCATGCTTGGAAGGATAGAAGGTCAGTGCAGGAGAGGAAGACCCCAGATGAGATGGATTGACACAGTTACTGTGGCAATGGAGGCAGGAGTGTCAGAGATGGTGAGATTGGTTCAAGACAGGGCAGGGTTCAGAGCTACTGTTCATAGTGTCACTAGGAGTGGTAGTCAACTCCAACTTGACAGCACTTAACAAAAACAAGAATATAAATCATGTGGGTGGAGACTGTCCATCTTTCTCTTGTGGAGTCACGGATGCACTCCAACCACCAGAGGCATGACCTTCAGGGTAACAGCACAGCTCTCTATAGACTATGTCACCAGAGCTCCCTAAGGCACCTCGGTGTGAACTCCAACCACCAACCTTCAAGTTCACAGTAGAATATATAACCTTTTGCACTACACAAGGATTCCAAATCACTTCTTAGTCTTCTTCCTATCTTGGCTCGAATATCATCACCTCAAATACCTTAACACTGTATTTGAAATTAGAATGTTCCCAGTATATACTGTTCCCTAACTTTTTTGTCCCAGCTCTTACCCACCACCTTTTTGCATACTACAAAATATCCTTATGATGTTTGTGGTTTGTCATTTGACTGCTTTAAAGGAAGATCCCTCCAAATTCCCCACATTTTCTGTTTTCACAGGTACATCTCAAACACCTCCACTAGTTCCTGGAGCAGTACACTCGGTATTCAATACATATTTAGTGAATGAAAAGGATGCTGAATAAAGAGCTCTGGATTTCCAGTAACAGAAGTAGATTTACAGTAGTGAATTATTGTGATGTGCCATCAAGTTGGAACCAACTCAGCTGACTCTCCAGAGGGTTTTCAGAGGCTGCAAACTGCACGAGAAGAGATTGACTATCTTTTTCCCATGGAGTAACGGACTGATTCGAACTGCTTGCCTTTGGGTTTGCAGTGAAACTCCGTACCCACTAACCTACCATAGCTCCTCTCAGAGTAGTGAGACACTTAAGCAAATTGATGAGGTAAGTAAGTGGTCCTGCATGGGTAGAGTAGAAATTAAAAAAAGAAGAAGAAAATTAATAAAGACATGACCTGGTAATAGGAAACAAGGTTCATGTCACCTTTTTCTACTGTTAGTGGACACAGAAAAAGGAACAAGCATTGAAAAGGATCAACCATGAAAATACTAATAGATACTTTGACCAATTCAAAAGGCTAAATGAAATGATATGTTTAACTGTGATACAGTTTTAACTACAGAGCAAATGATCAGTTTACTTTTGCTCCCAGGATTTTATAATTGCAAAGGACCTCTGGATATTTCATGGAGATCAGGGTGGTTATTGTTACTTATACAAATATGATTTTTAAAAAATGAGGAGGGAACCTAGATCAATGCAGTTTGCTTTGTGCAAAAGATATTCAGAAAATAGATCCTGAGTGAAAATGAGAAGAAAAAGGATCCTCAGAGGTGAAAAGTTTGTTAATTACTGATGCCAGTTGTCTGGGTACAGTGAGTTATAAGTATACTGCAATTATATAAAAATTCATCATTCTGGTTCATTTATTAAATACAGTATTGAAGTAGAAGTCTAATTTTAATTTTTTCTTTTTTCAGCCTAAACCTCACAAAACAGTTTACAAAGGAGAGCTGAGATTATACTGAGATGTAAAAAAGAAACCCCAAAACCCACTTCATTTCATTTCTGAAAATCATGACCAACACTGTCTAAATCTGAAAATTAACAAGGACTCAGTGATTATTTAATATGATTTCCCTCCAAAACAAATGTAGGCAGTTGGACATTGAAACTTCGGATCAATGCTGCTGTTGTTGTGTACCATTGAGTTGGAACTAACCCCTAACTGACCCTCTGGCAGGTTTTCAGAGGCAGTTAATTTCATGGAAGGAGACTGCCTATAGCTTTGAGAAATCTTTATCACCATTATCTGTAATTGTATGTGTTTTTATGTACAACTTTCCAAGCTGGTAGTCTACTAGTTCTAATAGTTACAGAAGTGATAAAGGGAAAAACTGTTTCTAGAAAAAATTCAGAGATTAAATGAGATCTTCTATTCAAATATAAGGGATTATTTCTTAATAATTTCTTAGAAGATGTGCTTGAAAAATTCATGCTGTGGAAGAATAAATAATATTCACATAATAATTCCAGTAATTTGCTAATTTTTATTTACACTCACACTTTATTAGCTGTTTTAAAGCAGCTTATACAAAATACAAATTTAAAGATGTTAAATATTTCAAGATATAGCAAACAGCGGATTTCAACTTGCTATTAACATACACTTCTTATTTAAAATTAATGGATGTCTAATTTGCTGGTTTTGTTACTATATACATAAACAGTATAAATCAAGACATATAGGAACTGAATTTCAATGCTAAACTTTCGTCATGAACTTCATGGTCAATATGTTAATTGACACTTTAATTGGGACTGGCATTATAAATCTGTTTAGAGTTTATGGCATCAGAAATACCTGATTCTATAAATAATTCAGAATTTTCTATCTTAGTGAAACTAGTTTTAAAGTTACAGAAAATTATGAGCTTTAGTGACATTTTATTTTTATTTTATTGTTGTTGTTGTGTGCTGTCAAGTCAGATCCAACTGGCACAGGAATAGACTGCATATCCTTCTCCAGCAGAATATCTGGTGGATCTGAACCATGCCCCTTTGGGACTGCAGCACAACTTCTTGCCAGAGCTTCCTAAAATTATGAGCTTTAAAATTGTTTTATTGGGATTATCTAATATTAAACTTGTCATAATTGGTGGTAGTTGTTGTTGATTGCTGTTGAGTCAAGTATGACTCATAGCAACCCTATCAAAAAAAGGCCTGAAGCCTTTCTATAACTACCGAAAATTTCTCCAGGTGCATAGTTTCTATAACATGTGGTTTAGGAAGTGGATGCCAGTCCTGCCTCCAAACCTATCTTAAATTGGGAGCTTCACCAAACACTGTCCACCATGGGCAGACAGTATAGTATTTGATCCTCCAGTGGCAAAAGGTTCAGCTTCCCAGCAAACCCAGATTACCTCAGCACAGCAAACTGACAGAAGAGTGCCATACAACTTAGAAGAATGTTCCTCCAAAATGAAAAGACATTAGGCCCAACTGACTTTTAAATACTGGGGCCCTCTCTCTTTCTATATATAGGTGTGTAGTAGCTGAAAAGAAGATTTCTTTGTACTGTTTTTTGTAGCTCTAATTCATTGTTGTCAAAGTAGAACGGACTCATATAGCTGACCCTTTAGTGGATTTCTGAGGCTGTAAATTATGTGAGAGGAGACTGATTATCTTTCTTTCATAGAGCCATTTGAATTTGAATTGAATCTGAACCACCAGAAGGACATGCTTCTTGGGTTAGTAATGCAAATCCCTATGGACTACACCAGTAAGCCAACCCTTAATTCTAAAATCTTTGCATTTTGAGCATGTGTGTCAAACTCTTAGTAACCTCTAGATGGATGAACATTGATATTTTAGGTCCTTTCAGTCTGCCCCACCTGGTGCATGTATTCCAGTCCATTCTTCATATGTGATATCCACTGAGAAAAGGAAAAGGGAATGGATCCATACTAGAGTAATAGCTCTGATGTCACCACATATTATCTAGGCAATTGGTCACACTCTCACTGCAGAGGTTAGTTTCTATAAGGCATATTTTCCTTTATACAAAACATCCACTTTGGGTAGCCAAGACCAATCTATGAACAGCCAGGTAGCAGACTAATGCAGACTATTTAGGAAAAGTGAACAAAACCTCCAAATGTCAGAGATAAATTATGTCCTGATCATGACAGTATGGTGCCTGGTTTTGACTTGTCTTTCTAAAAAGAGGACCAGCACTTTGTGAGATCCAAAATGATTTTAAAATGGAACCATCTTGAAGATAATAATCCCAACTCTCTGATGGGAATGGAAAATGTTTTTTTTCTACAGCAATATAGAAATAATAATAATAATAATAATAATAATAATAATAATAATAATTAGTATTATATGCCTCATGTACCATTATCTCACATAACACAAATGATTTTAAAATGTGGATTGTTCTATCCTCCAGAAGATGTTAAATTCATTGAGAATGCCAAGGGAAGCTATAGGAGATTTCTTTTAGCAATCCAGATCCTAAAGTTTCTGCCCTCATTAATTCCTCCCACCTATGTTGCGCATTCTATTGCCATTATGCCAATATTGGATGCTCCCTTGATAAAAAGGTTTTCTTGGGAAGAGGGGAGAATATTGATTAAAACATAAAAGAATTCCTTCATGGGCCCTAAACTCATTTGAGATACAGAACTCAAGGGCTGAAAACACACACACACACACACACACTCACTCACTCTCTCTCTCTCTCTAATGAAATACAACTCCATCAACCAAAGGAGTGAGCCAGTGTATAGAGGAAACCTTCATCCATCCATCAGAACAAGCATTACACACATGGATGCGGAGTGACTGAAAAGGACAAACTGGACATGGATTAATCGGGACCTGAAATAAAAGGTAGGTAGTTCATGTTAAAGCTAGCTAGGCTGGAGGAAAGTTGCCTTCAGATGAGATTCTGACTTTTAACTTCAGGTCCTTGAAAGAAAGATTGTCTGAGAGCTGTCCATGGTGCTGCAATAGCTCAAGCCTAGAATATACATACATACATACATACATACATACACACATACATACATACATACATACATACATACATCCATATATATATATTTATTTAAATCCCTGGGCTTTAGCTATCAAGTGGGGTTTCCATATACGTGACCTGTCAATCCTACTATCTGCCGTATGTGTAATCTTTAGTCTCATTCCTGCTTATTTACAGAACCAGTTATGGTGGTTATCTTTCAGTCCATGGCTAAGGGATCTCTGGCAGCCTAGTAGTGGTAAGGAGCTGCACTGGCACACCATTCAAGTCCACTAACTGTTCTGTGGGTGAAAGATGGAAAATCTCGTCCCTGTATGGTTTGGTACCTCTGAAAAGCCTGCTGGAGGGTCATCTATAGTTTCATTCCTGCTTATTGTCAGGACCAGTCATGATGGTTGCCTATTGTTCCATGAAAAGTATAACGAGGTATTCTAATTTGGTAGCTCTAGGGTGGGGGTACAAAACATCAGTGTATTAATAAACGTTTCATGATTTTGATATGGGTTTAAAGTTCTGTTTCTGTTTTAGTCTTTCCAGTGTTCTCCACATCAGTATCCAGCCAACAGAATTGCAGTGCTGTCTGACTGCATATCTTTTATACTATTTTGAGTCATATTGAAGTAATGGAGCAACTGAAGATTCATTTGTGACATTTCTCCAGCTGACAATTCTCTTAACTCTACTTTCTCTCCTTCTTAAGAACAAGTACCTTACCTTCTGTTCCCTCCTTAACTTCCTCCCAAAGACACCCTAGACTACTTCAGACCTCAATAGAGACCTTGATTCACATCAATAATTATGCTGAAACAACTCCCTTAATACCATAACCCAGTTTCCGTTTTCTTACCTGGAAAATGTAAATAACATCTACCACTTTGCACGGTCTTGTAAGGCTAACATGACATAAGGCTGGTATGTCATCTAACATAGTATCTGATATACAGCGGGCCCATGCCATGTTAATTCTATCTCCCTTTGTCTCTATCCACGCTGCAATTATGCGCTACACCCATTACTGCTTATTTCAGCTAATTGACATCTATTTCTATCATTTACAACACAAACTAGTCCTTAAATTTAATGACCAGTAATAAATAGCCAATGCATGCTGAAAGGTGAGCAGCTAGCTGTCATGACGCGTGTAGAGCTTATTTTGGCAAAGCATACTCATGTAATGAACTGGAGATCTATACATTCTGTCCTTCCTGACCCATCTCTTTACCATTGTGCCATATTGAGATCAACCACTGTTCTGCACACACACACATCCCACTTTGTAGTCTAATTGTATGACATGCAAATTAACTACATTCAGGACCACCATCAGTCTTAGTAAAAGCACCACTTATATCTTACTGGCTAAAATAGTATCATTATCAGTTTATCAACAAAGGCTAACCAAATGTCCTGTCACATAGTAAACGACTGACTTGGGGCACCAAAAGTAATTTTTCCTTCCTAGAGACTAAAAGAGCTACAAAGCTATTGAAATTCTATATCTGCTCTACACAAGGTATAAAAAAATTAACTCATTATTATCAAATCAATTTCAACTCATCCTGACCCTCCATTCGGTTTCCAAGACTGTATATCTTAACAAGAGGAGACTTCCCATCTTTCTTCTGCAGACCTTCTAGTGGGTCCAAACTGCTAACCTGTTAGTTACCACTGCAACTACTCGTTTTTTTATTGTTATTATGTGCTGTCATCTGCAGCTCATAGCAATACTATGGAAAAAACTTCCGAACCTTGCCCTGTCTTCAGATGATTTCATTGTCTCAAGCACACTTCCCTTCATTACTTCAGTCATTGAGTCAATCCATCTCATCCAGGGACTTCCTTTCTTGCTTTGTCCCTCCATCCTTGCAAGCATGATGTCCTTTTCCAAGGACTGGTCTCTAATGGCAACATGCCCAAAATTTGCGAGATAGAGATTCAAAATCCTTGCTTCCAAGAAGCAGCTTGGTTTCACTCTCTCCAGGACAGACTTGTTTGCTCTCTAGGACAGAGCTGTTTGCTCTCTTGGCAGTCCATAGAATGTTCAATACTCTTCTCCTCCAGCATCACAACTCAAAGGTATCAATTCTATCATCCTTAGAAATGTACCAGCTCTCTGGAGACTATGGCTTGGATCAGTCACTTCTTAGTCTCTAGACTGTTATTGTTGCTCTGGAGAGGTCCCTAACAACAGATTTTCCCAACATAATTCATGTTTTGATTTCCTGACTGCTAGTGTTGACTGTGGAACCAAGCAAGCTGCAATTGGTAACAATCTCAACTTCTTCTCCATCTATTATGATACACCAATACAATTCCTTAATATGAGAGCCACAAAAAGTTTAATAGGATAGCAAACAATAAACGTTGGAGAGGATATGGAGAGATAGGAACTCTCACACATTGTTGGTGGGATTGTAAAGTGGTACAATCACTCTGGAAGGTGGCCTGGCATTTCCTCAAAAAGCTGAACATATCAAGGTTGGGGTAAGACTGAGAAAAACTGGATAAATTGTGTATACTGCACTGAAACAGATGAGGGAGTGAATAATTTAAAAGCGATGTATGATAGGGTATTATGGTTATCACAAGAGTCCACAATTAAGGTTGCATAGTGGAATGTACTTGGGGCGGTGGGAGGGGTGCAGGGGATTGT
>NW_006399766.1:8588608-8601159 GCF_000299155.1 Elephantulus edwardii | reverse complement strand
CACAAATGGAGATTTGTACACCAATTTTCACAGTAGCATTATTCACAATTGCAAGAACATGAAAACAGTCCAAACGTCCAACCATACTCAAATGGATTGGGAAAGCGTGGTACATGATTTCACAAGATGCGGTACTACGCAACATTTAGGAGCAATGATCTTGAAAATTACTATCTTATGCGGAACGAATTCAGTTTCATAAGGATAAATACTGCATCGGGCCATTATTGTGAAAACAGAAGGATAACTATTAAAATGTATATGGGGATCGGGGGTGGGGAAGGGGTGGGAACATAGGGATGAGGGTGGGCAGAGAGGAAATCATAGGGTCACGCAATGTGATGATGGTGGTGGGGGCAGTGAGGGGGGTAAAGGAAATGGGAAAGATCCGGCAGGGATGTGGAAAGACAGGGCAATGATGGGCATGTTTTAATGAGGATTGAATTTATGTAATACAATGAACGAGAATGATTGTATGAAATACAACGTGAATGAAGGATAGTGTGAAACACTATGTATATAAACTTCGTATACAAACCAATGTAAAATTTAGAAAATAAAAAGGGGAACAGAGGAGGGGGAAAAAAAACCCAAAACAAAAGAAGATAGCCAGAGTTAAACCTAGAGTTTCTGAGCCTTTCTCCTTGGACTGTGAGATGATTTCTTTCTATGACTGTCACTCCTAATTTGGCTAAAAAAAAAAAAAATCTTTTCCTAAGTAGGGGACTGGGTATTCAGAAACATGTAAGAAAGAGTGGGGAAAATTACCGAATCATATCTTACAGGCAAGGGGAAAGGTAAATTGCTTTCTCGTCAAGGTATATGTACTGGAAAATATGATATTATAATTCATTCTCATACTCTACATTTTACAGAAAGAATATTTGAATAGCACACCAGCAGACCTTCTCTGCTGGGGAGATCACTGAGTTAGGAATACAATCTGATACCTTCTTTGCCATCCTAATCTGTCCCTACTGTTCTTAACCATGTTCAAATCTTAACAATAAAATTAATACTTAGTAAGACACCAAAAACATTTACACATAGCTCAACATGATTACAGATCCAGGAAGAGCTAGGTGTTCTCCCATTTCGTCACCAGGGATTCCACATGGAGGGAAATAAAATAGTATGAGACTCTAAGACAGGGATCAGTTAGCATTAACGAATGACAAATATTTGTTATTTAACACAGTAATGACCTTTACCATAGTTTTCATTCCTTTACACACATTGTCCTTTATGCTTCTTTGTGATGACAAAACAAGTCTGTGTTTTTATTATGGTGTTTATACAAATCTCTACATCTGATTAAATGTCATAATATGCAATGACAGACACAGTGCACTAAATAAAAAAACTGGTGAAATTTAAATACAGTCTATTAGCTGGTTAGTTGCACTATGCTAATGTCAGTTTTCTGTGCTGGATAATGTAATATATTAGTATAAAATGTTATCATTAGTAAAAGCTGGGCTGTGTGTGTGTGTGTGTGTGTGTGTGTAGGGCATCTCATTACCATTGTGGTAGCTCCTTACAAATCTCTAATTTTTTCATGGTAATAACTTTAAAAATATTTTTTAAAACCTAGAGACATGAAGGCTTCTTCCTGAAAGAAAATAAAGGAACAAGAAATGGAGAATAAGGGGAGAAAACAAAAAGTTTGGCTATTTCCTAAGAGGAAATTTTGCTTTCTTTTGTACTAGAAGCAAAAATGGAAAACATGGGTTTCTATCTTAACAAGATTTGAGAAGTCTATTTTCTTCACAAAGCTTAAGAAGGTGTGAATGAATCTCCTCTGTTCAAGTGAAGGATGTACTGAAATTACTTATTCCACTCTTGCTTTTGTCTGCTGTTTGCATACAAGTTCTGCAAATCTGCCAACATTAAGTCACTAATCTTAAATTATGACTACATTTGCAATATATTCCAAACTATAATTTGAATTCACCTCACACAAGAAGTTGTAAGGTTCTATAACACAGCTGGAAAACTGAGTCTCCTTTTAAAGTGGAACTTAGTTGTTCCTGAGATATTTAACTGAAGGCTGAAGTATAACATATTGATTTTTAAATGGCCTAGCCACATTTGAATTGTTAATTTTTGGTTATATGATTATACCATGATGATAAATCACTGACAAAAAAAATCAAAGGAAGGAACATAGGAAAATCCTCAATGCTGAGGTAAAATATAAATTCCAACAGTCAAATGATATTTTTAAAAATCCAGCTAGCAAAAGACATTATGCAACTATTTTATATTGATATAATTTATAAATTTATATTATTTCTTTTATCAAAGTATATTAGACAAATACGTCACAAAAATCATATTGGCTATTAA
Source organism: Elephantulus edwardii (assembly GCF_000299155.1). Taxonomy (NCBI): domain Eukaryota; kingdom Metazoa; phylum Chordata; class Mammalia; order Macroscelidea; family Macroscelididae; genus Elephantulus; species Elephantulus edwardii. Next base: position 8,598,810 of record NW_006399766.1, on the reverse strand, counting down.
ATGAAAATGCAAATTAGGCACTTTTCCCCAAAATTTGGCTCATCCAAGGCAGATGTAACTTGCAGCTGCAGCAAAATTAGATTTGCATTCTTGACAAGCTTATAGTCTGCATAGAACATAGAAATTATAATCACCTCATCCATAAGCCTGTTACTGCTTATGCACTAACATTTAATATTTCAAAATTAAATAAAATACTTAATTCTCCTGTTATGAATGGTTTCAGCATGCTCTTATAACTCAATAGCAATTAGCATGCACAAGCTTAAGTACGTGATTGTTATTTTCCTATGCTCTCCAGGCTTCCTAAAACATGTTATTCCTGTTTTCAGAGCCATTTGTTAATGTATTTACAATTTTAAAATCCCAGAATATGGTAAAAAGCGCAGCATACACATAAGATGAGGTCTCCCAGATCTTCCCTGTCTAATTAAGAAATACCCTTGTAGAAAGCCTTAATTTTAATTGAAAAAAAAAAGTCATTACTCTTTGGCTGTCTCATGATAAATAGCAGGCCTTGAGGTCTCATTTTAAGGATGGCAGGCAGTGGCTGGAACTTTTCTGGACAATAAAATCTGTTGGGTGAAGCTGCAGGGACTAAAGTGGCATGATGGTAACAAAGCAGGACAAGTGCAATGGAGACAAAAGACACACTGAATGTGGACCAGACTTCCATGGTTCATTCATTCTTTCCACAAATGCAGACTGAAGGCTGGCCAGCTTCCTGGTGCTGTTAAACCTAGGGGATACGCTAGTGAAAAGATCCATCAAGTACCTTTCCTCACAGTGCTTGTATCCTAACTGGGGGGGGGGGTGTCTACGCAATGGCAGGGAGGCAGCAAATACATGTTATGAACAATAGAAAGGAAGAAACGAGCTTGAGGATATTGTTGCAGGTTGGTACAAAATGAGGGGGCTGCCATAGATGATGTTGGCAGGCTTCTCCTTGGAGGTAAGAGAACTTCTTGGTCAAAATCCTTAAGCCGTGTGGGAGAGAAAGGGAACTGCAGAACATTTCAGTTCCAGAGATACACTGCAGACTATGTTAAAGCTGTTCACATCAAGAGAGCTTTGCTGACTTGCCTTTTGTTTGGAAATTCTCAGAAGGTTACACAGTGAAGAGTTTCTCCTACCTCATCCACCTCCACTGCCTTTCCATTGTCTCACTGCAAAAAAGTGGGTTTTGACGTATTAAGACTTTAAAATTTGCTTTTTTTTTTATTTGCACTTGCTGGGTTCCTTAGCAGGAACTATAAACACCACCTAAAACAACAACAAAAATCAAGCCAAACCAAACCAACAAAAAAAAAAAAAACCCAAACCACAACCAAACAACCAACTGGGAAGAGTCAGAAGGCAATGGTTAAAAATAAGCACTGGATTTGGTACTCTCTTCATTAATGCAATGCATTTTATTTAGAAGAAAATCTGATTCATCCCTTATGAATCCAATAGGGAACCATATTTGTCCTTCTTTGCACAAAGGAGGATAAAATTGCTATAAGTGCTTTCAAGTCACACAGACATGGGTCTGCATGGCAGCTCTTTCTTTTCTGGCTGTGTGACCTACGCGAATGACTTCATTTCTGAGCCTCAGCATCCTCATGGAGAAATAAATAAATAATAATTGTGCACCACTATTGGAACAATACAGAGCATACTAACCAACTGGGAAATTGCCCAATACAAATATTAATAGTAATAATCATCATCAACATTACCAGCACGACCATCAGAACCTTCTGTCCATGGGCTCTCGTCTGAGTCTTTACTAAATATTTAAGCCTGACATTTTACCTGAAATTGCCCATAACACCCTCATCTCAACTGGATTTTCTTTCCATTATCTTCCAAGGTCTCGTACTCTTCATCCTATCTCTGGATTTTCCCACTTTGCTATGGAGATTCCTTTAGCTTTGTGGTACTTAAACCATATGAGGTGAGGCTCAAGTCCATGGTTCCTAGACCAAGGACATAATGCCTCTTATGATATATCCTATTGTCTTTTTTTTTTAAATCTTGTTTCCTCAGAACCTAATAGAGTAATATATTATTGTAGGAACTCAATACAAATTTAATGACTATGAATAAATGCCTTTCCCGAAATTTCCCCTCCCACATTCGATTTCTCCTATCTATACAAAATCGCATAGGCATGCCATCCCCTGAATTTCTAAAAGAATCTTTTATTGAACCAATAATTTTGGGAAATACACAGGTGACAATATAACACATACTTTCAACAGCCCACCCTGCTCTCATGGAGAAGGAGAACTTGAAGACTAGACTTGCTCACTAGTCTAGCAACTGACCTTTCACATTAAACCTGCACAAATTAAATAATGGCAAACTGTTTATTCAAAGAGCTCTGAGTGACATTGTGGTTAAATGTTCAGCTGCCAATAGAAAGTTGGTGGTTTGCACCCACCTCATGATTCCACAGGAGAAGAGACCTTGTGATCTGACCTCATAAAAATTAGAGCTGAGACTATCCTATGAGATAGTTCTTGTTGTTGATTGCTGTCAAGTCAAGCAGGACTCATAGTGACCGTATGAACAAGAGACTTGAAGCCTTTCTGTAACTATCATTGTTTCTCCAAGTTCATAGAGTTTCCAGAGAAATGTGGTTTAGGAAGTGGATACCACTCATGCTTCCAAAGAGGTTGTTCTACTGTATAATACATGGTTGTTAAAAGTCAGAACTGACTTGATTGCACACAATTATAATACAAATTATGGGCGGTCAAAGCTTCTCATATTAGTTCAGACTACAAACAAATCTGATCTTTTAAGTGTTCACGGCCTTGGTTCACTGATTAGTGTGCATAAGGCAAACAGCATCTTTAACATGATTATGGAGCCCAAACATCTTTATGTCTAATAAATTCTTAAGGTTTGCCAATCTTTTGTACACATCTTTCTATGAATCTTTCAATGTTTCCAGTAATAGTCTTATGCAGTATTTGTCCTTATGAGACTGAGTTAGTGCACTCAATATAATGCTCTTTGGATAAATTTTGCATGTAAATAAATTTAAAAGAATTTTTAATAAAGAGGTATCAATATTCCATAAATTGTAGGCAAAGAACTCTCCTAATCTACTTTTACTCTCAGTAAGATCCAGTATTTGAGGTCATAACGTTCTCTAGAAATCCAGAAATTCCTAAGGCAAAATCTAGGTGACACAATTATAGAAGATGCTGCAACTGATTTCCCTCAAGCATAGTGCTGTTGCCATAGAATCATCTCAAATCTGCCACCTTTAAAGATGAATTCATCTCCATTTCACTCATGTGGATTCTACCTTGGGTTTTAACAGGGGGGATAGTAAACTAATAGAAAATGAGTTGATCCTCTCTAGATGCCTTAATGAGACTCCGCTGAATTTCTCATCATATTTCTTGTTAAAATAGTAGCAAAAGCAGAGTCAAACTAAACCTAAGCAAGTTAATTTTGATATCACAGGAGCTGCTATATAGCCTCAAGCATTTCTGGCAAAATTAACTTACAATCTGATAAAGATGCCCCTTATTTATTTATATTAGTAATACTTAGAAATAACATAAAAAGATGTTATTTTAAAGTAAATATTCATGCTATTACTATCACATTATAATAAACATAGAAACAAGGACAAAACAGTACACTCATGAAGATCTTTGGCTAAGGATTCAAAAATAATGACACAGAATAAAGTCTTCATGGCTAAAAAGAATATTTCATTTTCATTAAGTCAAATTATATACACAGTCAGGTAAGGACATGTGAGCCTTTCAAAAATACTATCCACATTTAACATTTCATCTGCTTTTAAATATACATCATTAATGACAAACAAACAAAACTGTCACTAGTTCAAACAACACAATGGAGGCATAAAAAACGATGCGAAAGTCTTATGACCTATGCCATATCATATGTAAGTTACCTAAAAATAGGTTACTAGTAGGATTTTGCTGGCAGAAGGCTTGATACTGTGAATAACTACACAACTTTCATATTTGCAAGATTTAACAGATAAGGCACACACACATGAAAATACTGTGAATGGTGTTAACATTCTTAGTCATTGGAGCTTATGCTTGGGTGTACCCCTAACCTATGCTAAATTTAGTAGCTTTTAAACTTTTGTGGGGGAAAAAACCCCATCGGTTCTAAAAGCATTTGAAAGGGAAGGTGTTTCAAGTTCAGTATAGCATGCTTCTTGCATTAGTGAAAGGCTATGAAAATTTCCTGCGAAGTTACACTGTAAGAGAACTATACTGAAATGTGTTGGTATTAGTAAAAAGAACAGATTTACATCAAACACTGCACTTGCTCAATTTCCAAGACAACAGTGATTTTCTGTAAGTGAAAGGGTAAAAAACAGCAAATCTTCCATTTCTCTATTCTACTATGTTTTATTATCTCTCTGTGAACATGCATTTGCATTTTAGATAATATCTAGATTACTTAAAAATGATGTCTAAAATGAATTCAAACACAGGTCAATAAGACCAAGCTACCATATTCCAGCCTCTGGAAATTCCAAATTTGAAGTTCTCTGATGATAGGATTAAAGTGTCATACTTGTCTTAGAGGTTTGGAGGGCCTGGTGGTGGAAGAGTTAAGCACTCAAGCTCACAGCTGGTAACAGAAAAGTTAGCTGTTTAAACACACTCAAGTGTCTCCACGGGAGAGAGACTGGGCAATGTGCTCCTGTAAAGATTACTGCCTAGAAGACTCTATGGAGCAATTCTACTCTGTCACATGAGGGCTCTAAGTAAAAATCAACCTGATGGCATCCAACAGTAATCAAAAGTTTTATTCACTTTTACCAAGAACTGTGATTTATTGGTAGAGTTATAACAGCAGGGCATCAGCCCATTTCTTAATCATATATGTTTTCGGTAGTTGCTGTTAAGTTGACTCTGACGCACAGATGACTTTATGCATGACAGGCCAAAATATTGTCTTATTCAGTGCTACAGTCATAAACAGTGGCATGCTGACTTCACAGGCCCAAACACTAAAAACACTATACTTAGTTTGTTTTCATTAGAAGTCACAAAAAAGTTAATTTGTAAAATGAGAAATAATAATAATAGTAAATCCTTAGACTATGAAAAGACTTAAATGGAAGAACATGCTTGTAATGGTTTCATCAATTCTGAAAGGCTGTCATTTTCTTACACTATGTATGTCAAGTGCATAGGCCATCCTTTCCGTTGTAAACAGATGCTTGCTCATTGTTTTTAAAATGCTAAACATAGGGTTGTTGTTTTTTTTTTGTAACAAAGCCTCATTTTAAAAGTTCCCATTTTAGCGCCATGATCCTGGAAGATTTCTATACACATAAAAACTAAATAGAGCTAATAGGTGAATAACAGACCATAAAAAGAAAAAGGTGGCAGAGAGAGGAGCAAGAGAGTCAACTTAGCGGGTGGAGAGAGAGGTGGAGGGATAGGTGCACAGTCAGGTAGCTACAGAGACAAGGAGATTAGTAGATAAATAGAATATCATCTTTGGCAAATTATTGAACCTTTCCTGCATCAATTTTACTATAACTATGTACTGAGATAGAAGAGAATACAACGACATTACAAAGCAAGAAAAATAAGCCGTGGATGGATGGATTTAAGGGTTTTTGGGGGGAGGTTGTGTATGTGTTGGTTTAATTGTCAACATAAAGAAAAAAGATCAGAAAGTGCTACAAAAACTGCTCATAAATGTTTCTAATGGGTGATTAACTTTTCATAATATGTAGCTTTGATTTTGATAGCATTTTAATTTTTTCATAATAGCATATGGGAAAGGAAGTTGGCTTTCTCACTATTTGGGTTTCATTTCATTCCTTGGCATTTGCTAACTGTATGGATTTAGAGAATATGACTTTAACCTGTATTTTTCTTTCCTCAGACTTAATATGGAAATAATAGTGACACTTAACTCCTAAACTTATTGAAGAGATTGAAAAAAAAACCAATCTACATAAATTACTAAAAGTTACACAAGTTACAGATAGTATTATTTCCCTGAATTGTATGACTTTGGTAATTAGGAAAGCAAAAAAAAAAAAAAAAAATTAAGACATTGAAAATGAGGAGGCCAAAATGTATTAACATTTTTTGGAAAATAAATTTTAAAAACTTTTAAGTTTTGCAAAGTTTCACAACAAATAAGACTGCGAGGAAGAAACACTTTTAAGATCCCACCTATCCCAGTCCTGTGTTGATTTCTGGAGATACTGAGTAGTATTAAGTGTTTCTTCCCCGTAAATGTTCCTCCACTGACAAAAAAGAAGAGCTCTGATGGGCTATTCCACAGAGTCATGTTGCTATTGAAAGGCTCTGCTTCTCAGGTGATTCGAATTCACTAGCGACTCCTTGGGAGATAGATGGACAATCTCTTTCTGTCTGATTCACAATCTCCGAAATCTACTGGTATGGTAGTTGGTTCCTATTTGACACCAATTTGTTTTTTGGGGACTAAAATAGATTGTAAAAGATGATTTAACCATTCTTTACGATGGCAGATAAGAGCATTTATAAATACAAAGTAAAGTGGAAATTAATCCTTCTAAAAATACTCTGGATAACTAAGTATAGTTGCCAGCAGTGTATTTTTAAATGAACTTCACGTATACTAGTAGTGTTAACTTGCACTCATTTAAATGCTTCTGAAGCCTTCCCTTCAGAAGTTAATAACTTGTCTAAAATAAGTCAAATCGTGCAATTTGATGAATATAAATTGCAGCAATTTTACCACTGCTAAAATAGTTTCTGAGCATGACAAGAAAAGGAGTTCACTTGACTACTGTCTTCACACTGAATACTTTGTCTGATATGGTTAAAATAATAAAGTGACAAATAGATACACACTTTATTTTACAATACTTTTCTTTTAAAAAAGAGCTTCATTGTTAATAAGAACAACAGAATATGAAATTTGCAAAAGATAGACCATATTTGAAGCAAACCATCATTCATCTGTGTTAAATTGATCTGCCGAGTCTAGAAGAAATGTCTCCAAGACATTGACTCTTGATGAGCCGCAGCCAAAGTAATACACAGAGCCAGTAGATAGAGGCATTAGTGGGGCACAAGTTACTAAGTTTTTCTTGTCTGGGTTAAGTTTCAGTTAATATATCAGCATCTTTTTAATATTTTTTAATTGTTGTGTATCATCAAATCAGGTCTAACTGGCACAGGAGGAGATTGCCCCTCCTTATCCAGCAGAGCATCTGGTGGATTCGAACTGCATGCCTTTGAGATTGCAGTGCAGCTTCTTGCCACTAGTCCACCAGAGCTCCCCTCTCTTGAATTGTTAAAGATAAAAATCTCATTTTGTTATTTTAAGAAATTAAACCATGTCCTTTCTATCATTTAACCCTAACCAGTTACTGCCAAGTTGATTTCAATTCATGGCAAACCCTAGGTGTCAGAGATGTACTGTTGACAGTCATAAGGTTAACAATGACTGATATTTTGCAAACCGATCACCAGACCTTTCTTCCAAGGCACTCCAGGAGTAAATAAATTGCCAATGTTCTGGTTAGCATCTAAGCACATTAACCATATTGTACAAGCTAGAGGCTACATAGTTTAAATGTTCACTAAAAATGGCAAACATGCTGAGATGAATAATTACCAATTCTACTTAAATAATTTAAAAAACACAGAAAAAGAAGGAACACTCCCAGAGTACTTCTATGAAGCAAGAATAACCCAAATACCAAACTCAGTTAATGGCATTATCAAAAAAGAAACCTACAAACCAATCTCTCTCCTAAACATAGGTGCAAAAATTCTTAACAAAATACTGGCCAACCAAGATTCATTATAACGTTAGCAGGTATGCAAGGATGCTTCAGCATAAGCAAAACAATCACCATAATTCATTACATTAACAAAGCAAAGAACAAAATCCACTTGAGTCTAGCAAATGATGCAGAAAAGGCCTTTGACAAAATCCAACACCCTTTACTGATTAAAACACTCAGCAAAATAGGAATAGAAGACAATTTATTCAATATAGTGGGAAAAGTATAATTGCAAAACCAAGACTCAATATATTTCTCAATGATCAAAGATTAAAGGCATTCTCCTTGAGAACAGGGACCAGACAAAGATGTCTACTATCACCACTCCTATTAAATACTGTATTGGAAAGACTTGTTTGGGAAGTAAAAGAAAGAAATAAAGGGCAGACAATATGGTAGTATACACAGAAAACCCCAAAGACTCAATCAAAAAACTGTTTGACGTAATCGATCAATTTAGTAGAGTTGCAGGATATAAAATTAATATAAAAATCAGTGGGATTTCTGTACAGTAACAAAGAAAACACAGAAATGGAAACTAATAAAACAATAACATTCACAACATCACTCTTGGAAGGGTGGAGAGATAACACAGGAGAGGAAGACCCCAGAAGAGATGGACTGACACAGTAACGAGGGCAATGGAGGGTAGGTTGTGTCAGAATCAGTGAGACTGGCTTAGGATAATTGAGAGCTATTGTACAAAGGGTCATTATGAGTCACAGGTGACTCCAAGGCACATAACAACCGCAACTACAAAAAGACATACTTGGGAATAAAACTAACTACAGACACAAAAGACCTTTATAAGGAAAATTACAAAACTCTACTGTGAAAAACAAGGGAGCTCTGTGGCCTAGTGGCAAGAAGCTGTACTGCAACCCTGAAGGCCCAAGTCTGAAGCTACTAGCCGCTTTAAGGGACTGTTGTTGTTGTTGTTGTTATGTGCTATCGAGTAGCTTGCAATTCATAGTGACCCTATGCACACGAGCCCTAAACGTTGTTCTATGCTGTACCAAACTTGCCATCTCAAACACACTCATTCCCACCACTCCACTAACAGAATCGATCCATCTCATCGAGGGTCTTCCTCTCCTGCCTCGTCCCTCCACTCTCACAAGCATGATGTACCTCTCCAACGACCAGTCCCTTTTTGCGACATGCCCAAAATATGTCAGATGAAGCTTCAGAATCCTTGACTCCAGGGAGCATTCTGGCTTCACCCTCTCCAGGACAGACCTGTTTGTTCTCCTAGCAGTCCATGGTATATTCAACACTCTTCTCCAGCACCTCCCATGTGATTACCCAAAGAAGGCTCAGCTATGAGTCTGCTTTGACTCTACATTAAACAACAACTATGAAAAACAATAAGATATCTAAGTGGGAAAATATTCCCTGTTCATGGACACGAACACACAACACACTGAATATGACAATCCTACCAAAAGCAATTTACATGTTTAACACCATCCCAATCCAGATACCAAACTCAATTTATCAAAGAGATAGAAAAATGCAATTAGCAAGTAAGTTCATCTGAAAAGGAAAGAGACTAAGACAAGTACTTTTGAAAAATAAAAATGAAGTGGGAAGCACAGCGTTCCCTGATCTCAAAACCTACTACACACACAGCCCCCCAAAAAACCCTTCTACACAGCTATAATAACCAAAAAATCATGGTATTGGTACAATGGCAGACATAGGTGACCAAAGGAATGGAATCAAGAGCCCAGAAATTAACCCATCCACCTATGTTCAATCGGTATTTGATAAGGAAAGAAAACCTGTCAAATGGGGAAATAACAACCTCTTCAACAAATGGTGCTGAAAAAACTGGACGTCTACCTGCAGAAGGCTGAAGCAGGACTCACATTCCACATCATACACAAAAATCAACTAAAGTGGATCAGAGACCAAGGGGTAAAGCCCTAAACGATAAAGATCATAAGAGACAATATGGGAGTAAACTCAGATGGCCTATCCTAGGTATAAAAAGGCTTGCAAATACAGCCAGAAACGCACAACCAGGAGAGGATAAAATCAACAAATGGGACCTTCTAAAGATTCAGTCCATGTGTGCATAAAAACTTATTCGAATAGGGTGTAAATAAAACCTATAGACTGGTAAAAACATTGGGCAATGACATCTCAAACAATGGTATTATAACACAAATTTATAGAATATCAAGTTACTATGAAGGAATTGGCAAAAAATAAGGCTCCAGGAGTTGACTGCATACCGATTGATTTATTTCAACAAACAGACGCTGCCCTGGATGTGCTCACTAAGTTGTGCCAGGAAATCTGGAGGACAGCCAGCTGGCCAACTGACTGGAAGAGATCGACATTTGTTCTCATTCCAAAGAAAGGTGACCCAACAGAGTGTGGAAATTATCGAACA
>NW_006399766.1:8490207-8585798 GCF_000299155.1 Elephantulus edwardii | reverse complement strand
GGCATTTAGGGCTCTTGTACACAGGGTCGCTATGAGTTGCAAGCGACTCGATGGCACATAACAACAACAACAGAATATTATAAGGCCTCCACCAGAAAAAAAAAAAGACTGGTAAACCAATCATAAAATGGGCAAAAGACTTTTCACAGAGGAAGGCATTTGGCTAGCCAACAAACACACGAAGAAATGCTCAAAATCACTGGCAATACAAGAGATGCAAATCAAAACCACAATAAGTTACCATCTCATCCCAGCAACAGTGGCAAAGTTTAAGAGGGAAGCAAGCAATAAATGTTGGAGAAGATTTACAGAGACTGGAACTCTCATGCATTGCTGGTGGGATTATAAAATGGTACAATCACTCTGGAAGACAGTTTAGCGATTTCTAAATAAAAGAATGAACATAGAAACTTCCATATGAAGTTTCTATGAACTCCATAAGAACCTAGCTATTCCACCAAAGAATATACTTAAGGAAAATGGAACTGAGATGCAAATGGAAATTTGTGCACCCATGTTAAGAGCAACGTTATACACAATAGCAAGAATATAGAAATAGTCTAAATTTACATCAACAAGTGAATAGATTGAGAAATTCTAGTACATTCTCACAATGGAACACTATGCAGCATTAAGAAAAAAATTATTTTATAAAATATATCATGGTCTCAAGAACGTTATGCTGAGTGAACTAATTCAGTCTCATAAGGACAAATACTACCTAAGACATTATGGTAAATATAGAAGGATTACTAGTATGATGTGTATAAAAGTCTAAAAGGGGAAGGGGAGTAAGCTCAAGGAAGTGAAAATTGGGGAGGGGGGGTCACTAGGATAGCAGAGTTTAACTGGCAGATTAAGGGAGTGAAGGAATAGGAAAGATCTAATGGTCTGAGACCTCAAAAGAAGGTTTAATAGTAATTCTATAAACACAATGTATATACAAATGATTGTATGAAGCACAATATGAATGAAGGAATGCATGAAACACAAAAACAAAGAATGAGGTAAGGAGTTGGATGATAAATGTAGAGGGGAAAATTATTAGAAAGATTCTTTAAACCTTACATTGAGACTTCCCCAAATCACATTAGGCAATAAAGAATGTCATTGCTTAAAAATATACACATAATAATAAAACCTGCTAACATTTCATGTTGTTGTGTACAGTCAATCTGGAACCAACCCATAGCTCACCATCTGGCAGGTTTTCAAAGGCAGTTAATCATACAAAAGGAGATAGCCCATCTTTCTCCTGAGGAACCGCTGGTAGATTCAAACTTTGTGCCTTTGGGATTGTAGAGCATTATCTAATATTATTAGTAATCATTTACATGCCCCTAGTTCTCATATCACACCATTAATGTGATCATTTTGAAGATGACCCCAGGTGACAGGAATCTACACTTCCTGTTCACTCAACTGGAAGCGTGAGGTCTTTATGTCTCTTCAATCAGTGGTCAATGACTATGGGCTTTCCCTACACTGCAGAGTAAAATCTGGAAGAAGTCCAGTAGTACCTTTCCACAAATCAAGTTGGCTCTGGTAGTCTGAGGGCAGCTCTTCAAAAGAGATGCAGGTCCTGGCTCTAGACAGTGTAAGCACACTGGGAAAATTGGAAATCAACGTAAAGCAATATATGAACAGGGTACTAACAGGAAGTATCTCCCAAAGAAACGATATTTCTTCACCTGAGAGTAGAAAATCCCAATATTCAGTGTTGTAGTGAGGATGAGAGAGTCCAATGTTTGTATCAGATTCTTGTGATGCTGGGATGGTATGTCACCAGTATTTTAAATACCTTCAGGGCCATTCAGCGTGGACAACTTTTCAGCAGACTTGTTAGATTAAGAAAGACCAAGAAGAAAGACCTGGCAAAAGGCTTGCAAAATCAGTCCATAAAATCACTTGTGATCACGACAAAAGACTGTCTTCCATAGTGCTGTAAGATGAGTTTGCTAGGTTGGAAAACATTGAAAATACGAAGTCCCTACCAAAGGACTTGAAGATGGTGCAGGATCAAGCATTGCTTTTTGCTATTGTAGATATGGTTGCCTTAAGTTAGAGGTGACACTATGGCAACTAGAAACAATATTGACAAAGCCCTTAGCCCAGGTATTAGCCCTGAGCAACACTCAACTGATGGTGGCAATTGCTTGTAGTACTGTATAAATGGGAGAATGAGAAGAAATAACATCATTGAGAAGAAATGGAGGAATGTTACACTGGTATATACTTTTGATTAAAATTCCTGACAACAGTATTGCTTCAGGCAAGTTCACAGTCAGGTACCTCTCCAAAATACTGAAGAGCAATGATGTCAGTTTAAGGACTAAGGTTTATTTGATTTAGACTATAGGTTGTTGGGTTTTTCCCCCCCAATTTCTTGCTGTGCATCTGAGAGTTGGACAACGAATAAGGATGACAGAGGAAGAATTGATGTCTTTGACTTGTGGTGTTGGAGTATTGCATATCTCTTGGATTGACAAAAGAACAAACAGATATGTCTTGGAAAAAGGTACAAAGAGAGTGCTCCTTGGAACAAGAATGGGGAAGCTTTGGTTCTTATATTTTGGACATGTTGCTAGGAGAGGCTATTCTTTGGAAAGGAATGCTTAGAAAGGTAGAGGGAGGGTCAGTAGAAGAGGGGGAGATCCTGAGCGAGGAGGGTTGACACAGTGACTTCAGCAATGGACTCAAGTCTATCACAGATGATGAGAACGACACAGGATAGGGCAAGAATCAGGTCTGATTTTCACAGGATCTCTACAAACAGTACTTGGCATGATGGCACTTAACAAGAATTATACTGTCATTCAGGTGGAACTGGCACACAGTTGGCCCTCCAATGTTTCTGTGCAGCCACTGGTGGGTTTGAACCAACAGAAAGGCATGACCTTTGGTCCAGCAGCACAACTTGCTATGAAATATACTACAAGTGCTCTTTTTTTAAAACAAAAAAGCCAATAAATAAATTGTTGTTGTTGTTAAGTGCCATCGAGTTGTAGGTGACTCATTGCAACCCTATGAAATAGATAAAATAGAAAATTTAAAATATCATCTAATATAGGTAAAATAAATTTCACTCCTCACATTCTCAAATTAGAAGTATGCAGTGAAACAACTGTAGAAGTGAGAAGAAAACTCGCCTTTCCTCAGCTGTAGTATTGGATTACCCAAAAAGCAAAGCTGACTTGCCTGTGCTTAACCTATACTTCCACACTTTGCCCCATCAAAGATTCTGCTGTAAGGTCTCTCTGGCTTTCTCTGGACACCACAGTACTATCTTATAGAACCAAGCCTCTTTCCTAGTCCCTTACAGGGATAGGGTACCGAGTAAATAATGTGAAATGGTTCATCACAGATGAATAAGTAAAGTAAGCCTGTGCTGACCTTGCTGATGGGATAACCCAGCCCTGGTCAGTATTTAAGTAACAGTGGACACAGGAAACTGATCAAGTTTTGCAACCATCCACTTGTTTAAGGACCAGATGATGAAGCCACTTCTTCGGTCACTGACTCTGAAAGTGAGGTGTCTGAACAGTAATAAAATGATAAGCATCAAGGGAATTTCGAAGATACACTTTCGGTAGATTGAGTCTTCTGCAGGTGTTACATACTTAACTCACTGAAACAAGACTGCTCCTTCTAGGAAAAAATCAAAATGCCTTCCTTTTACCTCCATTTCCACAACACTGGCAGAAGGAGTTATCAGTGGAGTTCTTACTATGTATGCTGTTATCTCCAATATTTCCGAAATATTGCTCTGAGTCCATTGAGACCCTTACTAATAGGCAATGCAGACATAGTCATTACCTCATGAGAGTAAAGTAAGGCTTGCAGGTTTTGCTTTTGTTACTGGAAATTTTACTTTCTATTTTCCTCTTCTACATTTTAACCTGTTTTATTTTATTAGAGCAAAAGTTAACAGATTATGTTGCTTTTCATTCAACCGTTCATAGGCATTTTTGTTTGATGACAATGATTACAATTGCTTCTTGTTATGTGCCGTCGAGTCGCTTGCGACTCATAGCGACCCTATGTACAACAGCCCTAAACTCTGCTCTGTCCTGTGCCAACTGCACCATCTCCAATACACCCATCCTGATTACCCCTGTCACTGAATCAATCCACAATTGCTTAATGCAAGTAAAATAATTAAAATCAAACTCTTATTGTATATTGCCTTTCCTTTCACCTAACTTATTTAGGTTTTCCTCACCTCAAGTCTCAATTATTGTTACACATATGCCAATATTCCAAGTGTTCAGAAGGAGAATGTATTGAAGTCAAGAACTGTGTGCAGTTAACACATTTCGACTATCATCTTTAAAAACTGGTAGAAAATAGTGTCTAGAGACTTTTCCTTTATACCTCAGAGGAGCTTTTACTATATACCTACCTCCTCCCCTCTGACCTGTTAACACGTCTATGTCCTTATGTACAGGTATGCATACGTGTACGTGCACACACACACACACACACACACACACACACAATGGGAACCAATATAAAACTAAAACAGTTTAAAAATTTAACTCATTCTACAGAAGAAAGAAAGTAGAAGAAGTCTGTGCTTAATTTAGTTCAAGTTTTCTTTAGGACACACATATACCATATGACACTATTTCTCCAAGGTAACAAATGTGTTCAAATTGAAAATGGAGGAGTATTAGATATAAACACCTATATTTGGTTTTTATTAAAGATAGGAATGCTGTTCAAGAGGTATACTTTACCTACCTATTTTGTAAAATCTATAGTAATTTCTTTAAAATAATTTGTTTTCACAAAAGACAATTTCTCTTCTTCATATGAACATGACGTTCTTCAGTCTGGTATGGTGCTGGACAGTTCCTAAGAGCCTTGACATAGAAAAAGCTGAGTGGATATTCAGGGATTTTGCAGAGAGAGTTAAACTCCAACCCCAAAATACTTGACAACTTTTCACTTCTTTTAAATAACACAAAAACACAAACACACACACATTTTTCTATTCAACCTCAAATATTAAATTTTGAACCCTTTAAAAAAAGTTGATTTAAAAAGTGCAGTTTTACAGTTTCCAGAGAAACTGTCATTGACAATTCTTTTCACCTTAGTAAAACTACTGTCATTTTAAAACTAGAGGGGGAAAAAGACAAGTTGTTTTTTTTTTAAATTATAAATTCAGGGCACAAAGGACATAGAAATCACTATTCAAGCTAAAATACTCCAGAAAGAATGTCTTAAGGACTTCCAAAGATTTTGACATATTCATACATAGGGAAGAGCTTGTGGTTTTTTATTTGTTTTGGGTTTGTATTTTTTTTTTTTAAAAAAAAACCAACCAAACTAATAGTCTTCATGGAGATTAGATGTTGAAATAGATTAATAAATTACAATTAAACAAATATCTTTAGTGCACTCACTTTGACTGTGTGCCAGCACTCCATTAATATATAGAACACTGGGGGGGAAAACAGTATCACTTACAACAAATATGAAAGTTAAAAATAATATGCATACATTTGCATGTGTGTCAGAGAGGTGGGGAGTGTATATGTGTAGGTTGAACATAATTCTTCCAGTGAAGAAAGTTACATTCACTTTCTGGTTCTTCCCACCAAATGAGTTCTTAGATATATTTTGAAGTAATATCATTACTCACCAGTGGTTTAGTCATTTCAGTTGAGAGGCAATATATAAGAGGAAAGAAAGTAATGAAATTTATTGATATACTTATTATTTCCCATTTTCTCATTTCTACTGGATACAGCAGTGAAAGCTTCTCTCTATGGGATTACTTTGATTAATGAATATTTAAATGTCAAAAACTCATGCTTCAGGAACACCCTTGAAGATTCTGCTAGGCCAATGACACAGTTTTCACATTCAGTATATCTATTTCCCTACCAAAGATTACTTGCAAGAGTGCCCATATTTGAAGTTGGGCAGATTACTCAACGATAAAGCTTTTTTAAAATCAGCCAATCTTAGGTATACTTTGGCTCACACAAAATAAAAGAGAGAGCTCTAAAGCAACGCAGCAAAACACACTTGACGATCTGACTTCCTGCCATCTTCTGGCTTGTGAGAGTTGAGGCAGCATTTGAGATGAAATCCCCTACGATGTGATATTTTGTTTTCAGAACTTTACAAGCCAGACTATCCTCAGGAATTCAGAGCTTTCCTCACAAGACCAAAGCAACAGTGCATGAAATTGAACTCAAAAAAGAGCCACCCTTCTGTGTGACTTCTTGGCTGACACAATTTAGATATTTATAGCTTTACGAATGGGCCACTGGAGAAGAACTTGAAGGTTTCTCTAGCCAGGAAGGATTAATGAACGTGTGCACCTGGTAATTACACCACTCCATCTTTCTGAAAGCCCTCACGCTGCCTCCGTGGCAGAAACTATAATGAAAATGCATTGAAAAATATCAATCTGCAATTCCACAATTTAATCTAAATAATAAAACTTGGTATCTTTTCTCCCCACACATTCCAGATGTGAGAGCAACACTGATAGCATGTGAATTTAAAACATAGGAGCTGAATGTCATCCGACTACGGAGCATGCCTCATTTCCAAAGTAAACCTCCTGACAGAAAAGCGGCATGATAAATATAGCCCCCCAAAATGCAACATTCAAATGTGCAATGGAGCACTCATAATCGTTTCTCTTTTACTAAAACTCAACACACATTATAAAGAAAGAATTGACTTCCAGGTGGAGGCATTTCCAGTGATGAAATCCCAGCCCAAACAAAGAAAGGTACACTTTGTAAGTGGAACGCTATCTTACAAGTCCAGTTAGTTACCTTTTTTGGCTATCTTTGCTAAACTCTAGCTTGGAGTGAAAAAACCTCATTTATTAACTTTCTTTCAACTATGAATGGGAAAGAACTCATTCTATTCTATTGTTTCACCGTGTGCTAATTGCAAGATCAATTGAAAGAAAGGGGTGTACCATTATACAATGCCACAGTATCAAATGCAAATTGGCTAAATGAAGTTCATATCCTAACACGTGAATTGAACAGAGTAAAAGTTTTGACAACAATATCCCCATTCCCGAAACAATATACAATGGAGAGGTACAACTTTATTTTTCTCATTATAATGACAAGAAGAATTTTAATATTCTTCAATGTAAAGAATGACTGAGAAAGAAGATTTAAAAAAAAAGAGAGAGAGAAAAGAAAAATTAGGTAGGGACTCAAAGAAAAGCAGGTTTTTATGATAAAGTTTGATGCTACTCACTCTGCATTTTAATGACCGTTTTAGGAAAGTAGAAAGAGAGAAATTTTAATGTAAGCACCGATACTAAAAGTTAAATGCTGCCTTAAAACACAGGCAGGAAGATTCTCCTAACAGGAGTCTCTTAAAAACACCTTCTATACAGAAGAGGGCACAAGGGTTTTTTTGGGGAAAAACTGCCTGTTCCCCATAAACTCTATTGTTTCCTGATTGAGTATCCAAGGAAGTGGTCCAGGGGAGGGAAGCAATCTAAAATGCCCCCTCCAGAGGAGCCAAACAAATTGACTGTATGAAAGAAATTGCAAAAGCTGAAATTTCACCAGCGCTGCTTAAAGAACCTTACAGATTTGGGCTACTAGTCCTTACTGCTGTGGTTTTTTGTTTTGGGTTGGGGTTTGTTTTTTTTTTTTTTTTTTAAATTTCCTTACAATGATGTGTTTTAACTTGAGAGCCAAGAATTAATGGGAGGATGAAATTTTGAATGCTTTGATCTATAGCCCTTTATTCTGCCTCTAACTCGCTATTACAATATCACTTAATCCGGACCTCAGCATTTCAAGTACAAAAGCATCTCCTCCCACCTACTGCTCACACGCTCCTGCATCAGAATAGACTCGCATAGAGGCAGCTAGCCCCATGGAAGAACACTTTGCTCTCAACAGATGGCTTCCGGCTTTTAGGCACACACATACACAGTCAAGCACTTGCTTACCTTAATAAGGTGTGCAAAAACCCTCTTAAGGTCCCCAGGAATGGTATTAGTTCAGAATAGCCAGCAATGCCTCTGCACAAAGCTTTGCCATTGCTAGTGTGAAGAGAAAGAGCTGCTGGGATGCTGAATGGTACATCAGCCAACTTTGTGTGTAGCAAAGGCTCTAAAGAAAACCTGGGCTGAAGCTCTGCTGGATCATGGATTGGACTCAGTTCCACTCCAGGCACAACTTGCATTACCCAGTAGAGATTGTTTTCGGAAGTATTCAGAGCATATCTGTCCCCACAAAACACAAACAAGGGGACTTTTTCTTTCCATAGCAATGTTTAAAACAACCTGACAAAGTGGTTCAAAGTACTAAGTTAGTACTTTGAGTGATGATTTAAATATTGTCAGTCTTTCCTCTCAGAAAGTAAGGTTGTATCATCAGCACAGCCCGGGTTATAAACAAGTCTTTCTCCACTCCTGAAGCCACGTAGTTCAGTTTAGTTTCCCCAAACTGTTTACTCAGCATACATACTGGGTAAGTTTGGTGAAAGGATACAGACCTGACACATACCTCTCCTAATTCTGAACCATAAAATAGTCTTGTTATGTTTCAGCCACTGCAACTTGGTCTATGTAAAGTTCTCTATGAGAACAATTAAGAATTCTAGAAATTCTTTTTCTTTTTAAATGTTAGCCACCATTGATTATGATTCACAAAAACAAATGCCTTGGCACAGTCAACAAAACACAGGTAAATGTCTTTCTGGTATCCTGTGCTTTCAACCAATTTCCGTCTGATATCAGCAACAATATTCATTTCATATCCTCTTTCAAATTTTGGTGATTGTGGGAATTTTCTGTCAATGTATTTGGGAAGTAATTTTTTTAAAATTACCTTTAAAAAATTTTACTTAGGTGTACAATTAACAATATTGATTGATAATTGCAGCATTGTGTTGGATCACATTTCCGTGGAACAGGCATGTCCAGTTCATTGGCTAGGTATCTGTCTCTCAAAATTCTTGGCACACATGAGTGAACACTTCTGGGATTAGCCCCATTGTTGATACACCTCATCTAGT
This sequence comes from Elephantulus edwardii, assembly GCF_000299155.1. Classification (NCBI taxonomy): domain Eukaryota; kingdom Metazoa; phylum Chordata; class Mammalia; order Macroscelidea; family Macroscelididae; genus Elephantulus; species Elephantulus edwardii. Next base: position 8,576,774 of record NW_006399766.1, on the reverse strand, counting down.
AGTCTTTAATTCCTGGAGCATTTTTTCCCCTCCAAGGTCTACAGCACAGCTTCAAATTCTTCCGCTGACAACATCAGTTGTTCATCCTCTGGACCCTCCTGAAGTGGCTGAACATTAACCAATTCTTCTTGGTACAGTAACTGTGTATTCCTTTCATCTGCCCTCGTTGGTTCTCAAGTAGTTAGATTCTTGTGCACAAATTTTTTTAATATTGCAAAGACTTGAATTTTTTTTTCTTCACATATTTCATCTTGATAAATAGTCAGTGTGTTTTAAACTTTTGATTTTCTAAAAGCGCTGAAGAGCTCTGGTGGCCTAGTGGAAAGACGCTGCACTGCAATCCCAAAGGCATGCAGAGGCTACAAGCTGATCCCTGGGAGAAGGATGGGCAATCTCCTCCCATGCGACTATCTGCTTCTGAAAACCCATTGGAGGGTCATCTATGGTTCGGTTCCAACTCGATGCTACACAACAACAACAACTCAAAGTCTTTCTGCATTTCATAATAATACATTGAGTTGTCCTATTGAGATGTCCTTTGAAATCTCCTGTTTAACTTTTATTTCCTCATTTATTCAATTTATTTGTGTGTTTCTTTGTTCAAGAACAATTTTGAAATAAATTCCAACAATCATTTCAGGATTCTCTTTCTTGTCTTTTTTACTGACTGACCTAATCCTTTCATCATGTATGGTGTCTCTGATGTCACCCAACTCTTTTGACTGATGTTTGGTTATTAGTGTCCAAAGTATCAATTTTATCCTTTGAAAAAGTCTATTAATTCAAATAAGATCTTCCACAGATGCAACTGATGTCCTACTCCATAGCTTGTCTTTGGCGTGGTTCTGACTGAAAATTTTAAGCTTCTCACCTATCTCTTCTCATGGATGGAAGTTCATTCAATCACTATGCATTTCATATGGCAAGATCCACATGTATTGTCACAATTTTGTTGAGAAGAAAGGGTATTTGCCACAAACAATTTGTTGACCTTGCTAAATTTCATCATGCAAATTTGGGAGTAGTCTCTATCACTAAGGCTATATTTTTTAACTATCTTTTTTTGTTTTCAGATTTTGCTTTCTAATTATGAATAATTGCCTATACATTTTTATTGCATATTTGATAAATTTCATACTGTGGAAGTTGGTAAAAATTTCCAATTTCTTCATCTTTGAAATTTTTAGTTGATGTATTAATAATATAATTATATTAATTGGTCTTCTCTGTTTGCCTACAAGAGTATTCCGTCACTGGCAGCAGTGTACTCCAGGATATATCTTCAATGGTTCTTTTTTTGAGTGGTGAATATGACACTATTCCTTTTTTAAGCTGTTATTTTTGCCTGATACATCAAAGCTAATAACAGTTCATTCTGCTCACTAATGCCTAGGATATTCATCTTTATGCATTTCATCTCATTTTAGAAACACATCAGTGTTCCTAGATTCTTACTTGATACATTCCATGTTCTGATTATATGAATGGATATTTGTAGCTGTTTCTTCACATCTTTAATTTTGTCACATCAACAATGTAATTTCCAGAACCCTCACTCCATTACATTATTAAGAACAACTCTACTTTAAGGAGTTTGTTGGTCCAAAGTCATATTCTGTCTTTCAACCTCCAGAATTTATCTTTCAGCATTATAACGAAGAGTTTTCTATAGCAATTACTCTAGAAGTTGACTACAGGTTTTTCTTCTTTAGTCTAGATGATCCATTGAAATATTCTCACCATATTAGTATTGGAAAAACCAATATACAGCTTCTAGCGCTTAACAACACACAACCCACTACAACAAACTGAAAGACACTCACTGGTTGATTAGAAGTTGCTCATTTACATACACCATTCAATGAAATACAATTATTTGAGTGAAACTACTGATGTTGTTATGTGCCATCGAGTCATCTACAACTCATAGTGACCCTATGTACAGTAATTCTGAACCTTGCCCTATCCTAAGCCAGTTTCACTCTTTCCTGCACACCTGTTGTTTGTGTCATCAAGTCGTTTGCGACTCATAGCGATCCTATGTACAACAGCCCTAAACCCTGCTCTATCCTGCACCAACCGCACTGCCTCTGACACACCCATCCCGATTACCCCAGTCACTGAATCAATCCACCTCATAGAGGGTCTTCCCCTCCTGCGCTGTCCCTCCACTCTACCCAGCATGATGTCCCTCTCCAAGGACCTGTCCCTCCTTGCAACATGCCCAAAGTATGTCAGACGAAGCCCCAGAATCCTTGCCTCCAAGGAGTTGCTTGGTTTAATCCTCTCCAAGATGAATCTGTTTGTTTTCCTGGCAGTCGCCTACTTATCCTAGTTACTATGTTAAACCATCTCATTCAAGGTCTTCCTCTCCTGTGCTGGCCTTCCACCCTTTCAAGTATGGTGTTCTTCTCCAAGGACTGGTCCTTCATGGCCACATGCCCAAAATATGTGAAATGGAGTTTCAAAATTCTTGCCTCCAAGGAGAAACTTGGTTTCACCCTAAGATAAACTTGTTTGTTCTCTTGATACATTCAATATTCTTCTCGAGCACCACAACTTAAAGGAATTGATTCGTCTTCTGTCATCTTATTCATATCTCCAATGCATAGCAAGCAATTGTGAAGACTATGGCCTGGATCAAGCACATCATAGTCTTTAGACTGTCATCATTACTCTTTAGCACTTTGGAGAGGTCCTTAACAGCTGACTTCCCCAATGCAATTAATCTTTTGATAAACTATTGATATTGTTGCTATTTTCATGTGCTGTTGAGTCGCTTGCGACTCATAGCGATCCTATGTACAACAGCCCTAAACTCCGCTCTGTCCTGTGCCAATCACACTGTCTCTGACACTCCCAACCCAATTATCCCAGTCACTGAATCAATCCACCTCATAGAGGGCCTTCCTCTCCTGCACTGTCCCTCCACCCTCCCAAGCATGATGTCCTTCTCCAAGGACCAGTCTCTCCTTATAATATGACCAAAGTAAGGTAGACGAAGTTTCAGAATCCTTGCCTTCAAGGAGCAGCCTGGTTTAACCCTCTCCAGGATGAACAGATTATTCAAAATTTTCAGGGAATATTAAGCATTATTTATTCATGTTTTAGCAATTTTTAAATTTTATAGTAACAAAATCTACACCCCATTGTTGATTCTGACACATGGACAATCTTTGTGAGGTTTCAGGAGGCTGGAAATTGTTCCAGGAGAACTGTCTCATCTTCTCCCTGACCAGATTGATGAATTTAAACCACGTGCCATTTTATTGGCAGTCCGACACACTAAGCCAACAGTCTACTCCTCATTGAATAAAAAACTGAATTTATGCTTACCATATTGGGGGGGGGTGTGCACACACTCAAGTATACAGGATCTTTAGTGGGCTAGTACATAGGTGATTTAGCTATTAATCCAAGAAAGTGGATAGTTTGGAATCCACCAGTGGCTCTGCAGGAGGATGGACAATCCTCTCTGTTGTGACAGTTTACAGCCTCTTGTAAATATAGTGGAGGCAGAGCTATGAGTTGGTTCTGACTTGATGGCAATGACCTTGAATTTTAAATTTAGATACATACACACACACACACACACACACACACACACACACAGTCTTGCTCCTATTAAGTTCTATGTACTTGTTAGCTGCTGTTAAGTCAGCTCCAAGTCATTGCAATCTTCTGTACAACAGACGAAATCCATGCCCAACCCTGTGTTATCATGATGTAAATGCTAAATACTTGTAAAGACGCTCTGGTGACACATTCTGTACTGAGTTGTGCTAACCAAAAGGCTAGATGTATCTCATGGTCTGAGTCCACCAGCAGTGTTGCAGAAGGAAGATGGACAGAAGCCTCCTCCAATGGCAAATTAGAAACCCAAAGGCAGGTCACTGTGAGTCAGAAGCAAGAAGTGTGACTAAAAAAAAAAAAAGTGTGACTAAGATACACATACACCCCCCCGTCATATATACACATAGTCAAAGTTAAGTGTGTGTATAACATATATGTATACATACACAAATATATGTATATGTGGGTACCTATCTATTTACCGACCTATCTCATAACTTAGATCTATCTATGCATAAGGAGCACTCTGGTTTTATAGGACATTGTATGTTAGGTTGCTGAAAGATGGGCAGTCTCCTCCACTAAAGCTTTCCAGTTTCCAAAAATGCGTGAAGGGTTGCCATGACTTATACTCACTTCTATGGTAGCGTGCATGCGCACAGTTTAACATGGTATGATAAACTTTCCCTCCAGCATGAATTACTCTAGAAGTTGACTCCATGTCTTCTCTTCTTAGTCTAGACGCTCCACTGAAATATTCTTACCCTATTAATATTGGAAGTACCAGTATACCTCTTCGAGTGCACAAGACCACACAAGTCACTACAACTTCTTTCACAACTTTCTCAAAGAAGGTTTACATCCTCTACAACAACTGCTCAACTACTGGAAGTTCATAGGCATGTGCTTTACCACAGGAAATCCACAGGCTAGAGGGAAATCTTAAGGCTAGAGGGGAAAGTTACAAAGTGCCATGCATTGCAGGGTCTTCTTAAAGCAATCTATGGCAAGGAAAGGGAAGATGTGTGTGTGGTGTGTGTGTATGTGGTACGTGAGCATGTTTGTCAATGTAAACACGACAGAAGAGGAGCACACCTAATTTTACAGATGACACGGTTGGTGTGGTGGGCTTCATTGTGTTGTTTATGACAGTTTCTACAGATTATGATGTGCTTGTTTAATAACGGAGCAATTAAGTGCACCCAAATCAAAATAGGAAGTTAATAACCTAAGGAGAGCTGAAATGTTTATGTACCACAACTGACTAATGCATTCTTTACTGCCTATTACTTCACCTTGAAATATTCTCTGAAGGAAACCTTAGCGTGTGTGTGTGTGTGTAGAGAGGGGGGGAGAGGGAAGGGGGGTGTTATATGTATAGATTTATGTTAATAGGGTGGAGACACTCTGGTGATTCGCATCTACCACCCACCAGTAGTTCCCAATCTCCTTCTGCTGTGGTTTACAACCTCTGAAACCTGATTGGGGGATCGTTACAGGTCAAAGTGGACTTGATAGCAATGAGTTTTTGCAATACTTCTCCCAATTCTGAGCACCAGTTGCCCGTATCTTCAGGAAGATCTTATACACATCTGCAACCTCACCTTGGATGTCCACACCAGTAACAGGTGTTCAATGAACACTTGTCAGAAGATCAGATAAATGGCAAGTGAAGGAGAAATGAACGTGATATTTGTATTTTCATGACTTGAAATATGGGCAGATAATTTTACAGGAGTTGCTATTTAGACTGTCTATCTTTTCCATCTCCTATTTCTTTTCTGAAATGTCATTGGAAGTTGCCTTCTGCAGAGATTAAATTTGATAGAGCTTGATGTTTGAGGGGCTATTTCCGTGAGAACTCTGCAGAGCTATGACTACTTATCCAGCTTGGCAGATGAAAATGTATGCAAGTTTGATTCTCCCTCTGACTCTCTCCTTATAGATTTTATAATAAAAGAAAGAAGGGGGTCTTTCATTTATAAATAATCAATACAATATGTAAACACAAATCCTTTTCCCTTTGAGAAGCTCACAATCAGTCAGCTCTCAAATCAAAGTGGCAAAACCCTTTGTTGTTTTGTCTAATGGTGTGGTCTGCTTCACTGAGGTTGTCAGAGAAACTTGCGCAGGATGCAAATCAAACATCTTGAATAGCAAAAAAGATCAAAGCAAAGCACCTAAACATTGCGCAAATCTGTCCTTGATACTTTCATGCATCAGAAAAGTTGAAAAGAAAAATCAGAATAGGAAAGAAATGTGTTCTTCAAAATGTCTATCATTATTATTATTTGGATTTTCCAGCATATGCATCACTTTTTAAAATAGTCTCATTCATTCATATTCCTATTCTCATTCTCTCATTCATATATTCTCCCTCTCTCTCTTCTAGGGCAGTAACTGAATCGACTGTAAAGGAACACAAAACATGCATTGTCATCAATTTGACTGAAAGACTCATGGGACCCCTGTAGGACAGAGTCCTATAGTGTTTCCAAGATTGTAATTTCACAGTAGAGTCCCACATCTTTCTCTTAGGGATCAATTAATGAGTTAAAACTGCTTAGTGGTTAAAATGGTAAAAAACAAACACCAAACCAAAACCCCAAAACATAAATGCTGGCCTTTGAGTAAATATACAAATGCTTAACCTCTGAGTAAAACACTTGAGGGAGAATTATGGCTCAACAACCTGCAAGCTATTTCACCTTGTACAAGTTACTCTAACTCTGTGACTTCAACTCCCAGAATCATCATCACTTCATCAGGTGGTGAGCAGGCTCTGGTGGCTTAGTGGTAAGGAACGGCACTGCAAAAACTAAGGTATGTGATATGAATCCACCAGCCGCTCAACGGGAGAAGGATGGGAAAACTTCTCCTATGTCATTAACTGCCCCTGAAAACCCACAGGAGGGTCAGCTATGGGTTGGTTCTGACTCGATGGTACACAAAAACAAGCAGTGAGGATTGTTGTTGTTATGTGCCGTCGAGTCGTTTGTGACTCATAGCGACCCTATGTACAACAGCCCTAAACCCTGCTCTATCCTGTGCCAATCTCATTGCCTCTGACAAACCCATCCCGAGTACCCCAGTCACTCAATCAATCCACTTCATAGAGGGTCTTCCCCTCCTGCGCTGTCCCTCCACTCTACCCAGCATGATGCCCCTCTCTAAAGACCTGTCTCTCCTCACAACATGTCCAAAGTATGTCAGACGAAGCCCCAGAATCCTTGCCTCCAAGGAGCAGCCTGGTTTAATCCTCTCTACGATGAGGATTACACTAATTAATAAATCTGTATTATGGCAGTGGTTTTCAAATTTTGAGGGCACACTGGTGTTACAGTCCACTGGGAGTTATACTACCAATGCAAATATGCCCTTCTCTGATGGTTCGAATTCACTGGCAGCTCAGTGAGAGAAAAACAGGCAATCTATTACCATGCTATTTACAGCCTCCCCCAAACTCCTGGAAGGTAAGTTGAGTTGGTTTTGACTTAACACCAAGGAATTGGAGTTTGAGTCTCAAGCGTGGTTATTTGGGGTCATCAAATTAAATCCAACTCATAGCAAACCAGTGTATCAGAACAGAACTGCTTTCTAGGGTTTTCTCAGTTGAAATCACATGGGAGCAGAGCTCCAGATCTTTCGCCTGCGGAGCAGCTGGGTGGGTTCAAACTCTCAACCATTTGGTTGGTTCTGGAGTATTTGATAGCTATACTGCCAGGTTTTCTTTATCAGTATTTAATGCAATACAAACTATGTGAGAAGTTTCCTTTTAGAATAATTCCTATAAAGACCTAGATAACACAACATTTGTCAATTTCACATTTTCTCTGTTTGCCATTTAGTTGTATAAATTACATTCATGATGTTGTACAACCATCACTAATGAAAGTCATCAGATTTTCCATCCACAATAAACAGAAATGCAACGCTCTCCAAACAATGACTCACCTGAGACGACTATCAAATTACTAACTTCACAATGTCTACAGGGTCACTATGAATCAGAATGCATTCTGTGAGAGCGAGCTGAACGGGGGTGGTTCCTTAGATTATGCCTTTCGACTAAGCTTTCAAATAACGCTGATGCTGCTGAATTTGGGGCCCCAAAATGAGTACGAAGTATCACTGGGAAACACTGAGGTTATGCTATCCTTAGCATCCTCAAACAATAATGTATTTGATGCCTATTCTAGGGCTGGAGGTCTTGCATGGTACAAGTAGTGGATAACCGAAAGATTTAATGTTTGAATCAATACAGACAAAACCAAAGAATAAAGTCCTGGTGATGCTTAAAACAACATATTAAAGAGCAGCCAACGAAAATTATATAGGGCATAGCTCTACTCTATCACATGCATCTGAGTGACAACTGGCTCTTCTGTGCCAGGTATTTTGAAGGAAATAAGTATTTCAGAGTTTATAAAGGCAATATCCTGTCTTCAAGAAACAATTCATCTATCTATAAATTGTCTACTGTCACAAAAAACTTGAACACTAAGAACCAAAACTATGGACTTCACATACTCAGTTTACTATGTTAATATAACTGACCACTCCATTGTCCTAATAAAACTAATTTTTGGATTCTGGGGGCCTCTGGTCTAGGCAAGATCAAATGTCAGGAAAGCTGTGCATCAGGGTTGTTTTATCCCTTCTCCATACCTACTCAATACGTATGCAGAGCAAATCCTTCGAGAAGCTGGAATCTATGAAGAAAAATGTGGCATCAGAATCAGAGTTATATTCATCAACAATTTGCATTATGCTGATGAAAACTCTTGCTTGCTGAAAGTAAGGGGGACTTGAAGTACTGGCTGCAGAAGATCAAAGAATATAGCCTTCAGTATGGATCACATCTCAACATCAAGAAAACAAAGATTCTCACCACAGGACCTACAAGCAACATCATGATAGATGGAGACAGACTGTTCTTGTAAATGACTTGGACTTACTTGGCTTCACGATCAGTACACTTGGTCCCAGCAGTCAGGAGATCAGGAGATATACTGCACTAGGAAAGACTGCACTAGGCAGTCAGGGACCTCACCAAATTACTCAGGATCAAGGTGAGGACTAAGGTGCACCTGATTCAGACCATCATGGTATTTTCCATTGCTTGCTATGTATCTGAAAGCTGGACAATAAAGAAGGATGGCAAAAGAAGACTCAATGCCTCTTTGAGCTCTAGTTTTGGAGACTGGAAGCAGGAGTGGCATCCCCTTCTGAAATAGCTTGCCTCCAGAAAGCCTATGGACTTGAGAGAACTGATGAAAGTTATACAAGTGTCGCTATGAGTCACCTGCGACTCTACGGCACTTAACAACAACAAACAACAGTATGATAAAACTTTCTCTCAGATACTTGGGGCATATTAATAGGACAGGAATTCTTTGGACAGGGACATCATGCTTGGAAAGGTGGAGGGTCAGTGAAAGAGAGGAAGACTCTTAACGACCATATGGATTGACACCATGACTGTAGCAATGGGCTCAGGTGTGCCGGAGAAGATGAAGATGGCACAGGATAGGACAGGGTGCAGTTCATAGGGTTTCTGGGAGCTGTACTCAACTCAAGGGAACCAGCTTTCCTAGGCAAAAAGCTGATTGTACAGGGCAGGCATTTCTGCCAGAGACTTGTCAACTCTTCAACAGGAAGCATCAACAGGCAATTCAGTTCATACCCAGATGTTTTTGGAACCTCTGACCTCAAAAGCCTCTGCTGTTTCAAACAAGCCTAACATTTTTATAATAATAATGATTACTCAATGCTAAGAAGGACCCATCACAAAAAAGCTTTAACGTTCAAATTCTTAGTAAAATCCAACTTACATTCCCACCCCTCGTTAGAAACTAACAACTCTCCAATAAGTCTTTGTTCTACCTCAATGCAGACCAATAAAATCAACTCTGTTTTAGCAGCAGGTTCTATGTGCAGTATCTGAGGAGTCAGCATTTCACTGATGGAAGAAATAGATACGGGAATCAAAAGTATGCTCTAGTTGGTACCAAAGCAGTGATGCCAAAGGGTAGACTTTAGAGACGTTAGCCCCTTTATTGGCCATCCCAAATATACAATTTTGAAAATATTTTTATATTTTAGCAAAAGTTTATGGAAAAGTTGGGTTTCCACTCACGAACTGTTGCACGTTTTTCCTCCCTACGCCTTCTCTCTCTCTACCCCAGTCCACTTTGCAATGTACCTCTTGTTCTAGACTGCCAAATAAAAACAACTGTTAAGTACCACCATTGGGTCTTTCCTCTACAAACTTACTTTCACAACAAATTCCCCCTCTCCCTTCTAATCTTTTCTTCCATGCCTTTTGCTAGCATTGCTGATGCCACCAGTGGCTATGATAACATATGTGATAACGGTATGCTCTGAAGGGAGCTCAAAGTGACATCAATCCAGACTCGAGCCAAAATTCAAACTTAGTGACAGTCAGAACTGACTCATAGCTGACCCTCTAGGGGTTTTCAGAGGCTGTGAATCAAACAGAAGAGTGTCCTATTTCTCTTGTGATGCTTCTAGAGGATTCGAACTGCCCAAGAGGTGACACCTTAGAGTCAGTGATAGCAACTCCAACAGATTAGGCCAGGAGAACTCCCTGAGTTAGGATATGGAAAAGTTTCTTGACGGACCCGATGCCTGCTTTGAGATGCAAAAGATGCAGACTTTATCCAGGTCCAGATTTGGTGAAACACTTGATAATTTTGCATCCTCTAAAAGATCATGGCATTTCCAGGGAAATGTACAAATGAGGACAAGAAAATATATTTGGAGGAAGAGTAAGGGATGAGCTAAGGGTCAGGAAAATGAAGATAAAACCAACCAGTGAAAAAATAAACGCACACACACCGACACATACGGACCAAATTTTCATGTCATGTTAATGTGCTTCTCTCACAGCTACTCAGTGTGTCTGCCGACCAGCATCATGACTTTCACCTGGGCAACTGCAGAAATGCAGATGCTCAGGCCCACTCAGAGGGCCATATCATAACCCGCTTATTAACAGGTGATTTTTGCGTGTGTACACGGTTAGAAATACTATTCCAAAGGTTAGGGGAAACTAGCAGAGAGATTTGAAGCCAGCAAGGGAGTGGATTTGCATTTGAGAAAGGGAAAAAAAAAGGAAAGAAAATTACTCTGTTCATTCATTCAGTCAAGCTCTATGTGCCAGGCATTGACAGAGGAGCTGAAAATTCAACCCTACTTCTGGTGCATTAGATGAATCTCCCCATTCATTCAAGAAACATTTATTGCATGCCAGCTTTCATTTGACCCCAACAGAAATGGTGCAAAAAAAGGGTTGATTTTCAACCAACCATACAGTGATGGCTCTCTTTTCCATGCAGTCAAATTTGGTTGGCCAGGGTAAATCATTGACGAGAATCTCCAAGCACACTGTACTCAGAACTGGCTGATGGCTCAGACATGAAAGAGTTTCTTGATGGAGCTTTATAGCATTTTCATTACGGTGATATTTTCTGTATTGGAACTTGACCCACAGTACAAGGTATAGCACGAGCTACCAATCACTATCAGTTTTGAAAAGAAACAATACCAGATATACAGCTTGCAAATGTAAAATTTCATACTGGGGAAGATAAAATCAGCACCAGCTTTTGTTAACATATACAGAGGATTGTCCTCTGGTGACTTAAAGGAAAACAATACAGTGTAAGTATGCAGAATCTCTTTTTCATAATTGTCAAAGCCTTATCAGATCTCCAACACACTCTGTAGTGAGGGATTCTGGAGAACTAGCTGCTTATTTCATCCACGTTATTGTCTTGCCTGGTTTTCACAAATACAGTGGAGGTCAGTGCGTGATAATCTTTCAGTTTTTCAGTTACAATGACTACCTGTGATCTACCAGGCTAGACTCATTAAAAGGAAACACAGCCATTGTGGCTAAATATAAGGTTAGCATATCCCTGGTGCTGTATCTCTGCAGTTGCAGGAAACACTGGATTTCGTTTAGGAGTCCAATGCACCACTGGCTGGATGAGACTCTGAAATCCTGTAATCCGAGACCCTTTCTCAAATACTAACAGCGTTTGGGAGATTCTCCATATACCGCAGACTTCAGACAGATGCCCTGAGAAGACATAGATTCAGAAGTGTCTCCCGAGTAATAGCCAGCCTTGCATTACAGACAGAACTGGGCAGTAACGTTCAGCAGTATTGTAACATGTGATCACAGTATACTGAGTCTTGGATTCCTACAACTGAAGCTAGATGATAGGATGTTCTAGTGAGGAAAATGTGACTCTGAAAGCTTCAATGCTCACTTTTGATACCCATCAGCTTTGGCTCCTAAGTAACTTGTACAATCAATGTTTTCATTGATATGATCACAATGATAAAAAAAATGTACCTTGCAGAGCTGTCAGGGCAACTAGATGCAATGAAACATATAAAGCACCTTTCACTTAATAGACTCTTAATTAGTTTCTTAACTAACTTCTTTTTGGATTATTAGCCAAAACTTCACTGTTGTTGAGTGGATCACAACTCACGGGGACCCCATTAACTGTCTTCAGTTCAGAATCAACCCAGCTGACCCTCCTTTGGGTTTCAGAGACTGTAAATCACGTGAGAGGAGACTGCCTATCAATCTGCCAAGGAGCCACTGGTAAACTTGAACTGCCAGAGAAACGCTGCCTTTGATTAAGCAGTGTGACTTCCTACAGACTGTGGCACCAGAGTGTACTTTTTACCTGTATTTCCTTTCATTAGAATCGCTTTTGATGCACATTCGTTTGCATACAAATTCTGTATACAATGCGTAATTCCTCTATTCATATTGTGTTTCATACTATCTATCACTCCCATACATTGTATTTAAAGAATTAGTTATCATTGATCCATGCCCACTATTATGCCACATTTTCAGGTTCTCACTCACATTTCCTTTTGCTATGCTATGGATATATTAATTTATTTTATAATCTTTACAGATTTCCCATTGGAAAAACCGGCTTTGTAAGCTTTGTCTATTTTTTAAAATGTGATGTCTGAACATAAAGCAATGTATATAACATAGTAGACACTCAATAAATATCTGATGAATGGAAAAAAATGGCCTGAGAGGTAAAGCTACAAAAAGCAACAGTCATGTAGAATGGCTTAGCTGGAATGGCTTGCTTTTTAGATTTCAGTGTGTCAAAACTCATTGACATTGAAAAAAGCAATTCCTTGAAACTAACCACCACCACCACCACCGCCGCCAGGTCTTAGAAAGGAGAGAGAAAATTTGTTCCAACTACTTACAAGATGTCAAGAAAAGCAAACAGCATCATTAGCATCTGTTTTTCTTTTTATAATGCACTTGAGTGTTATCATGTAGAACTGTATTATGGATAGAACACAGCACACAGGTATAAAAATTAAGTAACTTCCCTGGGAAGAATCAATACAGGCAGTCCCTAGCCTACAAATGGGTTATGCTCTGTACATTTGAAAGGCAGCTGTTTAATGATCTGCTAGATACTCTCTAACCTTTCTGGCTGGATTCACTTCACTCCTACCTGTGCATTCAGGCATAACTCACACCCCGCCCCACCCCAGGATAAAGCCTAGCCCTTTAACAAAGAGATTCAAGGTGGTTAGATCTCATTGACTGTTACCCCCCCAAAAAAATATTTCATCTATAGATATAGATGAAACATTCTTCTAGGTCGCATAGCCCTGGTGTGTCCACTTGCCATACAGAGGTAACCTGTGGTTGCTGTGAAGCTGAACACTGTGACACTGATGTGTCAAATGCGTTAATGGTTATTCATGGCAGACAGTGTTTAGTGGAGCTCCCCAATTAAAACAAGCTTGGAAGCAAGAGTGGCATCCACTTTTGTAAGCAGCTTGCCTCTGAAATTCTATGAACCTGGAGAAACAATGAAAGTCACACAAGTGTTGAGGACTTTTGTTCATAGGGTCACTATGAGTAGCCTACGACTCGACAGCACTTAAAAACAACAACAACAACAACAACAATGATATAGTAAACAAAAGTGGGTATATATACTGTGGATATAATTCTGCATCATGAGAGTAGACTTTCTCATGGTTCAAAAAGGGGAGTTAAATGGGACACAGACATGAGATGCAACTGTGAGGACACAATGGTAGGCTTGACAGTCAGACACGTCTTGGAATCAAGCTTCTTCTCTGAAAACTTAACACATTTGCCATTTTGAACCAGTTTCTCAACCTCTTAAGGTCTGAGTTTCCTCCACTGTACCTTGAAGGTAACAACTGAAATTTTCTGTACACAATGTTGTGAGGGTTAAAAGAGAGAAGAAGCATATATCAAGAGTTTCATAAGCACTGCATCTTCCTATGACTGACTTTTAAAATTAGACTGGAATCTGTAAGTTAGGAGTGTTTATGCATCCTTGTTAACTCAACGATCTAACACATTCCCTGGCACACTGTTAGCGTTCAATATATGTTTGGTAAAGGCACTTTAAAGGAATAAATTAATAGGCATACTAAGAAGGGATGCATTTGAGGATAGGCAGGATGGCTATTAATAGCTAACAGATGATTCACTTTCATGTTCTTCCTTTTTCTTTCATTCACCACTGACAGGATTGCTAACAGTTATATTTTTCCCGATTCCTTCAAACCTCCAGTAGAAAAGGACAGCTGGAAAATTATAGAATATATATCATTTGCATCTTCCCCTTTTGTTATTTTCCCCTCCAATTAAAATCACTAGTGGTTTTGGGTTAAATAGACGTTTTTATGAAAAAGAACATAAAAGCCAACTCATTTACAGGAGAGAAGTATGAGCTTCCCACTACAGCATCTTTTTGACTTAAGTTATGGGTTGATCCTGCTGGGGCGAGGAAGACCAAAGGAGCCTTATGGAAGTCTTCATTTCATCACTGCTTTGTCTTCCCTGATCAACCATTCGTTCCCAGGTTCATCTTCCGATTCCTGTACGATATGCCATAATGGCTGTGCTGCCCAACCCTGCTCTAAGTCTTACCCAATCTTATACTAACACATGCACATTTAAAAAAAATAATTATTTCTATAACATACAATCATATTGTATATAATATATAAATGTATTTTTATATATTATTCTATATTTTATTCTTGATAAATTCTTCTTTTTAAGTAAATGTTCACAGAAAGGTTGAATTTTCACTCACCCACTGAAACTCATTTTCCTTCCATCCCCTCCCCAATTCACTTTGCAGTGCACATCTTATTACAAACTGTTGTCATATACGTAATAGCTAACCATCCATTCCTTTTTAAGAGTCCTTTCTTTCATCTATTCTGGTGTGGTGGTGGTTTACCATCAAGTTGAAACTGACTCTCAGTTTTGAAAACTCCAGTGGGTTTTCAGAGGCAGTAGAGTGTGTGGGAGATTACTTATCTTTTACACATGCACTGCTCTTATCTGGAATTCTGGGTAGTTCTACCCTCTGTCTTCTGACTTCTACCTGCTGCCCTCTGACATCTTGCTTTCAGCACTGCCATCTGGATTTCTACTTATTCCTCTCTCTACAGAAAATTAAGGATTATCTGGTATTTTTAAGAAAATTTTCACTTTATGCCGGTTCACTTACAAATATCTATCTTATCTTGGAAAGAATTTAGGCCGTCTTTATCATCTCTGAAGTGATTTTGACAGATTGGTATCAGATCTAGCTTTTGGTAGTTATAAGTTTAGAGATTCTAAAAAAAATATATAAACTTCATAATGAAATATAGGGATGTATGAAAGGGGTGTGAAGAAAATTGTTGGGATATATAATAAACTCTTGCTTAATGTAGAACCTAAATTTTCACAGCTGGCTCCAGTTGATTATTTTTCTGTCTTTGATGGCTAGTGCAAGTAATTGGTCCCTCTCCTCTTTATTGCCTCCTTCAACTATTAAGTTGATGCCTTCTCATGCATAAACATGCCAGTTTCACTTACCCCGGTCTTATAAATACCTGTAAAAATTTTTCAGGTCATACAAATACACAAAATGTCCTTTATGCTCAGCCATGTTTCCCAAAGTCATTCACATCATCCAACTCTTTTATATTTCCTCTTTTCCTCTCTCTTTGCTTACCCTGTCTTGCTGACATAAATAGACTGCCTATATAATCCAACTGCACTTTGAGTTGATAAGCTGATCTATCCTTGGCTTCACATGGGTGTATTTATCTTCTTTTAGCCACCAGATATGAATCTTGCAGGTTCATATCTGGAGAAAAAAGCTGGACCTCTGACCTAAAATGCACTAGAGTGTTGGATAAATTTATAACTACACATGATACCAAGAATCAAAGAATTTTTCTCCAGTAGGATTGCCAAGTCCTTGAAGGTGACACAGATGTGCCAAAAATAATGGGTATGGATGGAATCCATCACAGTTAATGATTTTAAGGCCTTGTTTAGAAGTTACTGCCTGGACAAGGGCACTTAATTGATCTCTATGAGATTGCATTATACATATTGTTCATCACCACACATAATTTGCATTATGGATTTGTCCCTGGAGGAATAAAGCATTCTCAATAGTCTTCCAACAAACAGCTTTCTCTGAGAACTAACACCATGTAATGGAGGGATTTTTTTTTAAGATTTATTACTTAATTCACAAAAACTATAGTCTTGATTCTTTAACCGTAACTGCATTGTTTCATAACTTCATGATGTTTTCATTAGCAAATATGTCTTGTTCATTGTGCATTACTGCTCCTCATCTTTTAATAAGTATGGGCATATGCTTAGAACATCAGTAATCTTCCAAAATTATCTTCCAGTATCAACATTTTTAAAAAAATATGAACATACAACTATTAGTAACAGAGTAAGCACACTGCATTGTTTAACTCTTAGTTGTGATAATTTTGTCTGACTCATTCTAACTCTCACTTGGGGAATTGACAAGTCATTGGAACGAAGATTCTTCTCTTTTCTGAGCTTGTACATAGGGTTCAAGTCTTCATCTTGTCTCTTATGTTGTAATCTTGCTCTAGTCAATTTGGCTTCAATCACCTTGGCTAAGTCAAACATCTTAAAATGGTTTCCCAAAATACAAAATAGAATTTCCTCACAGGAGAAGTCTTCACATTCACACATCAGGTGATGCCAGTAAAGTAACCCAAGAAAAATCATGAAAAATTGGAAATGAAATGTTGTAGGGTTTGAGGTAATTATGGAAAGTTTTCACAATAACTGTAAGTATGGCCTATCTATTGGTCCACCTGACCCTTCTCCAAAATTGTCCCAAAACAATTCTACTAATTAATTTACTTAATATCTATCTGGAGATGAGATGGGCATCAATTGTGCTACTGTTGCTTTAATTGAGGTAAGAGAGTTGTAACATATATCTGTCTATCTATCTATCTATCTATCTATCTATCTATCTATCTATCTATCTATTGGAATGCATCTCTTTCAACCCCAACCCCACATAGAATGGGAACACTCTTTGGTTTTGAGAGCAAAATAATGACATGTTGTTGTTCTTGTCATATGCCATCTAGTCACTTGAGAACCTATCAGCCTAAACCTACCAGCCCTAAACCTTGCTCTATCTTGAGCCAATTTCATTGTCTCTGACATCTACTCCCATTACCGCAGTCACTGAGTCAGTCCTTCTCATCGAGGGTCTTCCTCTCCTGCGCCGTCCCTCCACCCTCCCAAGCATGATGTCCCTCTCCAAGGACCCGTCGTCCCTCCTTGCAACATATCCAGAGTATGCCAAAGCTTCAGAATCCTTGCCTCCAAGGAGGAGCTGGTTTCACCCTTTCCAAGAAGAAATAAGGACATACATATAGACAATTCCTTTTTTTTTCTTTTCATAATGGTTTCACCAAAATCTCTACTTTACCAAATACCTCCTCTCTTTTATAGTTTCCATCTGAGAGTTGGTAACTCTATATGCCCATCAACATGAATATTGTCACTTCCGTGCCTGTTACTACTGACAGATTTTCATATTTCTCAAAGAAGAGAAATGAGGTGTGAAAGCATCATGGATACTTAAATAATAAATTTAGAAATCTCCATGTCTCTTACTCCTTTGTGCTGATAATACAATAATAAATATTATATCCATTCATCTCATCTACCCTGCAAGCTTTATTTCCCAGAATCCTTTGTCAGTTGACTTTCTAATGTGTACAGATAAAGGGGGAAGGGCAGGTAACAATGATGACAGATAGCAGTGTGTGTGTGTGTATGAGAGAGAAACAGAGAGAGAGAGAGAGAGAGAGAGAGAGAGAGAGAGAGAGAGATATGAGAATGAATATGAGAATGAACAAACCCAGGGCATTTTTCTTCCTTATCATGACTTTAGCGGGGGCAACTTTGAAGGCTTTTCCTTATTGGTCCCAACTTCCATCCAGAAATTTCTATCCTAGAAACCTCTAGCTTGGTAGTTCTGGATCTTCAAACCTGGTACCATCACCTCTTACCTGGGTTCTTAAAATCCTGGAGGAGGTGGCATCTTGCCATGCTTGCCTGCACTCAAGGCTGTTCCTTATTCCCATATTGTGGCTTTTTCAGCTGTCTCATGATTTCTGTAACTATTTCCTCATATCACAGTTTTTCTAGTAGAGAAGGATTCCTCTGTTTGGGTATTATTGATATTTTGGGTTGGATAATCATTGGTTGTGGGAAGCTGTCCTGTAACGGGTAGTACGTTTTGCAGCATCCTTGGCCTCTGCCAACTAAATGCCAGTAGCGTCCTCCCTCCCAGCTGTGACAATCAAGCATGTCTCCAGATATTGCCAAGCATCTCCTAGGTGGAAAAAGAATGTTTCCTGGTGGAGAATTGCTGCGTTTAACTAAAGCAGCTTTGTTTTCTTCAGTGTCCCCTAACAAGTATGCTTCCTAATATTACGTTACACCTGATAGCCTATGGAATAAGATGTGAACAAGGTTGGAAAGTCTTTATCTATTAATAAATAGAACTAGCCTTATTGGTAAATGAAATCTATTGAAAAAGAAATAAATCCGTATTAAAAGCACTGGAAACAGATACACTTTTATAAAAATGAGTACATCTTTTATAGTGCTCAGTCAATATGTAATATATCTTCCTTTCATGAATCATTGTGGAATTTTTGGAAATGCTTCCTATATGGGATGCTTTTTACACTAATAAAAGTCATATTGTTGTTGTTGGGTACCACTGAATGGAAGCTGACCATAGTTGGTCCTCCAGTGAGTTTTCAGAAGCAGTTAAGTGCCCAGGAGGAAAAGGCCCATCTTCCTCCCTCTGAGAAATGAATAGATTTGAATCCTGTGCTTTTGGAAATGGCAGCAAAACCCCTTGAGTAAAACTGGGCATGTGATAATTTAGTTAACATGGAAGAATATGTTAAGAAATGCGAAGTTTTAAAGAGAAGAAATGCTTAATAGTGGTTCTTTCCACACCCCCTAACCCAATATTATAATTACTATAACATCATTTGTTGTTTCTCCTGAGAATTCACATCTTCTCTGACAAGGAAAAATACAGCATTGCCTTTATTTTAATCTCATTAATCCTTACTCTTCAATGACTTTGTTTCGAATTTTATTTTCATTACCTTTGACATGACTTCCACTAGTGGCACAATTTAAAATGACCATTTAGTCACACACTTTTCACACTTCATTGAACTAGTAGTTGGTTTCAGTAAAATCCACTCAGAATTCTGTTTGCTTGCTGCTCTACAGAAAAAGCAATATTCGTTTCTATTTTACAAAGGGAAAGAAAATATGTGACAATATTAACATTCATTAGACACTTTCATAATGATCATTTACATATATGGATCAGTGAGTGCATACAGTTTTGTTTGAAATACATGTATGTAGATGTATATGCCAGATTTATATTTTAAAGTTGACTATTATCCATGTATTTGATAAGTGTATACAATAATATGAATAATCTTTGTGGATGATTTAAGGATTTTATCACTAGTACAGCAAGTACTAAAATTAAAAGTGGATGACTGGAAGAGATCCATATTTATTCCCATTCCAACAAAGTGTGGAAATTATCGTACAATATCACTATCATGTGCAAGGAAAATCCTGCTGAAGATCATTCAGAAATGATTGGAACTACCAGAAATACAAACTGAGTTTAGAAGAGGCCATGGCACTAGAGACATTATCACCAATGTCAGATGGATCTTTGCAGAAAGCACAGTACCAGACAGATATCTATATGTGTTTCATTGACTTTGCAAAGGCATTTGACTGTGTGCATCACAACAAATTGTGGTTAACCTTGAGGAGAATGGGAATCACAGAACATGTGATTGTACTTTTGTGAAACCTCTACTTGGCCAAGGATGTAGCCCTCAGAACAGAGCAAGGAAACACTTCACGGTTCAAAATCAGAAAAAGAGTGTGTCATGGATGTGTCTGGTTTTCCATATCTTTCCAATCTATATGCAGAACAGATAACTGGGGAGGCTGGACTTTATGAGAAGGAGTGTAACACCAGGATTGGAGGAACACTCATCAACAACCTATGTTATGCAGATGACACAACCTCACAACCCTGTTAGCGGAAACTGAGGAGGACCTGAAGTGTTTGCTGCAGAAGATCAAGGACCTTTAACATGAATTGAAGCTCAACATCAAGAAGACAAAGATTCTCCCCACTAAGCCAATTGGCAGCACCATAATGGATGGAGAAGAGATTGAGGTTGTTAACAATTACTTACATCTTGCTTGGCTCTATAATCAGCTTTGGCACCAGCTGTCAGGAAATCAAAAGGCGAACTGCATTAGGTAAATCTGTTGTCAGGGACCTTTCCAGAGTACTGAGAAGCAACAATGTCAGTCAAGAGACTAAGGTGTTCCTGGATCCAGTCCACGGTCCTCACAATTACTTGCCATGTATGAGAAAGCTGGATAATGACTAAGGATGACAGAAGAAGAATTGATGCCTTTGAGTTGTGGTGCTGGAGAAGAGTCTCGAACATGCCATGGACTGCCAAGAAAACAAATAGGTCTGTCTTGGAGAGGGTGAAACCAAGTTTCTCTTTGAAGGCTAAAATTTTGAAGCTCCATCTCACATACTTTGGGCACATGGACAGGAGAGATCAGTCCTTGGAGAAGGACATCATGCTCTGAAGGGTGGAAGGACAGAACAGGTGAGGAAGACCCCCAGATGAGATGGATTGATACAGTAACTAGGGCAATGGGGGTAGATGTATTGGAGTCAGTGAGAGTGGCTCAGGACAGGGCAGGCTCAGAACTATTGCCCATAGGGTTGCTATGAGGCACAGGAGACTTGATGGCTCATAATAGCAACAACAGTATTAGAGAAAACAAAGAAATTATGCCAGAAGAGCATAATTTCATCAAGTGAACATGAGAAATAAAGTTGAGGTTTGTAAAACAGAAAGTGAAACATAAAGTCATTATTTTAAGTACAAATTCAGGAGATTATCAAACACATAATTGAAAACTCATTTCAGAATTAGGTGATTTCAGAAACATACCAACATACAGAAAAATAAGTTAATTTCTCTGAATAATTAACAGACTTTGTTCATTCTACAATCAACAGTCATTTACTAATTTTTTTAAAATTTCAATTTCTCAGATCATGGTCCATGAAGACATGAGAAAAATGCAATGGAAATAGATTGCAGGGCACTTATGGATATAATGCAAATTTTCTAAAGCATTTTGTTATAGACATTTATGATTCATACTATAGAAAAACACAATTTTTAAGCTGAAGAATATGATGAACATTATGCCTTTTTTGCATGTGCTCATTTCTGTGTATGCCACAGAATCCTACTCTATCTTTCCTTTGCCTGCAATGCCCCCTCTCTGCCTAGTGTATTCCTTTCCTTTTTCCTAGTGAACTCTGTCACTTACTTGCTCTGTGAATTCCTTCTAATCCCCATAGTCGGAATCTTAGCTGCTCCCTGTGCTTCCACCACACCCCTTTTGTCCTCTTCCTTGTCATACCTTCACTTTGCATTTATAATCTATAGTAGGCTGTGATTTTATAAGGTGGAAGCCCATCACAGGCAGAGACCATCAAACTATTCCATCTTCTATTCATGGGGCTAATTCCTTAACAACCGTACTCCTCTCTAGCTGTCATGTGAAGTATGTTTATGACATTTAATTGAATGGAAGAGTTTTCACGAATCCACACAGGGAAATGAGGTATGACTGTAAGGTTTTACATGGTAATTGCCAGTCTGAGGATCAAAGCAAAGATCACATAGTATCTTAAATATAACACAGTTTGAAGGGGTGACAATGAGTGGAATAATCTGGAGAATTACTTATTAATGATTTCCTTTTAAGGACTTTAAAACATCTTAAGAGTATTTTCTTCATTGTGGTCCAAATTCCTTTTTAGGATGAGATATCTGACAGTTCTGTGTTTTTATGCATGCCTGGGAGCGAATGAGACTCTGTGCATGTGTGTGTAATCCCCAAACCAAAGCCACTTCTGACAAGTCAATTCTAACTCATCAAAACCACTCAATGACCTTCCAATAGAAATCATTACAGGAGGAAACTGTTTTCTTTTTCTCCAGCAGCACTGCTGGTGGATTAGAACTTCCAATCCTTTATTATGTTGTTGTAGTTTACCATGAAGTCAGAACAGACCTACAGCTGACACTGTATCAGATTTCCAGGGTAGATAGATAGATAGATAGATAGATAGATAGATAGATAGATAGATAGAAAAATACAGATGAATAGAGAGAGATACAGGAAATAACAAGTGTGTATACTTTTACAATTTTAGCAGCATACAGCTTCTTAATATATATTATTCTTAATAATCTGTTACCACAAAAGAATGGTCACTGGAGATAAAAGACACTCCTAATGAGCCCAACTCTATACCATGAGATAGAGGTTACATGTACACATGAGCTAAAAATCAAGATGATACTAAAAAATTAGAGGGATTTTTCCTAGAGACACAGTTACTAAGCAGGTAATTTTCTTTCTCTATGTGTCTGATAGTTCTTGAAGAGCCTTTTCATACACTGGACTAATTAATTAAAAGGGAGCTCTAGTGGCTGAGTGGTAAGCAAGTGTGCTCCCAACCCAAAGGTATGTGACTCGAATCCACCAACTGGAATGACAAGGTATCTCTGGTGGCCTAGGGGTTGTGTTCCCAAGGTGCCATTCTCTGACAGTTCAAATCCACCATTTGCTTGGTAGGAGGAAAATGGACAATCTTCTCCTAGGTGATTTACTGCCTCTGAAAGCCCCCCAGAGGGTCAGATAGGAACTGGTTCCAACTATACAGTATTTAATAACAACAATTAAAATATTTTTACTCTAAGGCCATCTGATTCTTCTGAATCTACATATGACTTACAAAATAATTTTTTTTAAAAAGAAGAGCTATCTCCTTCTGTTAACTGGCGTGTGATCAACTGATAGTTACACTATTTGGTTCTCTCTCTAGATAGAATTGTTAAGTAGCATATACTGTTAAGAGAAGCATATATGAGTAAAGTAATAGGTATATTGCTATTATACTACTGCTTTGAATTACCATTTTCAAGGTGAGTAGAAATAAACATATTGGGTACAAAGGCATAGAAACTCATTGTTCATGGCCACAGAACATGTGGAAAGAGAAAAATTTAAATTTAGATTAAGGGATGTTAATTTAGGCAAATTACGAATTTTGTGAGTTAGTTGATTAAGCACTGTAAAGGTCTAAAAAACCGGACCTATTATCATTAGAATTCACCTGTCAGGAAGAAAATAGTAGCAAACCTTTGACTTTTTCTTTTCTGTGGAAGGAAGTTCTTAAGACAAGAAACAGGACTGACCTAGAGGTTTCCAAATTTGCTCCTTACTAATGTTAGATAACAAGGTATCTCTGGTGGCCTAGTGGGTAGGGAGCTATACTTCCAAAGTGGCACCACTCTGGAAATTCAAATCCATGATTAGCTCCATGGATAAAGATGGGCAAACTCCTCCCATAAGGTGTTGAATTTCTGAAAACAGGATTGATAATCGGCTATGTGTTGGTGCCAACTCTATGGCTAAGAGTTTGAGTTATTGAGTATTGGAAGAGAGAGAAAAGAATGGAAAGCACATATCTTTAAGGTGGTATATTCACTGTTTTTGCCCCTCTTTAGTTAATTTACTAATTATAGAGTTCCTCAAACAGATGACTCACGGGAGCACATAGTCAGTACTAAACCAGAGATCAGGAAACTATAGCCCTCAGGCCCAATCTGGTCCATTGACTGTTTCTTGAAGATAAACTTTCATTGGAACACAGCCATACATTCTCATTTGGGAGACTATATGTCATGCAAAGCCTTAAATATTTACTATGTGGTCCATTTACAAGGATTTCTACTGTCAGAGTGGTTAAAAACTGGGCTGCTAACTGAAGAAGTATGAAGCAACTAGCTTGCTCTGAAGGAAAAAGATGTAGCAATTACTTCCATAGAGATTGGTGCTGTTGTCAGGAGACATCAAGTCACGTACAGCTCATAGCAACCCTATGATCAACAGATCTCAACCCTGTCCTACCCTGTGCCATCCTCACATTCACTGACAAACTCAATCCTGTTGATAGTGTCATTGTGTCAATCCACCTTGAGGTTCTTCCTCTCCTTAAGTGTTCCTCTAACTTTCTAAGATAATGTCCCTCTCCAAGGAATAGCCTCTCCTAGCAACATGTCCAAAGTATGTGAGACCAAGTTTTACTATCTTTGCCTCCAAGAAGCACTCTAGCTGCACTTTCTCCAACACATATCTGTTGGTTCTTTTGGCAGTCCATGGGATATTTAGTACTCTTCTCCAATATCACAAAGACATCAATTCTTCTTCAGACATCTTTGTTCATTGTCCAGCTCTCAGAGACATACATAGCAAGTGACTAAAGATTACATCATTGGAAATGCTAAAGAGAAGTTCTAGTCTGCCCTTCATTGTCCATATAAGTCAGAATTTACCAGATGTCAGTAGATTGAGTTCGTTCTCCTTTAACTCTTTACATAATAAGTTTGCTGACCCTTGCTGTAAAGAAACGGCACCATCTGAAGCTTAGAAAACTTTAAAAAGAAACAAATTCATAAAACAACTGCTCACATGCAGTTTATTTTAAAAGTAAAAATTTATTTTTTTTCCCTTCCATACATTCTACTTCCCTCTGGAAGGAACATAGTTTCCAAATTCAAACAGCAACAAAAGCAGAAGCAATCTGGTCTGGGTGCACGCTTACATGAATAACTTGTGAAGGTTTGAATATACTTCTTGGCAACATGCAGTATGTTAGAAATCTAGAAATATGTCTGCCTGGTACCTGTGAGGGGGAATATATGGAGAGTCTCTTTTGAAAGTTTTCAAAGATTTATTTTCTATTCTGGAGGCAGTTTAGTATAAAGAGTTGAAGGTTACATAAAAATACAGCAACCGGCATTCTTAGAATGGCTATTCTCCAGCGGAGCATTTGGCCCCAAGACAAGACATGTTAGATATCAATAAAAAGCAAATAAAATTGGTCAATATATACTTAGCATATTAGGCTCAAGAAGATGTATGTTTAAATCTAGTACTTCAAACAAATCTATCTTTATGAATCCTATGCTATTTTTTAGCCTTTCCATCTTCTTTAAAGGTTAGACTCAGGTTCTTTTTAAAAAAAGTTATTTTTTTATTTGCATGCATTCATTGTTGCACACTTTCCCTCCCTGCTCCCCCTGCCCACCAGTTTGCTTTTCTCTTTGAAGTAAAAAAAAATAAAATTCTCTCATTGTTATATAATCTCCCAATCCACACCACCATGCAGCTTTCATTCTGAATTCTTGTCATAATAATACCCAATCATATATTCCTCCTAAATAGTTCTCTCCTTCATCTGTTTCAACGCAGTATATATTATTTATCACCTCTTAGTTTCTCCCCAACTCCAATGTCAGTCCCACTTTACAACAGTGGCACCATGCAGTATTTGTCTTCTTGTGACTGAGATATTTCACTCAGCATAGTGTCCTCCAGGGTCACTCATTTTCTATACTATTTCATGAGATCCTTGTTTTTCAATGCAGCATAGTATTCCATTGTGTGAATATACCACAGCTTCTCTTTCCATTCATTTGTTGATGGGCACTTGGGTTGTTTCCAACTCTTTGTTATTGTGAACAAAGCAGCAATAAACATGGGTGAGCATATAAGTGCTTGGGTGCAGTTATGGTTTCTTTAGGGTATATTGCCAGTAGTCGAATTGCTGGGTCAAATGGTATTTCTATTTCCAACATTTTGAGAAAGCGCCATACTGCCTTCCATAGTGGTTGCACCATGTTATACTCCCACCAAGAGTGAATAAGGGTTCCACAACCTTGTCAGCTTTTGTTGTTTGCAGTTCTGTTAAATTTTGCTATTCATACTGTGGTGAGATGATATCACATAGTTGTTTGACTCAGACTCTTTGGAATTTGATGTATCAATGACTTTATATATCACAGACCCTATATTTCATACCGAAAAATTATTTCATGACTGTCACCTTGGAATTCTGTTGGATACCTAAGTGACATAAGCTAATCTCTCCATTTTAGAAATCATTGAGACATTCTGAAACTTCCATGGAGGGAGTATCATTTTAATGAAAGTATTATATAGGCTTTAGACATCTTTCAGAATTAGGCTAAGAATAAACTTAAATGAGTTATCACATGATGCACTTAAAAGACAAGTTGTAGAAATATTGCATCTTCTCCCTAACAATGTAACAAGTATCCTGGGTCTCTAAATCTACTCTAAATAGGCAAAGCTACTTCTTTATTTAGTACCTTGACTCCAGTTAGTCTGTTCCTGAAATGTTTTGCCCTAGATTGTTATGTGGCTGGTGCCTTAGAAATCACATGTTTATTGCAGCTTTGTTCACAATAGCAAGGAGTTGGAAACAACCTAAGTGCCCATCAACAAACGAATGGCTAGAGAAGCTGTGGTATATTCGCACAACGGAATACTATGTTGCATTAAAAAACAAGGAACTCATGCAATATTATTCAAAATGGTTGACTCTGGAGAACATTATGCTGAGTGAAATATCCCAGTCACAAAAGGACAAATATTACATGATGCCACTGTTGTAGAATGGGACTAACCTTGGGGTTGGGGAGAGACTGCGTAAGATGGGTTCAATAATGTATACTGCACTGAAACAGAGGAGGGAGAAAACTGTTTAAAAGAGATATATAACTAGGTATTTCTGTCATCACAGGAGACTAGAGCGAGGGCTACATGGTAGAGGGGACCTGGGGGAGGGTTTGTAAAACAATGAAAGAATCTTTTCTTTTACTTTTCCATAATTTTTGACTCATGTACTTATAACTGGTTAGTCAAATTTGTGTCTTCTAGGTTGCAACACCCCCATGATACATCTTCAAGGATATGAACATGTACGGCCAAACACAATCAATAAGAGTGCATCTAAATTCCAAAATCAATCTCCATAATAGTCTATGTGTTTCCTACTGCCAAAGGGGCCCTTTAGAGTAGTGAGAGAAGATCTTCACCCTGAAACCCACAGCGTCCCTTTTCAGCAGGAAGTAGCTAAGAGAATACGCCATCCCCTTTTCCTTATGAATCAGGGTGAAGTCTCTCTCAGGGAGGAGTGATAGGGAATGGCAAAGGACACACCGACAAAGGAGATTGATCAGAACTGACTTTGACAAGCACTGTGGCAATTGGACAATTAAAACAGACATTCGGATGGCGGGGAAGAAGAACAAACTGGGGAGGAGGGTGGAGAGAATGGTGCAGCAATGAAGGAGTGAAAGCCCAGAATCCCTGTGAATGTTCATTGAAACTAATAAAATTTAATAATAATAATAAAAAAGAAATCACGTTCTTAAAAATCACCCCCTTTGTGAGAAAATAAAACAATTTCCAAGTCTTTCAAACTCCTAATCCTTTGCACAGTTCCAAATTTCTGACAGAATTGTTTCTCATTCCACTTGTCTAAGTTCTGCTTTCAAAATATGAACTTTATAAAAAATAGGGACCTATTTTATCTTGCATATAGGGTGAAGATCATAGTTTGAAATATGTGGACATTCAATTTGGTTCAAGTATGGTATTAAGTGTGGACAGAAAAGAGAAAAAAACATTTTCTCCCTGGGCTTTATGTGCTCCTAATCTAGTTGGCAAAATGTTTAAATATTAATAATGTGATTATACCAGTTCAACAAATATTCATTAGGTTAATAAAGCAAGTATCATTAGAACATACAGGGTGGGAAAATGTACTAATTTTCCAAATTCAGTGATGGTGAATTTAGGGAAGAATTATTGTATGTGACATTTTAGTTAAGTATAAAAATGGAAGTAGATGATGAAAGCAATAGTCAAATGCTTGTTAAAAATGCACTGATATTGGGGAGCTCTGGTGGCCTAGTGGCAAGGAGCTGCAACTACAATCCCAGAGGCGAACAGTTCAAATCCACCAGACGCTCTGCCGGGGAAGGAGGGACAATCTCCTCCTGCACCAGCCAGATCTGATTTGACAGTACACGCATGCAAAAATTATTTTAAAAAATGCACTGATATAAGAGGTGATATGTCCTTTATTTGGCCACCTCTCCTCTTGAAATCCACATTAATTTTTGTGACTGCTTGCTGAGCCTTTCACATAGAAATTTTGCAGATAACTCAAAACTAAAAAATTAAAACCCAAACTTATCCTCTCTCTACCTAAATCTATTTCTCCCACTTTATTGTGTATTTAATTGGTTCACTGATCACATACTTCCTGAGATGTTCTTTTCCCATCTTAGTAAATGACAGCACCATCTCCCTATGAAAACTGATAATACACATATTCATTCCTTGAGACTATACTCCACACCCATTGAATGTATAATCAAACGCTGACGACTCTAGCTCCTGTATTTTCCTCCCATTTGACAAGGCATTTGCAGTATCTCTGGTATTATTTATGGAAGGTCATCATCACTTTTTGTCAGGTTATAAGTCTTTCTGTCCCTCCCAGTCTTACCTCCCTGTGGCCCATTCTTAGAATTTCAGTAGAAATGATTCTCTCTAAATAACAATCCCATGATTCTTGCTTGCTAAACTCAACATAAGAAATCTCTTGAAGCTTGAAATTAAAGAATAAATATTAAAAGAAGATAAAAGAGGATCTAGCTTTAATACCCACTTGAGCTTGATTTCTTGACCCTCTCCTTTCTAAATCTACTAAGCTGTCACAATAATTATCTTTGGTTCCTTTAATGTGTGATTTTCTTCTATCTAGACAATGTCAGGTACCAAACCCTCTGTGTGATAATATGTTCTCAATATTTTTGGATGGCCAATTATCTATTCTCTACTGATCTGCTTAAATATCATATTTAGAGAATTTTTCTCTGCTCTGGAGGCTAATTCAGGTCTCTTAACATTGTTCCCCAAATTTCTATTTCTCTCTCCCTGTACTTGTGAGATTCATCATAGTTGATTACTTGCATAAAGTCGCACTTCACTTCTGGGATCATGTCTGTCATATTCAATTTTATATCTCTGGTACCTAGTTATAATGAATGATAATAATGGTCATGAAGAGAGCTGAATAAATAAATATTGTTAGATGAATGACAGTGGTATGAAGGAAAATGAAATGACGTGAAGCACTGAAATGATTAAGAGAGAACTGAAAATGTAAATGAGACACAGGTTATAAACGCCTTTGGAAGGGTTTTAGAGGTTTCAACGATAGGCTACTGCATAGATTTGAGAGAAGTAGGCATGGAGGAGGGGGTTAGACAATGGATTATAGTCCAAGATGACTAAAATTTTTTGCTTGTTTTCATTGGGCATAGGGAATGGTGAATTCACCACCTAATAAAAGGAAGATAGGAAGAACAAAAGTTATGTTAAAAAGGATTGAGATATCTTAAATTAATGAGACATTCAGGAAATCCAAGCCAGGATATTAAGTAGGCATGTGGGCATTGCCGTATGGACAGATCACACTTGAAGTAAAAGTTTCAAGTTGATTTTTACAATTAATGAAATTACAGAAATTATGATCTGAAATACGGTACTGTTGTTAACATTTTTAGAAGTTTAACTAATTAGGTAGTTCACAGATTTGAGAAAGGCAGGGGTGGGAGACTCAAAAAAGAAAAAAACACAGACAACAAAAATCAAACCACTCATTGACATCAAGTCAATTCTAACTAAAATAAACTCTATAACGAAATTGCAGGATTGTTACCACAGGGTGTTTAAGGTGAGAAATCTTTATGGAAGCAGCTTGCCACCTCTTTCTCCCAAGGAGAAACTGGTGGGTTTGAACTGCTGACCTTTTGGCTAACAGCCAAAAACTTTAACTACGGTGCCATCAGGGCTCCCAAAGAGCAGATATAAATGTCAATTCTTTTCTCTCTTTGTCTGAATTCTAAAAATACAATTTTAAATAGCCTCATCATGTACAATACCAGGACATGTTTGGAATCAACTGTAAAATGTTTTGAAGTATATTCATTTGAGCAACTGTACAAACCAGACACTAACAATTGTAAAAGAGCTTTTAAAAAGGTCTTTGTACAATATTGAGACTAGTGATGGAAGGGAAAAGGAACAAAGCAGAAATGTCTTCTTAGATGTGGGACATATTTTAAGAAATTTTTTTATTCCTTTTGTAGCAGAAGCAAAGGTCAGGTTAAATACTTTTAACCTCAGATGCCCTATAAGTCAAACAAAACATTAACTTGTTAGAATTAACATAGCTAAGCAAAAAAAAAATAGTCTGTTTTATTAAACCTGCTACACTATGCAAGATTCAGATTCAGTCCATGATAGATGGCCACTTTCATTCCTGTGCATTAGGAGGAAATGTGACAGTAAGTAAGACCTTTAAAAGAAATAAACTTTCCTCTTGGCCTTAAATTCTGAAAGAAGTTTGCCTTATGGAAGTATCCCTTAATATTGAAATATCTAAAGTGATTTGATTGACAATATATCATCAGTACAGCAAATTATTTTTAAATTATTTGATTCAGATTTTATTTAATTGATTCAGTATCATTAATATCAAAAGAGAAAGCAGGGAATGTTATCACAGGAAAACAAAGTATTATCACCTAGATGAGTTGCTTTCTGGTATAAAGATATATCTTAGACTTTCAACAGGAGAAATAAATAAACCGTAGTTCTTGGAGTTATAAAATCACGAAATTGTATGATCAGCAGCTCTTCAGATGTGATCATCTGGTTACAATATCATCCTTAAATATAATTTCCAGCTAGGTTTTTTGATAGGGGTAGGATAGCAGACAATTTGAAGCTCTACTTTATGATGAAAGCCTGGTGAGATCTAATTGAGAAAGATAGACATGCTTTGGATACTGGTTAAGTGGGTGGTTATTAGCATGCTGTTAGGAAAATTGAGAAGCCTGACATGTGTCAGCACTCAGCTGAAGACCTTCCTGGTCTCGCAGAGATGCAGGCTGTGAAGCTATCATCTTCAGAGTGAGCTGAGACCTTCTTCATGAAGGAGTTCTAGGTCTGTTCAAATGCCACTGAGACGTCTAAAGGGCAAGTATCAGGACGATTGGTTTTCCATCAACCACAATGTACATAATATATCATGAGTTTCTCATTACTGAAGGAAGCTAAGTATTGTCAACCAGAAACAACCACACCACTTTAGACCAGTCACAGGTGCTTATACCTTTAAGCCTTATTTAAACTGGCATTTTCCAAACCTACATTCTCTTGAGGCTTCATCATAGCTAAGTCAATAATAATACTTGTACTTATTGTAAATGAAAGAAAGGGCATGTGGATAGATTCGCAAACTTGTCTTCACTTACAAAAGCCTCACTGTTGCTTAAATGACAACTTTTCAGAATATATTCCTTTTCTCTGAATTCTTAAAGCCTCTTATATGAGACTTGTTTTGCTCAAATAAAATTCCTTATTTAGACTCTTCAGTATAGTTTCCTTGCTGGAGCAATTTGGCTTATTTTCAAAGAAAATCTTTGTGAATTTTTTAAAAACTGCCTCCAGAAACTGCTATTTCATAGTCAGCTATTTGCAAATGAGTTAATTTCCTATAAATTAATAAAGTTTGGTCATTTTTATTGAATTAAGATTCAGCTGTGGGCTGTTTGGTTTGTTTTTTTTTATTTCATTCACAATGAGATGTGAGCAGTTTGGTCATTTTGATTTAATCAACAATCAGTTGTGGGATGGAAGCCTCTTGTTTAAACCAATTAGGATCCAGTGGGTGGGACTTTGCGCTTAAAAATTGATTGGGGGCCTGCCTATGAGCCTCTTTTTGGAAGCAGCTGGATTCTGGAAGATAGGTCATTTTGATTTCATTAGCAGTTAGATGTGGCCTATTTAGTCTTTTAAATTTAATTAATCAGGTTTGAGCTGTTTGGTCATTTTGATTTCATCAACAATCAGGTGTGAGGGATGTTATTGTACAACAAAAATTACTTATGTCCCATTTTTAGGGTAGAAATGAAGAGTCGTGCAATTAGGATAAAAAAACTATATAGTGCTTCCAGCAATATTTTGATTGGATGCTGTGAACAGATTAATAACTGTCCTTCTAGTGGGTTTTCAGAGGCAGTAAATCTCATGCTAGAGATTCCACATATTGCTCATCTTTTGCCCTTGAAACAGCTGGTGAATTTGAACCATTTGCCTTTGGGTTGGCAGCTAAACTCCTTACCATAACCAGTGCCCAATATAAACAAAAATTTAAATAGACTTGTTCAAAAGTATATACCAGCTGTTCCACAGGAGGACAATCTCATTTTGTTAAAACTATAGTTTCTGCAAACCATTGGAAAGTCCACTATGGGTTGGCTCTTACTTGACAACACATAACAACACACACTATCACTGGCCTAGGGAGTTTTGGTGAGATGGTCCATGCAAGTTGAGCTACTCATCTAGCAGATCCTCTCTGGTGGTTCAGATCTACCAGCAGCACTATAGGAAAATGATGGGCAATCTCCTTCCACGCAAGGAGAAAAGTGGTGTGTCAACTATGAGTCAATTCTGATTAGAGTGAATGAATTTAATACTTTGATCACTATTCAAGTAAACCTTCACTTTTGTAAGTGACCTTGGAAAACTACTGACTTTAAGGAGCCAAGAGCTGATTATTTAAACCTACAAAGAATTATTTTGACATCTGTGGAATAATATATAGCTTATTATTTCCTAATAATTTTAGAAGATCCATACCATAGGTAGAATATTTAAATGAAAGAAGGAATTCAGGATTTATGTAATAACAGAAAAGGAGACAGTAAAATGGCAAGGAAATTACTACAAATATAGAAGATTTCCTTGTGAAAATGTATGTCTAGACCAATTTGAAAATAATAAAACCTTAGAATCCTCTCTCCTTCAGTAAGATAGATTCCCTCCTGGCTTGACATACATCCCACCTTTCCCAGATTTACTTCTTACACCGAAATTGCAATTACACAATTCTTTTAATCTTTTCCTTTTCAAAAGTAGTGGAAATTTAAATTGCGAATTAAGTTGCATTTAATTTCCATTTCAGCACTTTAATCTTTGAAAATAGCCCAGCCACCAGCAAGGTGCTGCTGAACGCTTTAATGACAGCAAACAAACAAACAAACAAAAATTAAATAAATAAATAAAAAAAATGGAGAAACCTGTCGGCTTTGAAATATAAACTGGTGCATTGGCTTCCAGCAAAGCTTTTCCATTATGCACTTTCTCTTGTTCTTCTTTCCCTCCAGCTTTCTTCCACTTTTAAGAGCACTAAAATGCTAATAATTCTACTACAGCAAACAGATTTCACATCATTTCTATGAAACCGAATAAAAAGTCTGAAAAGTATGTATCACCACAAAAGCCACCTTTTGTTTTAATGCAAGATTGTGTCTCATAATTTTAAAGGCAGGGTGCTCTGGGTCTGGATCTGTGGAGGGTGTGTATGAGCCCACAAGAGTCTCTGTTTACTCTGGAAATCTTGTATTGCCTCATTCTGTGTAATTGAAACCTGACACATTCTCAAGCTGCACTGCAGCTTGAAGTTCTATTTAGGTTGTGCATTTTTCACAGGTTTTTGTTTTTTAAAAAAGAAAATTTTTATTTTATACTGGATTACTCACAAAGTTTGTATACATTGTTTTCCACACCAGATCTTTCCCATTTCCTTTACCCACCCCTCCCTCCACTCATCAAATTGTGTGACACTACGATTAAACCCCTCCACCCATCCTCACCCCTCTGCTCCCCTGACCATCCCCTTTGACCCTTATACATTATTAACATATTTTAAAAAGAGATTTTTATATGAGAGCATTCCTACAGCTACAGTTCTAATAAAACTACCGCAACATACAAGGTCATGTAGGAATATATATTCATATAAACCACACACACACATATCACTGTAATTAACTATGATATAGAATATAATCCAAAGTCCAAGGACACTATTTACTTATCATCAGTCTCAAATGACATGCATTTTGATATATCAAAGGTAAAATGAAATACACACATATACAACAACATATCCATTGTATTTCTTGTGTGTAGCATCCAGTCAGAACTGACCCATAGCTGACCAACCAGTGGGTTTTAGAGGCTGCAAATCACACAGGAGGAGATGGTGTATCTTTTTCCTGTGGAGCAGCTGGTAGATTCGAACTTGTTTTGCCAGCACAACTCTTTACCACTAGGCTACCAGAGCACCTCTATATCCATTGCTGCTGACCAATTCATTGGTCCATCCTGTTTCCAAGACTGTGGAACTCTGAGGGAGGTCACTGTCCTCAGAATGACTGATGGATCTGAACTGCTGACCTTTCACAGTTAACAGTCTAACACATTACTCTCTAACTCTTTGTTGGTCCCTGACTCTGGTTATTTATTAATTAATGTATTTAAATGTTGTTGTTGTTGTTGTGTGCTGCTCATTCAGAACTGATTCACAGCTGGCCTTCCAGTGTGTTTTCAGAGACTAAAATTTGCCTGGGAGGAGATTACCCATCTCTCTCCCTTGGAGCTGCTGGTGGATTCGAATCATGAGCTCTGAGTTGTTGGTCTTTACGACTAGGTCACCAGATTTATTTATTTAAGTTATGCAAAAAGTATTTTCAATCTGTTCAACTCTTTGTCTGATACATGTTCTCAATATCAAGCCTATGAATATGAATGAAAAGATAAAATGAATCAAAAGGCACACAAAATAGCGCAAGTATTTCTTTGAGTGTTCCTTGATTATAACATTAGATGAACGTTAGCTTTTTCTAATATATTACATAATGTAGAAGTAGGTAGCTTACCATTCTATTATCTTTTGTTTTTCTGTATTAGTCATAATCTATCCAATCTTTTGTATGGCACCTCCTCCTTATGTTAATATTACAAATCTAGTTGAAGGAAGTGAGATCATTAACATTTTATCAAGTCCCTATTCTTCATCTAAATATTCATGTTCTTTGCATTTTCACAAGTGCTGAGCAAAAAATGGCTCTTTTGCGGAAAAAGCAAAGCATAGCATATTTAGACAACATACAAAAAAGTCTAAATGCAGGGAAGTCCAAAATCAACGTAGAGTTCTTTTGCTCATACCACACCATGTCCAAGAGCGAACCACATTTCTTATTTCTTTTTAACCTTGCTTATTTACTCAACATACTATCAGTACTTGCCTGAACATTTGATAACTACCTTTTGGATAAATGAGCTATTCAGGAGACAGGCAGTTAAAGGTTCTCTTTAGTGGGATTTATGAGTTTACCCAGCACCCACCTAAATGATGTGCTTTGAGGAAAATAATGTAGTGGTGTTTAATTAACTGAATAAATATTTGGATAAAAGATGAAGCTACTTTGGATAAGGGAAGGTTCTTATTCTTTGATGAACTAATTACAATAAAACAATAATCACACTGCTAACTTTGAAAATTATAATTATGTATCTTTTAGCCATTGTTTTGGATTAGGACTGTAATTCTGATTTATTAATCTGAAATGTATATATACATACATATATCATATAATTTATGTTCATTACTAGGGATTTTGTCTAAAACATTCTTATGAATATCATGGAGATGACATTCAGACAGTGATCAATGCCATTTAAATTTTTCCATTTTAATAGATTAATTATGTCATTCGAAGACTAAAGTTTTCATTAATATCTATGGATGACGTTAGTTTCTATCAACATCATGAATGCTAATATGTAAAAAATAGTTACATAATCTTTTAAGAAGCAGGCTAACTGTTGTAATTTTTTTAAGAGTTGTCAACTAATAGCTTCTCTTAGTCATAGGGATCAAGGGCCTCCAAACTTCCTAATCCGAAAGGAAGGATTTTTTTTTTTAGCCATTTATTTTTATTGGTTTGCTTACAAAGTTTGTCTACATTGTGTTTCATGCTATTCTTCATTCACATTGTGTTTCATACAGTCATTCTCATGCATTATGTTTTAGAAAATTAATTACCCTTGGACCTTGCCCATCATTACCCTGTCTTTTCACCCAGGTCTTTCCCATTTACTTCCCTCCTCCTTCCACCCACCAAACTGTGTAACCTATGGTTTGGCCCCAAACCATCCACAGTCCCTTCTTCCAGTTTAAGTCTTATACATATTTTACTAGTTATCCTTCCGTTTGTCTATAAGACAATAATGGTCTTATGCAGTATTTGTCCATATGAAACTATTTCAGTCCACTTAGAATATGCTCTCCAGTGTCTTTCAAGTTACGTAGTATTTTTCAAAATCATTGTCCTGAGTGCTGCATAGTATTCCACAGTGTGAATGTGCCACAGTTTTTCACAATTGGTGAAGTATATTTTTTTAAACTCATTACTTCCTTACATACTTTTATAATCTGCATCTAAAATTTTTTACTATTGGCTTGAATAATCTTGAAGTATATAATACTAAATACATCAAAAACAAATAGTTATAAAATATAAAGATAATATATTTATTGTTCTATGTAACATAAATACATACGTAAGTGTAAGTGTGTGTGTGTATATACACACACACACACACACAGGTGCATGTACATATGTGTTGTTGTTATGTACCATAAAGTTGTACCTGACTAATAGCTGGCCCTTGAGTGGGTTTTCAGAGGCAGTAAATTGCACTGGATGAGAATGTCTTTCATTCTCCTGTGGACCAACTGGAAGATTTGAACCACATACGTACCGGTTGACAAAACAGCCCCTGACCACTAAAGCATCAGGGCTATCTATACATATATGTATATAATGTGTGCGTGTATGTTGTTTTGTTGTGTGCTGTCACAATCATGGAACAGATGGTAGATTTGTACCACATGCCTTTGGGTGGTAGCACAACTCTTTACCACTAGGCCACGTATATTAATTGCATTGCCAAAAATTATTAAATATCCTATAGAATGCTAAAAGGAGACACAAATCTGTCTTTGAAGAAGTGCAAGCCAAGGGCTCCTTAGAGGTATGGACGGGGAAAGTTTGGAATACCTTGGGCATGTCATCAGGTGTCAATTCTTGGAAAACCACATGATGTTTGGAAAAGTTGTTGATGTGGACTGTAGAGTTGGAACCGACCCACAGTCGACCCGCCAGCAGGATTTCATAGGCAGTTAATCACACAGGAGGAAATTGCCCATCCTTCTCCTTCTGAGCAGCAGGTGGCCTTGAACCACATGGCTTTGGGATTGCAGTGCAGTTTCTTGCCACTAGGCCACCAGAGCTCCCTTTGGGAAAGTATAGCATCAGTGAAAGAAAGGAAAAACCTCATTGAAAAGGACTGGCAAAGTGACTTCATAAAAGGGCTCTGAGCCTGGTGCTGGTTGTGAAGATGGCCTACAGGATAAGGCAAGTTTTGGTTTTGTTTTGTTTTTTTTAAATCTATATCCACAGGGTCACTATCAGCCATAGTTGACACTAAGCCACCTACCAACAAAACACACACACACTTTCCCCCTCTCTCACTATAGGGTATAAGTATAAAACAAAATAAAAATAAATTTTTGTATTTAGTTGGCTTAAGCGGCCTAGTGGTTAGAGGCTGCACTGCAATCCCAAAGGTGTACATTTCAAATCCACCAGCTGCTCCATGGGAGAAGGATGGGAAATTTTCTCTCATGTGATTTACTGCTTCTGAAAACCTGCTGGAGGACCAGTTATGGGTCAGTTTCAACTCAATGGCACACACCAACAATAACACTAATTAACAGTATATGACTGACCAAAAGAGTATACATACATAATTCGATAAATAACAAACATACAAATGACAGATGCAAATGTCAAATGCATCCCTCGATGAGACATGTGGGGGTTTCCTAATTTATCTATGTAAAGGCTATAAATTCCTTCTAGCAGGAAAGATTTCAGCATCAACTCCATTTCTATGTTTCCATTTTCTAGACATAAGTACTGATAAATCTTATTCAAATAAGTGAATGAAAGGAATGGAATGAATTTTATAATAGGAAAGCGCCTTAATCTTTTAAGCTGCTTCTATGTTCTATGTCAAAAGTAAATGGTGATTAATCGTCAAAATATAGTTTTAATGGTCCATCAGCTGACAACCTCTCAGGTCCTCTTCTCAGTTTTAGTAGAAAGCAAAGAGGTAGGAACTCTTATGAAAAGGTCTATTGCCCAGTCCTTTAAAATCTCTGGCAATTTACCAAAGTGAGACTTGAGTTGGAAGAAGATAAACCTGTCTTCGTTAAAGTGATGGTGGAAGAGAATCAACAGTTTTAGGTCTTGGCTACAGGCATCATCTCTTTTCGGTAATTCTGTGCCAGTGAAAAGTACACAAGCAAGCTGAAGGCCTAGAAAGAAATGTCTTTAAAACTATCTGTGCTTACATACCCCCTGGAAAGTGTTTCAAGTACCCCTGGGGTACCCATACCTCAGGGTGACAACAGCTATTTTAAGCAGGCGAGAATCATTGCCTATGACAAGAACTATAAACTGGCATATCCCAATCACTTGATCATTTGTGCCTGTGCTTCTGCAGTATCTGACAGCTAAATGGTGATGTGTTAAACCAACAACAACAAAAAACAAAACAAAACTGCAGCTGTAGGACAGCTTGCCTTATTGATATTTGGGCCTAAGTAGAAATTCCTCGCTCCCTGCCTTCAGTCCTCTTTCCTTTGGCACTGTTGCTTTTGACAGTCAAGTAGGTGATGCTGGAAGGCAGTACCAAAAAATCTCATTTGTGTCAGAGAAGAACTTATGTTTCGCTGTGTGAACCTATGGCTGAATTGTCTCAGAAGTTCATCTCCAGGCCTTTCTTCCAATATACTTTTTGGTAACTGGATTAGAAATCTGCACTACCCAAAGACTCCTTGACTTAGAATACGTATGTTGGGAGAATGATTTTTACCACTAGATTGCTATTTCGCTAAAGCATGACTTCTTGATATGTCATTAGTTTATACTGAAAACAAACTAACTTGCATATTGGATATTGAAGTGAACCTTATATGAATGTGGCATATGGGTAATTTTCAGGATGGAGGGTGGAGGACTTTCATTAAATAAAGACAAAACAGACAGACACTAAAGTAACTAGGAATACATAGGTAACATGTGCATAAACTTGGATGAGATAGTTTTCCCAGAATGTTTCTTTCTTTGTCATGATTCTGTGCAGAGAGAATTCGATATTAGATTTCTTTTTTTAATATAAAAAAAAGGTTTTTGCAAATATAAAGAGGTTCAAGTTTGGGCACCAACTGACCCAAAGCAAAAGGGACCGCTCCAAAAATAAAATAACTAATCTGATGCATTTTTGTACAAGTATGTCATAAATAAATAGTTTGGACACTTTGAAGATTATCCCCTTGGTTTTCAACCTTCACACTTTGGAGACAGAGGAGATGTATGTTTATATCCTCTGTGTTTCTAAAGTAAATCCTTTCCAGTTTGGCATCTCCTTTACAGATGGACCCACTGCAAATGTCAATTTCTGGAACTGACCAGAACTAGACTAAGGAAGAAAAGAAGAGAGACAGGGTAAAGGTGCCATTCAGGGTCATTTCATGTATTTGCATCACAATGAAGCATCATATTTTTTTAGACTTCAGTTCTTAAAGTCAATCTTTCCACTCTAAGAAACTTTCTTTGTGAAAGGATTTACGCAAGTTTTAAAAGAGATACATTTGTATGTCAAAATTATTCCAGAATATTGCTCTCTGAAGGGCAGTAAATGCATCCAAGTTCAGTTTCTGCTACAAAAACAGATATATGAAGCTCCCGGGGAAATTTAATCACAATATGCTATCAATGAATTAAAAATACATTTGGTATAAAAATCTCTATGGAGAAAAGAAAAACTGCTTTGTTTACAAAAGGCAATTTCAAACTTTTTAGACTACATTTTTTTTTCCCATTTCAGAAACAGATGTTGGTTTATTCCTGCTTTTGAAGTAAGTCAAACCAAGTTCCAGAGCAAAAGAGAGGTGTAGGGCAAATCTGAATGCACATGGCCACAATCTGAACCAAACTTTGCCAGTAAACACATTTGGCAAAATCTAAGTTCTGCACAAGAACACAATTGTTTGGGGTTTTCTCCTTTTTCCTAATAATTATAACATAGTAAAGGGCAGATATTTGAATTACATTTAGTTCTGGTAGCTAAAAATTATGTTCCTTGGTAGCAAATAGTTCCACCAAAAGGTAAATAAAGCAAACAAAACAGTCTTAAAAAGTATATTTGTATAATTTAAGTGTCATGCGGCGTTATTATTCACTCAAAACCAGTGAGTTGGATTGGACTCATAGCTGACTCTCTAGTGGGTTTTCTGAGGCTATAAATTGCATTGGAGGAGTGTATCTTTCACCAACCAGCTGGTGGATTTAACTCATGTGCCGTTAGGTTGATAATCCAACTACTTACCCACTAGGCCACTAGAAGGGATATTACTAGTGAAGATTAATATTATTTCATGTTTGCATTTTCTTTATATTGAAATACCTTTTTATATCCTCTAAACATATTAATACATTAATATTTAGCCCACTGTTGTTGTTATCTACTGTCAATTTGGAACCAACCCTTAGCTGACCCTCTAATGGGGTTTTCTGAAACAGTTAATAGCATGGGAAGGGACATTCTATCCTTCTCCCTTGGAGCAGCTGGTGGGATTCGAACTGTACGCCTCGCACTGCAGTGCAGCGTCTTACCACTGGACCACAAGAGCTCCCTTTTGAAGACCAAGATGTCCTTATTCTTTCTCTGTTGCTTATGCTTTAATATGCAACAGATTTGATTTTAAGACTTCTTTTTTCCTATATTTACTCAGATAAACTCTGGTGGTCTAGTGGTGAGAAGTTGTGTTGTAATCCCAGAGGCAAGTGGTTTGAATCTAGCAGCAGCTTTGCAGGAGAAGGACGGGCAATCTCCTCCCGTGCAATTGACTGCCTCTGAAAAGCTACTGGAGAGTCAGCTATGGGTCGGTTCCGACTTAACTGCACACAACATAACAACAATCTTCCAGGAGAGATTAGAAAACAGGTGTATTTCCAAAGTCAAGTCACTTGCTTAAAAGTCACTCATCTGGCAACTGAAACCAGCGTTTTTCACTGAAAAGCCTGATTCTGGGTGTATTCTTTCTTAGTGTTCATTCACCTATGTTCACAGAGCACTCTGCCATTGTGTTGCTCAGTTACATTTCTTTTAATCTTTTGCTAGTGTTCTATCAATACTTTTGCTGCTGTTAGCTGCCTTCAAGTGCCTCTGCCCTACTTTTAGCACATGGTCATTAACTACCTCAGATGTCAGCTTGTCAAAGATCTCTCCCTAGACAAGTGCTTCTCAACTGCAGATGACTCTGCTCCTCAAGGACTACTTGGCAATATCTGGAATATTTTACCTCTCACAGCTCAGGATGGCGCAAGTGATACTACCTGCAGACCGAAGGTACAAGTCTGGATATGTTACTACACATTCTATAATACACAGACTAGCGACTCTAACTAATAATTATCTGGCCTAAAATGTCAGCGCTTACTCAAGGATGAGAAACACTGCCCTAAATAAGTTATCTTTTTATAAATTTCGTAACTATTTGTGTGGTTAAATGAATAGCTGATGGGTATCTGTATCTCCATCTCACAATTAGATCAAATCCATCATTTGTCTTACTTCCCCCCCACCTACCCTAATACCAAAACCCTTGACTCTTTCAAAATAAGTGCCACATAGTAGTTAATCACTAAGTCTGAATTTCATTTTCTAGTAGTCGACGACTTATTTAAGGTTTAATAGCAGGTCCTGTCAAGCATCTATACATATTCAGTAAAGGTTCTGGTTGATTCTCCTGTTGGTCCTCTGGCAATATTTGAAATATCTGACTCATGATTCACAAAATGGAGCCCCAAATTCTTTAAGAACTATTTGAGATCTTTTAAAAATCCATTTATTCCATTTATACAGCTGTTTCCAGAGACATTTGTAGCAAAAATAAACAGAGAAGAAAGTGGTGGTGGTGGTGGTGGGTATGTACCTCTGGACCATCCAGTCAGAAATGACCCATAGCTGAGCCTCCATTGGGTTTTCCTTCTCTCACAGAAACACATGCCTTTGAGGATTGCAATTTCTTTACCACTAGGGCCACAAGAGAAGGAGGTTAGGACATTCTTCTTCTTTATGGCTTAGTACTACGATGTTGATTTGCCAAGTGGCATTTGTTTTTGTTTGGTGCTGATATTGTTAAAATGTCTTTAACTGGCAAATCAAGATTCTCTACCAAGGCAGGCTTGCTCTAGGCAAATCATAAAATGTATTATTATCTTCTAGGTCTGTCTTCCTTCTTTCTCTTTTTAGGACTTTCTGGTATCTGCAAACTTTTTCCCCCCTTCACCCAGACAGCTTTTATCCAGGTCTCTCTATTGTTGAAAGAACGAGACTCACAGAATCACAGATTCTTAGAATCTGACAGGACTTTAAAGGTCACCTCTCCTAATCACCTGTCTAATTCATAAATCCTCTTCTAAAACTCCCAGCTCCCAACTTCCCATCATCTTGCTGGTAAGCAGACAACTTAAGTACTAGGAAATGCATTATTTACTGTGGCATCCAGTACTTTCTTTCAAAAGTTAGGACTAGTATAGGCTTTTTTTTTTTTTTTTTAGTGAGTCAAAGCTTGGCTCTTTGGTGCTTCAATACAGAGGCTTTGGATTTGTATATCTATTGAGCTACTGGGGGGGATGACTCACCTAAAATCAGATTAAATTCTTATTTGTATAGCAACCTTTCAAAATTTGACTAAAGGTAGCACATTTCTTTTTCGTGTTAAACCTCCTTAAATCTTTACTAAATAACATTCGTTTATGGTCTTTCAATATATGAACAACTCAC
Source organism: Elephantulus edwardii (assembly GCF_000299155.1). Classification (NCBI taxonomy): domain Eukaryota; kingdom Metazoa; phylum Chordata; class Mammalia; order Macroscelidea; family Macroscelididae; genus Elephantulus; species Elephantulus edwardii. Next base: position 8,533,864 of record NW_006399766.1, on the reverse strand, counting down.
AACTTTTCTCTATCTCATTTACAAACTCTTGTATTTCACCATTCATTCTATTTAGGTGAGGAAGCAGGGGGAAACCAGCATGATTAAGGGACTACAGTTCCTTTCATTTACTTTGTCAACAAATATTTACTCTGATCCTATTTTGGTTTTTTAATTATTTTGTTGTTGTTGTTGTTCCAAGGCACCATGTACCATGGATAAAACAGGCAGGCTCACTTTCTTATAAGAGCTTATCATATACCAGAAATTAAAGGCATTGTTCAAAACATTGATAGCTAAAGGTAAAGTTATAGCTGAAAGGAGGGTTACATGAACTCCAGGTTATTTATGTCTTTTATCCAAGGATGTTCCTTGGAGTCAAGAATCCTGAGGTTTTGTCTGACTTACATTGGGCATGTTCTAAGGAGGGACCAGTTCTTGGAGAGGGGCATCATGCTTGGGAGGGTGGAGGGACAGTGAAAGAGAGGAAGACTCTGGATGAGATGGCTTGATTCAGTGACTGGGGTAATAGGGGTAGGTGTGTCAGGGACAATAAGATTGGCATAGGATAGAGCAGGGTTTAGGGCTGTTATACATAGGGTTGCTATGAGTTGCAGGTGACTCAAGGGCACATAAAAACCACCACCCAAGGATACAAAGAGGTTCATAATAAATGACAAAATATTCTATGTAATTAATAACTGAAAGAGCACTAAAATGGTCATCTTCATATCAAAGATGATATTAATATAAAAATCTGTCAGATGAGGTTAAGATGGACACTATATTGTGATAAAAGAGCCAATCAATCAAGTAATAAATTTAACCAGGGATGAAAACTATGAAGTATTGCTGAAAGAAATGAAAGAAAACGGAAAAGAAAAATGTTATATTTTCATGGATTTCAAGGACTTAATATCATTACGTTGTCAATAAATACTCAAGCAAACTACAGATTCAGCATAATCTTGATAAAAATCCAAAAGCCTTCTTTACAAAAATAGAAAGGATTAAAAAACCCCCATGCTCAACTTTATAAGAAAATAAAGAGGCCTCAATTAGCTAATACAGTGTTAAAAAAGAATTGCAAAGTTGGGAGATTTAATTTTCTGATTTTTAAAACAAGAGTGGAGGGTCTGTGCAGGAGAAGATGACCCTAGATGGGATGGATTGACACAGTGACTGGGGCAATGTGAGAAAGTATATGAGACAGGAAATTGACTCAGACTAGAGCAAGGTTCAGAAAGTTGCTATGGGTCCTAGTTGACTTGATGGCATATAATACCACCACCCACAACCACCACCACAACATACAGCCACAATGTTTTGGGAGCATGGTAGCTAGAGTGCTCCTTAGAAGCAAAAATGGTTAAGCTTTTCTCTGAAATACTTTGGGCATATGAAGAGAGCTAGTCCTTGAAAAAACACATCATGCTTGGAAACCTAGATGGTCATGGAAAACCTTCAAGGAGATGGGCTAACAGCTGAGACTATGAAGATGGATCAGGATCAAGCAGGGTTTCACTTTGTTTGTTTTATATAGTTTTCCAAGGGATGTCTGATGACTTAATGTTAAGAAATTGCACTGCTAACCCAAAGTCACATGGTTTACATCTACCATCTTTCTGAGGGAGAAAAACAAGTAATTTCCCATGCAATTTACTGCCTCTAAAAACCCACTTGAGGGTCACCTATGAGTCAGTTCTGACTAGATGGTCCATAACAATAATACAAGCCATAGCTGAATTGAAGGCACCTTACTACAACAACACTGCTGCAATTATCAAAACAATCTATCATTGTTATAACAGTAGACATTCCATTCAATGGAATAAAATTAAGACTCATAAATAAACCCACACATTGATGGTCAATTGATTCTCATGATAAAGGTGCTGAACCCACTCAAAGGAAAAAGGAGAGTCACTTCAATAAATAATATGGGGAAAATTCGACTTCCACAGGGAGAAAAAAAGGAAACAAGATCCATATTTCATATTATACACAAAAATAATTTTCAAATAGACTAAAAATTTAAATGTACAAACTAGAAAAATAATTAATAGAAGCCCAAGCAAAAGGAATACTTTCAGGCCTAGCTTTCAACAATCTAATAACAAAAAATACAAACAACAAAAGATAAAATAAATAATAGATTCCTCATAAAAATGAAAGAGTTTATTCATCAAAAGGCTTTATGAAAAAGTAAGAAGACAAGTTTCTTTCTAAGTTGGAGATTTCTAAAAACATCCTCAATTGAACAAAAAGACAAATAATCCAAGTATAATATTAATTTGAATAGGTATTTCATCAAAAAGGACATTCCAGTGGTTACTAAACACATGTTCAGTGTCCTTAGCCACCTGTGATATGTGAATAAAAACACAATGAGATATAATTTCACTCTTATTAGGAGAGAAGGAGTGAAATGTGGTAATGGGAAAGATTATTGAATATCCCTTGGGCTGTCAAAAGGAAAAACAAGCCGGCCTTAGAGAAAATACAACCAGAATGACCCTTAGAGGAAAGGATGATGAATCTTCACTTCACACACTTTGGGCATGTTGACAGTAGGGTTCAGTCATGGGGGGGCGAGGGGGGATCATGCCGGGAAACGTGGAGGCTCAGACAAAGGAAGACCTTCAGCTAGACAGATTGACAGATGATGATGGCACAAAGGGTAGGGTCAAGTTCAGAACTGCTTGTTCATAGACTCTCTAAAAGTCATAATTGAAAAGGGAATGAAAAGCCTCACCCATTTGATGAAATTCCCATGGAGTGCCTCTCCCTTCCCTACCTAGAAGACTACTCACCGGGCTAAACCACAATGGAATGTCCCTCCCTTCCCAGTATCAAGACTCTTACTATAAAAACCCTACCCTAATCAACCTTAAGGCATGGTATTTCCATGGTCTGTCTCTCTGCACACCAAGGAATCCCACCCCAGAGCTCCCTTAATAAAGCTTCTTGCCACTTCCTTTTTTTCTTTTTTTTTTAAAAAGTCATAGTTGGCTCCAGTATGCCTAACAATAGTAACAAAAACGGGTAAATCTTAGGGTTGGGAGGGAGCTCTGGTGACCTAGCAGCAAGAAGCTGGACTGCAATCCCAAAAGAACGTGGTTCGAGGCCACCATCTGCTCCATGGGAGAAGGATGAACAATCTCTTCCTATGAGATTAACTGCCTCTGAAAACCCGCAGGAGGGTCAGCTATGGGTCAGTTCCAACTTTATGGTACACAACAAACAAAAAAGTCCAGTCCTTAGAGTGTTGTCCTAAAAACTGTTGCCCTAATGGTGTGACTAATCCAAAAGCCACACTTTTTGGGCAACTGGATTCTACCATCAGCTCCTGAGGGGAAAGGTGGGCAATCTCCTCCCATGCTGCTTAAAGCCTATGAAAATCTGCTAGAGGGTCAGTTAGCAGTGGTTAAGCTTCCAACAGCAGTGTGTGTGTGTGTGTGTGTGTGTGTGTGTGTATGTTGTGGGTTTTTTTTTAAGTGTGATGACTAAAATAAATTGGTAAATAGTAAATGTTGGTAGATGATGTGGGGTAATTGGAGCTCTTATCCATTGTAGTGGGAATGTAACATTTAAAGCTGATGTAAACAGCAGTGCAATCATTCTTTTTTTTTAAAAAAAAAAAAAGCTAAAAAAGCTACCATACAGCTCAGCAATTCGACTCCAAGGCGTGAAAACAGACTCAAAAATATACCCGTACAACAATGTTCATTGCAGCACCATTCCCAATAGTTGGAGGATGGAGAACACCTCAATGAAAGAGTGAAACAAACTACAGTGTAGAGGGAGCTTGAAGATACTCTAAATGAACTAAGCAAATGACAAAAGAATATTACTTTACTAGCATATAGCTTTGGTGGCCTGGTGATAAGAAGCTGAGCTGTAATCCTGAAGGCACTCAGTTCAAATCCTCTAGGCAAAGGAGGGGCAATCTCCTCCCATGCAATTAACTGTGGGAAGGCAAATTTCATACCAAATATTTGTAATAAACAGAATGCAACTTCAGGTTATGAGGAAGGCTGGTATCAGCGGGAATGAATCCTGAAGCACTAAGGCAATCCTTAAGTGTTTACAGGATTCTTGCATTGTATTTGCTAACCCCTCCCTCCTGAGTCAAGCAGAAGGTTTTCCATAGAAAAAGCTTAGCTTCACCTGCATTGGATTCTCTTTGTAATTTACTCCCTGGCAATTTTCAATAAAGACAAGGAAGCTGGAATTGTTCGCTTCAGTTGTTTAAGAGCTGTTCGCCTCCTGCTTTATATCTGTTTTCTCCTACATTCTTGGTGTTCTGTCTCATTATTAATACTTATAAAAAATACTTTACCCTTGGACTGTAACAATGAACTGCCTCTGAAAATCTGCTGAAGGGTCAGGTATGGATTGGTTCTGACTTGACAGCACATAGCAACAATAACAATTATAAAAAATTAAAAGATTATTGGCAGTTACCAGGAGTTGGAAGAGGTAGTGGGGAAGGGCTACTGGTGATAAAAGAACTACACTGACTAAGACTAGGGTTGTACAGTTGTTTATTATAATGATGTCAATAAGTTGCACACTGTAAAAAGTTGAATTGGCAAAAGTTATGTGATAGATAGAGTCACAACAACAAAGAAGAGTTGCTTCTGAGCCTGCTTATGTGTACTGAAACAACTCAGAGTTTTTTATTCTTTGGTTTGGAGGTTTAGCATCATGACATTGTGAGGGATCCCAGATAATAAGTCTAATAGCATATTTAATGCTTCTGTTTTATCTCCTAGTTCATTGCATGGTGGCTGGAGTCTTAAAAGCTTGGAACCAACCATCCAAAGTAAAATAATTGTTTGCTATTCACTTGCAGAAATAAAAGAAGGTGGTGAATCAGGATTAAGAGAAGGATAAGAAATGAAAGGCTAATTTCCTCCAAGCACAACTGCCTCCTATGTCATGAAAACAAATGAATGGTGCCCTCCTTCAAGTACCATATATTTTCATCAAAGAGAGGAATCCTGATCAAATGGGGGGAAATGAAGAACAAAATTTCAATTTCTACATATTTTCTTTAGTCAAGAAGATTGAATATAGCCCCGAAACTATTGCCACAAAATAATCTTGAAACCTTTAAACCAAAAATGTAACATAAAGTCCTCTTAAAGCTAAGTAACTTAGCTAAGTTAATTTAAAAAATGGTCAGCATTGTGGTCTTTTAAGAAACATCTATATGAGATAAAACTAAGAACAGCAACTCTAAAGTTTAGAGAGAGAGACAACTTAGAGAAGGAACACAAGGGTGGTTGCAGGACTGAAAGAAGATAATTCATGTTACTACATGGTACATGTAAAAAATCTTGAATTTGTGTGTTTTGCTGTATGTATTCTATAAGGCAACAATATAAAGAAATAAATATTGTTCCATTTCTTATAGTTCTGCTGTTTTTTGTTTTTGTTTTTTTTTTTAAACCCATACAAACTCAAACACATTGCTGCAGAATTGGAATCAACACACAGCTGGCCCTCCACTGAGTTCCTGAGGCTGTAAATGGCACAAGAGGAGGTTGCCCATGTTTCTCTTGAGGAGCCACTGGTAGATTTAAAGCCTCCAGAGAGGCATGGCCTTTAGGTTAGCACTTGAGGATAGAAGCTCACTTTTAAGTGACCTTTAAAATGCAGATAGCTCTTAACTGGTGATTACAGGGAAAAAAAGTTCTCTCTTTAGTCAACTTTATCTCAAGATACATTCCCGGGCGGGGGTGGGGGGGGTGGGGGGGGGGTTCCTGGTGAACTAGTGGCAAGAAGCTGCACTGCAATCCCAAAGGCTCATGGTTCAAATCCACCAGATGCTCTGCTGGAGAAGGAGGGGCAATCTCCTCCTGTGCCAGGGATTTTCTGAAAAGAGGCTTGGTTTGTTTCACAATACAAATCCATAGAGTAAAAATATGATTATTGTTATTCCTAGTTTTTGTTTTTGATTAGACCCATAGACACAATCAAACAACAAGCACCTAATACTTGAAATGAAAATAATATTTCAGAACATTCCAAAAATAGGCCAATGCAGTTTTATGAATGTCATTTGCATATTCTTTCACAGATCTCAGTTCTTCTTAACATGCCCCCTACTATTCTGTGCATTAATTTAAGGAGAGAAATCTTTATTTATTTATCTGTCTTCATTCTGATGGTTTGCTTCCAGTGTTTTACCTTCGTGTTCTCCCGCGACAGATGCTCAATATATCAACAGCCAATGCCAGGAAGCAAATAACCATTTTTCATTTTCTCCTTAAATGCAGAACTTTTAATATAAAATTAAAAGAAGACTGTTGGAAAGCAGATTTTAGAGAGTGCTGCTTGACACAGTTACTATAATAAAGGGCTTGGAGCATATCAGGGATCTTGAGGTTGGTGTAGGATAAGACAAGTTTCAGATCTGTTCTTAGGGTTGCTATAAATGGTGGTTGACTCAATGGCATCTAACAACAACGTGACGAACACACCAGGATCTTTGATAAACAGTGTTTTTTATTTGACATATCAGCTCCTCTACTCTATGACGACAGAGATATTTAGCCAGCCATTAGTGGATGAGATTTAAAGGAATGTGCATCCAAGAAGGTTAAACATTCTACTAATCAAAAGCTTGGTCCTGGTTACGAGTCTCTGAGTGGTTAAAGCAGTCAAGCTCAGAGTTGCCCAATTGGTTCAAATACTTGGCTACTTATGAACTGACAGGTCAGAAGTGCAAGCTGTATAGGAAGTGCATTGGAAGAAAGTCCTGGAGATCTAAATAAATGTCCAATGAAAACACTAATGGAGTCCAGTTCTCTACTGACACAGAGTCCACTCAGGCACAACTTGTACTGCAACTCCATGAAATTGTATTTTAAAATGCAGGACTTTTTTCCCTGTATTCCAGATACTATTTTCATTTTAAAGTTGAGGATACTGAGATCTAGCAGAGCACTCACATCATAGATCAGTCGCAGAGATGGGATTCTCAACATATGCTTGCTCCAATATGCAACATTGCCTTCTCCCAAAGCTGTTAAGAAATTGAAATCTCAAAAGGCACTAAAGAGCAATGGAGCTAAACATTATATCGTACTTTCATCATAAGCAACTAATGCTTTTATTATGAATATAACTTTCAATTATCTAAAAAGGCCTCAACAACACGCCAAGTTAACACACACTGATGACGGCTATAGAATTTATCTCATTAGAATGAAATCTTTAAAATAACTTCAACTGTCAGTATAATTTGGGGAACGTTGTTAGATGCCCTCAAACTGATTTCTATTCATAATGACCTTATGTGCTAGAGAATCCAACTGCTCCACTGGATTTTCTTGAATGAAATCTTAAAAGAAACAGATTTCTAAGACTTTTCTTCCATGGTTTGAGTTTGAATCACCAGCATTCATGTTAGCCCTAGAGGGTCAACTATTTTCAATGCCTAGGGACATAATTTTGGATCTGAACATTTCACTATTTAAATTGAGGTACTATTCAAATACTTTTCAGAAGAAAAAAAATGTAAGTTTTTACATAAATGAGTTCTAACAACTGAATTTCCATTATTCAAACATAACCTTTCTATCACGGCATGAAATTCTCTATGCTTCTATACAGTCAATTTCGTTTCTCTTCCAGGGGCAATTACTTTAGTCTCTTACCCCAGTTTGACTGGTAGCTTCATGTAGCTTCATATCAGTGGTCTTCTACCCTTTTTAAAAGAGTATTTGTGATATTCATCCAGGTTGCTTGCTGCCTCTCTCAATACCCTTAAACAAAACAACCCTGAAACTCACAGCATTTGAGGTGATTCCAACTCACAGCAATTGCCAGCTTTCTCCCTTGGAGCAGCTGGTGCATTTGAACTGTTGATCTTTCTGTTTATTATTTACATAGCCAAGTAACATTGGATTGTTTAACTTGCTCTTGTTGTTAGTAAGTGCTATTGAGTTTGTTCTGATTCAGGGAGACCCAATGTGCAATAGAACAAACCACTGTCTGATCTTGCGCCACTCTGACCCTCTATTTCACCACCCATGATGTACTTCTCTAGGGATCGCAATTTTTTTTTTCTGACAACATATCCAAATGGGTTTTTAAAATTTTTTTTTATTATTTTGTGTTTGGGTACTGTCAAAGCGGAAGTGACTGGTACAGGAGGAGATTGCCCCCCTCCTTCTCCAGCAAAGCAACTGGTGGATTTGGACCACATAACTCTGGGATTGCAGTGCATCTTCTTGCCACTAGACCACCAGAGCTCCCTATCCAAAGTGCATAATGGTTTAACACAGGCAATGACTTTTTTTTTTTTGTGAAGTGAAGGTAAAAGGAGAAGGTATAATAATTGAAGTGTTAACACAATGGGGAAACAATGCACATGGCAACACGTGTTGGGAACCAACTCAATGGCAGTTAACAGTATAAAGAGAAAGGGAGGATCAGTCTAAGTCAAAGTGGCAGGAATTTGGTAAAAGACCCTGGGCTGTTCTGGAAAGTGAAATACCATATACACTAGTGTGACTATGACTGAGGTTTGCTCTTGTTCTCAGTTGAGACATAGGTGCAATGTTTAGTCGCCACTGGGAGTGAAGTGATTGTATTCAGATTGCTTGGCTATGAGTAGAGTATGAAAAAATGGAGGCATGTAGTGACTTAAGAAGAATATGGAAAGACAAGAATACAAAGCATTCAGTACATTCAGCAATTCAGTATCACTTGGGCCATGACAAAGCATGGAGAGTTCATTCGAATTGCCAGGGAAACCCTGTGAAGGGTTTTAAGAATGGAAAAGTCCCTATCTCTCTGACACTTTCAAATCCATTTTTCCACTGTGCAGGATTGGCATCCTGGAGGCAAAATATGGGGGCAACCTAGCCATCTGTTCTTGTAAAGATTGCTGCCTAGAAAACCCTAGCAGGGAGCTCTGCTTCACCACGTAGCATCACTATGAGTTGAAAATCAACTCAAGAGCAAACAATAAGATCACATTAGGAGACAGCATAAACAGCAGTAATAATGAGTGTGGCAAGAGACTTGTTGAAATGAGCTAAGATGATGGTGATAAAGGGGAGGAGAAGGCAGATTCCAGATAAATTCTGAAGGTAGATGTTGCAGTACATTACTTGTTTATGGATTAGACATAGGGAGAAAAATTAAAAAAAAAAATGTCCTACTCTCCTGACTAAATCAATAGATGGCAATATAATGGGGCCTGTAAGAAAGAGAGTCATGTTGGGAAATGTCACATTGTGTGCTTATGACCAAGCAACGGCATCACTTAACTAGATGGATATTCAGGAGTTGAGCCAGAGTTGCAGATCTTGATAAGCTATGAAATAAAAGTGCATACATACAATGGATGATGCCATGTAGGAAATGAAAAGTGTAGTCAGAGAGACCCTAAGGATTCGAGCTCCAGTCTGAAAATGTGCTGCCCATACCCCTGGAAGGAGCAAATACCATTTATTGCTTTGGGAGAAAAAGAGGCCGCCACTCCTATTTTTATTTATTTGTACTCATTTGCTTTTCTACTGACTTCCCGTTTTTCACATTTGCTTTAAAACCCTCATTCAAAGGCTGTATAGTGGAGGGGACATGGGGGGAGGGATTGTATAAAAATGAAAGAATTTTTCTTTTACTTTTCAAAGAGAAGAGTGAATTGGGTGGGGAGGGGAAAAAGGCAACAATGAATGAATGAAAATCCAAAGTCTCTGTACACATTTATTAAAATTAAAAAATAAATTAAAAATAAACAAACAACCCTCATTCAAGATTTACAAAGGTTTGTTTTTTGGTTAAGAAATTCATTCAATATTTTTGTTCTGATGACAAAGCAGGGTCCAATTTGGATGTCCACTGATGTCAGGGTCAAGGGCAACTCAGAAGGAGCATCTTGGGAGGTATGACAGTAGCTCTGAGCATGAGCAGAAGCAAGGAAAAGGAAGACTGGAGTGCTGCATGGCCTTCTATTGGTATCATTACCAGAAATGTGAACCCATACTTTGTGTTCTGACACCCAGGTTCTAAAGGCTAGCCTTGCTGGAAATGGATTGAAGAGATCCCCACTTGAGCTTCTATAAAGGTTGGTAAAGGAGCCATTTAATAGTCTCTATCTCTACGTTCATCTACTCACATCTAGTTCCTCTGCTGCTCTACGGTTCAAGTGTTCAGTGTGGTTATTTGCCTTTCCCTTTAACAGCTCCAAATACACATTTGAAAGCATGCCACGGAATTGTTAGGTTACTTGTCAGATTTCAAATATTACAGAAATGATTTTTTAAAAAATGTACATTTCAGGCACATTTCCAGTCCTGAACAATATAAAGCATTGCTAAGTATAGCATTTAGCCATTAATGCTGTCTTTCACTGTGTAATGTAAAAAAAAAAAATAATAGGTTTATGACAACTTGGATAATACTTTAAAGCTTCTACATTGTTGTTCCAGATATCAGAGAAATTTCATTCCATGGTGGTTCTTTGTATGTGTGTGCACGCTGAAAAGGAACCTGGGTCCAAAGTCATCCCTAAAGCTCTCTGAGCTTTTGACTTTTGCAAATGATTTAACTATACTAAGCATATAAACCGTAACGAGCTCTGCAACTGCAAGGCATTAGTATTATATGCTCAAATGGCTACAGTGTGAAGAGAGAACCTATTACTCAATATTTAGTTCATCACAGGTTTGCCAGTCGTTAAGAAATCCACATTAAATGTGCTCAAGCTGATTAAGCTGTCTTCATTACTTCTTCTGCCGCATATTCACTGCTAAAGTGACTGATCATGTTGAAAAGGAAGAAGATTTTGACCATCCATGCACGTATTTATGTATTTTCAGGGATAAAGGAACCGATAAGGTATAAGACTTAGGATTTTAATGAACAGGCTGAAGGTCTCCCATATTACCATAATAACTCTGTCACACTCGAGCCCGTTATTGTAGTCAGCGTGCCTATCTATCTCTTTGAGGGTCCTTCTCTTTTACAGTGACCCTCTACCAAACATGATGCCCTTCCCGAGGGATTGGTCCTTCCAGATAACATCTTCAAACTAATTCTATTCTGTGTCATTTATTTCCACCTCCCCCCCTCTGATTTTTGCAGTTGCAAATGATCATAAGAGTGTGTGTGAGCTCCCAAGGGGGGGAGGACTTGTAAATTATTTTAAAGATATATTGGCAGTTTCAGACTTAGTAGGAGCCAGCTAGAACTCGTATGGTTTAAGGGCTGAAGGAATGAAAAGTGCAAGGGGGAACACTCCCTTAGGATGGAATCCAACACATTGTTTGGGAGAAAGTTAAATTCATATGCGGGTTGATACCAATTTTGTGTGTATCTGTAGCCATATATTCTCATAATTAGGCTACTGTTTTACAGAAAGCTACTAGCTGAAGCCTGGAAGAACTCAGAATCAACACAGCACTGAAGGCAACTCACCCTACTGCTCACTTCCAACTGTGCTCCACTTGGAGTGACAGAGGCTGAAATCCAAAAGGAATGATAGCAGTATGTCCTAAGTGAAAGCAAGCTCTAGCCTAATTGATCAAAACATACCCAGAAAACCTACGTGCACAGAAGGATCGCTGCATGGCTCAGGAGAATCCAGCTGAGAGGGTCTCTTTGACCCAGGTCTCTTCTCAGGAAATGACAAAAAAAACACTCCTGTGGGGTACAGCTATTGCAATGACACAAGTGGCTTGCCTACAGAACCCCCACCACCCAATCACTACCATCAAGTCAGTAACAACCCACATCCACGCTGCAGGACAAAGAAAAACTACCCCCATAGGGTTCTGAACGCTGCAATCGTTATGCAAACAGAAAACGACATTCTTTTTTTCTTTCCTGTAGAGTGGCTGATGAATTTGAACCCTAGTTTGTCAGCAACCCAATGCTTGATCTACTTCTGCGTTATTGTAAACAAAGACTACTTTTGAGGGGTCAAGAACTCACAATGGAGAATGAACTAAAGAGTGTGTGTGTGTAATCACGTGTTTATTTTTACCAAATTTTTAAGTGTAACCAAGTATTTTCTTCTATTAAGACTGCTGGCAACACAATCAACCTTATAAGATCCAAAGAGCAACATCTTCCCAGGAATAAAGCTCAGATGGTAGAAAGCTGTAGGGGATAAAAAGGCAAATGGAAACTAGAAATACAAGGTGAAGTGGGAAGAGTGCTGTTAAAATGGAATGATTGTAATCAGTATCACAGACTGTAATATGCATGAAATTCTGAACGGGAAACCATTTTGTTCTGTAAACGTCAATTCAAACAATAAAAAGTTAAAATAAAAATGAAAAGGAATGTTGGTTTATCAGAAACTATTACTATTAGTGCAACTAAAGTTGGTATACCACTGTTGAATTTGACTGGTTAAAAAAAATGTTGGCAAGAAAATATTTTCTTGCAATAACTTGAAATAATTGTGAATTTTATTAATGAATATCATAGCCAATTCTGTCTTTTATATGTATATTTTATGATGTCAGCTTAACTGAAATATTGGTTAGCCCATCATTACTTTGAAAAATGTGGTATGTTAAGGAGGCTTATGGTTAGGACCTATTATTAGGTAGTTTGACAAATTAGTACACACAGTATCACATCACAGTGTAAAAAGATTTTTTTACAAGGGACATTTGTTAGCATCAGTGCAATCTTAGGTATTTGCTATAGTTAAAACTATTATCTTGAGGCGTTCACAAGCTTTACGTCCCTGTAACATGGGGACATGGCCACCAGCTTCTTCTGCATGACTCAGCTTTCCTGGTCATAGCATCATGGCAGACATTCAGATTGTGTTAGAGCCAAGACCTGGGACAGAGGAGTGAGTCAAGATGCCCTTCCACCGCTGAAGTCTCTCAACATGTCCTGACCCTCATTTTTTCTTCTTTATGCCTTCCTTGGGTGGACACTAGTAATTTTGAACAACTGTGAAGTAAATCTACTGGTGGTTGTATAATTACAACACAATCCACACTTTGGCTGTATAATTACAACACAATCTACACTATATATGGCAAAACCAAGAGTGCTGATTTTCAGTCTGTGACACAAATGGTTAAGATCATGTCTGGTCATGCAAGGCCAGTGGTTAGAAACTTCCAGAGAAAGATGTGGAGACCTGCTGCTGTCAAATTTACACTGTGGACAACAGTTCTACTATGTCCTACAGGGTCACTGAGTCAAAATCACCTTACTGGCAGTGGGTTTCGTTTATGTGATTCTATCCACCTATATTTTTCCTGACTTGTACTTAAAATCCTATTTATGTGTAAAAGCATGCTTTAGATTTTTCCTCAGAGATTATAATAAGCCAATACACTATTTTAAAGAGGTAATAATAATTTTAAATGTGTATTTTCTTATTGCTTCCTGGATTCGACAGCTGTGTAATGTGTGTGTTGAAATCCTAAAATGTATTCATGTGATTTATTTACTTGGACCATGTTAATGTTTTTCTTCCTTCAAAAAGCCAGCTTTGTCCAAGGATTTTGTAATGATAGGAAGGGAGAAAAATAATGGAGGGAGAAATTCCACAGACATCAAATCAATTGCTTTGTACTTATCAGTATGCTATAAGAAGAGTGATAGGCAGTATCAACTTGATTTATATTTTAAAGGATAAACATATATATTCCTAGTGACATTTATGACTGCTTCAAAGTAAAAAAAAATCTTTTCACATGGTTGCTGGAAGTGACCAATTTCTCCAATTTACTATTAAAAAAAATAATGAGAACTATTTAATTTTAAACGTCAAAATTTTTATTGACACCCCCCCCCATCCTGAATGTGACCGGTTGGATTTTTTTTAGCTTTTAGAATCTTTAATTTTTTAAATTTTTTATTGAATATTTACAGAAAACTCAGATTTCCATTCATTCATTGTTGCACATTTTTCTCCCTCCCCCTCCCCCAGTTCACTTTTCTCTTTAAGAAGATTCTTTCATTGTTGTACAATGTATCTTCTTTGTTATTATTTGTTCTCTTTTCTTTAAAAATGTCTTTTATTTAGCACTTAAGGAATTGTGGATATTTTAGCTATATTAGTTGATTCCTATCACGAAGCTTCTTCAAGTAGAACTGAAAAATGGATGATCATAGTTTGGATACTTTAGTTATATTCCAAAAATAATTAGGGGGGGGGGAAGAAAAGGCTAGAAAGAGAAACATTTAAAATGCTAGCAATGGTTACACTAAATATCAAGAAGAATTATCACAAATGTGGAAGCCAGGCTTAAAGATGATTGTATAACATACTTCAAAATCTTGAGAAGTTGTTATGTAACAAGCTGCCCTTCCCTTCCACAAGCCTTCTGATTTTCCAAGGAAATCCAACTCTTATTTTGATTTAGAGTTTTGTACTAATTATGGCCCAGACATTTTACAACACAGTAAAGTTACAGATACATGAGGTGATACAAGTGATTTTTGTCTTGTAGAGATTATAACCTAAAGATCCTAGGATATATTTTAGGTTATGTAATATAGGAAATGACAATTTGAAGAGGAATGAATGCACATTCATCATTGAAAAAAAACATTTCAATATCTGTCTTGAAGTACAATGCTGTCAGTGATACAATATACAAAAGTAGACAAGGAGGACACCATAGTTAAGCTGTTATTCAAATTTGCATACCAGCACTAACAGCAAAGATGAAGAAATTGAGAATTTATATCAACCTCAAAGGTAGGAATTGACTGAACATGTAATCAGGATGTAGCAATAGTAGATGATTATTAGAATTCAATTGTTGCTGTTGTTAGGTGCTGTTGAGTCACCTGCAACCCATAGTGCCCCTATGCAATATCTGGAGAAAAAGTAGGACTGGTAGTCAGAAAATATAGCCCTCATGTTAGAAATGTGGCCAGAAGTCTAATGATAAAATTTTTTATGACCAATGACTTAATCCTTTCAAATGCCTCTTAAAAAGAAAACAAGCAGTCACAACACAAATGGGTCTCGCCAAATAGACTACACAGGAATCAAACTAATTACATATGCATAAAGATAGAATTGAAGAATTCAATGGCATCAATCAGAACAAGACTAGGGACTGAGTGCGAAATATACCATCAACTACTTGCATGCAAATAAATTGAGACAGAAGACAATGAAAACAAGTCCATGAAAGCTAAAATATGACTTTGAGAATATATTCCACAAGAACTGGGAAACCATTTGAAGAGCACTTGATGTACTGAACACTAATGACCGAAGACCAGAGAAGTTGTGAGAGGACATCAGGGGCATCAGACATGAATCAAGAAAAAGGTCACTGAAAAGACAAGAAAAAAAGAAAAGGTCAAAATGCCTATCAGAAGAGTCTTTAAAATTTGCTCTTGAGCATAGAGAAGCTAAATCAAAAAGAAGAAAAGATGAAACAGGAGTTGAGCAGAATATTTCAAAAGGCAGCTCGAGTTGTCCTGCATTTTTCACAATAATGGCCTTATGCAGGGGTGGGAGGGGAGATGTGAGGATGTGTAGAGGCAAAACCACAGAGTTGTACAGTTTGGTGAGTGGAGAGAGGGGAGAGGAAATGGATGAAGGATCTAGGTGAAGATAGGGTATTGATTGGCAAAGCCCAATGGTGATTAATTTTATAAAATATTGTGCATGAGAATGATTGCATGAAGCACAATGTCAATGGAGATTAGTGTGAAACACAATGTATATGAACTTTGTAAGCTCACCAATATATTTTTTAAAGTTTACATTTTTAAAAAACTACCACCAACAGGCATCTTGAGTAGGCAAAACACAGTATTACAAAGGAATGTGCAATGACCATAACAGATTAGAAAAACCAAGAGAGAATGAAGCATTTCTCAAGTTTTTTTTTTTAAAAAAAAACCACACAAAAAAACAACAACACAAAACCCACAAATCCTGTCAAAAGATTCAAGCCTCAAATTGTTATATTGAAGAGTTCCATGGGCAAAATATAGAAGGATGCAGTAAGTGGGAAAGATCCGGCAAGGGATCAAAAGGCAGGGTAATGATGGGCATGTTTTAATAGTGAATGATTTTATAACACATAATGAATGAAAATGGTTATATGAAACACAATGTGAATGAAGAATAGTGTGAAACACAATGTAAATGGGCTTTGTGTGCAAACCAATAAAAAATTGAAATAATAAATAAATTTAAAAAAAAAAAAGATGGGAAGAATGCAGAGTGCCACTGCATCAAAAAGAATTGGTCAACAGTGTTCAATCATTTCAGGAAGTTGCATATTACTGAGAATTGATATTGAAGAAGGAAGTCTGAGCTAAACTGAAAGCAAGGGCCAAAAAGAAGACCACATGAACTAATGAAATAGCAACAGAAGTGTTTCAACAAGAAGATGTAGTTCTATACGTGCTTACTTATTTTTGCTAAGAGATTTGGGACTACCTGACTGACTTCGAGATGTCAATATATGTGTCTATTTTTTTTTAAGTTCCCACAAAGTGTGCAAATTATCAATCATTAATGTCCCATGTAAGAATAATCTTGCTGAATATTATTCACAAATGACTGAACAAGGATCTGATATTCACAAGGAACTGCTAGAAATTCAAGCCGTTCAACTCAGAAGAAGTCATGGAATGATTGGCATCATCACTGACTTCAGAGGGATTTTGACTGAAAGCAGAGGCTACACGAAAGATGTTCATTTGTGTTTTATTGACTTTGCAAAGGCTTTAATCTTTGTGGATCATATTGTGGATAGCATGGGGGGGGGAATGAGAATCCTAGAACACTTGTGCTCATGTGGAGCTTGGAGTTCAATGAAGAAGCAGTTGCTTGAATGGAAAAAGTGTCTACTGCATGGTTTAAACTCAAGAAAGGGCATGTGTCAAGTGTGTACCCCTTCACCATACTTAGTCAATCTGTATTCTGATAATGTAAGAAGCTGGACAATAGGGGAAAAGTATGTGGCACTTAACAAAAATCTGTACCGTGTAGATGACACAATCTTGCTTGCTTGAAGTAATATAGGTGAAGCATAAGGCTTATATAGCCTTCAATATAGATTATTTCCCCACATAAAGAAAACATTTTCTCACAACTAGACCAATATATAACATCATGACACATGGACAAAATGCAGATGCTGTCAAGGATTCATTTTACTTGGATCAAGCATCAACATCTATTGCTGGAAGCAGCAGTTAAGAAATTAAACGATGTATTTCCATAGGTAAGTACACTGAACAAGGAGTTTTTTTAAAGTGTTGGGAGTCAAGATGCCACTTGGACAATGTGTTTTGCTGTTTCACATACGGTGGCTATTTGTTGGAGTCAACTTGATTGATGCTACTTGGCAACAGCAGTGGTCTAGAAAGTTACATGTTGCCAAATGGTTAGAGGTTCAAACTCATCAGCTACCTTACATGAGAAAGATGTGCAGACTCCTCCTGTAAGATTTACAGTTTGGGTAACATGCTGGAGGCTTGTCATGTGCCTTGAACTACTTGGCTGACAGTGTTTTGGGTTATCTTTGTAAAGTTAAAGGCTAATTTCAAGAAAACCAATGTTGTACAAATGAAGTCTGTCCAGTAGAGGATAGAACTCAAAGATGGTGATTTATTCACAAACTGGTAAGAAACTGTGCTACAATCCCAAAGGCAAGTAGCTTGAACCCACCAGCTGCTCTATGGGAGAAAAATGGGCAATCTACTCCTATGCCAATTATTATCTTTTGAAAAACCACAGGAGGGTCAGCTATAGGTCGATTTCCACTCGAAGGCAGACAACAACAACAACAACATCTAATTTACTAGTCTTAGTGCATTCTTTTTGTTTAAATGCACTACTTAGACAAGGATTTGTTTCTTCTATCCAGTTTTGTCTTCCCACTCGCTCTCCTATGAATGGGTTAAATAAAATCTGATCTTTACTTGCTGTAACTTACATAAAAATCCCGTTTGTTTCCTTTTAAAGTTTTGAAATTCTCACTTTGACACGAGGTGGTCGGATCGTGAATGCTCTGCTTTATACTTACATCTGTCAAATGATCTATGTGTGTGTGTGTGCAATTTGGAGAAAAAATAAGCATTAAATTAAAAATACACATTTTGTGAAAAGCTATTTAGCTTCATGATGCATGCAAGATCTGGAATGCCACAGTAAAGGCTCTCATTGACTGAAGATCAGATGTTCTTACATTCATTACAGCGTTTTCTTTGTATTTCTCCTCAGTAGCAAAATGATGGACAGTAAGTAACTGAAGTTTAGAACTATGAAGTGGGCACACATATGGGCATACACTTATTGCATATGTGATAAGAAAGGCAATTCGGTGCAGTGAGAATAGAGCTCATTTCATTGCTTTCTCATAACCTAAATGATCAACTAGCAGATATATGGGCCACATTTCCAACACTTCCACCATCAAGATATAGACTATAATTTGAACACTGATTCTCTTTGGCATCCTTTCTCCTCAGGTACCACCAAGGCGAATATCAATAATGAGTAGTTCAACTAGTGGTTGGACTGCAAATTTCAACTCTGGGAAAGTACAGGAAACCATGCACATGCTCGTAGCATTAGCAGCTTGAAATACTCCTCCTGGCCTCCCTTCCCCTTGTAACAAGTGGGTTTTCACTGTGCGCTGTGGGGTTCAGAGTCACTGCGCAGAGAGGCTGGGAGGCCCGAGAGTTGTAAGCTAATTAATACATAAAGGTGGTTCCACACATCTTATGTCTATGCTAACATAGGAAGGAGGAGGGCTGCTGGAGCTATACATATATCATGAGTATCCCATTTCCTTGTTAAAAAAAAACAAACCCTCTACAGGCCCTCTATTGCCACTTCACACACTACATAGCTACCCTAATCTTGAACTAACTTTCTTCTTTTTTGTTTTTCCTTTTGGCAACATAATAATTTTGGGAAAAGACAATTGTTTATACTTTCAAGTCAACCTCTTAAGAAAGAATATCACTCGGAGTTCTGCAGTTTTGACTTGGAATACATGAATGAGTGAAATAAATAAATGAAGAGGCAAAAAGGACTGTAAAGGGGGTGGAGCCAGGAACCAGAGGGGGGGTCCTAATTCCTTCTTGCTCCTCCCTAGACTGAGCACCAAGGAATTACTCTAACTTTTCCTAATGATAGGCAATCTTGGGGACCTTATTAAATAGGGCTGAACTCCACTTTAAGGTAACCAGACTTTCGTTTGCAGCACTGCCTGATATAAACCATGAGTTACATATCTAATTATATATACAGATACATAAAGAGAAAGGGGGAGAGGAAGGGAGGGAGGGAAGGAGAGGAAGATGGGGGAGGGAAAAGGGGGACAGAGAGAGAGATGGAGGACAGAGAGGGAGAGGGGAGGGAGGGAAGGAGGGAGGGGGAGAGAGAGAGAGTGTGTGTGTGTGTTTGTGTGTGTGTGTGTGTGTGTGAAGATCTACAGCCTTGGAAACTCTGTGGACAGTTTCGACTTTATTTTACAGGGCCTCCATGTGTGGCAATCAACTTGTTGGCAATGAGGCAATAGTTATTTGAAGCAGCAATGTTTTTTTTTAAGTATGCAAAACGGCAACTTTCGTTACATAATTCTCACCAAAATTATTATGTAAAAATCCCCACGGACAAGAAACCATCGATATCCTAAACAGGCTTCTCTTCAATGCTGCAAATGCTGTCAGGACACACTTCGGCTTGCAAATGCTGAGCCCGTCTGTCATTTAGAGGCTAAAGCTGACTTGTCCGTGTATCATGTAACCCAGGTACTATACCATGCTCATGCTTGTCTGAGTATCCTTCAGAAAGCAACCCGCATTTTCAGCTGTCACAATAATTTTTCACTTGGAGACCTGTGATCCCAAAGTAATTCTACATTTTCTTAACCAATCGATATTCTTGAAGCCACATGACCTTTGCACATGCTATTCTAATAATCAAAGATTTTATTCCGCCGCCCCCCGCCCCATTTCTCAGTAAACACGCGGGCTCGTGGTAAAGAACTCCCTGCCTTTTACAGACCTCCCTGTGTCTATTTAAAAAAGAAAAAGGAAGTGAAAATTCTTTGCGCTCAACTTGTAGCTGATGTGACTAACAGCAGCCCTGTATGCTACAGCAGAACTATCCCACAGGCTTTCCAGGGCTACAATCTTTACGGAAGCAGAAGAAACCTTTCTCCTTAAGAGCAGCTGGTGAATTGAAGCCATCAGTTTTTGTGTTTGCCAAATGCTACCCTCATTCCCAATCTCTACTTGATCCTGAATATGAGGGTAGTAAATGAGTAGCCTTGCACTTTCTGTCCCTCAGTAACCTGACTCCTCCAACAATAAAGGATTCTTCAAATGCAGATCACAAGTGAACATGAATGATGAAAATGAAGCTGCTTTGTAATGTTATGGCTAATATTGTGCTCATCATTAACAATTCTAGTATGATTTCTAATAACAGAAATCACCCTTCCCAACCTCCTGATAGAGGTACACCATGGGTCCTCTTATAACACATAATAACATACATGTAAAGTCTCATTCCTACTAATAAAATGGTTTTATTTAGTGATGTGGACATCAATGAAAGCTATTTGTATGAATGAAAGAAGTCTCATCTACAAGTTTTAATATGTTTAAGACCTTGGAAGGGGACCTTGTTTGCAGTGAGAATCATGGACTCCCGTGTTCATGCACAGCTGTTATTTTCATGTTTCCTCAACATCTCTAACTTCTAGCTCATAGTCACTAAGCAACACAATGTTTGGGTCCCTAGGCATTCACTTATTAGCCTAGCAATTGTGAGTGAAACCTTTTACTTTTCCAAGCTTTTCTAAAGGGGGGAATTACCTTTTCTCACTATATCGTGGGAGACTGTTTAGTCTTTTTTATTTTTGGCAAGCACGGAAAGAAAGATTTAAAATGCCATGCAACTGCAGAGCACATACAAAATGAACTTTATAAACTACTACAGTGAACTAAAGCATGTCATGCATCCTTCTGTGCCTGGTTTGGTCAAACTGGCTCTGTATCTCCTTAAATTATTAATTTCCTAAACTAGCTTTGTAAAACTTTGAAAATTAAATACTTCTCTGTACTAATCAATCAGAAATAGCTTGATGCTGTTCCTCCTTTATCATACACAATTAAAACAAAAAGTCGACTAGACAGTAATTTCTTACATGTAGCCAGTCATCTATCACCTTTTCTATTTATTTCACTAGAAATAAATTTCTAAGTATTTATCTACAAATCAAATTTTTATGACTCACAGATTTAAAAAAATATTAGTCCACTAGATTCAAGACAAAAGAAAAAGCACTAAGTCAAAACAAAACAAATAAAAAGCAAAATGATGTCTCGTGTATCTGACCCACACTTTTTCTCATTGGGTCCTAATTATGGCACATTTCTGTTAATTTTCCAAAAGGTTTTCCCCTTTCTTGGATTTACCCTTCCCTCTTTCATTTCCCTATTACCTTACTATGACTCTTCTCCACATGACCAACCTTTCATTGTTCCTTCCTCATTCCCCCACCCCATTATTCATACCTCTACAATGCTACTTAGAACCTTTTTCAATTACTTGTACACCCATCTACTGAACATCACACACACACACACACACACACACAAACACAAACACGATATATACTTTCCATCACTTTATTTGGGTGCATTATCAGGAGAGACCAATTCTTGGAAATAGACCTCATACTGGGAAAGAGAGAGAGAAAAGGAGAGGGAGAGAGAGGGAGAAGTGGAGAGTGAGAGAGGAAGAGGGACAGAGGAAGAGGGGAGAGGGAGGGAGGGAGAGAGGGGAAGAGGAAGACAGGGGAGGATGGAGAGAGTGAAAGGATTCTCAAACAAAATAGACTTGACACAGGGAACTGAAAGATCAATTAACAATGGGCAGGTAGGGAGAATGTGAGAATGGCTGGCACGTGAAAGGGCAAGATTCTGCTCTGTTTTTCAAAGAATCACTATGAGTCATAGTTGTCTTGATGGCATATGACAACAACAACAACAGATTCATTAAATTTGCCTAGTACAGTATATATCTTAAACAAATGTTCATAAACCACCATAAAACTATGTTGCACTGTTTATTATTCCTAACAATTGTGCTATTTTAAAAGGTGAACGAGTTGTTCTGCCAATCTATCACTAGTATTTAGAAATGTGTTCCTTTTCTGGTTCATAAGCGTGATAATTGCGACTTCATACGTCTGTATGATATGTGCCATCCTTTTAAGCCTTGTTACAACATAGGCACACTACCCATCTGATGTGAAAAAAAAGTGCATACATTGGATTATTGGGGGGCTTTAGGGGGGTAAATATATATGGCAGCTATACATTAAAAAATGCACATAGATAGAAATTCAACAATAAAATGTTCAAAACATTTTATTCTAAATTAGCAGTTACATGGGATTTTCAAAAGAAATCTCTGTTAACTAGGATTTACAACACAATGTAAGCCTGCACGTTCATTGTAATTTCAGGATTTAGAGAACTGCACTGGCACATTAAATTTATTCATTTTCACCGCCTGCAGACATTTTAATGTCTGAATGGCAATAAGAACAAATTACCTAAAAACTTTTAATAGGCTATAATAAATTAAGACTCAACAGTAATACAAAAGTGGGTACAATGGGGCAAAATTATGAATCTCATGTAATGATCCAACAACACTTAAAGTGTGGAAACGATTCTGGTATTCTGAAAGATACAACCAAAGTTGATCCTAATCGTTTCCTTCTTGTCAAAGAGAAATTGCACATGAATCTCAAAGTCTAGCACATTGTTCAGTACATGCAAATGGTTATGTGATGCTGTCTCTCTAAGAGGGCTTCACCTTTTTTACAAAAGGATCCAGGCTGGAAGAAGAGTATCGCGGAGTTCTTCATCTATGAACAAAAGAAACTATCTTTGCCAAGGAGGAGGAGATATGTAAAAGCAAAATGGAGGATCCCACAGGTTTGAAGGCAAAGAATAAGGTCTGGAATAGGTAGGACTTCAGAGGGTATTCAGAGCAGGAGTAGGTCCTTGATCTTGACCAGTCTTTCTCATAGCCTCACTAGAATGGTTCAACTCCAACTTTATCACTCACCTCAAGATTAAAAGACTCAGGAAAGAAAACGGTTGGTCAAACTCTGAACACTGGGATACCAAGAGAAAGGCTTTGGCAGACCAAACTCCAGAAATCTCTTTAAACAAAAGATTTACCATCCCACGAAGATACCCAAGAGAAATATGGGGTTATGTCAGCAAAGAGAACAAATAAGATATATCCTTCAAAATTGTCATACACAATTTTTTTATAACTACCTTTACTCTTTCTTTTTTATGATCAAAAAAATGGCATTTTATTAAGATTTGTGCACCACTGAGAGGCAAGGCAACAGTATGCCCCACTCTCATTATTCCCTTCTTCTAGTAAAAGTATTTATAATACTAAAACATTCGCCATGTCAACAATCTCTGCAAGTATAATTTACTGGCACTAAGTACATTCATCATATTGTACAACTATCATAACTGCATAGGTTCAAATATTTCCATCACCAGATTTTACCCTAAAATGAACACTTTTTTTAATGTATAAGTTGACTTAAATGATACTAAGTTTATTTTCATTTCCTTCCTTGTTTATACTTATAATCTGTTTTCCTGAGCATCACCCAGGTCCATCACTTTGTTATAGCAGGTAACAAATAATGTTTTTAAAAAATTGAAACTTTTTATTCCTTTATCTCTGAAAGCAGGAATTGATAGATTTCATCCCCCCCCCCCCGTATAGGCCCAAATCATCAAGATTGTTTACTTGGGAACCATGAAGACTCAAGACTCTCTAGCAGCTACTCAATTCTGTCTCTGGAGTCTTTTTCTCCCTTTTCTCTATAGTGTTTGTAAAATGAAAGTAGTTGCCAACAGTAAGTAAATGAACAGGTGTGTCTGGGATGCAATAATATGTTTTATTTAAAAGGGAAAAAAAACCAACCATGCATTGAGTGGGACTTGTCCCTATGTTTACTCTTCTAAAGAATATGATATTCATATGATAAATGGATAGCCAAGAGAACAAACAGATATGTCTTGGAGAGGGTGCAGTCAGAGTGCCCTTTGGAGGCAAGAATAATTATGCTAGGTCTCAGATACTTTGGACATACTGCTAGGAGGGGCTATTCCTTGGAGAGGGACCTGATAGTGGGAAGGGTAGAGGGTCGGCGAAAGAGAGGAAGACCCTCAGCCAGGTGGATTGACTCGGTGACTGCCACAACGGGCTCTTGTGTGTCAGAAAGTCTGAGGATAGTGTAGGATAGAATAGGATTCAGATCTTTTGTTTATAGGGTCACTATCCTCAACTTGATGGCACCTAACAATAACAACATTTTTCAAAAAACATGCAGTGAGTGGGACTTGTCCCTGTGTTTGCTCTTCTCAAGAATTTGACATTCATGTGATAAATTATTTTAGTGGCTCTACATTTATTAAAATTAATATCATTGTAACTTTGAGGGACACACTGGTTAAGATATGTACCCCTATCAACCAGCTCAATCAACAGCATGCACTTCCTGATTCTATGGTAGCATATTATTATTTGTTTCTAGGAAATGTTTTCTAAGTGATCTTAGGTAAAATGGAGATCTCTATGACAGAGACTGTATTAAAATTTAGAAGACTATAAAACTAGGGTGCTCTGGTGGCTTATTGGTAAGCAGTTGCACTATCAACCCAAAGGTATGCAGTTCAGATCCACTGGCTACTTTGCTGAAGCAGGATGGGAAATTTCTTCCCATGTGATTTCAACCTCTGAAAACCCACAGGAGGGTCTGCTATCAATTCAGTTCTGACTCAACGGTACACAACAACAATAACATAAAGCTTAGCTATTGGTAAGTAAAAAGTAACACAGAATCTGTAAAACCTTAAGGAAAAAACCCCAATTATCACCCAATATGTGTGCATTCCCATGAGTATTATCTATGAGTTTTGCTCACATATATCCCTGAATCTGTTCTCTCTCTCTCTGTTTTGCTCAGAATGACCTCATGCTAATTCACGGTAACATTCTGTCAATTATCATTTCACAAAAGAGCAAGAGTTTAAAATTCGTTTGCTCTGTTGTTCGCAAACAATCTCTGTCACCGCTTGTACCTACAATTTAGCTGTATATAGTTGAGAGATTTACTATTATTATGATGGGATACTTGCTATTCAGTTTGATGAATAGTTCATCCTGAACCGACTCAGCTGTGAAGAGGCCTCTTGTACTACAATTTGTCAATTTGATCATCATTCAAAATTTACAACTTCTGTCAGAACCTTTTCTCATTTTTCCTGTGTAACTTGTTCAAAGCTGGCTGGTTCCTTATGCTGCCATTCATGGAATTCTTTTCCCTTCTCTCCTTTTAGTTTCCAAAGTAATATTTTCTCAATTGAGATTGAGAACCTCAGAAGTATAGTGATGGAGTGTTAAGGACTGGGGACAGAAATGTCTGCTGTCAAATAAATTCCCTTGATTCTTCTAGGGGAAAGCCCAGACTTCTCCCAATTGCTCATCGTACCATCTTGAAAATATGGAACTCACAAGGCTTGCCCACTCACTGAAGGAAAAGGAGTCTAGTGCACTCAGTAGCATCTGCCGGAAGCACAGTTGCTGTACGTTGACCCTTACCTGATGACTGTGGACTGGGTTTTCTATGTCCTTTCGGTGAGAAAGCAAATGTTGTGTCTCAGTGAGTCAGAAAGGACTCACAGTTGACCCTCCCATGTTTCCAAATGTTGCAAATTATGTGGGAAGAGACAAGCCATCTTTCTCCAGCAGAAAAGCTTGGTAGATTTGAACCACATACCTTTGGGTTGATAGCGCAACCCTTTACCCACTGTTTGGCTTCACCTTAATGCCTAATTGGCTTACCTACTGCCTGAAATGATTCAATAGGAGAGAAGTGACTTTTGATTAATATGGATTTAGTCAAAGACTAGCTGAGAAAAGATATATGATAGAGAGTGGGATTTGTCCCTGTGTTTACTCTTCTAAAAAAATTGATATTCTTGGGATAAATGATTTTAGGGGCTCTACACTTATTACCATTAATTTCATTGTAACTTTGAGGGATGCCACTGGTAAGATATTTACTCATCCTAACAGACAGCTCAATGAACCACATGAACTTCCAGATGGTATAGGAGCATTTTCATATTGGTTTCTACGAAATGCTTAATAAGTGACATCCCTGAGGAGGAGAATGTTGTTGATGCTGTGTACTGTCAAGTAGGCTGACCCTCCTGTGGAACTTCACAGGCTGTAAATTGAACAGGGGGAAAGTATTCACCCTTCTCCTGCAGAATAGCTGGTGGATTCGAACCGTACACCCGTGGGATTACTGCACAGCTTCTTACCACTAGGCCACCCGAGTTCCCTGGGTATGAGAAGAGAGCCAGCATATTGTCAGACCATCAGTAAATGTGAGAATTGCAGGTATCTTGGACACCGAAGAAGAAAAAGCAGCTCAGTGTGCAAGTTCTTTAATATGAGACGGAATCAGAACAGGAAGGAAAGGCATGGAAAAAACTGTCTGAAGGTTTAGTGCAATGAAGATAGATATGTGGAAAGTTAATGTATACAAGCACTAATGAAATGTATGGTGAATGTTCAATATACGAAGAGATTGTTCTATACACTGAAGAGATATTAGTGACCAAGGAATTCCAGATTCCTGCAATGATTACAATCTAATGTAAATTATCAGTAATAAACATGCAAATGGATATTACAATTCCATTACATTAAAAGGGCTCTGTATGAAGTATGTTAATTAAAAAGTGGAAAGAAGTTCTCTCAGTAAAGCCCACGAACCTCTATAGGGAAAATAGCATCTGGTCAATAGGTCAGTATGAGCCAAATTTGACTCCAAGCCACAGAGTAGCAAGACGACATTCTAGCACAGGAACATATAAAGTGAGATGTAAAAAAAAAAATAAAATCAATATTGAGGAAAGTTATTGGAACACTGGAGGAAGGAACAAGAAGAAACTGAGGAAAAAGGACCATCAGTGTGGCTAGAACATCCTGATTCCAAATGATATCATATTGCGTGAAAACCACGTGTATTAGAGTCAACCTTAAACTTCATTGGACAATCACTTCTCCTCACTGTCTTTATGGTCATATGAGCAGCTTTGTTTTTCCAATTTGCGATTTGAAATTAGCATCTTTCGTGTTATTTTTTTTTCTTTTTATAGATTCTTACTCACTTGATAATTTCTTCTTCTAAGAACGGGGATCCCTAAGGAGTGGCATGCTTTTCATGCATTTTAAGTAGTTATTTACCGCAGTCGTGACTGTGATAAGTTATAGATTTTTGTCCTTGTGTCTCTCCAATAACATGCAGCAATCTGTCATCTCCTTAAACCTGCCATGCTGGACAATAGAACTCTAAGAACACACCATTTAAATGATCCAATTACTTTAATATCCTTATTTTATGAAAGACACGTTTGATGGACAGTGATTTAGGGGCCCCCTCTGAATCTCTGTGCTCTGCCAAACTCCCAATAAATCTGTTATTTACTACTTCTGAAAAGAGACACAGGAGCCAAGGAGTTCTTGAGGAGTTTCTAAGCAGCAATAAAAGACTAACAGTATTTATCTAAGAATGAAGTGCCCAACTGTTTACGGGATTAAAGATAGGAGATTCTCAAGACACTATCAGCTCATAATATCAAAAATCTTACTTTAGGGAGCTCTGGTGGCCTAGAGGCAAGATGCTGCACTGTAATCCCAGAGGTGCGCGGTTTGAATCTACCAGATGCTCTGCTGGAGAAGGCAGGACAATCTCCTCCTGTACCAGTCAGATCTCATTTGACGGTACACACACACACAAAATAATAAAAAATTTAAAAAAATATTTTTGACTCAGCAATTCCATTACTGGAAATTTACCCTAAAGAAACCATAACTTCCACCCAAGCAGATATATGCATACCCATGTTTATTGTGGCTTTGCATGCAATAGCAAAGAGCTGGAAACAACTCAGATACCCATCAACAAATGAATGGATAGAGAAGCTCTAGTATGTTCGTTCACACAATGGAATACTATGCAGCAGCACTGAAAAACAAGGAACTCATGAAATATTATGCAAAATGGATGACCCTGGAGGACATTACGCTGAGTGAAATATCTCAGTCACAAAAGGACAAATACTGCATAGGGCCACTGTTGTAAAACGGGACTGACATCAGGGTTGAGGTTAAGACAGAAAAGGAGGGGAAGAATGATATATATTGCATTGAAACAGATGAGGGAGAGAACTGTTTAAAAGGTATATATGATTAGGTATTATTGTCATGACAGGAGTCCAGAATGAAGGCTGCATAATGGAGTGGTGTTAGGAGGAGGGACTGAATAACAATGAAAGAGTTTTGCTTTTTCTTTTCAAGAAGAATGAATGAATGGGGGGGGATGAGTAGGGGGAAAAAGTGCAACAATGAATGACTGGAAACCATAAGTCTCAGTAAACTTTCATTAAAATAATAAAAAAAAAGATCACACCCTCCCCGCAAAAAAGTAAAGGCTCACTTTAGAATGTATTCCCACAAGCATCCACTGCCATACCTAAAGCTAGTGACAAGGGACAAATTTCCATACTAGTAAAAATTCCAGCTGACACCCTTATTATGTTGGCCCAAGTCCTGTAGTTACAGAAAGCAGGAGAACTTTATGACTACAAAGCAACATCTTATGAAATTTATTGCTGTGAGGGGAATATAAAGAACAGTGAGACGGCATGGATAATTCTTCATATTGGGGTTCCAAGGAAAAGCAAGAGATGGCAAGAGATTTTCACTCAAACGATTTTTTCCCTTACAGCTTCACAGCATTTAAGTCCCAGCATTGTGCTGTCAAGTAGTCTCCAAACTCACTAGCCAGCTCGTTAACCCAGCACTGTACAAAAGGACTCTGTGTGTGTGTGTTTGTGAATAGAAATAGAAATATATACTTGTAGAAAATTGGTCTTCATATCTTATATCTTTTTCCAGCTAGTGTTTGACTAAATCCATATTAATATAAAGTCATTTCACTCCTACTGAATCATTTGAAGTAGAAAGTAAACCAATTAGGTATTAAGGTGAAGCCAAGTAAGTATGCAAAAATTCACTCTGTGTGCCACACATCATCTGTAGGCAAACAAATGGCATTTTAGTACAGCCCCTGACACCTCAGGGCTTTCTGGGCCGAAGGAGGAGAAGGAAGGATCAAAGTTAGAAACTCGAGACATTTCCATTAAGTGCAAGAAACTCTATTCTTAGATTCAATTGTCTCATGTATTTGGGCAGCAGTTATCTCTAATGCCAGGTTTCCTTTGTGGATCTAAACTCTGTTTTTTACTGGTTTATATTCAATCATTCACATCAAATGTGTCCTATAACATCAATTGACCAAGAACTGAGTCCTGTACAAACTGCTTTAGAATTTGCTCCTATCACTGCTAATGTAAAGCCGAACCAAAGAGCAGCTAAGCTTGTCCTCCTCACCCTCGGACTTGTCTGTCTTTACCTTCTTTTCCCACTTCAAAGGTACCCCCACCCCTTCTCTGTCACCCATTCTTTCGGTATCTGAGAAATCACAGTAAAATGTGCATGTTAAAACCAAGCAGATTATCTGTAGGTTTATTTGGGTTTTGTTGGGTTTTTTTCCCCATTTTACATGTGAATGTCCAATTTGAGAAAAGGATATCTGTGTTTTCCTCAACAAGAATATTAATTAAACCAGAATATTTAATTTTTAAAAAAGATTTAGTGGTAGGACCACACAAAGACTGCCAGATTACATATTCAATCCATGTTCAATCACAATGAACTAAGATTCATTAGCATGCCACAAATTAGCACAGTTGTTGGGTGAATATACTTACAATAATATCACTATATTGCACATCTACTGCATGCCACAAATTATCGGGTAGTATAACACAGCAAGTGCTGTCAATCATAGGTGACTCATAGCAACCCTATGAACGAAAGATCTGGACACCTGTATAACTTTCATCCTTTCTCCAGGTTCATGGGGTTTCCGGAGGCAAGCTATTTCAGAAGTGGATGCCACTCCTCCTTCCAAGCTTGTTTTAATTGGGGAGCTCCAGCAAACTCTGTTCACATGGGTAACCATTATCACATCTGATGCATCAGTGTCACAGTGTTCAGCATCACAGCAACCACAAGTTACCTCTGTACAGCAAGTGGACACACCAGGACTATATGACCTTAGAAGAATGTTTCACCAAAAACAATTAAAAAATAGGCCTGAGGGATGCAGATTATAGTCACCCACATTTGGCTTGGTAGAATCCCTTTCTGTCCACTAGGCCAACTGATCTCTCTCTATGCTGCTGTTGTTGCTGTTAAGTGCCGTCAAGTCATAGGCAACTCTTAGCGATCCTATGAACGAAAGACCTGGACGCGTATAGAACATTCATCATTTCTCCAGGTTGTTGTTGTTATGTGCCATTGACTTGCTTGTGACTCATAGCGACCCTGTGTACAATAGCCCTAAACTCTGCTCTGTCCTGTGCCAATCTCACTGTCTCTGATACACCCATCCTGATTACCGCAGTCACTGAATCAACCCACCTCATAGAGGGTCTTCCCCTCCTGCGCTGTCCCTCTACCCTCCCAAGCATGATGTCCCTCTCCAAGGACCTGTCCCTCCTTACAACATGTCCAAAGTATGTCAGAAGAAGCCTCAGAATCCTTGCCTCTAAGGAGCCGCCCGGTTTCACCCTCTCCAGGATGAACCTGTTTGTTTTCTTAGCAGTCCATAGTACAGTCAATACTCTTCTCCAGCACCACAGCTCAAAGGCGTCAATTCTCCTTCTATCCTCCCTAGTCATTGTCCAACTCTCTGATGCATAACAAGTGATTGAAAATACCATGGCCTAATCAGATCCACCTTAGTCTCTAGAGACACACCATTGCTCTTCAGTACTTTGGAGAGGTCCCTAACAGCAGATTTTCCAGGGAGGAGACTAATTAACATTAAACTATCCTTTGGCTGAAAATAGGAGTCAATTCATGACAAAATAACACACTGTGTTTTCACTCCCTATGTTTGCTTAACATTGACTTGGGTCTAAAAATATTTCATGTAAACAGTCATACTTCTGTTTACTTCTAAATGTTGCTTTAAAGTGGGATTTCTTAAAAAACGTGAGGTCTCATGCTTGCTCATAGAAATACTCTTGAGAAAGTTGTTCATTTTAAATGCACCTTAATAAGGAAGCTCTGGAAGCCTAATGAATAAAGACCTGTGGTGCCACGTGGTTCAGATTCACCAGCTGCTCCTGTGGCAGAAAGATGGGCTATCTACTCCCATGTGATTTAGAACCTCTGAAAGCATGCTGGAGGGTCAGCTATGAGTCAATTCTGGCTCAGTTGCAATGAGTTGAGTTGAAGCAACATTATCTCATAAAACACTCTATTTCTATCAACAGGGAGGTGAGTACTTGGTTCTTTTAAATACTTAGTATAATGGTGACTTTTATCATTTCTATCATGTTGTTGTTGTTATGTGCTGTCAAGTCGCTTGCGACTCAAAGCGACCCTATGTACAACAGCCCTAAACTCTGCTTTGTCCTGTGCCAATCGCACTGTCTCCGACACACCCATCCCAATTACCCCAGTCACTGAATCAATCCACCTCATAGAGGGCCTTCCCCTCTTGCACTGTTCATTTCATTTTCCATTTATTAAATGATGTTTGTCATTGTTTTTTCCTCATTTCAAGTGACTTTCAGTCTGGGCTTAACCACTAACTACAATGACTACATTTCTCCAGTGTTCATAGGATTCATAGGGTTTTCAAAGGTCCGTTGTTTAATAAGTGTATTAGCCAATACTCAATCTTGGATCCACAGTTAACATCCTTGGTACTAGCAGTCAGGAAATAATGAGATGCATTGCACTGGGAAAGTCTGCAGTTAGGGACTTCTCCATATTATTGAGGAGTAATGCTGTCAGTTTGAGGATTAAGGTGCATCTGATTCAGGCCATTGTCTTCCCAATCACTTGCTATGCATCTGAGGCTGGACAATGAAAAGGGATGAGAGAAGAATTATTGATGTCTTTGAATGATGATGTTTGAATAGAGCACTGAACATCCCACGGACTACCAAACGAACAAAGAAAAAGAATCCTTGGAAAGGGCCCAGCCTGAATGCTCTTTGGAGGCAAGGATGAAGAAGTTTTCCCTCACATACTTCAGGCATGTTGCTATTCCTTGGAGAGGGACACGACGCTTTGAAGGGTGGAAGGTCGGTGAAGGAGAAGCAGACCTCAACCAGGTAGATTGACACGGTGACTGTCACAATGGGCTCTAGTGTGTCAGGAAGTGTTAAGGCGGCACAGGACAGGACGGAGTTCAGATCCACTGTTCATAGGGTTGGTATGACTCGAGTCAACTCCACAGCACCTAACAACTAACCACAACCATCAACGTCAGGAACACATTTTAAAACTTTGTTTCTCCTAGTCTAGAATGATGTGTTAGAGCCGAATGTAAGGGTATTGTATGATCTCTTTCCTGATTTTCTTCAAGGTACTGGATAGCATTCATTTGATCACGACATGAGCTAGCATTATTTTCACCACTTCACTTCATGGTGTTAAGCTTTCCTGATGAAAACTTCCATTAACATTGCTTTTGGTTAGAAAATGAGTAGGCAGAAGTGTCAACTATCTGAGGGGGATGTGTTTGGCTGAATTGGAATTTTCCTCAATTTTCAATCCAAGAGCTATACTTTGAGAAATTGCCATCAAAATAAAGAAAAATAATAAGCATTAATGAATTTCCCAGATTGTTGTTGTTTTTCCCTGGATTTTAGATGTTTTGGGGATAATGACTCAGCAAGTGAATTTTATTTTATTTTTTTGTAGATATGTGCTAAAACTTATGAGGGATCATTAGTTCTAATAAGAACTTGCATATAATGAATATTTACTGGGAAATGCTATGTTGTTGTTGTTATGTGCCATCAAGTCATGCGCAATTCATAGCAACCCTATGTACAATAGCCCTGAAACTTATTCTATCCTGTGCCAATCTCACTGTCTCTGACATAATCTATCTCATAGAGGGTCTTCCCCTCCTGCACTGTCCCTCCACCCTCCCAAGCATGATGTCCCTCTCCAAGGACCGGCCTCTCCTCACAACATGTCCAAAGTATGTTAGACGGAGCCTCAGAATCCTTGCCTCCAAGGAGCCACCCGGTTTAACCCTTTCCAGGACAAATCTGTTTGTTTTCCTAGCAGTCCATGGTATTCTCAATACTCTCCTCCAGCACCACAGCTCAAAGGCATCAGTTCTCTTTCTATAATCTAAGTGATTTATATACATCCCCTTTGCATCTCCATTTTAGAAAAGAGAAACTATCTGAAGATTCTGCAGCTACTTAGATAAAGAATTGGGATGTGAACCTAAGTTTTTCGAGGCTAGCCTCCAACTCCTCAACAACTCTCCTAAACTTCTGGGAGACTTGAATGAGACATGTTTAAATTTTTTGGTTGCTGGAACTTTACTTATTCAATGACCAAGGCTCGAATGAATTTATAAAAAAACGAATAATTGAATAAACTCTATTATTACATACATATGTTAATAAATCCAAATGGTAGTATATCCTAAGATTGATATTTTCCTCATGTATTACATCCTTAACACATTGCCACAAATGACGGTAATACATCGAAAAAAAAATTGTGTTTCTAAGCCCGGGCGTCAATTTAAAAGTGTGTTAAAGAGGTCCCCATAGTTGCATGGTAATAGCTTGGAATGTCTTCAAAAAATGACTTTATCATTTTTCTGTGACACACAGGACCTAATCAATCTGCATGGAAACATAATATTTTTCTGCTATGGTAGGTTACTTTATACTGTATAAATCACTTAGATGATAGAAAGAGAACTGATGTCTTTGAGCTGTGGTGCTGGAGAAGAGATATACTATGAACTGCTGGGAGGACAAACAGGTTGGTTCTAGAGAGGGTTAAACCGGGCTGTTCCTTGGAGGCAAGGATTCTGAATGAATTAATAAAAATATGAATAACTGAATAATCCCTATTATTTTACACAAGTATGAGTGAGAGCATGTATTTCTCTTTCTAAAAGTAAACATGATGAGAATGCAGTTTAGTAGATGCTTATGAACAAGTTTACAACATATATATGTGGATTTTGAAAAAAATATTCCTATCTCAAAATGATATCTTTGTTGAAAATGGCACACATGAGGCTTCAAACTCCATGATCCTTGCCTATATTTCTTTAGCATAGAAGAGGCTTCATCAATTTTCCTCAAAGTAACCAATCTAGTTCATGACGACTTAGCTGACTACTGCTAACATCAACTACATTCTGTTTCTCCACATAATCTGATAGCAAAAATGTACACTCTTCCTACAACCTGGAGAGGATAAGATAGATGAATGGGACCTTCTAAGAATCAAATCCCTGTGCACACCCAAAAACTTCTCCAACAAGGTAAAAAGGGAAGCCACAGATTGGGAAAAAGTATTTGGTAATGATCTGTCTAGAATTTTTAAAATACTCTAGCACCTCAACAAGATAAAGGTAAATGACCCAATTGAAAAATGGCACAGGATATGAACAGACACTTCACCAAAGAAGACATAAAGATGGTGAACAAACACACAAAGAAGTATTCATAATCCCTAGCATTAAGAGATGCAAATCATAACAACTATGCGTTATCATCTCACCCCAGTAAGAACAGAAACATTTTACAGAGCCGCAAACAACAAATGTTGGTGATGTTGTAGAGAAACTGGAACCCTTATTCACTGTTGGTGGGAGTGTAAAATGGTGCTCCCACTCTGGAAGGCTGTATGAGGCTTTCTCAGAAAGTTGTAAATAAAAATACCATTTGACCCAGCAATTCCACAACTGGGAATATACCCTAAAGAAACCAGAACTGCCACCCAAGGAGATATACGTACACCCATGTATATTGCTGCTTTACTCACAATAGCAGAGAGTTGGAAACAACACAAGTAAGTGCCCCTCAAAAAATAAATGGATAGGGAAGTTGTGGTATATTCATTCACACATGGAATACTATGCAGCATTGAAAAACAAGGAGCTCATGAAATATTATACAAAATGGGTGACTGTGGAGGATATTATGCTGAGTGAAATATGTCAGTCACAAAAGGACAAATACTGCATAATGCCACTGTTATAAAACAGGACTGACATCGGGTTTGTGGGGGGGAACAAAGAAAAATGTGGATAAATAATGTACACTGCATTGAAACAGATGAGGGAGAGAACTTTTCTTAAAAGGATATATTATTATTTGGATGACAAAAGTCCAGAATATGAGCTGTATAGTAAGTAATGTGGAGTGAGGGGGGATTGTATAGCAATTAAAGATTTTTTATCTTTTCAAAGAGAAAAGTGAACTGGAGGGGGAGGGACAGGCAGGGAGGAAAATGAATTAATAGAAATCCAAGTTCTCTATAAACTTTCATTAAAATGTCGACAAAAATTATTTAATAAAATGTATACTCTTGCTAGACACCCAGAAGAATTTTCTTTATCCTTTTGTCTGTTAATAGTAAAGAGAAATAGTAGAATAAACAAAACTGAAATTTCTACGCAGTATTTTTCTCCCAATATTCTATTAAGAAGACCACTTTTGATAAAACGTTAAATCAATTTCTACTGGACCACAATGCCAAGAAGTGAGGACCCTTGGAAATTCTCCAGGCATTCAAAATTATTATATACTTGCTACATTGTGTATCAGTGAATGCATTAGAAAAACCAAGTGACATCAAAACCATTTGTTTTTAACTTCAGGTTTTAACCAAGTTAGAATAATAGGGATTCTGTTTAACCTCGTATTTGAAGAATTTTTTTTAAATGGACACAATATTTGAGCCAATGTTCTGAAACCATTAAATGTCAAGAACAAAAGGTGATGTTCTCAACAAAACCACAACCAAACCCAATGTTGTTAAGTCAATTAAACCACATGGTGACTCTATAGATAGACAAGACTGTTCTACAGTGTTTCCAAAGCTGTAAATTGAAATGGAAGCAGATTGCCCCATTTTCCTCCTGCAGATATACAGAGAAAGAAATATGGACATCTGTAGAGAGCTCTGTTCCCTTTAGTCTACAGGGGACACTTACTAATAATATGTATGGAAAGTATTCAAGGCTAGAGAGAGAACTACTGAAAAGAAGAAAGAGAACACTCATTGGAGGCCAAAAATGGCTAGGTGAAATTGGAAAATGTTTTCATTCACAAGGCAATAAGGAGTATTTACTTGGATAGCTATCAGAAGTGTGGCAAAATGAGCCCCACACTTAGGCTGTCCTCGTCGTCCAATCAAGTTAAAAACAAAACAAAACAAAACAAAAAAAACAAAAAACAAAACCTCAAAGGATCAAACTGTTTTAAGGTCAATTAACCACATGCCAGAACAAAGGTCACATTTATATGAACATAAAAACATCTAGCATTAAACAAATTAAGATTTACATGGTCTGACAGGCAATAAATAGTTGTTACAGTTGGAACTGTGTTTCCCTACCCACAACAAATACATGCTGTTGTAAATCCTAGCGTCTATGCTTAGGGAACTCTGGTGGGTTTATGGTAAGGAATTGCTTTGCCAATGCAAAGGTACACAATTCAAATCCAACAGCTGTTCCGAGGGAGAAATAAGGTCATTCTCCTTCCATTCTGACTTGAAGGTAAACAAAAACTTCTATTACTATGGTAGGGACCTCTGGTGGTATAGTTTTTAGGGGGCTCTACAACCCTGCTTGCTGAAACTGAGGAGGACCTCATGCACTTGCTGCGAAGGGTCAAGGACTGCAGCCTTCAGTATGGACTGAGGCTCAATGTCAAGAAGACAAAGATTCTCACCACTGGACCAATTGGCAGCGTCAGGATGGATGGCAAAGAGATTGAGATTGTTCACAGCTTCAGTTTGCTCGGCTCCACAGTCAACACTCTTGGCACCAGCAGTCAGGAAATCAAAGAGCATATCGTGATGGGAAAGTCTGCTATTAGGGACCTCTCTAAAGTACTCAGGAGCAATGGTGTCTCTCTGGAGACTAAGGTGCATCTGATAAAGTCATGGTCTTTGCAATCACTTGTTATGCATCAGAGAGTTGGACAATGACTAAGGAGGACAGAGGGAGAGTTGATGCCTTTGAGTTGTGGTGCTGGAGAAGAGTACTGAATGTACCATGGACTGCTAGGAAAACAAACAGATTCATCTTGGAGAGGATTAAACCAAGCTACTCCTTGGAGGCAAGGATTCTGGGGCTTCATCTGACATACTTTGGACATGTTGCCAGAAGGGACGGGTCCTTGGAGAGGGACATCATGCTTGGGAGGGTGGAGGGACAGCGCAGGAGGGGAAGACCCTCTATGAGATGGATTGATTCGGTGACTGGGGTAATCGGGATGCGTGTGTCAGAGGCAGTGCGGTTGGCGCAGGATAGAGCAGGGTTTAGGGCTGTTGTGCATAGGGTCGCTATGAGTCACAAACGACTCGACGGCACATAACAACAACAACAACTGCTAAGCCAAAGGCAACACATCTTTGATGGTTCAAATCCACCAGCTGTCACACAGGAGAAAGATAGGGAGTCTCTTCTCATGTCATTTACAGCTTTGGAACCCCAAAAGAGGGTCAGTTAAGTGTCTTTTCAGGTTGGACACCACAGAGTTTTAGCAGGTTATAATACTATAATGTTGCGTCAAAATGAATTGACTTTTTCATGTTAATGAGACAGGATTAAAATAGGATTGGGTTTGAAATTGATCTTTTATGAGATATAAAAGAGATTGAAGAAGCAAGCTAAGAAACAGAGATGGGAAAAGATACATGACAACCCACATGAAGAGACAAGGACCTTCCCGTAGACCAGACATTGAGAGAGAATCTTCAAGTACAACAGGCGCCTTGAAATCAGACATTGAGTCTCCGAACGTAAATTTCTACCTGCTATAGCATTTCTGCTATAGTACTAGATAACGCCAACATTTTAGCTCAGCTCTTAGCTATGTAAGTGACTCTTTAGGTTCCAAGATTATAAATCTCACCTCTCTCCCTTAAAGTCTCTAATAGCATCAAAGAAGTGTGGCCTTTGGGTTAGCAACACAGCTCACTAAATAAGCAGCACTCCTTAAGATACTAGATATCCAAAAAGACTGGGGAAATAGTATCCAAGATTAGGAAGCAAGTAACTAATTTCAAACCAACCAAGGAATGACAAAGGTGACAGTTAGCAGTTAAGGATTTTATAAGAGTTAATATACACTCTATTTTCAAGAAGGTAAAGAAAAGAGTGGTCATTTTGAGAGAGACCTAACAAGTATTATAAAAAGTTACACCTCAAAGAGACAAAAAATATGTCAGATGATAAAAATGTAACAGTGGAATAGCATAAACCAAATTGTGTATGCATGATTGAAAAGAATACCAATTTGCTCTATAAACTTTCACTCATACTAAAAAATCTCTCACATTGAATGAGATCAACCATATATTCGGTAGTTCAGAAGTCAAATCAATTTGATAATAGAAATCATCTAAAAGGAAGCACAGACAAAACCAGTGAAAAGAAATGTGGCTAATAGCAGTAAATGGTGGGACAACTTTCAGAATTCCAATACATGTATACTTGGAATCTCTAAAAAATAGGAAGAAATATTTTTATTTCATTATAATTAACTTTTCTATACACTTGATTAAAACATTAACTCATATTGCTGAGAATCCTACCAGATCTCAAGTGCAAGAAACACC
Organism: Elephantulus edwardii; assembly: GCF_000299155.1. Lineage (NCBI taxonomy): Eukaryota > Metazoa > Chordata > Mammalia > Macroscelidea > Macroscelididae > Elephantulus > Elephantulus edwardii. The sequence continues at coordinate 8,495,052 of NW_006399766.1, read as the reverse complement.
AAGACTATCACACCGAAACACAACATGACAACGTGGTCAATCTCTAAAGCATTTTTAAAAATCATCCTGCATGTGAATTTTCACCTGAGAAGACTTTCCACAGAACCTACCTTGAAATCTATAAGGAAATATTTATCATTAGGGAGTAGAATGAAAGTATACACACATTATATTGGTGTGGTGTTCCTCATCACAATTCTATGTAACTTTTACTCTAAAAATGCAGATTAAAAAATATATTGTATTGTGTAGGATGTCACTGGAAACACTTTGAAATTCACACATTTCCCTAGAACACTTTCTATGACAGTAAAGTTTTTTGTAGTTTAGGAAGTAACTTTGTTTTGTTGGATTAGCTCAAAATTTATTTCAGTGAAAAAAAAACCAAAATGAACCAATGTAACTTTTGTATTATTGCAGGTTGGAAATCCATAAATTTGCACCATAATCAAATGCCAATGCTGGCTGTGTATACAAGTATATACTGTATATACAAATAATTATACAAAATTTGAAAAGTATTTCTTTATTTAGCTTATTATGTGTAAGCTGTTAGAATGCTTAATTCCTTGATATCGAAAGTATATTAGCTATTCAAAAATATTTAAGAAGAGTGAATTGTCACCTTGAATCTATTGCTTTTACAAATTCAGCATTTTGAACTATAAAAGCTATTCAATAAACTACCTTTTTTCTTAGCCTTCATCTGTCTTTAATCAGTATTTTCTGTCATTTAAAAATTGGCTGCAATTCAAATCCACTTGAAATTTGCTACATGCACAATTTGAGCTAAAAATCACAAAAATGCTCAAGCCCTGGCATAACAGGCAAAATATTTTTCAAACCTAAACTATGTATTTTACAGTCACAATTGTATCCTCCACAATCTAATTTATCTTCATCTGCATGTTCACAAGGCACAGTGTGTCGAAATTAAATGATACTCGGGCTATAATCCATATGTTGCATTTCTATTAACACAAGCCATAAAAAGGTCAATAACTACCACCAATTAGCTCTGTATTGTTTTGGCCTCTGAACTGTCTCAGAAAGCATTTTCTCCATAGAATATACAGAAATGTTGCCACCTCACCACAAAGTCTCTTTAAGGAAACAACTGTAATTTTATCATGATGGATATCTCTACCAGCTACACTACTGCTAAAATATACCACAAGTTCCCCTCCTGAGATATAGATTCCGAAATCATGCAAAAGCACATTCCTTTCCCAAAGCCACAGTGCACCCTGCTGTAAGATGACACTTCTCCAAATCACAGATTCCTTTGTGGCCCTTCAGATAAACCAGCTAACTATCATCTCAGCACAAAAAAGTCCAGAGCACAGTCTTCCAACATGATGATGATGGTGTTCTTTATCTGTTGTGATGACAATAAACATCAGGAAACACACATTTCCATTATTCTTCACAACATGCATTGAAGTCAATCAAGCAGTTGAGAATTATGGTGTCAACAGAAATCCTTTAGAAAAAGATACAGCAAAAACCTTACCTTAAGATACCATTTGTATTTGGCATGCTCCCAATTCTCAGGAATTTGTGTCTTTTTGAGAAACTGTTCAGCTTCTGTTAGCCACTGATTAAATACCTTCATATCATAATGAAAATGCCGCCATTTTTCAACAGATCTGTCAAATTGCCTAGAGGTGAAAAATATGAATAAGGGGAAAAAAAGATATGAAATATACAAGAAACAAATTATCTGGACATGGCATATATATTTACATACATACACACATATTTATCTTTGTATCCACTGGCAAAAATAAGATCCTAATAGTTTTTTCATGTGTACATTTCCAGTTTCAGTAACAGAAATAATAATTAACATTAAATAGGAAGGGTGATGTGAAAGAAAAGCTCCCAGTTTTTCCTTTACCTGTGAATTTATAGTTTGATAAAAACAAAGATTAAGACAGCTGTTTTGAAAGATCAGCATTTTCTTCCATATGGTCACATGTAGTCATTTTTAACTGCAGAAACTTTAAAACATTATAATGTTGTAATTTTTCAAATATTTGGCAGATATACATACTCCTTTAAAAAATATTTTTCAGATTAGAAAACAAGTTTTCTCCCAATGTCTATCTGATCCAATATTACTCTTAATCCAAAAAAGTCAACTCATTAAGATTCTCAGGCGTCCAGGATGGCAGATTGACAACACAGCCTCAGAGGTAAACAATGTAACATGCAATGGATACAGTCAGCTAAAAATGGTGATGAGCTTTGTCTTCCTTAATCTTCTTGTTTTATCTATCTACACACATTTTCAATTGGAAATCTCAAAGAAGTTAGTTCCAGGCATGTGTTCATATCACCCTAAAAAAAAGTGTGCTAAGAAGCTGTATTGGGTCATTTTGTGGGATCAGAGGAGAGACAGATGGCCAAGTTATATAAACTTTATAAGGAACCCTGGTGGCATGAAGGTTAAGCAACCGGCTAACGAAAACTTTGCGGGTTTAAACAGCCTAGGACACAGGCTGCAGAAGATCAAATATCTCAACATCAAGAAAACAACAATTCTCACCATTGGACCTATATGCAACATCATGATAGATTTCATCTTACTTGGCTCCACAATTAATACACTTGGTACTAGCAGTCAGGAGATCAGGAGACATATTTCACTGGGAAAATCTGCAGTCATGAAACCTGTCCAAATTACTGAGGAGCAATGGAGTTAGTTTGAGGACTAAGGTGTGCCTGATTCAGTCCATGATCTTTTCAATCACTTGCTATACATTTGAGAGCTGAAAAAAAAAATAGGGATGCCTGAAAAAAAATGATGCCCTTCAACTGAGGTGCTGGAGAAGAGTACTGAATATCCCATGGACTGCCAAAAGAACAAACAGATATGTCTTGGGAAAAGTGAAGCCAGAGTGCTCCTTGGAGGCAAGGGTGGTGAACCTTCATCTCTCATACTCTGAACATGTTGTTAGGAGAGGCTATTCCTCAGAGAGGGACATCATGCTTGGAAATGTTGGGGGACAGTGAAGGAGAAAAGATCCTGAACCAGGTGGATTGACACAGTGACTGTGAGGTTGGCACAGGATCGGACAAGGTTAAGATCTGTTGTTCTTTGCGTTACTATGTGTCATACTCAACTTGATGGCACCTACCAACAACAGAAGCTTCTAGGAGAAAAACGTGGCAATCTTTTCTCCTAATGATTCTCAAGAAGAAAAAAACTGAGATCTGTTCAAAGCTGAATCTCCTCCATTGGGTTGCAAAGGTTATACAGCAGGAGATTATTCATCTTTGTCTCACAGAGCAGATGGTGGCCCTCTACTGAGGACACCTGGTGGCTTAGTAGCTACGCACTTGGGTGCTAAGTGCTAAGTCAGCTGTTGAAATAAACCATTAAATCTTTGGGAGAATGATGGGCAGTCTCCTCCTGTAAAGATTTGCAGCCTTGGAAATATATGGAGGGTTGCTATAAGTTGTAATCAACTTGATGGTTTTTGTGTACGGTGCCACGGAGTCTATTCTGCCTCAAAGCAACCTCATCTGAGCTGGTTCCAACACAATATTTCTGGAAGCAGATCATACGGTCTTTCTCCTGCTGAGCACTTGGGTGGATTTGAACTACCACCATTTTGGTCAGCAGGTGGTCAGCAGCCAACCATTGTGCCAGTAGGCCTCTGATATTCAGAAAGGTTTAATAACTTGAGTACAGAAATAATGCCACAATTCTATACTGGCTTACTGGGGATGAAATGCAATTCCTTTTCAGTGAGTAGCCATTATGTTCCAAGCACTGGGCTCTGTGCCTTACATATACCACTCCACTGAATGCAACAACACCCCTGCAATGCAGTAATTATTCTCATTTCCCATGGGAGAAACTTGGGAGATCAACATGTCCAAAGATAATAGGAATTAATGGCAGGGAGGAGAATGGAACCCAGATTGCTCTGATTCCACTGAAGATGCAGTTGGCTCTTACTGAGCAAATGGAACAGATTTAGAGTTTATATTAGCCCTTTCCTCTTTATTATATTACAAAGGCTTTATTATGCATTTTCATGTACACTACAGTCTATCAGAAATTACAATGGTTTTTATCTTTCTTCAAGATGCCTACAAATATTTTATATATTTCTTAATAATGGAAGCCCAAAGTCACTGGCATCATTTCAATTCCAGGTCCTAGTAAGCCTAAGCTGGGCTTCCGAAGCTGTGTATCTTAAAAGGATGAGAATGTTCATCTTTCTCTTGAATTTAACATTCCTATCTTCTCAGTGGTGTCTAATATACAATGAATGACTCAAAATACATCTAACATGTTTGCTCTCTTAACAACAAAAAGAAAGCTATTAAGCTCTTTATATCTTACAGGTACATACTTCTTTTATGGAGCAAAACTAGCATGATTTCATGTTGGCAAGATTATAGGTGGAAACCCCAAGGGGCACTACAGCCAGAATTTACTCAAAGGCAACAGGTTACCAGAAGCAGAGAACAATGGAGTTGCATTTGCTCCCAAGTTCCCATTCTCTTCTCTGGTAGTCCTTGTCCTTACTTTGTTATTTTTCTAAGCAAGTATCTTACTGCTCTTTCAGCCACTAGGTGCCATTGCCTATCTGTGATATAAATACCCATTATTCATCCCCTTCTTTACTCATACCCACACTGGATACACTTGAGGCTTTCTCTTTTTTTTTTTGTGGAAACTTTTTTTAAAAAAAATTTATTTTATTAATTTTTTTGGATCAAACTCAATAGGAACTCTATATAATAACAGTAATAACAACAACAACAAATTGCATTTATATTATGCATTGTTTCAGATTCTATCCACAACATACATTAACACAAATA